>NC_138182.1:39244527-40444527 GCF_964194105.1 Spermophilus citellus | reverse complement strand
AACAACAAGTGCTGGAGAGGATGCGGGGAAAAGGGCACACTTGTTCATTGTTGGTGGGGCTGCAAATTGGTGCAGCCAATTTGGAAAGCAGTATGGAGATTTCTTGGAAAGCTGGGAATGGAACCACCATTTGACCCAGCTATTCCCCTTCTCGGTCTATTCCCTAAAGACCTAATAAAAGCATGCTACAGGGACACTGCTACATCGATGTTCATAGCAGCACAATTCATGATAGCAAGATTGTGGAACCAACCTAGATGCCCTTCAATAGATGAATGGATAAAAAAAAATGTGGCATTTATACACAATGGAGTATTACTCTGCATTCAAAAATGACAAAATCAAAGAATTTGGAGGGAAATGGATGGCATTAGAGCAGATTATGCTAAGTGAAGCTAGCCAATCCTTAAAAAACAAATGCCAAATGACTGCTTTGATATAAGGGGAGTAACCAAGGACAGGGTAGGGACGAAGAGCTTGAGAAGAAGATTAACATTAAACAGGGATGAGCGGTGGGAGGGAAAGGGAGTGAGAAGGGAAATCGGGAGGGAAAGGGAGTGAGAAGGGAAATCGCATGGAAATGGAAGGTGATCCTCAGGGTTTTACAAAATTACATATAAGAGGAAATGAGGGGTAAGAGAAGAATAATACAAGTGGAAGAAACGATTTACAGTAGAGGGGGTAG
Source organism: Spermophilus citellus (assembly GCF_964194105.1). Classification (NCBI taxonomy): domain Eukaryota; kingdom Metazoa; phylum Chordata; class Mammalia; order Rodentia; family Sciuridae; genus Spermophilus; species Spermophilus citellus. The sequence goes on along the minus strand of NC_138182.1, from coordinate 40,443,842 downwards.
AGAAAGAAATGGGGAGGGGAGGGGAGGAGAGGGGAGGGGAGGGGAGGGGGGATAGTAGAGAATAGGATAGACAGCAGAATACATCAGACACTAGAATGGCAATATGTAAATCAATGGAAGTGTAACTGATGTGATACAGCAATCTGTATACGGGGTAAAAATGGGAGTTCATAACCCACTTGAATCAAACTGTGAAATATGATATATTAAGAACTATGTAATGTTTTGAACGACCAACAATAAAAAAAATATATCTGAAAATAGAATAATCTCAGCCAGCTGCCTTCCCAAATTTTATTTACAGACATATGCACATACATATGCATGTTATCTTGAGTAATCTTGTTCCTTAGTTTGAGTAATACACAGTTACACATAGTTTCAAACTAAGGAACAAGATTACTCATTCAGCAAAATCAACTGACAGACACAAATTTGGGAGAATAACTATGATAATGCTTAATAATTTAATTTCAATTATTAACTACCATCAAATATCATTACTCTGGAAGCAACAGTGGATAAAAATTAAATTGAGAAAACAGTGTTTTATTTCCCAATATCATCTAAGCTATGAAATCAGCAGACAGTTCATACTATTCTTTGTGATTAACATGGCTCTAAGCTCTGAACAGACCCAGAGAAAAGTATACAACATATTTATTAGATGAAAAGTTAAGTTGCTGAATATGTCTAGCATAACCTAATTTTTTATTTTTATTATATGTGCATGTGTGTATTTGCATTTTTATTATACATATTCACAGATCTAGAAAAAAAATCTGGAAATACACACATCAAATATCAACAGCAGTTACCTCTGAGAAGTTAGAGCAACTTTTCATTCTATAAACTTTAGATCTGTTTCCATTAACAAAGTAACTGTGTAAGTGTATGAAAATTTTGAGGACTAAAAATAACTCAAAACTATGGGCTAGATTTCAGAAAGTTAGTCTCAATCACCTGTTTTGGAGATTTGTTTCCTACTAGAGAAGCCTGGCCCATCTCTCACAGTATATTAGCTATTTTTTTCATATGTAACAGTCAGAAAGTTAGTTCCCAAAGAAAGAGGAAAGAAAATTAGACAATAAATCTGAGGTGATTAAATGTAAATCAAGTTTACAAGTCACGAAAGGCAAGTAATTTGACTTTTTTGGAGGGGGTACTGGGGATCAAACTCAGGGGCAACTGACCACTGAGCCACATCCCCAGCCCTATTTTGTATTTAGGATTGCTTAGTACCTAACTTTTACTGAGGATGGCTTTGAATTTGAGATCCTCCTGATTCAATATTTAAAGAAAGAGAAAGAGGGATAACAAAGTGGGAGACCAGGGCAGGAAGGCTCTCTGGACCCCTACATCACTAAATATGGCTTACATCTCAAAGCTGTTGCTAGCTCTGACTTCAAAATATCCCAATATAAATTGTCCAATGGACATTCTCTTTCATTCTCTCTATCCTGCCCTCCAAGATCCAATTCAAATCCCACTTCTCATTTCCTTCTCTCAACAATTTTATACACCATTTATTGTACATTTGCATATACAGCCATAAATTGCCTCCTATTATTGTTTCTTATCATCTGATTTGATACTTCTACCTCCCTAAGGATGCCTCCTACAGTGGTAGAACATCACACACTTTAAAATGAAAACTTTTTGGGAATCTTTTCAACAGCAGCAAATGATTACCAGTAATATTCTCATCAGCTTCTTGAAACAAGAACTCGGGTTTCTCAGGTCATCCAGTCTTGCCATGGTACTAACCTTTTCTTGCTTTTTCTATTGACTTGAGTTTCTCTTTTGCTTGGTAAACAGCTGTTGCCTAATTTAAACAACATTAAAAGAAGTATGATTTATTTTCACCTTTGTCAGGCATAGTTTTGGGCTTAATTCACAAGATCACTTATATTCACTGGAAAAATCTGCTAAATTTGAAAATCCCCCAAATTTATTCTTCATATTCTGAAACACCACTTGATATCATTTAAGGTAGTTATATTTACTATAAGAAATATTATATTCATGAACCCATGAACCAGCCTGCCACACACAAATAGTTGTTAGAAATAAGGTGTAAACTGAATGATTTGCTAATTTGTTTTGTCATTTATCATCTCTGCAAAAGAGACACAGATCATGCATTTAAAAATTTCTTATTCTTGGGGCTGAGGATATAGCTCAGTTGGTAGAGTGCTTGCCTTTCATGCACAAGGCCCTGGGTTGGATCCCCAGCAAAAAAAAAAAAAAAAAAAAAAAAAAAAAAAACACACACACACACACACACACACACACACACACACACATACACACAAAGAATTCCTATTCTTGCATCTAATTGAAGGATAGATGTTAAGTTTTTCTAGTTTACAAACAACATTCTTGGATTGATTTTCTTACTCATTTATATATCACCTCAATATTTAATGACTGTCATCACAAAAGCAACACCTCATCACCCAAGGTACACCAACAGGCAAAATAAAGTTAAGCTAATATATGCATATCCTCAGCTACAAACACTGTGGTTAAAAGTTATGAAGTCAGTGGCTGGGGTTGTGGCTCAGCAGTAGAGCGCTCGCCTAGTATGTGCAAGGAGCTAGGTTCGATCCTCAGCACCACATAAAAATAAATAAATAAAATAAAGGTATTTTTAAAAGTATGAAGTCAGAGAGATCTAGGTTTAATTCCCTTCTCCTTTTTTAGCCTCATTAGGCAAATTACTCATTTCCTGTTTTTCTTCATTTGAATACTGGCACCGACTTTATATAAATTGTTACGAAGATTGAGATAATGCATATAAAACGTAAAGAATAGGGACTAATACCTAAGTACTCAATTTGAGTTGCTATTATCTAACCAAAAAAATCCATTCTCATGGTACTTGTGCACATAAATAATCATATTTTCAGAAATCTAATCAAAAGAATTAAATCCAAGCTAGGCATGGTGGGGTGTGCCTATAAATCCCAGCAACTTGGGAGGCTGAGGCATGAGGATCCCAAGTTAGAGGCCAGCCTTAGCATTCAGTGAGACTCTGTCTCAAAATAAAAAGGGCTGGGAGTAGAGCACCCCTGAGTTCAATCCTAGCATATTAAAAAAATAATAAAAGAATATAATCCAAAATTCTGAAAAAACCTTTATCTGCAAGGATATTCGTCAAAACATTTGTTATAACACAAACTTAAAAACTAAACAAGAAGGATATAATTATATGGAAAATGAACATTCAAGTTGCAAGAAAAAGTACTTGAAAATCTGTCAGCACCCTGCTAATTACAATAAGGTAAAATACCAAATACAACTGAAACTCAAAGGAAATAGGTCAAACTGTGAATGGTGGCATTATACAAGCTGTGGGATTAAAGGTAATTTTTCTTTCTTTCCAGTTTTCTGTACTTTTATAATTTCTTTTGATAGTCAAATATTACTTTCAAAAGAAAAACAGATTTCATTATAGACATATTTTTTTAAAAAGCATGAGAGTGTTTCTTCAGTAGGGTTGGTTAAGTTATCCCTGAACTGCTCAGACTATATTCTGGAATCTGTTTTGACACATTTTTGAAGGGGTTCAACAGTGATAAGAATGCCAGCAATGACTGATCCATATGAAAATCAAACTCAGCTGTTTCTGTATTACCATAAAATTGCAATTCATTAGTTAGTATTAGTAAACAAACTGGGCCAATAATAGCAAATAAGGTCTGGGGTTGTGGCCCAGTGGTAGAGCACTTGCCTAGCATGTGTGAGGCACTGGGTTTGATTCTCAGCACCGCATATAAATAAATAATGTAAAAATCCATCAACAACTAAAAAATATATATAAATAATAATAGCAGCAAATAAATTGCCTCTTCAAAATAGTAGCCAAGAATAGCAAAGGAAAGATTAAACATCTTTCACAGATTATCTAAATCCCACCTGGTTTAAGATAGAAGACCAAATCAATTAATGTAAATTTATGAAATTTATGAAAGTAGTACATATTTTTACTGATTTTGAAATATTTTAAAAACTGCAGATTTAGCCTGTTAACAATTAAAACTTACATTAGACCAGGATAAAAGTAAAACTTCTCATTTCTACAATTCAATATTATGAAATCTTTAAATCATGAAAATGTAGTTAGAAAGTAACAATTTTACTACTAATTTTCAGACTATCTGAAAATAGTAAGTATAAAAGGAAATGATAATGGCCTTTACTCACAGAATGTCACTTTCAGACTTCGAAAGTCAAGGTTTTTGCTCTTCAGAATACTTACAATAGAGCTATTTTTCAGAAATAAATTAATAACATCCCTTTCTCTTTAAGAACCAACTGCCAACTTACCAGTATTTGTTCTGCTTCTTTTAGTTGTTTCTGTAGTTGCTGAATATCACTGTCTCTCTTTTCTACTTCTTTTTCTAAAACTTGCATTTCATGATGGATTTTCCCCTGATTAAGTGCCAATTTCATTAGTTCTTGAAATTCCCCATCCCGGTGAATTAATAATTCCAGGACCTGTCATGTAATAGTTGACTGAATCAGACAATAGAAAATTGAAAGGCTACATTTCACTGAGACAAAGAATCCATTCCTGAATTAGCCAGACTATAAAATTTTAACATCTCTGAAAACAGTATGTTAATAATAAAAATAGCCTACCAATGATTATTTTGGGAAGCAGATTTAATATCAAGATTTTCTACTTTTTCTGTTCAAAGCAAAACTAGTCTTTCAGAACTAGCAATATGCCAAAATAAGCAGGTTTATTTATTTCCCAGAGAAGAAAAAAAATTTTAAGTTTATTCTTTAAAATACAATGTAATGATGGACTGGGGTTGTGGCACAGTGGTAGAAAACTTGCCTTGCTTGCATGAGGCACTGGGTTCCATCCTCAGCACCACATAAAAATAAATAAATAAAGATACTGTATCCATCTACAATTAAAAAATATTTTAAAAATACAATGTAATGAAGTTCTTCCATTATTTGGTATTTGAGATGATTTTAGGTGGCACCAAGAACTTACTCTTATAATTATACTTTGTATGAATATATATTAGAAAAAAAATAACTGCTTAGGATAAATATGGTCTAAAAAAGAGTAATTTCAAAGTACAGTAATTATATGCATAAATAGGTGCTAAATGGATAAGGCAAAAGGCTATGAAGGTTAAAATGCATAAAACAGAAAGTCTGGGGTTCAATTTCTAGTCTCTCATTTGCTAACAAGTGTGACTTAGGAAAAGTCACCAACTTCTCCAAGCCCGAGAGACTTTACCTCCTCAGACTTACCCCGCTTAGAAAAAGGGATAAACTAGTAGTACCTATCATATAAATTATTTGAGGACTCATGATATAAAGGGTCTCTGTTAAGTATACAGAGAGCTTGGCAAAGGCTAGTTACTGCCATCACTACCTATTACAGAATTAAGATGCAAGTCTCACTTTATTTAATAAAACCTCAGAAAGGAAATGGCTATCAAAAATCCAAAATCAGGGTTGGAGCTGTAGCTCAGTGGCAGAGTGCTTGCCTTACACATGTGAGGCACTGGGTTCAATCCTCAGTACCACATAAAAATAAACAAATAAAATGAAGGCATGCTATCCATCTACAACCACCCCCAATAAATAAATATCCAAAATCAATTTTTAAACTATTTTAAAAAATTCACTGAAGACTAATATCTGCAGGCATGCTTTTTCAAGTTATTTTTGACATCAAATTCCTCTAATTTTAAAGAACCTCTACCAATAAAAGACAGAAAATTAAGCTGCAAATTCTATCCATGTATTAAGAATATTTCAAATAACAACTTAAAGCTTTTTCTGGGGTAAAAAAAAAATAAACTATAGTATCTAGTAGACCAATAATTCCCATTTTTCCCAAGTCACAGGAGGTAAAAGCTAAGTTTCCATTTCTATCAAAGCAAATAGTACACATTAGTTCCATTACAACTTTCAAGAAGTTTACAGTTTTACCTAATTTGTATGCTACTGGAGAAAAACATTCTCTCTTCAGTTTGCTCAGCAGGGAAAATTTATTCAACTAAAGTCAGAAAACCCAGGTTCTAGTTCCACTTCCCATAACCACTAGTTCATTTGTTCACCCTGGAGCTCAATCTTGCAGGAGGTTAAACTGAAGATCATTAAGATCCTTTCTAACTCTAAGGTTCTATATGAAATTATAAAAATTCAAATAAAACAGTGGCTAGAAAACTCTCAAATGGGTATATGCCTCACTAACATTTACCAGTTTCAATGAAAATAACACAGGAATCCATAGTCCTAAGTACAAGAAAACAATTGGCAGAATTGCTACTCCTTAAAAACTTTAAGAAGGTTAGTGCTGATTATACAGGTCTTAGTTCTATTTTGATTGCATTCTGAACAATCTCTGTGTGCCTGATTCATAGCAAGCATTTAATAAGTGCCTAGGAAATAAAGTCAGGACTTAGATTTCATTTGCTGCACACAGGGGTTGAAGTTAAATTCCTACTTAATCTCATAGGTATTTATTAAAAGACTATTTGAGATGAGGTATCTTAATACAATAAATGTGTTCAATCTTTTCTTTTTCTAAAAACAAAACAAAAACCATAATACTGCATCCCTAAGGTTCTCTCACTTGTGGCCTTATCTGAATTCCCTCTCCCTCAAAGAAAACAGGTTCTCTAACACTACTCTATTGAGTCATCAAATTTCTCTGCCCTCAAAGCATGCTGAAAGATAAAACTAAGATAATCATGAGGCAGATGATGGGGAAGTCTATTATACTGTCTATTATACTGTCTCCTCTTATATTTTTACCTCTTTTTAAAGAAGGTTAATCTTCCCCATTCATTTTCTGTTTAAAATGACTGTGGGGAAAACATAAAATTTATTATTCCTTTAAACCTCCTAAAACATTTCAGAATCAGAAAAAAAAAATCTTTGCACTAAAGAAAACTGGAAAATATTAAAAAAATAATAAAAATACCTGTAAATTCAACACTCACAAAATAACCTGTATTTACAGTTGTATGCTCTTGTATTTCCATTCATTTTCAAGTTGCATTAAAGGGAATCATGCATACAATAAAGAGCTAAGTTTATGAGAACATTCCTTTTGATTTAACAAATTATTTAAATTTCTATTTAACAAATCTTTGTTGGCTAATTCAAAAGACAAAATAAAAATCTATAACTAGAATTATAAGGGTAAATAATAAAATATTTTTAAGCACAATTAAACTTATGTGATATAAAGGAAATATTAAAGGTTTCAAGAAAAACCTTCTGTTCCCACACAAAGTAACCAAAAATAGGAAACAGAAATTCTCTCTCTCTCTCTCTCACACACACACACACACACACACACACACACACTCTTAATTAAGAAACCACCTACCTGGTTTTCTTCTCCAGACTGTAACAATTTTTGGTTTCTTGAAATAGCCAGCATTTCTATAAGTTCCCTAAAACAAAAACAAAAACAAAAACAAAAAAAAAAAATTAAAAATTGGCAAAGTAAATACAATAGAAATTTCCTTAACTGCTCAAGCCAACCAAGTTGGTTCAATGTACTCACAGCATGCTGGACACTCATGGCTGCTGCCCTGTAGTGACTATGTCTAACCAGCCGCACTGCGCTCTCACCAAGATTTTGATTGTGTGTGTTAACTTATTTATACAAGTTTTACTTATTGCCACAGTTATATATATCCATTACATAAATGCCAATAAAATACGACTATGAATAGAAAGAAGCCTTTCCATTAAACCTAAGCTGAATGCTTATAAAGATTCGACAGAGGTTTGCAAAGGACAACTGTGAAGAACCAGGGAAAAGTCAGAAAAGCTCAAGGAAAGTCTGCCTGATGAAAGGCTAAATTCTCATTTCCCTTCAAAGAAAACCAAGTAGAAAATGTGGACAATGCATTATGAGTGGAAAACACCTACATCAGAGGTCTGCAGGCCAAATTGAGCAAGCTGCAGTTTTTGTAAACAATGTTTTCTTGGAAGACAGTTATGCCTAGTGACTTATGTATGTCCATGATTGTTGCCCCTCTACAAGGGTAGAGCTGAGTAGTCTGCAGGATGGACCATATGGCCTGAAAAAGCATAAATACTTACTATCTGACCCTTTACCAAAGAGCTTTCTGACTCCTGTCTTATATGAAAGATAAGCAATGAAACATAAGTTTTTGTTTTAAAGTAAAACAAAGCAATTAAGGAATGCATGAATCATTTTTTAATGATTCTCCACTTTAACTGAATTTACTAGCTAAACATCCACGAGGTAAGAAGGATGCTTACTTATAACAAAACTCTCAGTGGTAGAGCCTTGCCTAGCATGTGTGAGGCACTCGGTTCGATTTTTAGCACCACAAATAAATAAACAAAATAAAGGTCCACTGACAACTAAAAAAAAAAATCTTTAAAAAACTCCATCTTAATAGATATGCCAATTTTCCTATATGAAAATTAGCATGAAATTAGGAAAAATATTAACAGGTGATATTTTGTATTACTTTCAAACTTTCTGATATTTGGGAGTTTTCAAAATTATGTGAGAGAGGACAGCTTCATGGCTACCTACCTGACACTGCTCTGGTTAGACCTAATGTTTGAACCTTCTCCTTAGCTGCCACAGTATTTTTACCTGCCTTTCTTTCCTACTAGCTTCATACCATTTTTCTGACTGGTGCCAAGTAAACTGAATTCTCTCCACTACTTCCCCATATCATTGTGTATGAATTAATTAATGAGTGAAAAAAGTGGATATGGAAATGCAAAGTCTTCATTCATTCATCTACTCATTCATCAAATATTTATGTGCCAAGCATTTGCTTGATGCTTAGGTTATAAAAATGAACAATAGTACTTAAATTCTAATACAGAAGATAGAAATAAAGCCAGAATGATAAAAAGTTGAATGGAAAATAAAGCAGAGTGTTACTTTAAAGACTGTCTGCAAGGTGAGTTGGACACTTAAACTGAATGGTCAGGGAAGGCCTCTCTAAGGGAATTTTTTTTTTTGAGGCAAGATATAAATTAAATGACAGGAGCCAGCCTTGAGCTCTGGGAGGAAAGAATACTGAACAGAAGACACAGCTAATTCAGTAGCCCAAAGATCCTCTGAACACTGAGGAGAGGGATACTAAGTGAAAAAAGGTAGGTTTGTAGGACTTTATAGTCATAGTACTGGTACACGACTAGTGTTTCACTCTGAATGCAAAGAGACACTGAATCATTTTAAACAAGGAAACCTGTGACCTGGTTTACATTTTTAAACAACCACTGAATTGACCGTAATAGGGCCAGGATGGGAAGCAAGTTAGGTATTGCAGGCAAAGATGATAATAGTTTTGACTAGGGTGTAACCTTTAGGATTTAGTAATAAAAATGGGGAGAACACGGACAGATTAGGATATACTTGGAAGGCAGAGCTGACAGAACTTGCTGATAAATTAAAGTGACATTACATGAAGAATTATATCAACCTTTTGCTGGACCCCAGAGATGAGTAATAGATGATAACCTCATAAGAGGTGGTTTCAGGTACAGTAGTGGTAATTAGGGAAGGGAGAGTGTAGTGGGAAATGGAGAATAAGTCTTTTCCTGTTTTTCTTGCAAATCTGGGAGTAAACATTTATAGAAAGTCTTCCAAGGGCTCACCTTAGGTATAGGAGTCGGGGGGTGGGGGAGCTAAGATTTAGTGCTGTTCCATAGCAGTCCCTAGGACAAAGAAAAAACTTCTGTCCTCCTTAATTATGAAAACAAGCTGAAGGAACTTCCCTGCCCATTCTCTGGTTATAGGTGTGAAGGTAAGAGCCCTGCCCTGACACAAAGGAAGAAGGTCTATTCCTGGCATAACAAATTAGAATCCAGAAACCTTCCCCCAGAGACTATAATTAACATAGAATTTAGAGCCTATTTTACTGGTGGCACTACACTTCAAGTAAATTATAGGTAAATAATTAAGAGCCCGGTGTGGAAAACTCAGGACTCCTATCAACATGGTTTCTAAAGGACAGTGAGTTCTCAGGTACAAACAGGTTAAACTTCTGTAGAGAAGTTCTAATGACCAAGAGATGGCAAACCAGTAAGTGAATCTCTTCCACTACCACCACCAACATCCAACCATCTTCAGGATCCTAAGAAGTAAATTTTCACTTATCCACATCATTCTTTAGGGATGAACAAATACGGTAGCAGATAAGTCATCCAAAAATCAAAGAAAAATTAACTACAAGATTATGGTTATTATTACAGATTGCAGAATACCTGAAGAAAGAAGAAACCAATCTGTCAATCCATACAGTGAGGAAGACTATACATTAAAGAGAAACCAGTCTTTCTGGCACCTCTGGAGAAGAACAACAGAACTACAGTTTCTTTCAAAGAAAGCAAAAGAAAACTCAGCACCTCAGCTGATCATATACAGCTGGAGAGTTGAAGAAGAAAGTTTCAGAAAAAGGTTTTTGAGAAAAATTTTAAATGATTTACTACTTCTGTGGGTAAATATATCTCAAACAGGAAATGCTATACTCGCAATGAAGCAGAAAAAAAAAAGAAGAAAGAAAACAAATATTATGCTATCTCAAGTGCAGAGTACATGAATATCAAGTATACGCAAACCCACAGAATCTGAAAGCATCAGAAAAACACACTTCAGAAACCCAACCTAGTAGTCAACACAAAGACAAGATCTCAAGGCTGACTACAGAGTTGTCCAACATATAAAGACCATTAACCTGGGGCTGGGATTATAGCTCAGTGGCAGAGCACTTGCCTTGCACATGTGAAGCACTGGGTTTGATCCTCAGCACCACATAAAAATAAACAAAATAAAGATACTATGTCCACCTATAACTAAAAAAATAAAATAAAAATAAGGAAAAAAAAGACCATTACTCTTGATGGATAGGCTCAGGAAAAAACTGAACTTGGTGAATACAAAACACACACACACACACACACACGTTATTTTAAAAAATTATGCTACATCAATTAAAGCTTAGCAAGAAATGAACTTACTGGGCTTTAAAGTAAAAAGAAGTATAGTTCAGTGACTATTCAAAGGGAAAAATTTTTAATAAGACGTACCCAAAACAAACAGCAGCAGCTACCTCTTAAATAGGGTGTCACTTCACAGAGATTAGAGTTACAGAAAAACTGACCCCCACCATCCATACTATATGGCTTGTCAAAATGAACAACAACAACAAAAAAGTAAAGAACATTTTAAGTTGACTAATTTCACACTCAACTACACTACCAAAATTCCTTAGCAAAGATATTAGAAGCCAACAAGTATTAAATTTAACTTCAGGTGAGAATTCTTCCAGAAAAAAAGGATTAATAGTATTTCAAGTAGAACACTGTACAAAATTCAAACTGGAAAAACTGGCTCATACATGAGAAACAGTACTTTCCAATTAATCATTAATTGTTCGGAATTCAATGAAACACAAATTTGTATCAGAACTATGTGGCTACTTCTCCAAGGTATCTCAGAAACTGTGACTAAAATATCATTCTAAAAGCATTGGTTAAGCTGAGCATACTGAATTTTTCATATCAGCACCAGTCCTATTTAGAAAAGCAGGAGACTAGGTGACATTTATAGAATGTAAATTTTAATAACTTACAAAAACAACAATATGAACTAAACAAAGCTTCAATTAGTTGTCCCAAAGATAGCCAGGTTACACAGGACAAAGGAATGAATAATTTACTGGAAATATCTTACTCCAAATACTGACTTGCTAGTTTCATTTTACTAAGAAAAAATGTGAGCATTCATTTAAGATTAGCTAATAAGGAAGCTCATGGATCTTTTACAACAAACTACAACTCCAGCAAAGAAGGAAAAACAATTATGAATCTATGTAAACATACAGTAAAGAATACACAGTAACAATGTCCTTTACTTTTCATTATCAGCTATAGATATCAGCTGTAGATAAGCGTGATATCCTTTTCTATAACCAGCAGTACAATGGATTTGTTTACACCAGCATCATGATAACCATATAAGTAAAGTTTTGCATTACAATGTTAGGGTAGCTAAGAAGTCGTTAGGTAATAATTTTTTTTTCTGCTCCATTATGGTCTTATCAGACCACCAGTGCATATAACCATATTCAGTCCATCTGTGGCTAAGGTATTGGCACTTCAGCTCATTGGACAATGGTACTCTACCAAATATCATTTTTAGTAGGAAAGTGATATGAGATGCCCTTTTAAACACACAATCTAATATTGGTTATAACAGAAGAATAAAATACAGAAGTATGAAAGCAAGTAAAACTGTTAGGGGCCTGCGTGACAGTGGGATAGGAATGAAAGGGCAAATCTGGAAACAGAAGTAATGCAATTTAACAACCATGTTAAAATAAAGCCGTTAAGAAAGCCTCCAATTTGAAAGGTTTATCGTGAAAGGTAAACGAATATGGACAATGACATCCCATTTATCTCCTATCTCTGCCACACAGGCAACACTTCAGCCAACACAAACAACTTTAAATTCCACCACATCGGGCAAACTCACGTTCCCAGGCTTCTGCACTTGCTGTGCCATCTCCCTGCCTCCTAATGGGTCTGGCGAACTCTTCCCAAGCAGCCCTTTCCAGGAAGTCTGCCCTGACCACGGCCGGAACAGGTACCCGGTCCCTGTGCTCACCTTTCTTCTAACAACAGCCCCTGTGCCCGTCCTTGTTTACACATCTGTCTCCCTCTTGACACTGAGCACCTCCACTGCGGCCTCCAGCCTCCCTCTCTACTGTCTCCCAGCGCTAGGTACCTACGAGGCATTTCTTCACTGTTGGGTGAGTGTGGACGAAGGGGCTCAGACCCAGCGATTTCTTAACATCCTCCACGGTTCTTAGCGTTCCAGAGTCACTACAATTACTAAAATGTCCTCTAGCGGGGGGAAAAAATGGTGTTCAAGAGTTCAGGAAGAATGGAGACCCCCACATGGGACACTTGTGCACCGTAGATTCCTGAGCTCGACCCGCCCAACTGACTCCCAGGGACCAACGCAAAACACCCCGGAGTCAGTTCTGCGGCCCGGAACCTGCTCTATCTGGGCTCTCAGGCCGGAACATTACCTCGAAAGGACCTCCAGGTCTTCAAGAGCAGACAACAGCCGCTCCCTCGTGCTGTTACCGCCAGACGATACCGAGCCACCCGCCAGCCTTTCTTTCTCCTTCTCTCCACTCGAAGAAGCCGCCATGTTCCAGCGGGCCAGTAACCGAAGCACGCGCAGTATGCGCTGGCGCCGCGAGAGGCACGCTGGGAAAGCGGAAAAAAGGATCGCCGAGGCGAGGGGTAGAGAGGCCAGGCCAGAGCGTCCTCTGTGCTTCTGGAGGTGCACTGCGGGCGCCGGCGCCATCTGCTGGTTTAGGGAGGGCTTCTTGGATCTAAATTCTGGGAGTAATTGCTGGACCAAAACCAGGAGACAGCGTGGACTGGTTCTCCTGGGACTTCTGTTTTTCCAGCAGCAATAAGAGGTTTCTGATCAACAGGTTTTAAGCATCTTAGGGTATTACTTAATTGTCTACCTTTTGCGTCAGTTTCTTCATATGAGATGTGTCTCCTCCGTATTAACCTCTCTTCAGTCTGTAACTCCATCATGTTATTCCAACCCTCCTCCTGTTGGGCCCCACTGGGAGGCTGCGGTAGGCACCTTAGAACAGGAGCCATGTCCCCCCACCCCCCAGGAAAACCCAGGTGGCATAAAATTTACCGTCGTTAACCATTGTAAATATAGTGCTAACTGGGTATTAAAGACATTCCTACTGTTAAGCAACCATCCATCCCCAAAACTCTTTTTTTCATTTGTAAAATAGAAATTCTATACTCATGAAACACCAGCTCCCCTATCTAACCTCCTTACAGCCCCTAGCCACTACTCTATGAGTTTGACTACTCTAAGAACTATGTATGAGTGGAATCACAGTATTTATCTTTTTCTCACTAGTTTATATCACTTAGCATAATGCCCTCAAGGTTCATCTGTGTTTCAGCATGTGTCAGAATATCCTTCCTTTTTAAGTTTGAATAATATTCTATTGTGTGTGTATGCGTGCACAAGCATGCACACACACATACACACACACACACACTCCATATTTTGCTTATCCATATATCTGACAATAGACACTAAGTTTGCTTCAACGGGTATTTTGTGTGTGTGTGTGTGTGTGTGTGTGTGTGTGTGTATTCATTCCTGGGAATGGAACCACCCAGGAACACTCTACCACTGAGCTACATCCTCAGCCCCAACACCCATTTTTAATTTTGAGACAGGGTCTCACTAAATTGCTGAGTCTGTCCTCTAATTTACAATCCTTAGGAGTCACTGGGATCATAGGCATACACTACTGGCCCTGTCACTTCTGTGATTTTTATAATTCAACTCTGTACCCATACCTCTCCCAACAAAATGTTTTGATCATTGATGGATGATTGTTGAACTGAATGAGTCAATATAGTATGTGAGTGGCAGTTAATGAAAAATGTAAATAATTGATACAGCACCGATTTAAAACCAGAACTGGGTGTCAAAGCTAAAAATACACCTTAGCACACTTTTCCTGGGGAGATCAATGAAGTAGGGAACTTTCCTTACCATGAAAACCCAGAGTTACAACTCTATTGAGAGTTAGGGTTTCTGCCTGGGCTATGTTGCTGTTATAAAAGACAAGATGAAGATGCCACCTACAGACACAAGTCTCACCCTATCATCTTTCATTTAAATGCTGACTCCTTCTGAGCACCTATAACTGACAATTCCCTAAGGAACTCATTGCGTAAATTCGCTCATGGTAACAGCTGCATAATCCAGAATGCTAGTTTATGAAAATGAAAAGTAATAATACTAAGCACCTTTTTCTCTTAGACAAACCTTTATGGGAAAAGCCAGTTATCATTAGCATGTTGTCTAATGAACTTGAATGAGAATAAATGAAGACAGTTTAAAAAATTAATGATGCAGTAATTAGTCCATGTATCTTCACAGTGCATGGATATTTGTGTTAAGGAGATGGAATGTTTGGGTTCATAGGTCAGGTGCCTTCTCCCCTAAACAATGCAAAAGACCCATAGACACCTTTTGTTTGCTGACCATCCCCCGCTTCTGCTCTGAGCTAACTCCACTATTAATGCAGTCAATTCTCAGGCAATGGAATAAATTAAATACAAACTTATTTAATTCTAATTGCATTCTGAGCATTATCCTACCAGTATCCTAGTCAATAATTTCTTATGTTAAGTTTCCAGGATGCCAAACTCCTACAGTATGCGTTGGTTTTGTTTACTCAGTTCTTATAGGCTCATCTTGGACCACATTTCTTGCGGAGGGAGAGAAGAGATCATATTGGTATAGCTTCCACATAAAAATTCAGGGCAGGGTCGAAGCAGTTTATGACCAATTACAGGTGCTACTTTGCAGACATTGAGGATCAGTATATGGAGGATGTATGTGTATTATGAACTCCAAGCCTCCTCAGATTTATTGCAAATTCATCTGCACACTGAACAGTATCTACAGACTGGAAAGTAACAGCATCTCCCACAAATAAACTCTCATGCAATTTGCACAGATCCTGGTGTGATTAACAAAATTTGAATTATTTTGTTAAGCATTCCTGAATTCACAGTAACTTCAAGTATAAAGTATTAATCTATACATCCAAAGAGGATGCTAATCCCTTCTTGTGAAAATTTATTTGTTTAACATGCCAAGCACTGCTTTAAGTACTTTAAAATACTAACTCATTTAGTTTTCATTACACTCTGATGAAATAAGTACATTTATTATCCCTGTGATTCAAATAATGGAAGTGGTGGAAAAGAGATTCAGAGACCAGCTGAGGTACAGTGAATGAAACCTGGAGTCTATGCTATTGATTGATTGATTGATTGATACTAGAGATTGAACTGAGGGGCACTTAACCACTGAGCTACATCTCTAACCCTTTTTATTTTTTATTTTGAGACAGGGTCTTGCTAAATTGCTGAGACTGATCTCAAATTTTCAATCTGCCAGCCTAAGCCTTCAGAGTCTCTGGGATTTTAGGCATGTGTCATGCCCCTAGCTGTCTGTCCTCTTGGTTATTCTGACCTCTTTTTAATGAAAATACGTCTTTATGTACTGAGAAAGGATTGGGAACTTCTCATCCAAATGCAAACACTGTCAAATGCACAGCTTCGTATTCTGAGGGCTGGGGGGAAAAGCTACAAATAGTTGGTAGAGAGTTGGGGGTGCAAGCAGAAACTCAACCAGACCAGTCCCTAAGAATCAGCAAGATAGACAGCTGCATCCAGTATAAGTCTTTTGTTTTATTTTTAATTTTCTTCAAATACATGTACGCATAGTTTAAAAGTCAAATTGTTCAAAAAGCTGGCAGTAAATATTTTAAATGTTTTCTCCACAAAGAAATGATAAAGATTTATGGAGGGGCTGGGG
Organism: Spermophilus citellus; assembly: GCF_964194105.1. Classification (NCBI taxonomy): domain Eukaryota; kingdom Metazoa; phylum Chordata; class Mammalia; order Rodentia; family Sciuridae; genus Spermophilus; species Spermophilus citellus. The sequence goes on along the minus strand of NC_138182.1, from coordinate 40,427,398 downwards.
ATGTGGCTCAAGCGGTAGCGTGCTCGCCTGGCATGCGTGCGACCCAGTTTCGATCCTCAGCACCACATACCAACAAAGATGTTGTGTCCGCCGAGAACTAAAAAATAAATATTAAAAAATTCTCTCTCTCTCTCTCTTCTCTCACTCTCTCTTTTAAAAAAAGATTTATGGAGATAGATATTCGTAAACTGATCCAAAAACATCACCTGTTATCCCATTAATATGCATAATTTTTATGTTTTTATGTCAGTTAAGAAAAATTTAAATTAAAATAAATAAATAAATGATTCTGAACTTTGGCAAGAAAAAAAATCAAATTGTGTTCAAAAACTTCTAACGAAAATAAAAGTTACCTGCTACATCACATCCTATCACATCCTATCTTAGAGACAATTCTCAATATTTTTAACTTTATTTTACCTTTTGCTCCCATATTTTTAAGTAATATGCATATATTCTATATCTCTATTCAACACTTATAAATGTATTTATTTCCATGTCCCATTTTTCTTCCTCTATTCTCTCAGTAGGCAGGACTCATTTTTGTTGTTGTTGTTGTTGTTAAATCAATACTCAGTGCTTACATTATTATGCTATTATCACATACAACTATGTAATTATTCCTTGCTTAAGATTTCTATCTAATGGCTCTGTAGAGTTTTGGGTTTTTTGTTTGTTTGTTTGTTTTTTGTTTCTTTGCTGTAGAGATTTTTAAAAATAAAACGAATGAGAACAGAAAATGCCTGATACAGAGTATGTGTCACGGCTCTGTGGGAACATTCTTAGGTATAGATTTGTGTATACATGTACTAGGGCCAATGTAAAATGCATTTTTTACAGTGTATGGAAAAGTCTGAAAGCTTTGCAGATAGGACCTTTGAAGAGGTGACTAATTTTAAGGGAGGCCTGTCTGGTGGGCTCTAGTTCAATCTGACTGCTGTCCTTATAAGGACAAGCCAAAGAGAAAGATCTCAGGAAAAGCAAACCTATGATGCTTTGATCTTAGTCTTCTGATCTTCAAAACATGAGAAAATAAATATCTGGTGCTTAAGCCACTCAGGCTGTGAGATTTATTTTAGGGTAGACCTAGCGGCTAATATGGCATCATTGAATGTTATAGGAATCTGGATATTTCTAATCCCTGCCTTGCATGTTCCTTTGACTCCCTTGCCCCATCTTGATTCGTCTTACTGCCTTAGTAAGACCACACACTGGGTAACGTGCAGCTTTGCCTACAACAGCCCTGTACCAATGCAGTTTAATATGGCTGGAGAAAAACACAAGCCAGTCTCTTTGACAGAGGTAAAATAAAATGGGCCTATGGGGAGAGACACTTAGTAAATGGAGAAATCTAAAAGCATGATAGCTTATGTTGAGCTTGCTTCTATGATTAAACAGAACATTCAGTGTACACTTATAAGAGATTAGGCCTATTATTCTTAAAATATCATCTACCTGAGGACTTAGACAATGTGTCCACAAGTGATTAATGGCTAGACTCTTCCACCAAGAGGAACATTCTGACCTTTAAGTATAGAGTGGCTGCTTTGGGACTTGGTTGCCATGTGACTTCAACTCCAAGAAAGTTGGTAAACATTTTCTAAATCATCAAAATCTAACAATGACCCACCTGCTTCAGATCCAACCCTCTCTAAATCATACACATAATCAGAGAGCTCAACACGGACATACCACTGTCTCCTCTGAGAGGTAAAAGTTGCCCACATTCTCTCTGAACATGAACTCTTTTACTGCCCCTAGGTAAATATTTACATGTGTCTTGCTTACTGCAATTCTTCCTAAATTGAATGTCACTGTAATCCCAGTGATCTGGGAGGCTGAGGCAGAAGGATCATAAGTTCAAAGCCAGCTTCAGCAACTTAGTGAGGCCCTAAGCAATTCAGAAAGACCCTGTTTCTAAATAAAAAATAAAAGGGGCTGGGGTTGGGGTTGTGGCTCAGGGTTGGAGCGCTTGCCTAGCACGTGCGGGACTCTGGGTTCAATCCTCAGCACCACATAAAAATAAATAAATAAAATGAAGGTGTTGTGTTCAACTGCAACTAAAAAATTTTTTAAAAATAAATAAATAGAAAAGGTCTGGGGATGTGGCTCAGTGGTTAAATACCCCCTGGTTCAATGTCTGGCAAACACACACACACACACACACACACACACACACACAAAATCTAGATGGTTTCAAATTCAGATCCTCCTTTCTTAAGACTTTCCTGGACCCCTTCTGCTAAAAACCTAGTCATACCTGAAATGCAGGACTCTAAACTCCAAATTTCCAGGGGGCTCATAATGCTACTGGGTAATCAGACTTGTGTGTCCTTGTTCCAATTTCTCTCCATGGTCGTCGACATGATTTCATGTTGTTGCCTCTCTCCAAACACTCGGCAGCTCCGTTCCTCTCCCCTTTCTCAATTTAGGATCTTGCTTCATTTGATTCACTGAAAAAAAAAAAAAAAAAGAGATGAAATCAGGAAAGAAGACTTCCATAGACTGTCACCATCTTGTTCAACACGCCCCCCAGCCACACACGTTGCACCCACAGGTTCTGCTGTCTGTTCTGCACACGAACGACCCCTGCAACCGTGGGAACTTCAGGAGGTGATTAGAAGCTATTATGAATGGATTAATTCTGCTGTTGCAGGAGGAAGTTAGTCTTTGTGGAGTGGCCCCCTTCCCTCTGGCAGGTGTGCCCTTCTAGACTCTTCTGTCAGGGGGTGTGCAACACAAGATATAGCCCTTTGCTCCTGGGCTTCCCAGCCTCCAAAACCATAAGCCAAATAAATTTCTGTCCATTATAACAGGCACATATTATATCAGCACAGAATGTACTAACACCCTGGCATGGTGCCGGTGCCCAGAGGCTGCCATGTTTGCACTGGACTCAGAAATCCTGCTGTTTTACTGCATAGAGTGTGTTTACTGCATGTGAATAGTGAACCAACTGGACACTAATAAATATTAATTTGTTGTTGACAGAGCTGCTGAAATCACTGAAGGCCAGGACAAAAGAGAATAAAAAGACACCCAAAACAGATCATGATTATCTATGGTTACCTATTGTGTGCCTCTAAATAACAAAACCTTGTTTTCAGTGCTTTTCCTTCATATATTTTGATATTCTTAAAAGCAATTTTCAAAAATGTGTAACATCCTCAACCCAAAATGAAATATTTCACAGCTGTGGTGGTGGGCACTGTCCCAGAACCTTGTAACTCCAGAAACACTAGCTCATCTAAGCTTTTTTCTGTTCTGGATGTTTTTTCCTGAGCCAGCTCTCAGTTTAAAGGTTCATGTTCAAGGTCAAGGGTAAGGTGGAGAGTCAGAATTAGGCATTCCTTTCTGGTTGCCAGGCTGTGAGGGAAGGAAAACACACCCACTGCATTCATGAACTCCCTTCTCCAAGAAACAGAAAACCCTAAGAATCTACCTCAAGGCTTGGGCCTCAAAAGCTCTAATCCCAGGTAAAAATAACACCCCATTCAAACCAGCCTTGGTGGCCCATTACTGAAGTCCCAGTGGCTCTGAGAGGCTGAAGACAGGAGGATTGCAAGTTTGAGGTCAGCCTGGGCAACTTAATGAGAACCTGTCTCAGAATGAAAAATAAAAAGGGTTATGGGATGTAGCTCAGTGGTAAAGCACCCCTGGGTTCAATCCCCACTACTGCAAACATCACCCCATTCTGCATCAAGCTTCTATATAAAGAAAAACCATTTACAGTTTCTGAAGCCATGTATCACCCATCAAAAAGTTACCAGGGAAAAGGATGGGTTTCCAGGAAATTGCTGTCTTTTAAAGCAGCAAATCCAATTTTAAAATCAATGATAAAGCCTCAAAGCGTGTCATTTGAACTGTTTTTCATAAACCAAGTTATCCTGGCTAAATATAACTGGGGCTGCTCTGCATTGAGAAGGTTCCCCATCTGAGTAAGACCCCTGACCTCCTTTACCCTGCCAGCTAGTTACCCTGCAGCTCTCATCAGAAGAGTCCCCATCCTCCTCTCAAAAACAACAAAAAAACTCCCACTGTCCAAAATTGCTCAGTGGTAATTAAAATTCTTAGCCCTGCAGTAAGTGGAGCATTTGCCTTCAACTCCCTACATACTTGTTCCTTGACATTAAAAAAAAAAAAACAGTTTAGGTTTTACTTCTCCTTCCTTTTAAATATTTGTGGTGTGGTTTCAGCAGAAAAGATATTTGAGAGTTAATCAGACCTAAAAATAGTTTCATCTTCTCCCTGAAAATTTCCGGGCATCATTAAAAACTTCCCAGTTGTCAGTAATTCATAAGAAAGATGTACATCATCACTGGCCTCCTTTGATATATTCACTTATTATTTCAGTAAATGTTTAATAAGCTGTGTTTATGTGCTAGGGACCACAGTAAGTGCTGTGCCTGGAGAGGTTAAACAAGTCTACAGTGGTCAAGAAAGACTTCCTCCAGGAACAAAAGCAAAAACTCTTTTGAGATGGAAGTTCACTGGGATAAGCATTGAAGATGAGCTTGAAGAGAAAGGAAGAGGACTAGAGCAAGGAATCAACATCAGCAAGAGAATCAAAATATCTCATCCACTTCTTCATTCAAATGTGTCAAGAGACTGGACTTGATTTTGGACTTCCTATCCTCCAGAATGGTTCTCTGAAACATTTTTGTTCATTATAATTACCCAGTCTATAGTATTTGGTTATAGCAGCACAAAATGGCCTCAGACAAGTCCCAAGAGGCTTGATGCCTTCAAGATGCTTCTGGATTCAGGGACTTAATGTGGAGACTAATTGCTCTCCACACCCATTGATCAATAAATCAGTGCTGTCAGAGTACAATACAAATCCATCATTTCTTCATATTATGGACACAAAATCCATGACAAACTTTACCAAATTCAAATTCATGAACTTCACATACAATAACTTTTTATTCTTCTCACTCTAATACTTCTAACCAATAGCAAAAAAATAAAAGAAAAGAAAATAGAGGTGTTGTAGGGACAAAGAAAGGCACTAAAGATAGCAGGAAACAGTTTTATTTGGCTGTAGTCAAATTCAGAGGGCACAGCTTTTGCTGTAATCAATCAATCCCCTGAACCCTGATTTCAGGTAGTTTCAGATTTTTATACCCAGCACGTAAGGGGAGGGGCTCAGAAGTTCACAGTCTGCAGAAGTTCACATAAAAGCAGCTTTTTCTGTCACTGTTCTGGGAAAGTTAACCCTTCAAGGTCAACACCTGAGAAGGGGAGAGCTTCTTCTCCCCTTTCTTCCCTCCCCTGCCAGTTGTGACTATGGAGCCCAATTGGTAACTTCTCTTATCTTAGAAATGTAGACATCTCTGTGAAGCCCATCTCAAGGCCTGAGGCCTGTTTACACATTTCTACAAAGTACTATACTGGATACACGTCTGTGAAAAACTAGTAAGGGGGTGTCCAGCACTGGAGTGCCGATTTCTTCCCGGCCAGTGGCCAAGTAAAACAGGAAAACTGAAAGGTTATCTACATTGAACTCTTTTGTAGAGACTCTTTTGCTGACAGTCCTAAAATCAGCCATGGTGAAGATTTCTGGAAAAGCCCAGTTAAGATTTTTTGTGGAGGAGGGGATGCCATTACAGAGGCTTGAAGATAAGGAAACAAAAAAATTTGTATAGAATAATACCTATTTTGCATAGAATAATACATGTTTAAATTTGTCTCTATGGAGGTCACTCATATCTTTTTGACTTTGTACAAATTGTACCTACTACCTTGTAAGCGTTAGTTTCCTATTGAAGTGGTTTGACTTATCTAGCATCTTAATGTGAAGGTCGGTTTTATATTCGTTTCAACCTTTGTTTTCTTCCAGATCAAAATATTTGTTTTGGCTATATTGAGGGAGATTTCCCAGAAAAAAGTTCCCTTTGGGCTATTAGTAAGTTAGTTTACTTCCTGTCTCTAACTCTGTGGAGACAATTCAGAAAAGATTGACTATAATCTCGGTGTTGCTGGTTTGTTTTTCATTTCCTTGCATTTCAAATCTGTTTGGTTTTGTGTGTTAGCCTCTTAGAGGATAGACAGATGCTTGATACATGTTTACGGATTTGATTTTATTTAGAAAAATGCTTTATGAGAAAAACAATGCAGTTCAATTGGCAAAATTTGCTTTAGATTGCCTCAACCTTATTGCTGAATATTTATCACCATCCAGAAGGTACCATATGACCCTATGTGCAAACGAGTCACTATATCCCCTCACAAAGGCACAGAGATAAACATCGGAGTGCCAGGAAATGAAGAATTGAATCCACCTCAAAACCACAAAATTCCCAACCCATTTAACCTTCTCAATAACTATATCATTATTATTTTCCATGTTTCTATTTACTTTCAAATGCATCCAAACTCATGTTATCAGATTCTGACCCTGGCCAGATTTTTTTTCCATTAAAGGCATAAAGATGAATTTACTGCTACATGTTTGAGTAAATGCAATAAGGTTAAAGCAGGCTTCTTGGCACTTATCAGAGCAGAACAGTGGCTTCTTTGTCTTTTCAGATTCTCTGGGGCTTGGCCCTTGCCTCTTCTTGGATAACATGTTGCTCTTGGACATGCTGGGCCTCAGCCAGGTCTGGTTCTCAAACATCCCCATAAGTTCTTCCCTTGGGGCAGCCCCCAAAGCAGCAATGCACACAGTGACTCCCTGTCCCCATCAGTGAGGCTTCCAGAAAGTTGTCTGCCCATTCGTGAATGTAACACCTGATATAAAATTTCTAATTACAGACACCAAATTCTCTCTCCTAGGAGATCTGAAATAGCATGCCTTGCTCTTTGTTAAGACCTTTTATTTTCCACGGAAAGTCCTCGCCAAACGTTGGCCGCAGTTCACTCTGTCTGATCCAGCTTTTTATCTCTTCTCAACCAGACAAACACAAAATGCTTCACTTGCTGGATGACCAGGCAAGCCATTTCCAAGATCTGCTTGGACACAATGCTCCTGTCCCACCAATGTGCTGTGGCAAAGCACCCCAGAGGTATTTCTCAGGTTCTGGCACAACACTGTGACTGACGTTCCTCAACAAAAACCTTACAATTTCAAAGAGAGTTTAGATCAATGGTTCTTCTCTAAGTCTTCAGACACCAAACCCACAGAGCATGGATTTAAACGTAAAGTGGTGAAATTACGGAACACAAACATCATTTGGCAAGTGAGTGCTCTGTCAGATGCATATTTGAATCTGTTGGCCAAACTGTGCCTTTTTTGGCTTGTTTGCAGTCTAAGGTGTTGGTCAGCAAATTTTATATCCCCAGCATGAATGAAGAGCCTGGCCCATATTCGTCATCAAGGACAATGAGGTTTAAAAAAAAAGTCTAGAAATTATAAAACTCTAATTCATCCTCTCTTATTTCAGGTAATACTTGGTCCTCGGAGACCTGGGTATGTTCAGGGTGGCCCCAGGGAAAAGGGAGAAAGAAAATCTGCTGGGATTTCCTCTGTCCTGAGCCCTCATGAAAAAGGGTCAAGGTCAGAGGCTGGCAGGGGAGAGGTGAGGGAGAATTCCACAGGGCAGAGCAGACTACGCAAGAGGCTCTATCAGGCAGAGCTGTGCACTCCTGGATCAACTGTCTCTTTCTTGCATTGCTCTTAAGAAACTGAACGTGGTGGTAGAAATTGAAGAGAGCTCAAATTGAAAGAAAGTTTGTGCCCAACTCTGACCACAAGCGTTCCTGTTCGTTCGTTCATTTATTCATTCATTCAGTGTATTTATTGAGCAACCATGGTCCTAAGCACACAGTTGTAGATTCTGATGTTCCAGGAGAGGATAAGCCAAACAATTCCCTATCCTCCTACTTTCTAATGGGGAGGCAGAACGTACCAGATCAATTTAGTTTGTGATAAATGTTATGAAGGGATGAGGGCCACATTGCATAAGGTAGCCGCAGAAAGCCTCTTTGAGGAGGTAGTTGTTGTGGTTTGGATGTGAGGTGTCCTCCAAAAGTTCATGCGTGAGACAATGCAAGAAGGTTCAGAATAGAAATGATTGGATTCTGAGAGCCTTAACTCAATCAGTGGATTAATCACCTGCTGTGAGTAATTGAATGGTAACTGAAAGCAGGTGGGGTGTGTTTGGAGGAGGAGGGATATTGGGGGCATGGCTATAGGGTATATATTTTGTTTCTGGAGTGTGGAGTCTCTTTCTTCCTTGCTGCTTCCTGAGCATCTTGTAAGCCACTTCCCTCTGCCATACTTTCCCGCCATGATGTTCAGCCTCACCTGGAGCCCCAAGGAATGGAGCCGGCCTTCTATGGACTCAGACCTCTCCGAAATCGTGAGCCCTCAAATAGACTTTTCCTCCTCTACAGTTGTTCTGGTCAGATCCTTTTAGTCGCAGCGGTGAAAAAAGCTGAATAAGACTATGGTGCTTTAGCTAAGAACCAAGGGACGAAAGGGAGGGCCTCGCTGTCCCATGATCTAGGGAGGAGAGTTCCAAACAGAGTGAACACAAGGCTCTGGATAGGGTGATGTGGGGGTTTGTGAGGAAACAAGAAGGCTGGGACAGGGTAAGCCAGAGTAGATGGGACAAGGCGAGCATAAAACAGAGGCCTTTGCAGATCATGGCAAGGGATTGGTCTTTTTTTCTTGTTACAATGAAAGTGGATGAGGGCACTAGGTTGCTTTGAGTCAAGCTTCATGAGAGGACTACAACCTGATAAAGTCATTCTACATCCAGGGTCATCTTTTTCAGTTCACAAAAACAGATTCGATTACAATGCTAAACATTTTGATCATGTTACCTATCAGGGTCATAGCCCCTGCTAAGGATGCTTCTCTTCTCATTGATCTGCTTAAGGTGTCTCAGTTGGGATGAAAGAACACATATTTGTCATGAACTGCCCACTCCAATATCTCATAGCACCAGTGACCTGTGCTATTTATCACTCATTTATCAAATATTTAAGTACCTGTTATCTAGTAGGGATAGACCAGTGAGCAAGACAGATACAGTCCTGGTTATCATGAAACTTACATTCTACCCAAAAGACTGACGGCTAAATGCAGACAAAATGAATCATGTTGATATTATGGGGAGAGCGCAGTGCTTTGGAAACACAGAGCAGCACAGTCAAGGAACCTGGTGAAAGAAGGCTTCTTGGAGTAAGGGATGCTTAAGGTGAGCTGAAGATTGAATAGGAAAAGGCCAGTTGTCAAGGAAGATGGAAAGTTTTCCAGAAGGAAGGAGTGGCTCCAACTGGATGAGAGAGGTTACCTGGTGTATTTACACAAGTGAACTGATTTCACTATGGTGGGAGGCAGAGTGCAAGCTTGAGAGGTGAGAAGTGAGGCTGGGAATTAGAATGTGCCCAGGGACCAAGTCAAAAGGTTAGGACCCGAGGAGTCCTGTCAGGGTGTTCAACTAACTGTATTCTAACAATAGGAAATCTCTAAAGGGAGCAGGATAGATAGTGTTTGGAAAAGACATTAGAAGGTATTGTACTAATTCAAGTGAGAGATGACAGCTATTTGATCAAAATATTTGCCAAGGGATGAAGCAAAGTAGGCCGATTATACACATATTTATCTAAGGCTTAAAAAGATAACCTGGAGCCAATTTTCTAAGGAAACCAAGCCAACAAAATTACATGGAATGAAATTGATGCAGAGAAAAGTTGAAGAGGCCATGATGGTCTACATAAACCAAATTTTATAAAGAAGTCCTTCCAAGAATATGTAAATGCTATAAGCAAGACAAAAGCTATAGAGTACTGTATGGGGGGAAAAAAGTAGTAAGAAGAAGAGGCCAAGTGCCCACAAAAGAGGAAAGGAGGGGTCAGTGGCATTTTTTAGAAATGGCCTGGTTCTTGGCAACTTTCTAAGTTCAGTTGCCTGAAGGTTCATGTTCATGAATTTCCTTGATCCCTGTCTCCAGTTTTGCCCCACATGCGGTGGCCTCTCCCATCTATGTACAAGCTAACTTGATTTTTTTTCTTGCAATGTAAAAAAATCTGTGTAAAACAGTAATTATTTTATATAAGATAATTCCTCAATGCAAATTAATATAGTTAAAATGATTTTTCTTCATATTTTATTTAGAGACAGGGTCTCACTGAGTTGTTTAGTGCCTTGCTTTTTGATGAGGCTGACTTTGAACTTGCAATCCTCCAGTCTTCGCCTCCAGAGTCTCTGGGATTACAGGCAGGCACCACCACACCCGGCTAAGATAGTTAAAATGAGAAATATAACTTGTGAGTGATCACATGTGTTCATGTGTATGGATCAACTGCTTTGCAATATGGTAATCCCAATGATTATCAAAAAGAGACTTGGAGAATGAAACCACCATTTGACCCAGTTATCCCACTCCTCAGCATATACCCATGGGACTTAAAATCAGCATACTACAGTGACTCAGCCACATCAATGTTTATAGCTGCTCAATTCACAATAGCCAAGCTATGGAACCAATCTAGGTGCCCTTCAACAGATGAATGGATAAAAAAAAAATGTGGTATATATACACAATGAAATATTACTCAGCCATAGAGAAGAATGAAATTATGGCATTTGCTAGTAAGTGGATGGAACTGGAGACTATCATGATAAGTAAAATAAGCCAATCCTCAAAACCAAAGACCAAATAGTCTCTCTGATATGCAGATGCTAACACACAATAAGTCGGGGGAGAGAAGAATAGGAGTTCATTAGATTAGACAAAGGTAAATGAAAGGATGGGGGGGAGAATGGAAATAGGAAGGACAGTAGAATGAATGGACATAGCTTTCCTATAGTCATATATGAATACACAACCAGTGTAACTCCACATCATGTACAACCACAAGAATGGAATCCTAATTAGAATAAGTTATACTTCATGTATGTATAACATGTCAAAACACACTCTCTATCATGTGTATCTAAAAAGAACCCCCACAAAGTGCCTTGAAAACATGGATTCAGAACAAGAAATATTGGACATGATGTTTCATGAATTCATCTCGCTCTAATTTTTTTTTTTTTCCTCTGAGGGTGATGCCGAACCACAAGAACCACTTCTGAGGCAGGAAGGTACAAACCCAGAAGCGGTTCCCAAAGAAGCCTGAGGCAAAAGAACCAAGGTGGAAAACTGACTCTTGGCTAAGAACTGTTCCAGCATGTTCTTGAGCAACTGGGTCAAAGGGCAAAGGGGAAGTGAAGGGTTGATGGAAACCCTGATGGTCAAGGATGTTGGATGTCAGGGGGACAGAGAAGAGAGTGGTGGGACTCAAGGAAGGGGCACTATTTGGAAATGAGTTTGGTCACAAGAGAATTGAGCAAAATACCCACCATGTTCCAGCCTTGTATGGGGCAATAAAACAATGAGGGTCTGCTCCCTGTTCTTCAGGACTCAGAGCCTACGGAGAAATACAGACACACACACAGTGTTGGAAGATGAACTTGGGCACATTCGATTTTTAAAAGGTTTATTATGTAAAAAGCTAGCAATGTATGAACTGGGCAGCTCCAAACCAGCAGAAGCTTGGGGTTCCACCAAAGGAGCAAGAAAGAGAAGCTTCTTATAAGGTAAATGAGGAAGCAGAACAGATACATTATTTGACTGGTCAAAGCTTGACTGATTGCCTTTTTTGAACTACCCCCAAGGGAAGTTCAAGAAAAAATAACCTGAGAAGGGTACAAAAACAACATATAAAAATCAATAGCTTTCCTATATACCAATAATGAATCTGCTGAAAAAAATTCAGGGGGAAATTCCTTTGACAGTAGCCTCAAAAAAAAAAAAACCCTTTAGTAATAAATGTAACCAGGGAGGTCAAAGACCTTTATAAAGAAAATTATAGAGTACCAAAGAAAGAAATTGAAGAAGACACTATAAGATGGAAAAAAATCTCTCCATGTTCTTGAATAGGCAGAATTAATACTGCTAAAATGGCCATATTGCCAAAAGCAAACTACAGATTCAATGCAATACTCACCAAAATTCCAATGATATTCTTCATAGTACTAGAAAAAAAACAGTCGTAAAATTCATATTGAAGAATAAAAGACCCAAAATGGCCAAAGAGAGAGAGAGAAAAGGAAGGGGGTGGGGAGGGAAAGAGGGAGAGAGAAAGCAATGTGAGATGTATCATAATATCTAATTTTGAATAATACTACAGAGCTATATTAACAAAAACAGTGTGGTTCTAGTTGGACATGTGAGTACATGCTTGTAATCCCACGTACTCGGGAGGCTGAGACAGGAGGATTACAATTGAGGCCAGATTTGGCAATTTAAGTAGAATCTGTCTGGAGATAAAATTTAAAAAGGGCTGGGAATGTAGCTCAGAGGTGAGTGCTTCTGGGCTCAGTCTCTAGTACTATAAAAACAACAAACAAACTCCCCAGCATGATACTAGCATAAAAACAGAGACACAGACAATGGAATATAACAGAAGACACAGAAACAAATGCACACATCTAGAGTCAGCAGGTCTTTGACAAAGACACCAAAAACATACATTGAAGAAAAGAGCTATTTTTAACAAATTATGCTGGGAACATGGATATCTATATGTAGAAGAATAAAACTAGAATCCTCTCTCTCATCCACACAAAATCAACACAAAATCAAAGACCTAAGAATTAGACCAGTAACTATGCAACACTCCAACAAATAGATACAGGCAACAACTTCCTCACCAAGACTCCTAAAGCTCAAACAATAATACCAAGAGTTAATAAATGGGAAGGCATCAAATTAAAAAAAAAAGAAAAATTAAGAAGTGAAAAGAAAAGCTACATAATAGGAAAAATCTTTGTTAGCTACTATTTAGACAGAGGATTATTACCCAACTCAAAAACTTACCACCAATGAAACAAATAACCTAATCAATAAATTGCCAAATGAACTAAGGGAAACTTCTCAAAAGAAATACAAATGTCCAGCAAATATATGAAAAAAAGTTCAACATCTTTAACAATCAGGGAAATGCAAATCAGAACTACACTGAGATTTCATCTCACTCCAGTTAGGCAATTATCAAGAATACAAATAACAATAAATGCTGATGAGGTTGTGGGGGAAAAGGAACATTTACTGTTGTTGCAATTGTAAATTAGTACAACCACTTCAGATACTAGTATGGAGACTTAGGAATGGGACCACAATATGATCCAGCATACCATAGCCATAAATGCATACTTATATTTATAGCAGTAAAATTCACAATGGCCAAATTATGAAACCAGGCTACATGTCCATCAACAGATGATTGGAGAAAGAAAATGTGGTGTATATATACACAGTGGAATATTACTCAGCCATAAGGAGGAAAGGAAGTATGGTATTTATAGGAAAATGACAGCATTATGTAGGTGGAATAATCCAGACTCCAAAAGTTAAAGTCACATGTTTTCTCTCATATATGGAAGCCAGAGAGAAAAACAGTGAGGGGGAGATGGAGGATGTGTGATCTTATCAAAATAGAAGGGAGACCTTTAGAGTTGAAGAAGGGAACTGGGGGAGGGAGAAGGTTAGGGAAGGGGAGATACTGGGGAATGAAATTGACCAAATTATCTTATGTGTATATATGAATATGTAACAAGGAAGCCCACTATTATTTACAATTATAATGCACCAACTGAAAGAATATATATATGGTTTTTTGGTGCTAGAGGTTGAACCAAGGCCTCACACATACTAAGCACATGCTCCACCAGTAAGCTAAACCCCCAGCCCTCAGTGAAAAATTTTTAAGCAAGGGAGTAATATGATCATGTGGTGAATTCCCTGAAGGGGTACAGGGAGAGATAAGAACAAAGAAACCAATTAAGGACTATTGCAACAGGCCAGGAAAGCAATGATGTGGGTCTGAAGCATGTAGTGGTGAATCAAAAGGAGCAGATGATTTGAGAAATATTTAATAGATAAAATAACAAAGACTGGTCAACTGATTGAGTTTAGGAGGACAGAGAGAGAGAGAAATTGAGGGGATGGGGAAAGAGTTGGATGATTAGATTGGTGGTAGAGATTGGGTGGAAGCAATATCATCAAACACAACCTGTAGTCCCATTTATGGAAAGAAAGAAAACTCTGTAAAATGCAATTACCTGCAAGACTCTCCTGTGTGTGTGTGTGTGTGTGTGTGTGTGTGTGTGTGTAAGAAAATCAGATTTAAGATCATGATGGCAAGTGAGTGTCCGCGTTGGTCTTTTATGTGATGCCTGGTTGGGGTTGGAGTACTTATTAAAAGTACTTGATAGGAGTATTTTAAATTCACAGTTTGCCTGGGAACAATTAAGGTAAGTTCAGATGTGTGCCACATATCCAATCACGTTGCTAAGACAAAACTAAGATCTATCCAAGTGCCAAAAAATGTCTTCTAATGCAATCACAATTCAGGAAAGGAGACAGGAGTGTGGCCAGGCAAGGACAGCAGCTTTGATTTTGAAAGTCATGGGAAGACACAGTCGTCTTTCTGCTACAGGAACAATTCACAATTAATGACCCACAGACTAAGGGGAGATGAGGACCTAGCAGGCATCTGGGTGGAAGAGGGATGGAAAAAGGCTTCCAGAGAGTCCTGCAGCCTGTAAAGGAACTTGAACACAACAAGGCAGACAGAGAGAGACATGGAAAAGATTCTGTCAGTAAGGTACAGTGACATGATGAGTTCTTACGTGACTTATAATCATTAACATTAATTTTATCCTCTGAATTTATCTATACTTTTTGGATAATTGATATACAAGACAGATGAAATTAAAGAGAGACTTTTATCCAGCATAGACACAAAGATACAGCCTCATCTTTTGCTTTCACATTTGAGGATTAAAGGACTTTGATTATCTGATGGAGCTTAGTGAGTGTTGACTGCAATGACTTAGGAAAGTCTCCTAATGACTTCGGAGGATAAGATAGATTAACTTGGGGCCAAAAGAATGTGCAGGGTGTCAGCTGATGATGCTTCTTGGAGAGTGTATTTAACTTTTACTGCTCTGAGAGCTGGTGATACGAGGGATACAAACAACGAAGAAATAGGCCTGAGTGATCCAAAGTAAAACGACATGACTTCTGTCACCTGCAATAATCCAGTCTATAAAATGGGGATTGTCATTTCATCATTCATTCAACAACTGTTTCATGAGCTTCTATCACATGTTAGGAAGACACTATTCTACCCACGGTAGAGTTATTTTGAGAATTAAATAAAATAACATAAGTGAAAATGCTTTTCATAATATCCAGAATCTATCTGGTGCTGATTATATTAATTTCTCTATCCAATAGGATTTTTCAACAGGAACAAGATGGGCATTCAAGCCATTATTGTTTTGGTTTATTTGTTTATTTATTTTATATATTTATTTTAGCACTGGGGATCTAATCAGGCACACTTTACCACTGAGCCACATCCCCATACGTTTTAATTTTTATTTTTAAATTTTGAGACAGGGTCTCATTAAGTTGCTGAGGTTGGACTTGCCATCCTCCTGTCTCAGCCTTCTGAGTTGCTGGGATCTCAGGCATGCACCACCACACCTGGCTGCCATTAATGGTTTAGGCCAACAGGGCCCAAACACTCAAGAGTGTTTGTTGTAAACATCAAGGTGTCTTGCAGAGGGAAAGAACTGACAAAACTGGAAATCCAAGAATGAGAGACCTTTAACTCAATGACACATTCTGAAGTAGTAGGATGAAGGACAAGGTCTAAATCAAGGTTATCTGGGAAGCCAGCAGGGGGCGCGCTGAAGCAGCAGCGCTGTTCCAGGTTAAACCCCATCTGAAATGTGAATGTGCTCCTGGGTCTAGAACATTAAGAAAGAAGGACAAGGCAGTTTGCTTCTTCGATAGGCTTGGAGTCGAGTTGCGTGACAAAATGATTGTTCATCTGCAGCATTTTAAACTGTAAACAGTGCATCTACAGAACCCTGGGAAGTTAATTTGCAATTCAAAGTAAATATTTTGAATTGACTGGATAAACTCCCTGACACTTTAGGTATTAGCGTTTGCCAGCGCTCCGCGTAATTCATTTTTAAAAGGAAAGGAGGAAAAGCTGATTCAAGCTGCAAAACATGTTTTCTCCCAGGATCACTGATATATTACTTTTGCTTCTGAAATGAATGGGTTCATTAGCAAATGGCGCAGCATTTTCCATTTCCCTTTTACAAATTGAACTTTAGCCCAGACTCTGGAGGTTGATCAGAAGTCACAACGGGATGGAATATGCCTGTTCACCAAAAAGAGAAGGGGAAGGTCAAGGTCATCTTATATGCATCCCCTCGGTGCCAGAAAGGCAATAACATTACTCATTACAATGTGTGATAACTCTAATTGCCTGTTTACTTTCCAGTCTTTTCCAATAGAGTATAAGCTCCTCATGTGCAGGGATTATGTATTATTAATCATTGTAACCCCAACATCTTGGGAAGCTACCTAGAGGAGGGACTTAGTAAATGTTTCATAATAAGTGGATCAATTACTAGGGGGGTATCCGCATGGTCAGTTGGGTGGATGGATAGATTCTGGATTTCTGGCACTAAAGAAAAATCACCACTACAATAAAGGAAATGATGCACAAGTAAAGGGAGGACTAGGTAGATTGAGTTGAGGCAAAAAGAATCACTAAGAAAGAATTTAATCCTGGAATCATTGAGAAGAAGAAAAGTTGAATCACTTTTTTTTCATAGTTTTTTTTTTTTTTTAAATCTTCTAATCCATCCACCTAGGAGGCTGGTCTTAGCCTCTAGTAGAGAAAGCTGCAACTGGATAAACAAGACTATTTTGTGGGACCCAAGAATAAGTAAGAGCCAGATATGGTGGTACATGCCTGTAATCCCAGCTGCTCAGGAGGCAGAGGCAAGAGGACTCCAAGTTTGAGGCCAGCCTGGCCAATTAAGCAAGATCCTGTCTCAAAATAAAATAAAATAAAAAATTAGAGGGCCGGGGTTGTAGCTCAGTGGTTGAGCATTTGCCTAACAAGCATGAGGCCCTGGGCTCAATCTCTTTACCATAAAATAAATAAATAAATGAATTTTAAAAATTAAGAGCTCCGGCACTGTGAACGACAACGTATCTACCTCATTTCTGTCCATGGAATAGTAACTCTGAGAGGCAAGGGCTCCATCTATCTGAAGTAGACAGGTTATCAATTCCTTTAGCCACTGTGTAGTCATCATTACAACAGGCTCAGCATGGCTACTACCCAGAAGGGAAGGACCCTGGGGAGAGAGTGGTGGAGGAGCTTTTGGAGTGGAGTTCACTATGGCAGTGGTGAGTTCCGGGGGGAGGTCATTTGGTAGGTAGGGATATTGCTGGGAGCTATCTGTGAACTGTGCATGAACTAAAAACAACATGGAAGCCATGAAGCAGGAAAGTCTGGTATCTGGGAAGTCACAGTGGCAATCCTGCTGGTTTGAGACTGCCCAGTACATGTGATATCCTACCTAGCTCTGTCTAAGTTCTGCACTGCACTGGAGTTCGGGTGACTTGTTGGCAACACAGAGCCACACCACCTCTCAGAGATGGGTGTGGTTTGCCAAGATGCCAGTCAACCTATGATTGCAAGACTCAACCTGCTGAAACTCTATCCCTGCCTTTGATGTACTCTTCCTAAAATAAAGAACTGAAGCTATTTTCTAGTTGTTCAGCTCCAGCTTCTACCAGAACTGGAGAACCTATCAAGAGCTCCCCTTTTTAAATCTACTTTCTGGCTCTGGCTCTTATTTCTTTACTAATTATTTCAGACTTTCTTTTTCTCAGGTGGTTCACAATCTTCTGAGCAGGAAACTACCCTGGTGGGGTGCACCCCCAGATAGAATTTATACTGCTGGTTTCTTATTGCAATAAGGAACCAGCAGTATAAACCGTTTTGTCCCCCAGACATCTCAAACATGGGATCAAATATTAGAACAGTAATCCATCAACCCCTCTAAGCAATGGAGAAAGAGCCCCTCATAAAAGCCCTGCAAATCTCTAAGCAGAGAGGACAGGGCAGCTTCCAGGGCCAGCTCATCAGTCTGCAGGGCAACCAGGAGCTGAAGGAGCTGCCTGGGGACAGGATTGCTTTTCTCATCCTTATGGCCCTGGGGAAGAGGTGATACCAGGGGAATAGACAACAGACAACACAGTCCTTGCCATTCTAATGGCCAGGGAAGCTTGAGTATATGCGTATGCTTTCTACTAACTGCATGAAAAACAGTCACCAGGCTTTCCCGTACAGGGATATCCTCCTGGTAATGATTAGCACAGATACCTGAAATTCCAAGCTTGTAATTCATACAGCTGCCAAAGTGGGGTGTACTGGAGATGCGGTACCAGCTTACTGTGTACCAGGAAAGACTGGTTTTGTAGATTATTGCACCTTATTCTCTTCTAACTATTAAAGAGTATTTTAGTCAGTTTTTGTGTCACTATTCAGTGACAAGAGGAGGAAAAGTTTACTTTGGCTTACAGTTTCAGAGGTTCAGTCTGTGGTCAGTCAACTCCATAGCTCTGGGTCCACGTGAGGTAGAACATCATGGCAGAAAGGCATGGTTGCAAAGTGACTTCCGCAGCTTCAACCATCACATCTTTACATCTTTACATCACAACATCACAAGGCAGGAAACAGGGATGCCAGGGCAGTGAGAGAGCACCTCTGTTTTACCAAGAAGAAAACAGCCTTCCATAGACCCCAGCACCTTGCTTCTCACATGCGGTGTGACAGGACCACAGGGCCAGTTCCAGTGAAGGGCACTGGGACAACGGGCTCCTGATTCCTTGGCTGCTGTGATTGAAAGCAGACACAGGGAAAAGGGTAGGAATGGTGGGGGGGGGATGGAATTTTAATAAAGGAAATTTTAAAAATATAAGGACTGGGAGTGTTGCTCAGTGGAAGATCATGTACCTAGAATGCATGAGGCCCTGGGTTCAATCCCAGCATCAAAAAAAGAAAAAAAAAAGTAGAGAAATGAGAATAAGTAAGTCAGACTGAGATTAACAACCTCAAATTTTCCCTGACCTGAAAGTAAAACAGCCAGTGTTTCTGATGAGTCAGGTTATGTATGTCATTTCAAAATACTCCATAAGCTCTGATATCTACTTCTGTTTAAAAAAAAAAAAACTAGCTAGTCATTCAAGGATGACTGAAGCTTAAATCTAAGAAGCACAGCCTTTGAAGCCTTGTGGTTTTAGAAGGTTACCTGTGGGTGGTAAAGTTTAGGGACAAACCCAGGGGAAAGTCATATCAGGCCTGGGGGAATTCTTGGGTTTTCAGTTTTGTGTCTTTAATTACACATGCCAGGACAGCAGAAACACCAAGGCCAGGGCCGCGGTCATATGGAAATGCTACAAAAGCAATTCATTAAGAAGGCTGACCATGGTGTGAATAGTTTTGCTATTTCCAGATAAAGACTAATAAAGTGAATGCCTCATATATTTAATAACATAGACTACAAAATTAGGCTGTAAGGCCATTAGGTATAATTGATAAGCAATCACATATGTTACTAGTGTCTCATTTATATATGAAAAATCATGCTTCTGTCTTCTCACTTCAGGTCTGCATATTATAATCATGGCACATAGCATAGGGATGAGCAGAACTAGGTCAGAAGCCCCACCACCACCACAGCCCCCAGGAGAGCAGAGGACACATGAACCCTGCATACTTGATGATTGGAGGTTTTGGGTTAGAGAGGAAGAAAAGAGGACAAAATACTGAGGGTAAGAAAAGGGAGTGGGAGTAGGAGTGGGAGTGTGTGTGTGTGTGTGTGTGTGTGTGTGTGTGTTGCTGAGGACTGAACCCAGGGCCTTGTGCATGCAAGGCAAGCACTTTGCCAACTGAGCTATATCCCCAGTCCCATGGAATGTTCTTGCTGAGATAGGAACAGGGTAGGGATGGAGGAGGGAATTATTGAAAAAATATGGTAGGAAAGGGGTTCTGGTTAGGTAGGTGGAATTTGCCTTTTGCAGAAGAGGAACCTTAAAAAAAACATTCAGCCAGGTGTGTTGGCACACAATTAAGTGACCTGTAATCCCAGTGACTTGGGAGGCTGAGGCAAGAGGATCGAAAAGTCTGAGGCCAGCTGTGAAACTTAGCGAGACCTTGTCTCACATAAAAACTTAAAATGGGCTGGGGCTGTAGCTCAGGGGCTAGGGCTGGGGCTCAGGGGCAGAGCACTTGCCTAGCACTTGTGAGGCACTGGGTTCACATAAAAAATAAAATAAAGGCATGTTGTCCATCTACAACTACCAAAACAAATTTTTTAAAAAATTACTTCTAAAAACACTTAGCTTTCTTTTGGAGGGTTTCAAGGGTAACTGAAAATTTATCTTTTTCATCTCCCACTTTTCCCCATCCCTACCAATCATCTACGGTCCCCTAAATTCCTTAATCAGGGTGTAAGTATTTTCATCCTACAATTAGAGACAAAGCTTAACAAGCAAACCAGTTGGCAGAGGCGACAGGCACCTCTTTCTCACTCAGTTAATGGCCGTGTGGATCCATGGTTATTTGGAAAGAATGAAGTAAAGGAACGAGAGGCCCTGGCATGGGAAGGCTTTCCAAAGAAGAGAAGGAAGCACATTAAATGAGAACAAAATAAACAACACTTATTAAGCATTTCTGCGTCAGGGTCTATGGGCTTTCCATGGATTAACTCATGCAGCACTCTGTTTGAAGCAGGTACTATTACTAATGTCCGTTTTACAGAGGACAAAACACAGTCACAGGGAGGTAAGATAACTTGCCCAGGGTCATCATGGTAGGGCCCATGTTTGAATTCTGCTATTTCTGGCCCAGGAGTCCACATGCTTAGCCACGGACCAAAAGAAAACTGACTCAAAAGAGAACAGGAAAGACAGATTTCCCTAGGTGGACAGCGTTGCCTCTGGTCAGCCTGGTTACCTCTGTGGGTCAAGAACAGGGGGCATTCCAGGCGAGGTGCCCTGGGTTAGTCAGCTCTTCTGCTACCCAGAGGAGCACTGGCACTGCAGAGGCTTCTGTCTTTAGGCCTGTGGACCATATGATCCCTTCCTGGTCTTACATGTGTGTACACCACTTTGCTGTCTGAATTAGGGATCCTGTCACAGTTATTTCAATTCTCTATGCCTCTGAGTCCACACTTGGAAACTGGGTTATTTCTCCTTGTCTGCTCCCTGACCCAGAAGAATGTAGAAAGGGCCAGTGATCTGAGATATGCAACGTGTTTTCAGCCATAAACCAGGCCAAACTTGTAGACAGCATCAGGACTAGGTAGTGATATCTAAGTCGACAGAAAGAAAAGAATATTTTTCTATTGCTGTTCTTGGTTCACATGCCAGATCACCCTTCAGTGGGTCTACTATGGCTGCCTGTGTACTCTTCTAGACCTATAATATGCAGTTCCAAGGGACAATGACCATCTGGTAGACTTGGGAGATGCCCCATGTTGTCTCGGACTGTTTGAACATTTAGAGATAAAAATTCCTAATTCACAATAAGGATCTTCAAGTCAGGACTTTGAAAGTAGGTGCTTATCAAAAAAAAAAAAAAAAGAAAGAAAGAAAGAAAGAAAGAAAGAAAGAAAGAAATAAAGAAAGAAAGAAAGAAAAAGAAAAAAGAAAAAGAAAGAAAGAAAGATAGAAAGAACTGGGTCCTCTCCAAAAATAATCTTTAACCTCATAGCAAACACCATACTTCAGCATTTAATTCCAATGATAATGATCTAACTGATATCATCAAGGGCAAAAACAAATGCAAAGATGTTTTTTTTAATAATGATTTACAAAAAGATGTGGAAAAGAAGATATCTGAAACAAACTGAATGCTGGGGAGGAGTTGTCTCAGCTATAGATGTGATTAAGGACCAGTAGAAGAAAAGAAGTAAAAGAAGTAGAAAGCCACACTCACACAATCTAATAAAATGTCCCTCCCATGTTTACAAGCACAAGTTTAATAGTTACCAACTGATGTCTTCAAATAAATCAAACAAAAAGCAGAAGGGCAACCACAGTAGTTTTAATAGATTCAGTTGTTTAACTCAATAATCTAACCTAGAATTCATGTCTTCTAAAGGACAGAAGACTACCTGGTGGAAGTCATGCTTCCCTAGACCTGAGAAAGGAAGCAATCCTTGCAAGTTAATAAACAAACACAGCCAGTGAGTACCAAGGTGAAGTTCACGGTCAGAAATAGTGCAGAGGAAAACAGTTTACAGGAAGAAGGAAAATGAGGCAAAAAGAAGGTAATAGGTAGCCAAGACCACACCAGATATGTATAAAGGAACCATAAATTAAAAAAAAAAAAAAAAAGAAACTACAGACTATTTTTCTTAGGGCTGCTGTGATTCAAAGCATGAAAAGCTACTATGAAAAGCTACTATGAGTTTTAGTAATTTTGAAACTTCCATGAAAAGCTAGTATGAGTTTCAGTAATTTTGACTAAAAGAACATTGGCTTTATGATCTGCTACAGTTTGGATCTTGGAATGTCCCCCAAAGACCCACATATTAAAGGCTTGGACACTGCCTGTGGCACTCTTGGGAAGTGATGGAAGGAGTGGGGTCAGGTGGGGGCTTTCAGATGCATGCCCTTGGAGGGGATATTGGATCCAGGCCCCTTTCTGTCTATTTTTGCTTCATGGCTGCCATGAGATAAACAGGTCTCCTCCACTATGCATGCCCACCTTGACGTACTATGACACAGGAGGCTCAAAGTGACAGAGCCAAGTGAACATGGACTGAAATCTCTGAAACCATGAGGCACAATAAACCTTTCCTCCTTGTAAGTTTATTCTCTCGGTGTTTTAATCACAGTGATGGGAGACTAATACCTGATCCTAGGCCCCACTTTTAACAATGTTTCCTCATAGCTGCAAGCGCCTTCTCTTTAATTACCAAAGGCCCCATCTACTCCTCACCAAAGGGAAAATACTGATGTGGGCTCTTAGCGTAAGACTAAAGTGAGGCAAAATCTTCCCAGGAGTATTTGAAAACTTCTCTATAAAAAGGGGTGAGGGGAATAAACCATTCACGTTGAGTACTGGTGGATGAGCTAGAAGACCCTTCCTGATGTTCTTCTCTCAAATCTTACTGGAGTTACCTTTGGTTTTTGTCCCTGTTTTCCTTAGTATGGGTTATGATAACAGTGATCTGGTTTACAAACCCATGTTCACATTTTGTCTGCTTGGATGGAAAAAGTTTCCTTTCACTGAAGAACAGTGAGATTGTTGTAAGGAAGAGACCATTCAGGTAAAATCATGCTATGATATTTTGCTACGTCCAATCTGTGATAAGGCCATAGGAGACCCACTCTCAGAACCAAAGTTCAGGAAGACCAGTAGTCATTTCAAATCCCATTCCATGTGGAAATATTCCTGCATTTACTGGGAACAAGAGCCCCAGTCTGGTGCTCCAAACATCTGTGCCAGCGCTTAGTTTCAGGAGGTGAAGGATGGCTTCCTCCTTTGTGCTCCTAGGGCTGCCCCACCCTGTTCTGGGATCAATAGAAGGAAGGGTGGAGCAGTGCAGAGTTTTGACAGTGTTCCAGTTCTCTGCACCCCAAGTATTTACTGAGACAGTCGGGTAATTCTTTAGAGAGACCAGGCCTAGCATTATAAAACTTGGCAGAGGGACAGGAGGTAAAAGAAACACTCCTCTGTTTGGTAATACGTTCCTTGTGCCTATAACAAATGCAAAAGCAATAATGCAGAAATATGGGAATTGTCCTCACACCCTCTTCCAATGGATCACCCATTTGGAAACTTCACTTCATCTCAGGAAACCAGCCATGCAGCTTCCACCCAGGCGTTCCTGGGTCTGCAGGCAGCTATTTCCCCTGCTTGCAATAGCTTCTCTTCTCATCTAAGGCCTATCTCTTCTTCCGATTCCTCTCCAGCCCTCTCCACATCCCACTTCCTGTGTTAAGCTGCTCCCAGTGGTCCCAGCCCACGGCTCTCCTTTGTTCTTCCACCTCCCAGGCCATGCACTTGGGAGGCCTCCTGGCATTTATCGGCTTATCCCTTCAGCTCCTCACCCCCACCACCGGGCCTTGCAAGTTCTAGTCAACCTTCACTGCATGTGCCCACAAACAAAGATAAGTTATTCCAGAAGAGCGGTGTAAGCGGGCCTGTCTCAAGTTCATTTCCGTGTACTTTTTAAACTCAAGTGAAAAGTTTTCCATGGTTGACCCTTCTGAGATGTGGTAAACCCCTAATGTGTCATCGTTTTCAAGTATCATAGATATTACCAGGAGGGATCAGGAACAGCACTGAAGGACAGGGGGTGAAAGGAATGACGATTAACTGGGGGAAATAAGAGGACTTTTCACTTAATCAAAAACCCCCCCCTGGTGAGATGGACTTGTCTGATTGGCTTGGGATAATCCTAGGTTTCAGACTGAGAGTCCCAGGTCCTGGAGTAACCCTGAAGTCTCAGGCAAACAGTGAACGTTGCTTACATTATCAGCTGGCCACGGAGCACCTGGACAAGAAGCAAATACAAGTTTTAGATAATGGACTGAACCTTCATTATCCTCTCTCCTCTTAGTCCCAGGGCCTCAGCCTCACCAAGGACGTTGTTCTACTCTCCACTAACAAGTGAAGGAGCCAGTAGCAATGCCCAGGGGCCCAGTGGGAACCCTGGATTTATTAATTCTCCACTTCAGAAGCAATTTCAGGAGTAGGAGGACAAATGGTCAAGGGAAAAGGCTTTAAAGGGAGTTCTCACAAAATAGAAACTAAAAGGAATATTCTGAACTGCAAACACTGTGACCTTTCTGGCGTTATTCCCAAAAGGAAAGTGGAAGGCAGAGCTCAGGAAGGCCAAGGTCCAGGATCCACAGGAATGCTGACTTCCACCGAACATTCCATACCAGGCCTGCTCATTACAGGGCTGGAGCATCTGTTTTGATCATGTTCTCTGCAGCGAGTAACTAGGTGGACAGGAAGACTCCAGTCTAAGACAATGAGTGCCTTCTGAATGCTGTAGCAGAAGGGAGTCACACGTTGTAAGCACCCCAATATCTCTTCCATCATTTTGAAAAGCAAAATGATCCCGAAATGAGCATAACAGTAAGTATAACAACCTCATTAACAATGGCACACAAAACCCAATTAAGGCTCGAGAGTTTGTGTCATGATGAGGCTCTCTTTCCATAATAACATAACATAACAAAGTTAAGCATTTTCATTTGTGTGATACATAACAGTAACTCAGCGGGGGGAAGCATAATAAGGAAATGGAAATTCTAATGCTTATATCTCTGTATATCACTCAGAATTAAAATTGATTTGATTACGCATAGACTCCTGTGAATAAATGTGCAAGTGGAGCAGGAGCTGAAATTTAGGGGAAACAGTGCAGAGATAGAATTTTACCACCAGGGGGTATCCTTTCCTCTTCCGTGTTATTGGCAAGGTTATGTAACCTCAAACCAACTCTAAACCCACCTCACTAAAAATGGCCAGGCTGCATCCCATCAAAGTGACTTAATTTCCACAAATTCCCTCTTGTCCTCCTATTTTAGAGAGTGTTGAGTTTTCCTTCAATGACAGAATCATGCTGGCAGGGAGCCATCCTATACCTACCTTGGGAAATGGATTACAGATTCTCCTGCGATCAGAACACCCACCAGAATAAAGAATGAAGTCAGTCCAGGTAGCAGTTTCTGATTATCTCTAGGGGAGCAGGAGTTTCAAGTAAGTGAGAACTCAACAGCTGGCTGGGAGGAGCCAAGGAGGGTTGGGGGGCTCAGGATCAGCTAAAGCTCCTGGTTGAATTTTGTCTAAACTGATTTACAAATGAAAAAGGTCGATGCCTCATTAGAGACCAGAAGGGACTAGGAAAGTTACCAGAGAGATTTTGACAGCTTCCAGAAAGGGCCAGGGAATGTGTCCCAGCCCATTAGTATACCAAGTTTAGAAAGCAAGACCCTGGAAAGATGCCCTAGGGAGATGCCCAAGGGAGTCAGTTTGAATCGGGCCAAATGCTTACTCTGGAAAAAGGAAGACTTTGTCCTCACTGCCAAAAGCTCTGTCAGGGAGAAAGTCCGTGAAGCTGAGAAATATGGGATATTAGGTCATCTGCCCAAGTGAAGCAAGTTCAATGAATTTAAACTTCAAGCCAATAAATAGTTTCCCTTTTTTTTTTAATGACCAAAATACTTGTTCATTGTGAAAACTTCAAACAATATACAGCTTAAAGTAAAAAGTAAAGGGCTATCTTCTCACAGCCAGCCCTCTTGCCTCAGTTCCACACACCAGAAATACTCCTACTAATCATTTGTTTCCTTTCTCTATGAATTACTATATATATATATATATATATATATCAGTCTGTTTTGTTCTCCATTCTTTCCATGCATCTATCAATCATTTATCTGTCTAGTTGGTTTCTGGGGAAAAAAAATTCTTAAAATATATTTTTTTCTACATAATTTTTTCATTCACTGTATCATTGAACTTTTCCAAATGTCTCTTATTCTTTTTAGTAGTGACATAATATTCTATTGTATAGATATTCTATAACTTTTGTCAGTTTACAGTCGATGGACATTTGTGGTATTTCCCATTTCTTTTTCTATTTAAAAAATGCTGTAATAAAATTCTTAATTAAAAAGAGTAGTTATTTTTTGGTACCAGGAATTGAATGCAGGGGCACTCAATCATGAGCCACAGCCTCCACCCCCTTATTTTATTAGAGACAGTGTCTCTCTAAGTTGCTTAGCGCCTCACTAAGTTGCTAAGGCTGGCTTTGAACTCTCCATCCTCCTGCCTCAGCTTCCCAAACTGCTGGGATTAACAGGCATGTGCCAGTGTGGCTTAAAAGGAGTAGTTCTTAATGGATATATTATGTTAAGAATCAAGCCTTGTGCTAAGCCTACTAGAGAATATTAATGGGAGTAAAACATATTTTCTGTCTTTTTGGGTTTACTCCCTTTGTGGGAGAACTATAAAAAACTAATATAAAAATGACTTAAATTTTAAAAAAATGACTTAAATACTGAATAGTTGGACAAAGAGATAATATAGCTTCCCAGGGAGGAGAGAGAAAAGTATTCTGTATGAAGGTTGAGATTAGGCAAGATTTCACTGAACTGACCCACCTGTGCAGGGAATTGCTTCAGTATGTTTGATGTGGGGAAGTTGAGGTGGAAGATTTTAGGAAAACAAAGTTTTTAACAAAGTTTTAACAAAGTTATCTTGTTTATCATGCACAGGGACAAAAATGCCTCTCCAAGTTTTGCTATTTAAATTTCCTTTGACAAATATAATTTCAGAATGATGTGGGAATACTCTTGTCTTCCTAAACTTGTTCTTCTGGATTTGATTTATAAGGTATGCCTTCCAAATCAAGAATGCTATAAACTATTAAATTATTCATGTTACCTCCAGTGTGATTGTCCGGAGAAAACCATTGTGTTAGTACACAAAATCCAACTGTGTGGTTTAAAAAGAGAACATATGAAATCACTTGTCTGATAGCAGATCTCTTTGAGTCAGGACCTTTCCAGCAATCATGTAAACATGCTGAAAGGAGAGTTTTTATTTTTAAGCAATCTTAATTAGCAGGTCTTTTTCTTATTAACATCTTCAAAGTGCTTTGAGCTCCTCCTCAGATGAAAGGTCCTTGTGAGGACAAATTATTATTATGCTCACAAAATATACACACTAAATGCAGGAAAATTGCAAACAGTTTACTGCACAGTCTGTGATGCACTTGAGATGCTTTGATCTGCCAATATAGCCATCAATTATTCCAGATCCTTTACTCTCTAAATGCATGCATCAAAGCATTCCCACGTACATACCTTATAAGCCCAGCTGTTTATTCCAAAATCGTTCCTCTGAATTAACTCGTTTCCTTTTTTGTTTTGTTGGGAGCTGCTAATTTAGCTCCCAACAAAACAAGCTCTATTCCCTCTTTCTTAGGAAGAAGGTATATGTAAAGTTGGACTCAAAATAGAAAACAACCCATTTTTCTCTACAAAGATAGCCATGACATTTTTTTAAAAAAAAATGTATATTAATGAAAATTATTTGATGACCTGGGAAATTTATGATGAGTTAAAAAAAAGTATAATACAAAAGTTTATAGAGTTTTATCACAACCGTAGTACACTGACAATTAAATACAACAATGTCTCACTAACCTGAATGCTTTACTCTGTGATATACTTTAATTTTCACTATGAGATGAATATTATTATCCTTCTTTTAGAGGCAAAAAAAAAAAAAAAAGAAGAAGGCTTATCTGGGTATGGTGGCATATATCTGTAATCCCAACAGCTTGGAGGCTGAGACAAGAAGGATCTCAAGTTTGAGGCGAGCCTCAAGAATTTAGCAAGACCCTGTCTCAAAAGAAAACAAAACAAAAAGCCAAGACTCAGATTAACTAGGCCACAATCACACAGCCAATGAATGGTGAGGCGGATGGGGTTCTGTCTGGTCATGATTTTCCCATGTAGGGAGGCTTGGGGTAATTCCCCCCGCCCCCTACTTTTTTATACTTCCACATTTTTAAAGGATAAACAAAACTAACATAGTAACTACACAAATTAAATAAAATTAAGAAAGAGGCTAAGTAGCTCTTTTATGTATGGGCGTAATGGCTTGAGATGAAGATAGGTAACGTGTCATTAAGCTCAGTGTCTCCGGGCGTCTGCTGCCTTATCTTTAAAATGAGGGGCTCAGTTGAGAGCCCTCAGAGGCACTTTCCAGTTTTCAGTTTAGTCTTGTTCTGTAGTTTCTGATCGTGCTCCAAAGATGGGCATTTTTCTTCAGCAGTGAGTTGATTAGTTCCCTGAATTTGCTCAAAGAGCTCTGTTAAGTACCAAAGGAAGAACTGTGGAGCTGACTGTGATTCATCAATGTCAGAGGAAAGACTGCTTTTGGAATATTAAATGAGTGTTAATTAATGTAAAAAAGCCTTACATAATTATTAAATTAGGATCATGAATAAAGAACACACAGATTTTTAAACGTTTTGTATATGTTTAAGGCGTACATCATGACATGTAGTGAAAATACTGCTAAAGTCAAGCAAATGAACATAACCAGCATCTCACTGTTACCTGTTTGCGTGTGTCTGTATGTGCGTGTGGCAAGAGTACCTAAAATCTACTCTTTAAAAATACCCCCCCTTTTGATGCAATATTACTAACTAGAGCCCTGGTGCCCTTACATTGGATCTCTGGACTTGTTGGTCCTACCTATATTTGCTATTTTGTTTTCTTTCACCTACCTCTCCCCATTTAGCATATTTCTCTGATCTAATTTC
The DNA here is from genome assembly GCF_964194105.1 of Spermophilus citellus. Lineage (NCBI taxonomy): Eukaryota > Metazoa > Chordata > Mammalia > Rodentia > Sciuridae > Spermophilus > Spermophilus citellus. The sequence goes on along the minus strand of NC_138182.1, from coordinate 40,398,210 downwards.
AGAATAAAAGACAAGTGGTTGCCGAGGGAATCAGAGCCATTTTTCTGACCAGAGTTTAGTTTGGACATGTCTGGAATATGAGAGTGAGAAACTCTTTGAGTCAACAGGGAAGAGTGGGTGTTTCCAGCCGAGAGGAGTATTTGATCTTTTCTTGGAAAATAAGTACTTGTGCTACAAAGGGAAGGCTGCTCATCCCCAGAAGGGCAAGTTCCTGAACAGGAAGCGTGTGGCACCAACCATGAAGAAAGGACAGGGCTCTCTCTGTGGCTATAAATATTAAGATGTCTGGGAAGCATAAAGCATTTTTATTTCTGGCCACGGAGCCTTATATTTATTTATTATTTCCATTTCTGCGAGGACACCAGTCCTATTTGGCACTCTTGCCTTCCCCATGTTGCGATTGTCAACAAAGGGAAATGTAATGACACAACACGTAATAGGTGTCCATAAATATCGGCTTGATAAAGATAGCAAAGTGATACTTAAACTCTACTTAGAAGTACAGGTTTAATTTGGGGGATAAGGCTCAGGAACACCACTATCCTATTTTTGCATAGTATCTAGAATTCCACCTTCTTCAGAAGAAACTTCACAGGAACTATCAATTTTCAAAAAATCTTCCATACCACACTGGATCCAAGGGTTCAAATATAAAAAGTAATTTAGTATAAAATACTAAATATAGGAATGAAATCTACCAAACACATTATGTCCACAATTAATTCCATGTACATATACATATATAAATTTATATATACATATATAACTATAATGCACTGATTTTAATAAAAATAATGATTTAAATAAAAATAATAATAGATCAATGAAGTAGGGCAAGCAGATGGGGAGGGAAAGGAGAAGTAACCGGGAATGAAATTGAAATTATGTACATGTAAAACATGGCATTATGAACTCCACTATTACATTTAATTATAACACATCAACCAAAAATTTAAAAATTAAAAAAAAAATCAAATACTTAAAGGGGGAAAAGAAACCAATCCTGAAGTGGAAAAGACCCTTCTCCTATTATGACAAATTCAGAAGTTATAAAAGGAAACAGATAAAGTTCATATGATAATTAAGAAGTTTAGTCTGGCAAAACAATGACAAAACATACACATACAAGAAAAATGAAAGATCAGCAACAAAGTGATAAAAGCGATTTGCCAACAGGATTGAGATAAAAAGCTAATCTACCAACACAGAAACAATAAGAGAAGGATGGATAATGTATTAGGAAAGAGCAAAGCAAATGACGGAGAGTCCGCAGAAGATGAAGGACATAGAGCTCTTAAACCTAAGATGCTCAGACTAACCCCTAATCAGAGAAAAATGAATGATAGATACAATTATACTCGGTCCTTTTGTTCTCCCCATCAGATTGGCAAAGATCTAAAAGTTTTAGACCTTGGGAAAGGAAGACCTGGAAGGATGGATGGGAGAGAAAACTGGTACAAGTTCTAGGAGAAAAAATTTGGCAATATCTATAGAAGTCACAAATGCATAGAGCCTGAGGGAGAGTTAACACCAAACTACTACTACGTACACCTCGGGCCCATGTGCTTGCACGGTCCTTCTCAAAGTCCTGGCAGGCACCTCAACAATTTTTCAACATGTTCTATGTCTTTGAAAACTTTGCAAAATAAGATAATTTAATCATCATGATTGATTAAAACCACTGCTGTCTTTAAACCTGGCTGTCCCTCCATCCCACTTGCTCCTGTAAAATGTGAATGGAGTGGGAATGGATCCTTTGGGAATCTGGCTAAAGAGAATGGACTTGAAGATAACATTAAGGTTGGGTGTAGTAGGACTCCTTTATGTAGGGGGCAGTGGCTGCCCATATAGGGCCAGCAGTCATATTAAAATATGAATATGTCCTAGCATGCTTGATACCAGAATTATATAGGTAGTAGAAAAGAAACAAGGCTTGAGACACATGGAGTCAGAAGTCAATCTATGGGAGTTTGATTTAGTGTTAGACATGCAATATTATTAACAGAATGTTTAGTTTTTACAGGTATCTGGTCAAAATAGATGTTTTATCCCGTTGGGAATGTTCAGCAATTATAAATGCACCATACATTTATAATTTTTTTTTTTTTGTACTGGGTACTGAACCCAGAGGTGCTTAACCACTGAGCTACATCCCCAGTCCTTTTTATTTTTTCTTTTGAGTCAGGATCTTGCTAAGTTGTTCAGAGCCTTGCTAAGTTGCTGAGGCTGGCTTTGAACTTATGATCCTCCTGCTTCAGCCTCCTGAATTGTTGGGATGACAGATGTGCACCACCATGCCTGGCTATATTTACAATTTTTAATGGGAATTATGTGAATCATCTAAATTTCTGGGTTATAAAAGACCCAGAATAGCAAAAGCAATACTAAGCAGGAAGTGTGAATCAGGCGGTATTGCGATACCAGACTTCAAACTATATTACAGAGCAATAGTAACAAAAACAGCAAGGTACTGGTACCAAAACAGGTGGGTGGACCAATGGTACAGAATAGAGGACACAGAGACTAATCCACAAAGTTACAACTATCTTATATTTGATAAAGGGGCTAAAAGCATGCAATGGAAGAAGGATAGCATCTTCAACAAATGGTGTTGGGAAAACTGGAAATCCATATGCAACAAAATGAAACTAAATCCTCTCCTCTCACCATGCACAAAAGTTAACTCAAAATGGATCAAAGACCTTGATATCAAATCAGAGACTCTGCGTCTGATAGAAGAAAAAGTTGGCCCCGATCTACATATTGTAGGGTCGGGCTCCAAATTCCTTAATAGGACACCCATAGCACAAGAGTTAATAACAAGAATCAACAATTGGGACTTACTTAAACTAAAAAGTTTTTTCACAGCAAGAGAAACAATAAGAGAGGTAAATAGGGAGCCTACATCATGGGAACAAATTTTTACTCCTCACACTTCAGATAGAGCCCTAATATCCAGAGTATACAAAAAACTCAAAAAATTAGACAATAAGATAACAAATAACCCAATCAACAAATGGGCCAAGGACCTAAACAGACACTTCTCAGAGGAGGACATACAATCAATCAACAAGTACATGAAAAAATGCTCAACATCGCTAGCAGTCAGAGAAATGCAAATCAAAACCACCCTAAGATACCATCTCACTCCAGTAAGATTGGCAGCCATTCTGAAGTCAAAAAACAACAAATGCTGGCGAGGATGTGGGGAAAAGGGTACTCTTGTACATTGCTGGTGGGACTGCAAATTGGTTCGGCCACTTTGGAAAGCAGTATGGAGATTCCTGGGAAAGCTGGGAATAGAACCACCATTTGACCCAGCTATTGCCCTTCTCGGACTATTCCCTGAAGACCTTAAAAGAGCGTACTACAGGGATACTGCCACATCAATGTTCATAGCAGCACAATTCACAATAGCTAGACTGTGGAACCAACCCAGATGCCCTTCAATGGATGAATGGATTAAAAAAATGTGGCATCTATACACCATGGAGTATTATGCAGCACTAAAAAAATGACAAAATCATGGAATTCGCAGGGAAATGGATGGCACTAGAGCAGATTATGCTTAGTGAAGCTAGCCAATTCCTAAAAAACAAATACCAAATGTCTTCTTTGATATAATGAGAGCAACTATGAACAGAGCAGGGAGGAAGAGCAGGAAGAAAAGATTAACATTAAACAGAGACATAAGATGGGAGGGAAAGGGAGAGAAAAGGGAAATTGCATGGAAATGGAGGGAGACCCTCATTGTTATACAAAATTACATATAAGAGGTTGTGAGGGGAATGGGAAAATAAACAAGGAGAGAAATGAATTACAGTAGATGGGGTAGATAGAGAAGATGGGAGGGGAGGGGAGGGGAGATAGTATAGGATAGGAAAGGTAGCAGAATACAACAGTTACTAGTATGGCATTATGTAAAAATGTGGATGTGTAACTGATATGATTTTGCAATCTGTGTTTGGGGTAAAAATGGGAGTTCATAACTCACTTGAAGCTTATGTATGAAATATATGTCAAGAGCTTTGTAATGTTTTGAACAACCAATAAAAAAAAGAAAGTTTAAAAAAAATAAAAAATAAATTTCTGGGTTGTAGGACACAAATCTACAGCAGCACTTTAAATAGAAAACACATCTATGTGAAATGGAATGCTTTATGCATCTCAGCTGTCCATAATAAAATGAATACTTTCAATCAATCACACTAAAGAAGAGAACAAATCATCTTTCTACTTTTTCTTTTTAAAGTGATATTACAGAATTGTGGTCACATGAATTGGTAATCGAAGGATATGTAGTCAAGAAAGAGAGAAAAAGGCATTTTTACCAACAAACTATCTGTATATCAGTGGCTTTCTGGTTTTTTTTTGGGGGGGGGAATTCTGTGATACTCAGGATAGTTGTTAGCTTTTGAAAATTAGAAATTTTATTGTAATTTCATTTGAATTTCACCTTCTATATACCTTCTGCATCATCATCACTCAAGTCCAAGCCATTACTTTCTCTCACTAAGTTTTTCACCAAATTATGCTGGATATGGTGGCGCACACCTGTAATCCCAGTAACTGGAGGCTGGGGCAGGATTGCAAATTCAAGGCCAGTCTGGGCAGCTAAGAGAAACCCTGTCTCAAAATTAAATAAAAAGGGCTGGGAATGTAACTCAGTGGTAAAGAATACCAGCTTCCCTCTCACATAGGGAAAGAAAAAAGAAAAAGATTTGTACAAAATGGGCAAAGAATCTGAATAGACATTTCTGAAACACACAAATGACCAACAAATATACACACAAAAAAAACAATGCCCAAATATCAGCAATTATTAGAGAAACACAAATTGAAATTACATTAAAGTATCACTTCACATCCATTAGAATGGCTCTTATCAAAAAATGAAAGATAACTAGTACTGGCGAAGATATGGAAAAAAAGAAACGCTTGTATGCTGTTGGTGAGTATGTCAATTAGTATAGTCATTATAGAAAGAGTATGGAAGTCTCTCAAAAAACCAGATACAGAACTACCATCTGATCCAGCTATCATTACTGAATAGAAAGCCAAAGGAAAGAAATCTGTATGTTGAAAATATACTTGTTGCTCCCAAGTTCATTGCAACATGTCACAATAGCCCAAGACATGTCCACCAATGGATGAAAAGATAATGAAAAGGTGGCATATATCCAACGTGGAATACTATTCAGCTTTAAAAAAAGATGAAATCCTGTCATCGGTGACAACATGGATGAATCTGGAGGACATTTCTAAGCAAAATACGCCAGACACAGAAAGGCAAAAAATCTCATGAGCTTACTCATGTGCATAATCTAAAATAGCTGAACTTACAAAACAAGATAGTATCGTAAATGGTGGTTACCAGGGGATGAGGGAGGAAAAGGAATTGGTGTGGGGGGGGCATGTTGATAAAAGGGTACAAAATTTAGACAGGAGAAGTGAGTTCTTGGGATTTACTGGACCACATGTACACTTGAAATCTGTTGGAGAGTAATTTGATGTTCTCACCTCAGAATCAAGCACATGAAATAATTCCTATGTCATTGAGTCATTCCACAGTGTATACAGATTTCAGAATGTGTTCTACACATAAATACATATAACTTTTTGTCATTTAAAAGAAAAGCCTAGGGCAATACCCTGGAGCTCGCCTCTCTGCACTCCTGCAGCTCTCCATGTTCTATACACTGTGGGACCTTTGTTTTTCTTTTAGCTCTGTTTTGGTTTTAATTGGAACATGATAATTGTACCTCTGTATGGGGCACAGCGTGATGTTTCAGTACATCTGTACGTTGAATAATGATCAAACGAGGATGTTAGGCAAATCCACTGCCTCAAATGTTTATCACTTTTTTTGCAGTGAGAACATTAAAAATCCTGTCTAGTTATTTAAAAATATGCAATATAATATTAACTATAGCCACTGTACTGTGTGGGAGGCCAACCTTATGGGTGACTGAGTTACACTCCCCAGCTGGGTGCTGAGGCACTCAGTCACAGAAATGGGTGTGTCTTGCTACAGCCCCATGGGTGAAGCTATGCTCACCTGTTCCTTTGTAATATAACCCCTTGCCCTGTTTAGGATAGAATCTTCCATGGAAGTGCCTTGTGTGTGTCCCCTCCTCTTACTGTGCCCTTGGGTGTGGCCTACCCAGGTGTCAGTCAACCTGCTGACAGTGGACATCATGAAGATACTCAGCCCCCTGAAACCTGACCCCTTGCCTCATTTGAATAGCTTCTCCTCAATAAAAGGGGTCAGCGCATGCTCTCTCTCTCTCTCTCTCTTTCTGCAGACCCTTAAGGTCAGAGGAGCCGTCACAGCGACCCCAAAGAAAAAGGTATTTGTGTCTCTTGTGTGGTTATTTCGTGCAGCCCAGTTAGCCCAGTTTAACTAGAGTGACCCCTGAGCCTTTTAGTCGCGAGAACAGAAACCCGGCAGTACTGTACAATGGAACACCAGAACTTATGTCTCCTATATAACTGTGATTTTGTACTTATTGACCAAAGTGTCCCCATTCTTCCCCTCCCTCCCAATCTCCCAGTTTCTACCCCTGACTTCTACCAGATCCACTTTTTTTTTTTTTTGAGATTCCATATATAAGTGAGATCCTGCAGCATTCATCTTTCTGGGTTTGGTTTACTTCATTTAGCACAACATACTCCAGGTTCATCCATATGGTCACAAATGAAAGTATTCCATCCTTTGGTTTTCAACCAATAAGAAAATTGTATTCCATAGTGTCTGTATACCGCCTTTTCTTTATCCATTCATCAATCAGTGTACACTTCGGTTGATTTGGTCTTGGCTATTGTGAATAATGCTACAAAGAACTTTGGAGTGCAGGTAGCTCTTCAACTCACTGCTATCCTTGCCTTTGAATAACCAATAGGAGGGTTGTTGGATCTACAGTGATATATAATATATTATATTATATATCAGGAATTAAATCCAGGGCCTCATGCATGCTAAGCTCTCTACCCTTGGGCTATACCTCCAGTCCTGAGAGTGAGATAAAAGATTAATCTAGTTATACCTCAAATACACACAATCCTCAAGATTCTTCCCTTCAAGACCTTCCATGGCTTACAGGGATTAAAAGATTAAAGAACAAAATCCTTTAAGTCTCCTTACCATTTCAGGGATCTTAACCACCTGTGCACCCCTCCCTCCTGCCCTATCCTCTGGCCTCATCCATTCTTCCACCTTCTATGAACTATCCAACAACTGCTCGTTCTTGAGATCTCACATAAAAACTCACTTTGTCAGGGAGCTCTTCTAGATTAAACCAGGAAACTCATTATGAATTTGTGAAGCACCTGTGCAGCCCCTTTATGGTGCTCAGCACAGGTGTGGTACAATGCACTGTGTGAAAGGCTCCTAGCCTCCCACAGGGCAGAGGTTGTCAGTCCCTGCCATGCCCAGAGTTCTGGGAGCAGTCCCCAACACCCAGAAGATACTTGGTAAATATTGGTCAAACCAATGACTACACATGGATGATAATAAAAGAAAATGTACCTTAGAACAACCAGATACTGATTTGGTCCATAAAATTGCCAAAACTGAAAATGAAGGCCAGTGTCTGCTTGCCATTAGCAACTTTGCACCTTTTTAAATGTACTTTAAAAAAAATAAACTGAAATTCATGTAGCATAAAATTACCCACTGTAAAGTGAGCAGTTCAATGGCATTTTGTGCATCAGCAAGGATGAGCAACCACCACCTCTAATTCCAAAGCATTTTCATCACTCCAAAAAGAAACCTTGCTGGGCCATGTGGCACATACCTGTAATCCCAGTGGCTCAAGAGGCTGAGGCAGGAGAATCATGAGTTCAAAGCCAGCCTCAGCAAAAGCAAGGTGCTAAGCAACTCAGTGAGACCCTGTCTCTAAAAAAAATACAAAATAGGGCTGGGGATGTGGCTCAGTGGTCGAGTGCTCCTGAGTTCAATCCTTGGAACCAAAACAAAATAAAAGAAAACTCAGACCCATTAAGCAGTTTCTCCCCACCCCAACCCCAACCCCAGCCCCAGTCCCAGTCCCTGGTAACCATCAATCTGCATACCGCCCCTATTGATTTTCCTATTCTGAATATTTTGTATAAATTAAATCATTTGTGTCTGGCTTCTTTCTGTTTGCATTTTGCATAATGTTTTCAAGGTTCACTGAGTCTGTAAACAAGTCAGGATGGCGCCTGGCATTTTGCCAGAGGGAGTGGTTTGTGAAGTAACGCCAGCGAGCCATTAAGTGTGGAGATTCCTTATTGGTTGACTGCTGTATCGAGTTTATGTTAATTAAGATAAGCTGTGTGGAATGTATAAATACCTCTGTTGTCCTACAATAAACGGCTCCCACTCCTGCTGTATCAGTGTACACAAGTTGTTCGTCATCCCCAGTTATTTTGCTGCAACCGGACTGCAGCAGTTTGCCTACACTGTCGCATGTATTATTGCTTCATTCCTTTCTGTTGTGGATGATATTCTACTACATGAACTTTTTCCGTCCATTCATCCACTGATGGACATTGGGGTTGATTCCACCTTCTGGCTATTGTGAATGGTGCTGCTGTGGTCTCCAGCACCTGATGGGTGGGCACATACACTGGTTCTGGAGAGGCCGATCCCTGTGTCCCCTGAGTTATCATTTATGTATCTAGCAGGGACACTCCATGATGCACATTAAGTGACCACTGGGGTGCCTGTGCCATTGGTGGCTTGATATCTTAAATCATTATGCACAGATTACCATGTTTAGACACAGAGGGTCCATGCTCTGATCCCTCAACGCCTCAAAAGATTAAGACAGAGGTGGGAACTTGACCAAAGACAGCATCATCTCTGCACGTGACTAAACAGATGGCCTGAAGTAGAGCTTCAGTCTAAATAGGCACGAGCCAAACAGATGGCTTCTGTGGGGAAAATGGCAGATCTGGAGGTGGGGGGCAGGTTTTCACGGACTGCCTCAGCTGCAGAGGGATAAGGTAGCCAGTCCCTGGTATTCAGGAGCATTGTCAAGTGCAGCCTGTGCCTATTCATTCTTACCCTACTACAGGCCTGATTCCATGGCTTGGATTCCTACCCTGAGGAGTTTGTCATTCCTGCAAATTTCCCAACCACTGAGATAACTTGAGTGATTCCTTGCCTCCAAGGGAGCTCAAAGAAAACACTTCCTAAAAGCAGTTTAGCTGTAGGTTTCACGAGCTTTATCTCCCTTCACACCTCAGCCTTTGATCCAGAATTCTTCTTGGGAATTCTGTCAAGGACAATAATCCCACAGTTAGAAAAAAGATGTGCACAAAGCAGCTCATCTCAATTTTAGTTTAACACAAGAATTTGGAATTATTGTGTCCAAGCGTAGAATGATTTTTTAAAAAGAAAAAAATGTAGTTAACTAAATTAGATTGAATGTTTATTAAGAATTATGCTACAGATCTGCCTATACCGACCTGTGCGGGACCCAGGCTCACAGTAGGCCTAGGTCCTTCCTGCCACCAGCAGACACCCACTGGAGTTCAGGCCTGGCCCAGATCCACTCACACCAACCTGTGGGACCCAGGCCCAGGTAGGTCTGATTTGGCCACACACACATGCCCTGGCCCCTTACCCAAGCCTAACTCACTTTCATCTTGGGACACTACAGACATCACCATAGCCTTCCTCACATAGTAGCCCCTACCTTTTGGACAATAGACAAGGCCTAGAAGTAGCTGCATCTCAGAACAGGCATCTCAAAGACAGTGTAAGGCCTACCCTTTCAGCCCTATCTCTGTAAGACATTGCATCCATCTTGGGGCACCTCCATTATTATCTCGAGTTACCTTGGCTATTGCACCACCACTTTTACTTGCAGTAGCATACATTGAGGAACACCAGCAGGGTCTGGATACCCAACATCAGGGTGAGGTACAGACAATCTGCATGGGTACTATAAGAATACAGGGTATAACTGTAATATGTCAGATCCACGCTGCAAGAAAGGAAGACACATAGACAACATGAAAAAACAAGGGAGGAAGGTGCCCCAAACAAACCAGGATACTACAATAACAGAACCCATGGACAGCGAAGTTGATGAAATGTCAGAAAAGGAGTTCAGAAAGTTCATAATTAGAATGATCTGTGAATTAAAGAGTGATCTAAATGAGCAAATACAGGTAAAAATTGATCACTCCAACAAAGAGATAAGAGAGCAAATACAGGTAGCAAAAGATTACTTCAAGAAAGTGATAGAGACTCTGAAAGAAAAAAAAACAGAGATCCTTGAAATGAAGGAAACAATATACCAAATAAAAAAACTCAATAGAAGGCATAACCAACAGACTAGATCACTTGGAAGAAAGAATGTCAGATAATGAAGACAAAGTATACAATCTGGAAAATAAAGATGACCACACAGTGAAGATAGTAAGAAACCATGAATAGAACATCCAAGAATTACAGGATAGCAGAGTCAATGGGATAGAGGAAGTCACAGAGTTTCGAACCAAAGGAATGCACAATCTCTTCAATGAGATAATATCAGAAAATTTCCCAAACATGAAGAATGAATTGGAAAACCAAATACAAGAGGCTTACTGGACACCAAATGTACAAAATTACAACAGACCTACACCAAGGCACATTATAATGAAAATACCTAGCATACAGAATAAGGATAGAATCTTTAAAGCCACAAGAGAGAGGAATCAGATCACATATGGGGGAGACCAATTCATATCTCGGCAGATTTTTCAACCCAGACCCTCAAAGCCAGGAGATCATGGAATAACACATACCAAGCTCTGAAAGAAAATGGATGCCAACCAAGAATCACATATCCAGCAAAATTCTTTTTGATGGGGGATACCAGAGATTGAAATCAGGGGCACTAGACCACTGAGCCACATCCCCAGCCCTATTTTTTATCTTATTTAGAGACAGGGTCTCATTGAGTTGCTTAATGCCTCACTTTTGCTGAGGCTGGCTTTGAACTCGAGATTCTCCTGCCTCATCCTCCAGAGCTGCTGGGATTACAGGCGTGTGTCACCACACCTGGTATTCCATAATAATCTTTATTAGAAAGAGGAAATAAATACATATTCTGGAGGAAAATATTCACAGAAAGAGATGGAACAAATACAAATAGTGATTATCTTTGAATGGTTTTTCCCCTGTATTTAAAATTGTTTATGAAATGTGCATTTGTTTATTTGTTTTCTGTGCTGGGAATTGAACCCAGGGCTTCCCCATCACTGAGCTACATCCCCCTAAGTTGGCTGGCCTTGAACTTGTGATCCTCCTGCTTCAGTCTCCAAGTTGCTGGTATTACAAGTGTGTGCCATGTATTGTTTTTATAATTAGAAAATGTTTTTTTTTTAAAAAAACAGAATATTCCATGGCTTCTGGATAGAAATTAATCACCCAAACTGATATTTACATCTTAGAAAAGAGAGTTTCATTCTGAATACAGAAGAAAAAGTTCACAGAGATGTGAAGGACTCGGTCCCCATCAAACTACTCAAAGATCCAGATAGCACTTTGGGTTTTCAGAAGGTGCAGGAGGCTAGCTTTTGTGGCAAGGACAAAGGAGGGTTTGTTGTAGCTGAGAACACCATGACAAATCAGCCTTGAATGATCCTGAAGGATGAAAACACAGCTTCTTAGGAAAAGTCCACAGCATCCCAGATGGCAGTGCCAACGGCCAGGCTTGTGATGTTTCCAATGTGGACCAGAAACCTACCCACGGCACAGCGCTATAGGGAGAGTACAAGAATGGCAGCGGGGAAAACATGGAGTAGTTAATTAGTTAATTACTTAATTAACCTCATATATCCCGAGTGTTCACTACTGGGAGCCTTAGAGATAAAAATGCCTGTCCTTGCCAGGTGCAGTGGCACTTTCCTGTAATCCCAGTAACTCAGGAGGCTGAGGCAGAAGGATCGAAAGCTCACAGCCAGCCTCAGAAACTTAGCAAGGCTCTAAGCAATTTAGTGAGGCCCTGTCTCAAAATTTAAAAAAATAAAATAAAAAGAACTGGGGACATGGCTCCATGGTTAAGCACTCCTGCATTCAATCTCCAATGCCAAGGAAAAAAAAAATTCTTGCCCTTGTGGTGCACACAATCTATGATGTGGGTTCACGCAGTAGGGAGAAGGAAAAAATAAATAAGTAAAAGTGTGGAGAGCCACAGCCAGTCGGAATGGCCCCTGGCATTTTGCCAGAAGTCATGGTTGAGAGGTGAGCCTTTAAGATGATGCTGGATTGATTCAATTGTATATAGACCCCTGATGTCCGCCTCAGGCGCCCGCTACTTTGGAGTTCTCGCGGGGATTTCCTGGGGAATTCCTGTGCATTGGTTGGTGAAGTTCCGGTGGAGGGAGTTCTGGTTGGGGTGGTGTGCTGGAGAGGGGCCGCAAGGGTGGCGTTCGGGAGAGTTCCCGGGGAGTGCTGTTGGAGTTCAGGCAATAAAGTTTCCTGTTTGAACATACAAGTGCTTTGTGGAGGCTCGGTGATTTGTGCCCAGCCAGACTGCGGCATAAAAGGTAGAAGTAAATTTTATAGCATAATAGATACCAATGGAGGAAAATAAAAGAGAGGCTGTTGGCATGTTTTTAGATTTAAACAAGACAATAAGGAAAGGTGGTTACAAGGACATTTGAGCAAGCATATGGGGAAGGTGATGGATGGAGTTCAAGAAAGCATGTTTTTCTTTGCAGGTAAAAGAAATAGCATATGCAAAGACACTGGGGCACCACTGTGTCTGACCTGTTCAAGGACAGGTCCATGTGGCTCCCCAGACTGAACACAAGAGAAATGGCAGGAGTGGGGTGGAGGAGGTTGTATATAGCCTTGAAGGCAACTGTAAGTAGAAAGAAACAAATACTGATTACTTATGAGGGTTGATAGAGATGAACATGGCAGAGATCTCTCCGGGGACTCTGGCCTTGGTCACTAGAACTAGGTGGTATCTTTTTTTGGTACCAGGGATTTAACCCAGGGGTGTTTAACCACTGAGCCACCATCTCCAGCCCTTGTTTTATATTTTATTTAGAGACAGGGTCTTGCTGAGTTGTTTAGGGCCTCTCTAGGTTGCTGAGGCTGGCTTTGAACTCGAGATCCTCCTGCCTCAGCCTCCTGAGCCCCTCGGATTACAAGCGTGCACCACTGAGCCCAGCAACCTAGAGAGGCCCTACAGATGAGGAAGGAGAGGTTTGTGTCCGAGAAGGAAGGAAGAAATCATAAGTCTGTTGGGAAGGTGCTTCTTTTAACCCAGAGGTTAGAGTAGGTATTTCAAGGCACAGGTGGGGACAGAGTTGAGTTGGTGAATCACCAGCAGAGAGGGGCGTGACTGAGGAAGTGAGCGAGTGGATGACTAATCATAGCTCACCATCATGAGAAGCTGTTGGATCAACACAGTGACGTTGCCAAGGGAGGGTGCTCGCTGGATTCTTTGCCCAGGCAGGGAACAGAGATAAGTGGCCTCAGGTATTGAGGTTACTGTGAAGCTGTGCAGGAGGCCACAAGGTATTCTCCAACAGCAGGTGGGACTCCTGGAGCCTGCAAGGCCATCAGGGCAGAGGGTAGTTCTTGTTCATCAGCCCAGCACTGGTGCCCTGAGCCACTCTGCCCTGCGTCAGCTCTTCCTGATAATCTATTGTCCACGTTCCTCAGGAGGAACGATGGACTCTGTTTAGTTACTCATCACCCATCATAGAGAAGGTCTGATCAGAGCTCTTGAGTGTGAGTCGTTCCTGGGCCAACCCATGGATGCCGCCTTTGGATCCGGTGCCCGATCCTTGTCCAGACAGTTGTGGCCTCGCCATACCAGATGCCCAGTGTGGGAAGCACAGATCGGGCAGTCCTCAAATGGGGCTGTGGTCACGGCAGGTGCTTGGAAGCATTCCAGAGACACAAACACCAGCGTTGCGTGGTCTCCAGAAAGCCAGAGAGGACAGAATGGGAGGAAATATTGCCAAGGACCAAATACTACAGAGATTTAGTGACTAATGGCAGGAATAACCATAGCAGCTATCATATTTTGAATGCTCTTTGCCAAATGCTATACAAGGTGTTTTACATGATTATCCAACAGAGAGGGGCATGATTGAGTTATGGGAGTGAGCGAGTGGATTGGCTAATTTAAAATAACCTTATGATAGGTATTCTCATGCCATTTTTTTAAAAAAGAAAGTGAGACCTCTTAAGTAATGTGCCACACATCAGGTAAGACGTAGAGCTAAGGTTCAGAGCAAGGTCTGTCAATATCCAGGGATTGATTTCTTCCACGTTTATTGCTTGCATATTCTGCACCATGCTTGGCCCTAGGCACTCATGTGGATTTTATATTCAAGAGAAGAAGGCAAACCATACTCCTCTGACCAACAAATAAGCAAAATAGCATGGAACGAATTGTGTTATCAGCACAGGTACTGGAGAGAGAGGGAGGCACCACACACGACAAGGGTCATACAGACCAGAAGTCAGTCTTACCCAAGCAGGAGGGAGCAGAGACAGAGGGACCCATGAGTATGTACCTTCACTGGGGCAAGGGCTGGCATGGTAGGAGGTGGTACTACCCTTACTTTGAATGTAACTGAGACAAAAAGCAGAAAGTGGAGCACAGGAGACTCTGGGAATCAGCTCAGGTCTTACCCTGAGGCAGGTGTGGCTGCTCATGGCAAGGACCCACCTAGGACAGGTGTGAGGGGAGAGGGGAGGTTGAGACCATTAAAGAAAATGATCCAGCACAAGGAGACCACCCCTGCTTTTCAATACATTTGAGTTTTCATAAACTTTTTAAAAATGACTTTAGGTTTCTCAGTCTGAACCATGAGATAAAGCCATTTACTAAAACAGAAACTTTGAAAAGAGCAGGTTTGAGGATGGGGGGGAATCAAGAGGTTGGTCCAAAGTTAGTTAGGTTGGTCCTTTTAGAGGAGCTATCACATAGGAGACAGCTCAGAGACGTCAGGGCAGGTGTGGCCGAGACTGTTAGATCCCTACCTGATGTTCACTCCCCTCTTCTTCCTTAGTGACAGAATCCTGGTATGTAGCTGGGCACATGGCATCTGAAATGAAAACTACATTTACAGGTTTTCCTTGAAGCTAAGTGTGGTCATGTGACTAAATTCTAGCCAGTGAGATATAAAGGGAAGTTTTGTGGAAAAACAACTAGAAAGGCTCTTTTTAAAAGATTTAACCTAACTGGAGGCAAGCCCCTTAGTCCTCCCTTTTCTCTCCTATTTGCAATCGAGGATGTGGATGAAATAGCTGGCACTCCAGCAGCCATCTGAGGATGGAAGCAGTCTGGCTGGGCACAATTCAGGAGCCACTCGTCAAAAGAAACGAACTTTATTTTTAGAACTACAAACACCAAACAAAACAGCTCCTCAGGAAAAAACCCTCAGAGCCCAACTGCCACCACCGGCTTCCCACAAGCCTCTCCCACACAAGCCTCACTACCTCCCACAATCCTCCTGCTCTTGAGGCCGATTGGCTGGGTCGCGTGGGCGGAGCCAAGGAAGTCCCCCAATGAGCAGCTCCGTGGTCTGAAAGGGCAGGGAAACAGCCCAATGAACATCACCGCAGAGGAGCCAATCAGCTAGATGTTGCTGGGGCCGCTGTGAGCCAATCATCAGCCGGCAGCTGGAAGTTTGCTGGCAGCTGGAAGTTTGCTGGGGCCCCTTTGGCTGTGGCTCTCAACAAAGGCTCTTTTAAAAAGATTTAACCTAACTGGAGGCAAGCCCCTTAGTCCTCCCTTTTCTCTCCTATTTGCAATCGAGGATGTGGATGAAATAGCTGGCACTCCAGCAGCCATCTGAGGATGGAAGCCAAACTTTAGGTTAGGATTAATAAAGCAGAGAAAAAGAAGTTTCCACACTCTCTGAAGGTTGCCAAGTCACCACAGCAGCCCCAGTTTTCCTTCCTTCAAATTTCTTAGATATTGAATTAAAAAAAAAAACACACAGGGCCAGAGGGGGTGTTCCTATGCAATCTCACCTGATTCCAAGGGCCATCACTGGAGATCTATAGATGTGGAATGATGTTTATAACAATGGGATGGGAGACTGCCGAGCTCAGATTCTAGAGAGCAGACCTGGAGTTAACCCACACTGAAAAGTCAGATGTAGAAAGCAGAATCAGCAAACAAGTCGACCAAGGAGGAGTGAGCTAAGTGGAAAACCAAGACAGCATGCTCTCCACAGAGGCCACGGTTATTTCTGGAAGAAAGGGGAAGTGAGCCGTGCCAAGGGAAGTGAAGCAAGATGAGGAGAGAGAAGTATTAGACTCAGCAAAGTGGAAGCCACCAACAGTCTTGGTAGAGCCCTTTCAGAGGAAGACACTCCCGGCCGCAGTGAAGGGAAGAGGCCAGAGGTGAGGAGGCAGAGGAGGCAATGAGATAGAGTGTCTCCTTGGGGATGTGTTCCCATGAAGAGGAGTGGAGAGGAAACACGGGGGTTAAGGGAGGTTTCAGGATGAAATCTCTTACGGCACGTTTGCAAACCGGCGGGGAATGGGTCAATCAAGGAGAGGCTAGCCGGGCACAAGGGTGCACCCCTGTAATCCCAGTGGCTCGGGAGGCTGAGACAGGAGGATCAGGAGTTCAAAGCCAGCCTCAGCCACTTAACGAGGCCCTAAATAACTCAGTGAGACTCTGTCTCTAAATAAAATATAAAAAAGGGCTGGGGATGTGGCTCAGTGGTTAAGCACCTCTGGGTTCAATCCTTGGTCCAAAATAAATAAATACATAAAATAAAGAAGATGAAGGAGAAGAAGAGGCTGCCAAGGCAGGAAAAGGTAAATAATTACAGGAGTGAAGACCCTTGAGAAGGAAACAAAACAGAGTCCAAAGCACACGGGAAAGACTGCCTCCAAGAAATCCTGAGCACGGGAGAGCAGTTTCAGTAAACTCAAGAAGGCAGAACCCAGAGTGCACAAGGCTCAGACGTGAAACGCGAAGCCAACAGCAATGCCCATGATTCTGGGTGACTCAGGACTTGGGGTGATTTTTTTCTGTGTTTCTTTATCCATTCCTGTGACTTACAAATTTTCTGAATGGAATACTCCCCACTCTCTGTGGGAAGCCACCCGTGAACTACTTGAGGGGTCTTTACTTGGTACCAAGTCATGGAGACTTAGGTGTTTGCCTTGGGGACTATCCTGTGGGTATCAGGTGGCCCAAGGCGTGGGATCTGCTTCCTGGCTCTCCTAGTGCAACAGCCCTGTGACTCCCGAGTTGGGCGTAGCCCGTTGGAACTGGACAGCCCACCTCCCGTCTTATTTGGCAAAGAACATTCCATCGAAAACCTTTGGTGCTCCCCCATCTAAACAAAGCAAACCTGGGCTCCATCGACCTCTTTCCTGGTGTGGAAGCTTGATCCCTAAGATCCAAGAGCCTACCTGCCCCCGCTTTTCAAAATGACTCCCCATGCACGGTGGTTTGTTCACCATTTTCTCTTTCTTAGCTCTTATTCCACAGCCAGCCCACTCCCCAAAGAGGGACCCCCATTCCATTGCCTGTGCAGGATGTGGGCCAGAACTATCATAATTAGGCATAAAAATGGAAAAAAAAAAGTCAAAGAAAGGTGAAGGCAGCGAGCGTCCTGATTGCTGTCTCAGGACCTGGCCTATCCCTGGGAGAGAGGAAGCCCAGCAAGTGGAGCTGGACCCAGAGTGGCTCTGGCAGGAGGCCTTGCTCATGAGGAAAACACATCTCCTTTTTCAATGGCCAGCCCCATCTCTGTTGGTGCTGGAAATCGAGAGGAGAAAGCCTGGCTGAGTAGGGAAAGCACAGTATAAAGGGTACGCCCCTCTTGTTCTCCTCCAGTTACATGGTTGGCTCAGGGAGATGCATGGGGGATAGGAGGAGGCATGGAGGCAGGGGAAGCTTGGCAGAGAGGCACGTCACACTGCAGAAATGCCCCCTGCAGGCAGCT
The DNA here is from genome assembly GCF_964194105.1 of Spermophilus citellus. Classification (NCBI taxonomy): domain Eukaryota; kingdom Metazoa; phylum Chordata; class Mammalia; order Rodentia; family Sciuridae; genus Spermophilus; species Spermophilus citellus. The sequence goes on along the minus strand of NC_138182.1, from coordinate 40,380,288 downwards.
GCCCTGCTACAGGCCAAGACCAAAATTGGCGGGGTCAAGGGTGGACTTGAAAGGACAAAGTTAAGCCCTGGTGGGGCCCATCATGGTGCTGCATTTCACAGAGGCCTCGCAGTCAGGAAGGATCTCCAAGATGGCAATTTGCAAGTGAGGATTCAAATACTTAGCGATACGCACAGAACATTAAAAGAACATGATGGACCATCTTAGAGAGCTGAAGTATCCACCACCACTCTCCGACAGATTGCAGCAACAAAACAGACTTTCAGGGGGAGGCAGTATCAGAGTGAGCCTGCATAAAGACTAAAGGGGAGCTAGAGGCACCTGACGCTCAACCCCCCCTCCCATCAGCGGACAAAACAAAACCTGCCTAGCCAGCGCTGGGGGAGGGGCAAGCAGAAAAAATCAAAACCATAGAGTGCCGGGGATCCCAAAAGCCAACGGTGTGACCCCGGAGATCCAGGCTGTCTGATACGCGCGGCCTGCCCCGAGGCTACAGAAGGCGTGGCGCCGCAGAGAAGGGGTTAACCAGTCAGCAGGGAATTAAGTGGCTGCGACACGGTGGTATCCCACCAGCCAAGCCCAAGCCCGCACTGACCCCCGGGCTGAGTTCGGGATTGCAGTCGGGGAAGGAAGCCGGTAAGGCCCCGCCCCCCACAAGGGACACTCCGCTAAGGCAAACAGCGGCCACCATCTTAGAGAGCTGAAGTATCCACCGCCACTCTCCCACAGATTGCAACAAAACAGGCCCAGAGTACAGTTTGAACTGCCGAGAACCATCACTGAGGGGAAATCTGGTCTAGCAGGAGAACCCAAGCCTGGCAGGAGAGAACAGGAGACTAGAGGCAAGGCTCTCGTGACTGGGCAGCTATAAACTGCAGGCCCGCCGGCGACAGTTCATCCACTGCCAGCGTAACTGGGCGGTAGGAGAGCGCCCTCCCGCTGGCGATGGATCACCTGCCCACGGCCTGAGATACTGGGCGGCGGGAGTCTGCCCGCCTGCCATGACCGGGTGCTGAAACCAAACAGAGACAGTCCAGTCACACCCCCCCATTAGGGCACCCCGGCAAGGAGACTGGGGCACAGCATAGCAGAGTAGTGTCGTCACTGGAGCTCGGACGTCGGAATTCCTTCCCAGCAGAATCCACGTTAGCAGGCATAGTTCAACAACACAAAGGAGAGACATCAGAGTAATACAGAAACAAAACAAATCTATAGAAGAGAGCAGAAACACGACAATCAAAAAGAGCTGGAAAGTAACGTGGACAACATGAGAAAACAAGGGAAAAAAGGATTTCAAACAATGCAAGACAACTCAATTCTACAGGAGGACATAGAAACTTCAGAAACAGGGATATGGAAAGAACTCAAGGGATACCTAACTCGAATGGAAAGGAATATTAGAGAAGACATGAGACAGCAAGTCCAAGAAATAAAAGTATATTTTGAAAATGAATTAAACAAACAAATTCAAATGGCAAAGAACGAGATCTACCAGGAGATAGAGATCTTAAAAAAAAATCAAACAATAATCCTAGAATTGCAGGAAACTATAAACCAAATTAAAAACTCAAACGAGAATATTACAAATAGACTTGATCAAGTAGAAGTCAGAACATCAGATAATGAAGACAAGGTTTATCAACTTGAAAAGAATATAGTCAACACAGAAAAGATGCTTAAATCCCACGAACAATCTATTCAAGAGTTATGGGATGTCATAAAAAAACCAAATCTGAGAGTCATAGGGATAGAAGAAGGCACAGAGTTTCAAACCAAAGGAATGGACAGCATATTAAATGAAATAATTCTAGAAAACTTCCCAGAGATGAAAGATGGAATGGATTGCCAAATCCTGGAAGCCTACAGGACCCCAAACATTCAAAACCATAATAGACCAACTCCAAGACATATAATTATGAAGATAGCCAACGTACAGAACAAGGAGAGAATATTAAAAGCTACGAGAGAAAAGAGGCAGATTACTTTCAGGGGTAAACCAATTAGGTTAACGACCGATTTCTCATCACAAACTTTGAAAGCGAGAAGATCCTGGAATAATGTATTTCAAATGCTGAAAAATAATGGATTCCAACCAAGAATACTATATCCAGCAAAATTGAGCTTCAAATTTGACAATGAAATTAAAATCTTTCATGATAAACAAAAGCTAAAAGAATTTGCAGCAAGAAAACCAGCTCTGCAAAGCATTTTGAACAAAACACTACAAGAAGAGGATTTGATAAATAGTGCCCAAAACTAACAGCAGGAGGTATCTCAGTAAAGGGGGAGGAAAACAACCAAAAAGCAAAACTAGCCAAACTAAAATAAATAAATAAAGAAGCATGACTGGAAATACAAATCATATCTCAATTGTAACCTTAAATGTTAATGGCCTAAATTCACCAATCAAGAGACATAGGCTAGTAACCTGGATCAAAAAAACAAATCCAACAATATGCTGCCTTCAGGAGACTCATATGATAGGAAAAGACATACACAGGCTGAAGGTAAAAGGTTGGGAAAAATCATACCACTCATATGGCCCTCGGAAGCAAGCAGGAGTGGCCATACTCATATCGAATAAAATCAACTTCAAACCTAAGTTAATCAAGAAGGATAAAGAAGGTCACTATATACTGTTAAAAGGAACCATCCACCAACAAGACATAACAATCATCAATTTGTATGCACCAAACAATGGTGCTGCAACATTCATAAAACAAATTCTCCTCAAGTTCAAGAGTCAAATAGACCACAACACAATAATTATGGGTGACTTCAACACACCGCTCTCGCCATTAGACAGATCCTCTAGACAAAAGCTGAATAAAGAAACTATAGAACTCAACAGCACAATCAATAACCTAGACTTAACCGACATATATAGAATATATCAACCATCATCGAGTGGATACACGTTCTTCTCAGCAGCACATGGATCCTACTCAAAGATAGACCATATATTATGCCATAAGTCAACTCTTAGTAATTATAAGGGCGTGGAGATAATACCATGCACCATATCTGACCATAATGGAATGAAATTGGAAATCAATGATAAAAGAAGGAAGGAAAAATCCTACATCACATGGAAAATGAACAATATGTTATTGAATGATCAATGGGTTGTAGAAGACATAAAGGAGGAGATGAAAAAATTCTTAGAGTCAAATGACAACACAGACACAACATACCAGAATCTATGGGACACAATGAAAGCAGTTTTAAGAGGGAAATTCATTTCTTGGAGTTCTTACCTCAAAAAAAGAAAAAACCAACAAATAAATGAACTCACACAACACCTCAAAAACCTAGAAAAGGAAGAGCAAAACAACAGCAAATGTAGTAGAAGACAAGAAATAATTAAAATTAGAGCAGAAATCAACAAAATTGAAACAAAAGAAACCATTGAAAAGATAGATAAAACTAAAAGTTGGTTCTTTGAAAAAATAAATAAGATAGACAAGCCCTTAGCCATGCTAACGAAAAGAAGAGAGAGAACTCAAATTACTAACATACGGGATGAAAAAGGCAATATCACAACAGACACTACAGAAATACAGAAGATAATTAGAAAGTATTTTGAAATCCTATATTCCAATAAAATAGAAGATAATGAAGATATCGATAAATTTCTTAAGGCATATGATTTGCCCAGATTGAGACAGGAAGACACACACAATTTAAACAGACCAATAACAAAAGAAGAAATAGAAGAAGCCATCAAAAGACTACCAACTAAGAAAAGCCCTGGACCAGATGGCTATACAGCGGAGTTCTACAAAACCTTCAAAGAAGAATTAATACCAATACTTTTCAAGCTATTTCAAGAAATAGAAAAAGAAGGAGCTCTTCCAAATTCATTCTATGAGGCCAACATCACTTTGATCCCAAAACCAGACAAAGATACTTCAAAGAAAGAAAACTACAGACCAATATCTCTAATGAACTTGGATGCAAAAATTCTCAATAAAATTCTGGCGAATCGAATACAAAAACATATCAGAAAACTTGTGCACCATGATCAAGTAGGATTCATTCCTGGGATGCAAGGATGGTTCAATATACGGAAATCAATAAATGCTATTCACCACATCAATAGACTTAAAGACAAGAACCACATGATCATCTCGATGGATGCAGAAAAAGCATTTGACAAAGTACAGCATCCCTTTATGTTCAAAACACTAGAAAAACTAGGGATAACAGGAACTTACCTCAACATTGTAAAAGCTATATATGCTAAACCTCAGGCTAGCATCATCCTAAACGGAGAAAAACTGAAGGCATTTCCTCTAAAATGTGGAACAAGACAGGGATGCCCTCTATCACCACTTCTATTCAATTTAGTTCTCGAAGTACTAGCCAGAGCAATTAGACAGACAAAAGAAATTAAAGGCATAAAAATAGGAAAAGAAGAAATTAAACTATCGCTATTTGCGGATGACATGATAATATACTTAACAGACCCAAAAGAGTCTACAAAGAAGCTGCTAGAGTTAATAAATGAATTCAGCAAAGTGGCAGGGTATAAAATCAACACGCATAAATCAAAGGCATTCCTGTATATCAGCAACAAAACCTCTGAAATGGAAATAAGGAAAACCACTCCATTCACAATATCCTCAAAGAAAATAAGATACTTGGGAATCAACCTAACAAAAGAGGTGAAAGATTTATACAATGAAAACTACAGAACCATAAAGAGAGAGATAGAAGAAGATCTCAGAAGATGGAAAAATGTACCCTGTTCATGGATAGGCAGAACTAACATCGTCAAAATGGCGATATTACCCAAACTTCTCTACAGGTTTAATGCGATGCCAATCAAAATCCCAATGGCATTTCTTGTAGAAATAGACAAAGCAATCATGAAATTCATATGGAAAAACAAAAGACCCAGAATAGCAAAAGCAATTCTAAGCAGGAAGTGTGAATCTGGAGGCATAGCGATACCAGAGGTCAAACTGTACTACAAAGCAATGGTAACAAAAACAGCATGGTACTGGTACCAAAACAGGTGGGTAGACCAATGGTACAGAATAGAAGACACAGAGACTAATCCACAAAGTTACAACTATCTTATATTTGATAAAGGGGCTAAAAGCATGCAATGGAGGAAGGATAGCATCTTCAACAAATGGTGCTGGGAAAATTGGAAATCCATATGCAACAAAATGAAATTGAATCCCTTTCTCTCGCCATCCACAAAAATTAACTCAAAATGGATCAGGGAGCTAGGTATCAAATCAGAGACACTGCGTCTGATAGAAGAAAAAGTTGGCTACGATCTACAAATTGTGGGGTCAGGCTCCAAATTCCTTAATAGGACACCCATAGCCCAAGAGTTAACAACAAGAATAAACAAATGGGACTTACTTAAACTAAAAAGTTTTTTCTCAGCAAGAGAAACAATAAAAGAGGTAAATAGAGAGCCTACATCCTGGGAACAAATCTTTACCCCACACACCTCCGATAGAGCCCTAATATCCAGAATGTACAAAGAACTCAAAAAATTAAACAATAAGATAACAAATAACCCAATTAACAAATGGGCCAAGGACCTCAACAGACACTTCTCAGAGGAGGACATACAATCAATCAACAAGTACATGAAAAAATGCTCACCATCTCTAGCAATCAGAGAAATGCAAATCAAAACCACCCTAAGATACCATCTCACTCCAGTAAGATTGGCAGCCATTATGAAGTCAAACAACAACAAGTGTTGGCGGGGATGTGGGGAAAAGGGTACACTTGTACACTGCTGGTGGGACTGCAAAATGGTGAGGCCAATTTGGAAAGCAGTATGGAGATTCCTGGGAAAGCTGGGAATGGAACCACCATTTGACCCAGCTATCGCACTTCTCGGACTATTCCCTGAGGACCTTAAAAGAGCGCACTATAGGGATACGGCTGCATCAATGATTATAGCGGCACAATTCACAATAGCTAGACTGTGGAACCAACCTAGATGCCCTTCAATTGATGAATGGATAAAAAAAATGTGGCATCTATACACAATGGAGTATTATGCAGCACTAAGAAATGACAAAATCATAGAATTTGCAGGGAAATGGATGGCATTAGAGCAGATTATGCTAAGCGAAGCTAGCCAAGCCCTAAAAAACAAATGCCAAATGTCTGCTTTGATATAAAGAGAGCAACTAAGAACAGAACAGGAAGAAAGAGCATGAGGAAAAGACTACAGTAAACAAAGACGAATGGGGGGAGAGAAACGGAGAGAGAAGGGAAAGCATATGGAAATGGTAGGAGACCTTCAAGGATACATAAAATTATAAGAGGTTATGAGGGGCAAGGGGGAGGGAAAAAAAAGGGAGAGAATTGAACAACAGCAGGGGAGGTAGAGAGGGAAGATGGGAGGGGAGGGGAGGGGAGGGGGGATAGTAGGGGATAGGAAAGGTAGCAGAATACAACAGTCACTAATATGGCATTATGTAAAAATGTGAATATGTAACAGATGTGATTCTGCAATCTGTATTTGGGGTGAAAATGGGAGTTCAAAGCACAATTTGAGTCTAATGTATGAAAGATGATATATCATGAACTATGTAATGCGATAAATAATCAATAAAAAAAAATTTAAAAAAAAAAAAAAAAGAACATGATGCCTGTTCCCACTTTGAGCCTGCTGCCATTTCTAGACCACTCACCTGTCACGCATTATGAATTAAGGATTTATCATCCCACAATTACTTTATGAGCAGCATCATCATATTGCACTATATTTTCATTTGATTTAAAAGCACTGAGTTTTTGGTTGGGTGTGGTGGTGCACACCTGTCATCCCAGCGACTCAGGAGGCTTGAGGCAGGAGGATCACAAGTTTGAGGTCGGTCTCAGCAACCTCGTGAGAACCTCGGTAATTTAGTGAGAACTTGTCTCAAAATAAAATTTAAAAAAAGGGCTGGGGATATGGTCAAGCACCCTTCACCTGTTCACCCTCTTCCCCTAAACCCACTGATTTTTTAAAATTGTCTCTTTAGTTTTGCCTTTTCAAAAAAAAAATCATATAGTTGGAATCATACAGTATGTAGCCTTTTCAAATTAGCTTCTTTCACTCAGCAATGTGTTTTAAGTTTCTTCATGTTTTGTGGAGATGTGATAGTTCATTTCTTTTTATCACTGAATAACACACTATTGTCTGGATGTACCATGATTGGTTTAGCTCTTCCCCTGTTGAAGGTGTTGGTTGGATTGGTTGTAATTTTTGGCAATGGTGGATAAAGCTGCTATCAACATTTATGTGCATTTTTTCTGTGAACATATGTTTCCTCCCTCCCTCCCTCCCCAGGGATTGAACCCAAGGGCACTCAACCACTGAGCCACATCCCCAGCCCTTTTTCATACTTTATGGACGGGGTCTCACTGAGTTGCTTAGGGTCTCGTTAAGTTGCTGAGGCCCTAACTTGCAATCCTCCTGCCTCAGCCTCCCGAGTCACTGGGATTACAGGCATGTGCCACTGTGTCCAGCTGAATTTATGTTTTCAAATCAATTGGGTAAATACCAAAAAGCACAACAGCTGGATCATATGGTAAGATTAAGTTAGCTTTGTATAAGAAACTGCTGAACTGTCTTCCAAAGTGGCTGCCTCCTTTGACATTCCCGCCAGCAACGAACGGGGAGTTCTGCTGCCCTGCATCTTTTTCAGCATTTCGCATTGTCAGTGTTTTGGAGTGGCATGTCTATATGTATGCAAAGCAGTATCTCATTACTGTTTTAATTTGCAATTCTCTAATGACATGATGGAAAACAGATTTTCTTTTTTTTTTAAATTGTTTTTAGTTGTAGATGGACACAATACCTTTGCTTTATCTATTTATTTTATGTGGTGCTGAGGATCGAACCTAGTGCCTCACACATGCGAGGCAAGCGCTCAACCACTGAGCTACAACCCCAGTCCCCCCATATGCTTATTTGCCACCTGTATATCTTCGATGGTGAAGAACCACTTCAAATCTTTGTCCACTTTTTGTTTGTTTTCTTCTTTTTGAGTTTTAAGAGTTCTTTGTACATTTTGGACACAAATCCTTTGTTGGCTATTTTATCAGATAAATATTTTCTCTGTTTCCTATATTTTCATTTGCTTAACATTTAAAAAAAATTTTTTTAGTTGTCAATGGACCTTTATTTCATTTATTTTTATGCGATGCTGAGAATCCAACCCAGGGCCTCACCCATGCTAGGCAAGTGCTCCACCACTGAGCCACAACTCCAGCCCCCATTTGTTTAACATTTATTGAATGTACTGAGAGTCTTGATAATTGCAAGTGGCTCAGGCTTCCCTCAACCTCTGAGAAAGTAGAGATGAGGTAGGAGAAACAGATAGGAATTCCTGGACTTGTTTGGCCATGAGACATGTGGTCTTTAGCCAGTTGGTCCAGTACTGACTGGGGAGTAAGGGGAAAAAACAAAGAAATAGTAATACTGCCCTACCCTATGTTAAACACAAGTAATTTTACATATATTATTCCACAGCCACCTTAAGAAGTAAATCCTATCATTTAGATAGGAGGAAGCCATCAGGCCTGTTGAACATCACATAAATCAAACAAATTGTCCAGGGTCTCACATGGATTATGTGGTGGAATTGAGACTCAGATAACTCCAGGACACTGTGGGCCAGACGCAAGATTAACCCACCTCAGGGCAGGTTGGATAATAGTACATGAGGGATGGGTGACAGTTCCAACCCCTGTATCAGAGATTGGCCCTGAGGCTCATCCTGGGCCAGTGTGGAGATCTAAGAGGCTGCTCTCAGATGGAAGGAATGCCCACATTAAGACAGATACATCTGATCTGGTTCAAAGCAGGAGCTCAATAAACAGCTGGGGATGTGCACTCTAATCCTGGAGGGAGAAGAAATAGTCAAACATTGAGCAGGGTGCTTTGCCTGTAATCCCAGCAACTGTGGAGGCTGAGGCAGGAGGATCAAGAGTTCAAATCTAGCCTCAGATTAGAGAGGCACTCAGCAACTCAGCAAGACCCTGTGTCTAAATAAAATATTAAAAAGAACTAGGGAGGGCTGGGGATATAGCTCAGTTAGTAGAGTGCTTGCTTTGTGTGCACAAGGCCCTGGGTTCGATCCCCAGCACCACAGCAAAAAGAATTGGGGAGGGACTGGGGTTGTAGCTCAGTTGGTAGAACGTTTGCCTTGCATGTGTGAGGCACTGGGTTCGATCCTCAGCACCACATAAAAACAAATAAAATAAAGGTATTGTGTCTGTCTACAACTAAAAAAAAAAAAAGTGATAAAAAAAAAAGAACTGGGGATGTGGCTCAATGGTTAAGCACCCCTGAGTTCAATCCCTTGTTCCAAAGAAAGAAAGAAAAAAAAAGAAAAAGAAAATTTGAGCAGAGTGTGAAGGGTCCACACAAGCAGGCTGAGGCCCAGCCCAAGGCTGCAAATAGAGACAGGGAACTGAATTCCAATATGAAGAAGGCGCAGTGGGACTACTCCAGCAAGACACAGTGGGAGTTGGAGGAGCCCATCGCTAAGGCAGTTAGGTCCCCAGCTTGGGACAGCAAGGCCTACTCCTGCACCACTGCTCATGACCTGCAGCATGTCTTGTGAGAGTCAAGCTCAAGATCTGCACACAGTTAGAGCTGCACACAGCTCAAGATCTGCACAGATCTGCTCTGACACACTGTCAGAGCCCACCATTGGAGGGAACAGTAAGAAAGCTTCAAGGAAGGCAGAAACTTCAAGCAGAAGCTCCATGTTGACCACAGTTTAGAAAATAAGCAGAGGGCCTAGTTATGTTAAGTGAGGACCAAGATCAGGGCTGTTGGATGACTGGGGCCTGACACCCGGAGACATCTCAGAGGGAGCGTAGGGCTGAGCTGAGAGGTGTTGCCAGGTGAGCCAATTACAGAAACCAGGGCATCGCTGAAGTAGCACATCTGCACAAGACTGGCAGCTGGAACGTGAGGGAAAGAAGACGTGGTCAACAGTCTCCTCAGACAAGTCAGGTGTACAACCTGCAATCCCAGGCTTCTTTGGGATTCAGGTACGCCATGCTTCATGTAAGAGAAATGTTCCTGAAAATGATATATAAATTGGATTTTGCACATTGACGGGTACTTTAAATTTCCAGGGGAATTTGCTGCTTAAAGGAAATTATTATTATTATTATTATTATTGTAAATCTGGTTTCAATCCATTGGATTTTCTTAAATAGAGCATTTTCCCTTCTCTCTCTCTCTCTCTCTCTCTCTCTCTCTCTCACACACACACACACACACACACACACACACACACACTGTTAGAGTCTGTAAACAAGTCTGGATAGCGCCTGGCAAAATGCCAGAGGGATTGGTTTGTGAAGTAAGGCCAGTGAGCCATTAAGTGTGGAGATTTCTTATTGGTTGACTGATGTATCTAGTTTATGCTAATTAAGATAAGCTGTGTGGAATGTATAAATACCGCTCCTGTCCTACGATAAACGGCTCCCACTCCTGCTGTATCAATCTACACAAGTTGTTCGTCACCCCCCGGTTATTTTACTGCAGCCGGACTGCGGCAACACACAATAACTGTATTTAAAAGAATTAATGGATGTTGCTAGCATGCCCTTATTTTTAAAGTTTAAATTTTATTCTTTACAATATATTCATTAACCTAAAACATAGTGGTCTAAAGCAGTAATTTCTACACCTAACTGACGTAAGCTGGTAGTCTTAAAGAATACAGATTCCTGGGCCCTACCACTTGAGTTTCAGACTCAGAGGGCAGCATAGAAAGGCACCCAGACTCCCTGGGGGAGTGTATGGCTTAGCATCGCTGTGCAGCTGTAGAGATTAATGGCAGATGGAAGTTAACCCAGAGATGATCGTTTTTGCAGCCATTGGATAATTTCTTTCCAGCCTGATGTGAAAGCAGAGCCTAGACACAGCAGGCCCCTGGGCTCCAGGATAGGCCTCCAGATTCAAGGCAGAGTGTGTCACTGCACCAGGGCCTGGGACCTTCATCTGGAATTCTAGCGGAGGTAGGGGTTATAATCACTCATAGAATACCTAAAAGTTATTGGGAAAAACTGAATATGGTTATGAAGTAGTGTAATGCCTGCCCACGTTCCATGATGTCCATCCAGGTCACACTCCCCAAAGCGTGAATATGTGAGGTCATGTGGCAAAAAGAGACGGCTGCCAGTTGGCTGTCTTCATATGGGAGATTGTGCTGGGTTATCAGGTGGGCCCAATGTAATGACAAGAGTACTTAACAGCAGAAGAGGAAAGTAGGAGAGAGGCCAGAGAGATGAGTATGTGAGAAGGATTCCAATAAACATTGTTGGACAAATAGGACCATGGGCCAAGGGATGTGGGTGGCCTCTAAAAGCAGGGATACATTGCAGTTGTCACTCTTCAGTGAGACCCCTGCCACATTCTGACTCCCAAACTGTGAGATAATAAATTTGTGTAGTTTTAGGCCACCAAATTTAAGGTAATTTTTTCCCCTTCTACCAGAAATAGGAAACAAAAACAATACTCATGACCAAGTTCTAAAAAAGAAAAAAAAATTTCTTTAGATTGCAATAAAAGGAAAGTAGAACTTAAAAGTCTGGCAGACTTCTTTGTATGGCCAGGCCCTTCAAACCATCACTAACAGTTTCCTTTTCTTGTCTTTGAAGAAACAAAGATCTTTTTTTTTTTTTTAATGTAATGAGAACAGGCTCCTTTATTAGGCCAAGTTTTTAACACAGTTAAAATAGGATGGTGGTAAGATCCAGAATCTATATTTTAAAAATCTCCCTAGGTGTCTCTAGTATGCAGCCAGGTTTGCAAATCACTGGTCTAAAAATGCAATTCTAACCCACATAATTATGAGGTGGCCGCATACCTGGAGAGTGAGTCCCCGTGGATTATGATTAACCTGGGAAGACATAACACACGGGGTGACCACAGAGACGGGGCCTGGTGAGGCAACACTGTAACACTTCACGTGTGACCTGCACCGTGGAATGGTGAGCATGCGCCCATTGAACACGAACACCTCCAAAGTGGAAAACAGGCCGAGGAGGGTGTTTTAATTAATGATTGATGTTTGTTAGGATGGAGGGCTAATTGATTCAAAGGACAGGCAATAGTAGGCGGAGGGAAGGCCAGAGGAATTGCAGGGAACTGAATGCAGTTCAGTGGAGGCAGATGCAGAATAGTGCACTTTCTGGAAAAGGGAAGAAAATAGCACAAAAACAGACAGGTCAGGGAAAGAGTGCAACATTAGAAAAGGCTCTGGAGACCAGGCCTGTCTCAGGGTGGTGTGTGGTGCTGGGGTGCCAGGGGTGCAGCAAAGCCTCTCAGCCTGCACCTCCCATTCACAAAGGCACTGAAATTTAAGCACTTTTTTTTTGTGTGTGTGGTGCTGAGGATCGAACCCAGGGCCTTGTGCATGTGAGGGAAGCACTCTACAAACTGAGCCATATCCCCAGCCCTGAAATTTAGATTTCTGACATCTTTTAGTATCTGATAAAGGTGTTCTTTGTTGTTGTTTTAAGTTGTGGATGGACACAATACCTTTATTTTATTTATTTATCTTTATGTGGTGCTGAGGATCGAACCTAGGGCCTCGTACATTCGAGACGAGTACTCTTCCACTGAGCCACAGCTCCAGCCCTCTGATGAAGGTGTTTGTTTGCAAAGCATACCACAGTTTTATGATCCCGTTTTTACAACTTATCCTTTTTAATGTATTGGGAGCCTCAAAAAATGAGGCCAGTGGTGTAGAGTCGATGGTGGATTGGAGGATTTGGTCAGTTGATGGAGCCAGTATATGTGAGCAGCCACAGGACATTATTTAAGGATACAGGATGAGGGTTCATAGTGAACAGGGCTGGAGGAATTGGAATCCAAAGAGGAAAGGAGACTGACTTTATTTTCCTGAGTAGACTGCTAATAGGTACGTCTTCTGTTTTTCCTTTTCCTCCAGAGTTATGTATGTACATAATCTACTAACAACTAGTTCTACAAGGTTTATTATACAAGACAACTTTCCCTGCCCTTCCTCACCATTTCCCTACGTTTTAATCTCTTTTAGATGATTCTTTCGTTATTTATCTCCAGTTCTATAAATTGTCATGGTTGAAACATTATTCTTTGATTTTAACCATTATTGGACTTTTCCCCAGCACAGAAGATCAGGATTTGGTGTCTTTCCTCCCTCCACCCGCATCCACCATACACACTTATTCCCCCCACCCCCATTCTTCTAACGCACTTCTGTGGTCATGTTATTCGGGTGGATCTCCACTGTTTACGTCATCATGACTAGAAAACACTCTTTGTAGCTGAGCCATCTAGTAAACTGCGATAACTTTTCCTTTCTTGCATACCTTTTAGTTGTCCCTGGAGCTAATAACTGTCTTATTATTAAGACAGTTTCATTATTATTAAGAAATGGTTTCATTTTCTATGTATTTAGACTTGCCATTTGTCTTTGTTCTCAAGACATTCAGAACCTTCAGATACTCTAATAATTTCACCAATCCTAAAAAAAAAAAAAAAAAAAAAAAAAAAAAAAAAGTCTCCTGGAGCCTTCCCCCCTACTCCAGCCTGCATCTGAGACCCTCCCCGCCCCTCCCACCTTGGAATCTCTCTTCACCTTCATCCAGGGATTCTCCTTCCTTCTGGTTGAAAGGCGTGCTGTCTGTCTCTGTTTACTTGTTGTTTTGACAATGTTTGGGGGATTTCCTGAGGCAGGGGCACATGATATAAATTTTTACAATCTTGCATGTCGGAAAATGCTTTTAATCTCCTCTGAGACTTGCTGAGTTGTTTGGGTTAGATATAAAAATCCTAAATTGGAAATGATTTCCTCTTGAGAAGGGTCATTACCCAGGGCTCATTTTCTCCTCCCCTTTGGATGCTTGTAACATCTTTTCTTTGTCCTCAATGTGCAGAGATTTCCCACTGGTGCACCTTGGTGTGGGTGTTCTCCATCCTCCCTTTTATTGGTGGCCCTTTTATTCCTGAAATGCATGCCTGATAGCTGTGAGGAAAGGCTGAATTATTTCTTTAATGACTTCCTAACGACTTCCTCTCTTCTGGTTTCTCTGTTCTCTTTTCGGAACTCCTATTTGCATATAGCAGACCTCTTGTTCTGGTCTCTTGATTTTCTGATCTTTGCTTTCATTTGTCTATTTTCTCTCTTTTGTTCAAATTTCAGAGAGATATTCTCTTCTTTATTTTCTAGCTCTTTTATCAAGGTTTTATTTTTATCATATTTCTAACTTCCATGTGTGCATATGGGGGACACTGAGGATCAAACTCAGGAGTGCTCTATGACTGAGCTACATCCCCAGCCCTTTTCATTTTAGTTTTTTTTTTTTTTTTTGAGACAGGATCTTGCTAAATTGCTGAGGTTGGCCTCAAACTTTTGATCCTCCTGCCTCAGGCTCCAAAGTCTTTGGGATTACGGGCTCACACCAGGGCATCCATCTAAAATTTAGAGTCGTTCCTTTCCACAGACATCTTTAGGAAAATGTGAAAGATTTATACACGCTGAAGAGAAATCAGAATATGGAAGAGTTCTTATTTGTTTCCTGAACATTCTTGTATTGACGTCAACTTCTTTTTTGGTGAGTATATACCTTAACTCTGAGGATTTTAATCAAAGGGTATTTGATGTTTTCCTTAACCTGCTTAGTCTCTCCCTTTTCTCAAAGTTGCTCCTTTCTATTCATTTTGGTCTCTATTTCATGTGAGAGGCTTTCCATAAGGTCTGCTAATTCTAGGTTATTTGCTCTTATTTAAGAATGGGGGCTAAGGGCTGGGGATGTGGCTCAAGGGGTAGCGCGCTCACCTGGCATGCGCGGCCTGGGTTCCATCCTCAGTACCACATACAAGCAAAGATGTTGTGTCCGCCAATAACTAAAAAATAAATATTTTAAAAAATTCTCTCTCTCTCTCTCTCTCTCTCTCTCTCTCTTAAAAAAAAAGAATGGGGGCTAAGGGGCTGGGGCTGGGGCTTAGTTGTAGCGCACTCGCCTAGCACATGTGAGGCACTGGGTTTGATTCTCAGCACCACATATAAATAAATAAAATAAAGGTGTATCAACAACTAAAAACAAATTAAAAAAAGGATGGGGACTATAAAGTTGAGTGACGACAGTTCTGAAACTGTAGGGGCTTATTGACCAGAGGCTCCACCACATGCTCTGATTGGGTCTTTTAGTTTGGGGACCCCCACATAAATGCTTTTAATTTTTTTTTCTCTTGGGGGAGATCAAATTCCTGTGAGAAGTCTCTTCTAGGCTCATGCCCAGAGCGTATAATTCTGACTGCCAGCATTGTGGAGCCCACTGGGACAGAGCAGTTGTGCTCAGCATTGGTCCACTTCATCTCTCAGTTTCCAGAATAGCACCCAGTCCTTAGCTCTGCCCAGTGTCCTCCAATCTTTTTTTTCTTTTTTGGTACTGAGGATTGAATTCGGGACCTCTCCACCACTTTGCCACATCCCTGTTTTGTATTTTATTTAGAGACAGGGTCTCACTGAATTGCTTAGCACCTCACTAAATTGCCAATGCTGGCTTTGAACTCATGATACTCCTGTCTCAGTCTCCCTAGCTGCTGGGATTACGGGCCTGCACCACTGCACCCAGCCCAGTGTCCAGACCTTCCATTCTGGTCTCTCTGGAGATGGGCGCTTCCTTGGCTTTGCAGGGAGCGGAGGAGTCTGGGAGTCTAGTTGTTTCCCAAACAGAACCACTCCTGGTTTTAGCCTGCCCCACCTCTTTCCAGAGCAGCCTGGTGTTGCCAATTCCTGAGCCTCTGGGGATTCTGGTTGGTTTCTCAGATTTCCTCAGTGCTGATTTAGGATTCAGTTTTCCTGTGTCTGTGTTATCCTTGACCACATTTCTTACTTTCCTGCCTTCAAAATGTTGCTATGGGAAGTTAAAAAAAAAAAAAAAAAGTTCTATTATTCCTTTCCTTTGCTCAGAAGAGAGAAAAAGGTGGTGTGCACATATGGGTGTTCTATCTTCCATCTTTACCTGGAAATTGGGAGATTTCCTTTTCACTCTTGATCTTTTTCTGTTGTTTTAATTGTTAATCAATATTTGGTCACCATTATTGATTATTGTGAATTGTGTTACTTTTCAAGTGAAGACAATCCAGTTGACTTTTTTTTTTTTTTAACTTCAGTGAAGATGAGGGAACAGCCTGTAAGAACTGTGAAATAATGATCAGACTTGATGTCTCCGGTGCTTCCCAAATGCAGACCTCAGCAGGAGCTGCGTGTATGTGCATGTGTATTTACTAAGGAAACAGCTGAGCCTACCTGGGATGATAATATGCCCATAAATGATGACACCAGACCAGTAAAAAAACAATACACCCACAAGCAGGAAACCAAGTAGGTCAGAGTGAGTCACCAGCCATGGTGTGTAAAGTTTTTCTCATCGTTGTTACTTCAGCCCAGAGCAGAATCTTAGTCGGGTTCTCCAACAGTTGTCTCAAAACCTTTCGATTGCCCATCCTTTGAAGAAAAATATTTTAACACACCCTCAAATATGTCAATTTATTTGCAAATGGCACATGTCATATCCATATCGACATAGCACAATATACACAAGTAGAGATTCTTTAATAGAATGCAATGGAAAATAAAATGAGTTCTCATATTTTCCTTCGCTATTCCAGAGACTCATTTTGCAGTCCATGGAATTCTCCAGCAGGATAAGGCTCAGAACACCTTGGAAGCTTTTTCAAAAGACTCCTACTGAGACTCTACCTGGTCATCTGAATCAGAACTTCCCTGGGTGGGGTCCTAGCCAGGATATTTTGAAAAATTTCCCAGTTGATTCCATGAACACCTCTGATTAAGAAATCCAACTCAAAAAATTCAAGAAAATGTGCCCTTAAAAAACCGGAAATGGGAGCTGGGGTTATGACTCAGTGGTCAAGTGCTCACCTAGCATGCTTGAGGCACTGAGTTTGATCCTCAGCACCACATAAATGTAAAATAAAGATATTGTGCCCACTTAAAAAACTAAAAAATAAATATTTAAAAACAAACAAACAAACAATCTGGAAATGGTAGGCAAATGGCTACTGAGTGCAAAGAGAAGGCAATTAACAATGTGAAATTTACAGTTCAATTAAATATCTGGATCATCATGTGCCTCATAAAACTCCCCAGCTCTATATTTTTCTTCCTCTATGTCCTCTCCCCTTACTTAAAAAAATAGCATTGACTCACTATTTTAAGTAATAGACATTCATTGTAGGAAACACATATAAACAAAAAGAAGAAAATAAAAATTCATCTATAGCCAGGCACAGTGGCACATGCCTGTAATCCCAGAGGCTCAAGAGGCTAAGGATCACAGGTTCAAAGCCAGCCTCAGCAATTTAGCGAGGTTCTAAGCAACTCAGTGAGATTCTGTCTCTAAATTTAAAAAAATATAAAAAGAGCTAAGGATGTGACTCAGTGGTAAAGCGCCCCTATGTTCAATCCCTGGTACCAAAACAAACAAACTAATAAACCCACACATCTGTGAAATCCTACCATTCCAAAGTAACAATTAAAATTTTTATTCATAACCTTCCAAAAATCTACGCAAACGTATACTTAAGAGGGGAAACCTATTGAAAATGCTGTTTTCATCCTGACTTTTCCCCCTCAGTCATTATATTCCTTTCCATAGTAATAAAGAATGAACCTCTGACAGAGCCTCGGAGCTGAGCAGCTAGTGATGTTAGAAGCCCCTTGAGTCTGGCCAACTGGCTGACCCTTCTCACTCACATCTCTTCCTTCTGATCCGGCCTCACTTCCTGGCTCACCCTCTGTTTACGTTCCGCAGGCTCTTTCCTTTTCACTTTTCCTTCGCTCTCTATCTTCATAGTTCTCCACTAAAGCCATCAAGGCCTTCAGGACAAGGGTTAATATTTGACATAATTACACTTCCTGCCAACTTGACGAGGGGTGCATAACAAGGGACCTGGGAGAGACTGCTGCACCCTCCTCTGCAGTGGGGATTTTCTGAGCAAGTCCAGACAAGGGCCCTCTGTTCTTGATGACTATCTGTTATTTTCACTTGGGAGCCCAAATTAAAGTTGCTTATTTGCCTTAGCAGCAAGGTGTGGCCAGAGGCAGCCCAGGGTACTCAGATTGTCAGTGAAGAGCCATTTCAGAGAAATTGCATTTCTGAAACTGAAACCAAGGCAGATAAAACTCCCTTCAGTTGACACAAGGTAAGGGCTGGGAAGGAGGTTGGCCTGAAAATCCAGAACAGACCAGGTGCAGCACTTCTGCCTGGATGGTAATCAGTTTCCCCACCGGTTTTATAAGACTGGTTGCAGAAAACCAGTTCCTCCTGCTGTAGGTAACAAGGATCTTCTCAAGGCTGGTTACCTCCCTAACCTGCAGACAAAGAACTTTCCATTTATTTTTATGAATCCACTGGTAGTGAAGAAAGCCCCTGAACTCTGAAGCTTCACTGGGATAGCACAAAAGAAAAAAGGCACTTTCCACCACACTAGAGCCAAATTGGGTTTTCCAGAGGCGGTGTGAAATTATTGGTTTCATTAAATGCAAATCATTACCCCCAAACCAACTATGTTCTTGGGAATGAAATTGTCATTGGCTTTATTGACTAGGAGAGGCTAATTAGCCAACTCTCTAAGGGCATTCTGCTATGGAAGGTTCTAGAAAATGAAAAAAAAAAAAAAAAACAGTGACTCATTCTCTGCGCTCATCCCCAACACCAAAATGCTTCCTGCACAGTGGTAGCTTATTTGTTATCAGTCGGAGTGGGGGTGTAGCACCTGGGTTGCATAGATGCTTGGGGGGGGGCAGAAATTAAGTGTTTCAACAGGGGTGTTAGTCACAGGGGGTGGGACCCTCTCTGTCAGCTCATAGAAGTGGGAGCCAGAGAAGCTGATGATAGCTGAAACAGGGGAACATCCCCTCACACAACCTCTTCTCTCTTTTCCCAGTAGCAGCTACTTAAAAAGCAGCAGTTAGCCAGTTGTGGTGGCACACGTCTGTAATCCCAGTAATTTGGGAGGCTGAGACAGGAGGAGCACAAGTTCCAGGCCAGCCTCAGCAACATAGTGAGGCCTTAAGCAACTTGATGAGACTCTGTTAAAAAAAAAAAAAAAATTGAAAGGGATGGGGATGTAGCTCAGTGGTAAAGTGTCCCTGGGTCAGATCTCCAGTAACAACAACAATAACAAAAAATATAGCACTTAGCATGTGGAGAATGTCAGAAAGGAGGTGAGAAATGGGGAAAATACATCTTGACATAAATATTTCTAGAAAGGATCTCTTCCACTCAATGGAGGAGTTGAAACTAAAAATATTTTTTAAAAAAATTTTTTTTTAATTTTTGTTTCAGCTAGAATAGAAAGTTCTTCCCTCCCTCCAGGGAAACTAATCTCTACTTGTAGTAGCACTGGAAGTGCCACCATTAGTGACTCATTCCTCCACATATATTGCAGGGGGACCTAGCAGTTAAGAGGCCCATATCAAAAGGCAAATACTTAGGATGCTGGCCAAAGATTTTCACTGGCATCAGAATCCTTGAGATAAGTTTCAAATGTGGGCTCCTGGCACACATGCACATACTCCATGCTCCCCTGCTACAACCACCACCTTCAAACAATAGGCAGGTTCTCCCATTCCCTGGCTTCTGCAAGGGCTTTGGTGTCATTAACTTTAGTTCCTGTTTTGCAGGTTAGAAAATGGTTTCCACTTGGATAATGATTTGACTACCACAGTCAGAAACAACCCTCTGTAGTTAAGGGGGAAAACCATGGAAAAGTATAAATAGTTGCTTTTTTTTTTTTAATTCAATGTTTCCAAGGAAAGTCTATATTGGAGTCAACAATGTCATTTTTCCTACCTACCCTGAATCCTGGGTCCTCTTTTATATCCTGTCTCTCTTTTCTCTCTACTTTCTCTATTATTATATTCCCTTCTTCCGTCTCCCCTTCAAGAGGCAAACATAGTGGGAATGCAATTTGTATTTGTATTGTATTTACTAAATTATGTTGCATTTTCTTTATATAACATAGGTTTAATAATTGACTTGAGTATGTGGTTATTTATGTGAGTTGGCCTTTTTTTTTCCCTCTCTCTCAATGGGCTAGTGACTATCACAAGGAAAAATAGGTCCTTACTTCTATCTCATGATATTAAGAGTGTAGGAACCATGAACAATGGGTTAAAGAAGACATCAAGGAGGAGATTAAAAAATTCTTAGAGGTAAATGAGATCACAGACACAACATATCGAAACCTCTGGGACACTAGGAAAGCAGTACTGAGAGGAAAATGCATTGCATGGAGTTCCTTCCTTAAAAGAAGAAAAAGTCAACAAATAAATGACTTCACACTACATCTCAAAGCCCTAGAGAAAGAACAAATCAGCAGCAAAAGCAGTAGGAGGCAAGAAATAATTAAAATTAGACTGAAATCAATGAAATTGAAACAATTGAAAAAATTGACAAAACAAAAAGTTGGTTCTTTGAAAAAATAAATAAAATTGACAGACCCATAGCCACACTATCAAAGGGAAGGAGAGAGAGAGAACACAAATTACCAGCATACGTGATGAAAAAGGCAATATCACAACAGACACTACAGAAATACAGAGGATAATTAGAAATTATTTTGAAATCTTATACTCCAATAAAATAGAAGGCATCGACAAATTTCTTAAGTCATATGATTTGCCCAGGTTGAGGCAGGAAGATATACACAATTTAAACAGACCAATATCAAGTGAGGAAATAGAAGAAGCCATCAAAACTGGGCTGGGGATGTGGCTCAAGCAGTAATGCACTCACCTGGCATGCACGCAGCGCTGGGTTCGATCCTCAGCACCACATAAAAATAAAATAAATATTAAAAAATTCTCTCTCTCTCCCCCCCCCTCTTTAAAAAAAAAAAAAAAAAAAGCTTACCAACCAAGAAAAGCCCAGGACCAGATGGATACACAGCCAAGTTCTACAAGACCTTTAAAGAAGAACTAATACCAATACTCTTCAACTTATTTCAGGAAATAGAAAGAAGAGGGAACACTTCCAAACTCATTCTATGGGGTCTATATCCCCCTGATCCCCAAACCAGGCAAAGTCACATCAAAAAAAGAGAACTTCAGACCAATATCTCTAATGAACATAGATGCAAAAATTCTCAATAAAATTCTGGCAAATCAAATACAAAAACATATCAAAAAGATTGTGCACCACGATCAAGTGTGATTCATCCCAGGATGCAAGGTTGGTTCAACATACGGAAATCAATAAATGTAATTCATCACATCAATAGACTTAAAGATAAGAATCATATGATCATCTCAAAAGATGCAGAAAAAGCATTTGACAAAATACAGCACCCCTTTATGTTCAAAACACACACAAAAAAACTAGGGATAACAGGAACATATCTAAACATTGTAAAGGCTATCTATGCTAAGCCTCAGGCCAACATCATTCTAAACGGAGAAAAATTGAAGGCCTTCCCTCTAAAAACTGGAACAAGACAGGGATGCCCTCTTTCACCACCTCTATTCAACATAGTTCTTGAAACAGTGGCCAGAGCAATTAGACAGATGAAAGAAATCAAAGGGATATGTATAGGAAAAGAAGAACTTAAATTAGCACTATTTGCTGACAATATAATTCTATACCTAGAAGACCCAAAAAAACTCCACCAGAAAACTTCTAGAACTAGTAAATGAATTCAGCAAAGTAGCAGGATACAAAATCAGCACCCATAAACCAAAAGCATTTCTGTATATCAGTGACAAAGCTCTGAGAAGGAAATGAGGAAAACTACCCCATACACAATAATCAAAAAAAAAAAAAAAGATACTTGGGAATCAACTTAATGAAAGAGGTGAAAGATCTATACAATGAAAACTATAGAACCCTAATGAGAGAAATCAAAGAAGACCTTAGAAGATGGAAAGATCTACCTTGCTCTTGCATAGGCAGAATTAATATTATCAAAATGACCACACTACCAAAAGCATTATACAGTTTTAATGCAATTCCAATAAAAATCCCAATGGCATTCCTCATGGACATAGAAAAAGCAATCATGAAATTCATCTGGAAAAATAAGAGACTCAGAATAGTTAAAGCAATAAAGCAATGCTTAGCAGGAAAAGTGAAGCAGGTGGCATTACTATACCAGCCCTTAAACTATACTACAGAGCAATAGTAACAAAAACAGCATGGTATTGGCACCAAAACAGACTGGTAGACCAATGGTACAGAATAGAGGACCTAGAGACTAACCCACAAAATAACAATTATCTTATAATAGACAAAGGTGCCAAAAACATGCATTGGAGAAAAAATAGCATCTTCAACAAATGGTGCTGGGAAAACTGGAAATCCATATGCAACAAAATGAAATTGAATCCTTATTTCTCACCATGCACAAAACTTAACTCAAAACAGATCAAGGACCTAGGAATTAAACCAGAGACTCTGCATCTAACAGAAGAAAAAGTAGGCCCTAATCTTAATTATGTGGGATTAGGCCCCAACTTCCTTAACAAGACTCCTATAGTGCAAGAATTAAAATCAGGAATTAATAAATGGTATGGAATCAAACTAAAAAGTTTCTTCTCAACAAAAGAAACAATCTGTGAGGTGAACAGAGAGCCCACATCCTGGGAGCAAATTTTTACCCCTCACACATAAGATAGAGCATTAATCTCTAGGGTATATAAAGAACTCAAAAAGCTAAGCACTGAAAAAACAATAACCCAATCAACAAATGGGCCAAGGACCTTAGCAGACACTTCTCAGAAGAGGATATACAATCAATTTACAAATATATGAAAAAATACTCATCATCTCTAGTAATCAGAGAAATGCAAATCAAAACTACTCTAAGATTTCATCTCACTCCAGTCAGAATGGCAGCTATTATGAAGACAACAATAAGTGTTGGAGAGGGTGTGGGGAAAAAGGCACACTCATACATTGCTGGTGGGACTGCAAATTGGTGCAGCCAATATGGAAAGCAGTATGGTGATTCCTTAGAAATCTGGGAATTGGAACCACCATTTGCCTCAGCTACCCCTCTCCTCGGACTCTACCCAAAACAGCATACTACAGGGACACAGTCACATCAATATTTATAGGCAGCACAATTCACAATAGCTAAACTGTGGAGCCAACCTAGATGCCCTTCAATGGATGAATGATGAAAAAAATGTGGTATAAATACACAATGGAATATTACTCAGCAATAAAAGAGAATAAAATCGTGGCATATGCAAGTAAATGAACAGCGTTGGAGAAGATAATGCTAGGTGAAGTTAGCCAATCCCCAAAAAACAAATGCTGAATGTTTTCTCTGATATTAGGAGGCTGACTCATAGTGAGGTAGGGAGGGGGAGCATGGGAGGAATAGATGAATTCTAGATAGGGAAGAGGAGTGGGAGGGACGGGAAGGGCGAAGGGGATTAACAAGGATGGAGGAATGTGATGGACATCATTATCCAAAGTACATGTATGAAGATTCAAATTGGGTATCAACATACTTTATATATAAACAGAGATATGAAAAATTGTGGTTTATACGTGTAATAAGAATTGTAATGCAAAAATAAAACACAAAAAACAAAGTACATGTATAAAGGCATGAATTGGTGTGAACATACTCTATACACAAAGATAGGAAAAATTGTACTCTATATGTGATATAAGAATTGTAATGCATTCCACTGTCATGTAAAAAAAAGTGATGGAATAATTATTAGATACCCAGAGCCACAGGATCACCTAGAAAGTTCCAGAGGGCAGTAAAGAGTGAGTTGGGGGTTTGAAAAAACAAGACCAAGGACAAAATTTTTTTACCTCTCAGTTTGGCAAAAGAGTAACCTGAAAGGCATCCCCTCTCAGCCTGCCCTGGTCAACCACCTCCATGGGGAAGCAGGAACTGAAGACCCCAGAGGCTGCTCTCTACCTGTGCCTTACCTAGGGTGTGTTTTCAAGGGGTGGTACGTGGAACCCAGGGTTGTTCTATAGAGTGGGGACTGTATGCAATGCACCTTTCCTGCCTGTTGGCCTCCTGTTCTCCATTGTTGTTCTATAGAGTGGGGACTGTATGCAATGCACCTTTCCTGCCTGTTCTCCATTGTAACACACAGAGGTGAAATCATATGAAATTAGCACCAAGGACCCCACGAAAGTTAAGAAGCCTCTGCAGGGTTGAGAGAGCAGCATGTGGACAGAAGATGGGGGAAGCCCATTCTGGATTCTCCAGAAGTTTAGAAGTAGTTTGGAGAACGAGGTTACTTCTATTTTCAAGCCTCAGCTGGCGGAGCCCTCCTCTCCCCTCCGTGGAGATTCTTGCTTAAGCCATCCCTTAGGCTACGTGGCCTCCTAGCTCTGTGCTGCTGCCCAGAGCCCTGTCCTGTGAGAAGGTGTAGTGCAGAAGGAGCACATGACCTGGACCCTCACCTCCCCAGAGCACCCAACGGCTGGTCTGCTGGTCCTAGACCACGTCTGGAGACCAGCATGTGACAGCCACAACCTCCGGCCACTGTGTCAGCTGTCTCTGCACTTCCTCTTTTTTTTTCACTTTTTCTGCTAAAAATAATGACTGTCAAAGTTTCCACTATCTAGAGATTCTGTGACAAGATTAGATGTAGTCAAAAGGAAATTCTCTACCCTCAAAAAAAAAAAAAAATGAACAAAATGTCGTTTTATGAGTAGGAATTTTACTTCCTTGGGTATAGAATATTTCATAGAGCATCACGATACTCATTTTTGTTTGGTGTAACTGTGGTTAATAGCAAAATTGAAGCTACCCAAGAAATAGATGAGGAACTTCGTGATAAAGGGAAGAACTAACCAAGCTGTTGAAAACAGAGGGTCAAAATAGAGATTAGTTCTCTATTTGAGAGTCAGTCTCTCTCTCTCTCTCTCTCTCTCTCTCTCTCTCTCTCTCTCTCTCTCTCTCTCTCTCTCTCTCTCTCTCGCCCTGCCTCTCTCTCGTGATACTGGCTGTCAAAACCAGGGCCCTACCACCGAGCTACACCCCCACCCCTTCTCTCACATACATGACCTTTCTTCAATAAAAAGGATAACAGGAACAACAAATTGTGTAACCCATTTTCTCAACTTTCATAGGAACTTTTGTGTCTCACCCTTGCCACATATAAAATTTAGTAAGAAGTTTAATCAAACGTAGACATCTTTTTAAACATGCAGCCATACGTTTTGCCGTCACTTCTCCAAACCAGGAAGAGTTCCTTTTTGTATAAATGGCAGGTATCAACTCTTGCAGCATTCTCTCCTAGAAGTGAATGCCTAAAGACAGACTTTTAACAGTAGAAGAAAAGATGAATATTATAATATATAATATTGAAGCAACCCCTCCGACCTAACAGATTAAAATAACAACAAGCATTGTTGTACTGTGGGAAAAAAAAACACATTGAAGAAACCATATAACCCCATAGGGAGAGTGGGAACATGACAAAACCCAGATGAAGCAGCTTTAAGTGTAAAAACAAAAATATTAGAGAAAAAATAGGTTAAAATTTTTGTCTTTTTTAAAGTTTGTTTAATTAGTTACATATGACAGTAGAATGCATTTCAAAACATCATACATAAATGGAGTGTAATTTCTCATTCTTCTGGTTGTTCGTGATGTAGAATCACACCAGTCGTGTAATCATATATGTCCTTAGGGTAATAACATCTGATTCATTCTACTATCCTTCCTACCCCCATACTCCTCCCTTCCCTTCACTCCCCTCTACTTAATCCAAAGTACCTATATTCTTCCCTAACCCCGATCCCCCCCCACACACACATTGTGAATTAGCATCTGCATATCAGAGAAAACATTTGGCCTTTGGGTTTGGGGGATTGGATTTTTTTTTTTTTTTTTTTTTTTTTTTTTTGCTTAACATGATATTCTCCAGCTCTATCCATTTACCTGCAAATGTCATAATTTCATTCTTCATTAAGGCTGAATAATATTCCATTGTGTATATATACACATTTTCTTTATTCATTCATCTGTTAAAGGGCATCTAGGTTGGTTCCATAGTTAAGCTATTGTGAATTGAGCTTCTATAAACATTGATGTGGCTATGTCACTGTAGTATGCTGATTTTAAGTCCTTTGGGTATAGACTGAGGAGTGGGATAGCTGGGTGAAATGATGGTTCCATTCTCAGTTTTCCAAGGATTCTTCATACTGCTTTCCATATTGGCTGCACCGTTTTGCAGTCCCACCAGCAATGTATAAGTGTACTGTTTTCTCCACATACTCACCATCATTTATTGTTGCTTGTATTCTTGATAATTACCATTCTGATTGGAGTGAGATGAAATCCTAGAGTAGTTTTGATTTGCATTTCTCTATTTGCTAGAAATGTTGAATATTTTTTCATATATTAGTTTATTGATTGTATTTCTTCTTCTGTGAAGTATTAAATGTTTTGACGGTTTTCAGAATAAGGAACATATTGAAGAAACCATATAATCCCATGGGGGAGAGTGAGGACATGACCTAAGTATAAATCCAAGAAGCCAGACAAGAAAACTTTGATAGTTTCAATTGTACATTTTTTAAAAACTGCATGGGAAAACCAACCAGATATAAAACCAAAAGACAAATGAAAAATGGGGGAGAAAGTGTTTACAACTCTTAGACCAAAGGGCAACTTCTTTCAGATAAAAAGAGCTCCTACAATGTAATAAAATAAAAATTTTAAAAAAGGGCCAAATACAGGGCTGTGGTTGTGGCTCAGTGGTGTAGTGCTTGCCTAGCATGTGTGAGGCACTGGGTTCAATTCTCAGCACCGTAAAATAAAATAAAATAAAACAAGTGTCCATTGACAACAACAACAACAAAATAAATTAATAAAATATTTTCTAAAAAGGGCCAAATACTTGGGGGGGAAGCGCCGGGGTGGGGGGGATGAGAAAAGATATAAACTGTCACTTAGAAAGGAAATAGAAATGGCTCATGAACATATAAAAAAGATACTGATCCCACTCAAAAAGGCAAGGAAATTTAAATTACAATGATATATCATTTTTGTCTATTAGATGAATAAGAACAAAAAGTTTGATAATGCACTTTTTGGGGTCATGCTGAGAGAAAACAAGCCTCTTTCCCGTTGCCAGTAAGCATATAAATGGGCATGATCTTGGCAGAAGGAAGTTTAGCAATGTCTTTTATGTTTTAGATGTGCATAATCTTGACCAATAGTTTTAGCTATAGGACTTTACCCTCCAGACATACCCACACATAAATGAAAGTATGGACAAAGGCATTCACCTCAGCTCTGTTTATAGGCATGTGGATTACTACGCAGCTGTAAAAGAGAATAAGGAAGTTTTGTGTGTAATGATATGGAACAATCTTCAAGGTACTTGGTTACATGAAGAAAAGCAAAGTCATGGCAATATTTCCGTGTGTGTACATGTGTATGTGTGTGCATGCGTGCACCTATGGGTTTGAAGATATTCTAAATATTTATTTACTTGTTTATTGTGTAACTTTCTGGAAGTAGGCAGAAAAACATTGTTTTTCTCTAGGAAAGAAAATTGGATGTTTGGGCAAAGAATTGGGGGGATTTTTTAGAATTGTATCTCTCTTTGTACTTTCTGCATTTTGAATCACATCAATGTATTACCTTCTCAAAAATAAAATAGGATATCATAATGAACAGTAAAGAGGCCATAACACATGAGCTTGTGTGGACTTTTAAAAGATTGAAAAGAATGGCAAATTTTGTGTTAATATGAATTTCACATCAATTTAACGATGACCACGAAAAGGATGTGCAGAATTCCAACAGGGAACTAAAGACCAAGACTGTCCAGCACACCTGTCATTCAGGGCATAGCACTATCACTGCTCTGCTGATGATAAAGGAGTAACAGCCAACCCCTGCTCCCCCATTGTAAAAAGCACTGGTTTATATCATCTGTCAATTTCTGTGGTGTAAATATCCCCACCGAACATGGAGTTGGGACAAGGTGCATGTAAATGGCTTTTGTGTGCTGGTACAATACAGCTGTAGCAAACCACTGGTATCTACCCAGTCACTGAAACCAGAACCCTAGGAAACATCTAGGATTGCTGGACCTTCTCCTTACTACCCATATCTTCTCAATAGCCATTCTTCTCACTCCCTCATTGGGTAGAAGCCTCATTATTGGGGAACGGATCTTATTCCTAAGGGGAGGAATTTGTCTAACTCACTAAATGAGCTTCCACCCATCGGTGTGCAAAGATATTTATCCCTTGTGACAGCCAGGGATGGTGGGGCCATCTGGAGCCCTAGGAGGGCTGCTTTGAGCTGTTCCTGTTTGTACAATCACTTTTATTTGTAAAAAGTAGAGGAGGTCCTGGCCTGAGGGAATCATAGTCACCCACTCCTCTCACTGGGGACTTAGTCAGTCCCTCAACACCAAGCCTGTTGGTGCACGCCATTCCCCAGTCAGAGCGATTGGCCCAAATAAGGACTAGGGACCCAATTTGGGCTAATGAGATGTGAAAACAGGTTTGCTGGAGGCATCTGAAAATCTTCCCAGTCCCAGGAAGTGATGCTTACTCTCTTCCTTATGTGAGAGGTGAGGCCTGGAAACTGCGGCAACCATCTTGTTAAGCAGCCTGAGCCCAAGGCCCTCAGAATGAGCCAAAGCAGTCAGCCACTTTCTGGATTTCTTGTCCCATCAGCCAACACCTTTCCTTATTGTTTGAGGCAGTTGGATTAGATTTTCTGTCTCTGAAGCAATGTGTTTTTAGCCCTCTCCTGTTGTTTGATATGTCAACGTGGCCAGCCTTCAGTGCCCAGTTCTTTAAGCAAACGCTAATCTAGGTGTGGCTGTGAAGATTAGGTGTGATTAACATCAGCTTCAAATGACTCCAGTCTGAAAGGACATTATTCTTGTTAATATGAATAGGCTCTATTCAATCAACCTAAGGGCCTAGAGAGCAGAACTGAAGTTTTCCTGAGAAAGAAGAAATTCCCCCTTTTAACTTTAGCTCTGGCTTGAGTTCCTAGCCCAACAGACTTCAGATCTGCCTAGCCAGCCCCACAACTACCTAAGCCATCTCTTGTCTCTCTCTTTCCCTACCTGCCATGTATACGTAAATATCGGCTCTGTTTCTCTGGTAGAACCCTGACTGATAGACCACTGTTTTTCTTTCATAATATACTTATCTCAATTTAGAATCATATACTTTGCCTGTTTTTTATGTATTTGTCAATATTCCCATTAATTAGACTGTAGGCTTTATGCATATGTGTAATTCCTAAAGTAGAATTGCTGATCAAAAGTTATGAATATTTGGAAGATGAAAAATACCGCTAAATTACCATCTTCAGAGGCTGTACCAATTTATACTTTACTAGATTATGTCTTGTGTTCTTATGTTCTTAGCACATACCAAGTGTTCAATAAACATGAACAAATGGAATTCTAGGAGGAGGAACATAAATATGAAAGAATGTTAGACTAGGGAGTTCTTTGACTATATCACTTTTTTTTTCCCCCTCTCTGCAGATGGCTTCAGGATTCCGGGGAATTTACTCATTCAGCAGCAGGAGCAGCAGGCAGATCTCTGAGTTTGGGGCGTCAGACCTGAATTTGAACACAAGCTCTGAAAACATTAAGCTTTGTGACCTTAGGCAGATACCTTAGCCCTTGTGACCCCCCAGTTTCCATGTCTTTTGAATGAAAGTGATGACCTTCCAGACTGGTGTGAAGTCAGGAGATAAGTTTATGAGATTCATTGTGCAATTACAACATGGGGATTATAACAAGATCTTTACCTCAAAGTCAAAAATAGGAAGCCATCCTCTAAGAGCCAGGCTGTCAATGAGAACATAAAGTCTGTGTGCAAAGATGTGAGGGGACCATGAAGTGACCAACAACAAGAACATCATCCAGGTAAAATACATAAAGGACAATATGACCACCAGCAGGGGACTGGACAGAGGTAAAGCCCAGAAAAGGTAATCAGAGACAAAGTGAGATTGTGCCTCTGAAGCTCAGTCCTGTCAGGTTCAATAATTCAGTAGTTTTAGGTCATTCCAATCACAAGAGCACACCAATCTGGCTATTTAAGCTTAATGCCATTCAGTTTTGAATCACATTTCTGGCCCTTTTTGTTCAGATTGCACACTGACCCAAACCTTTCTGATCATTTGGGTTCCTCTCTAGCCTGTCCACAGGGAGTCTTCTCCAGTCAGCCCACCAGGCCAGCCTGCTCTCCCAAAACCAGCAGCCCACTCAAACACCTGCGTTCTCTTTTATTCTAGTGGTTAAGCAGGACCATTAGACCTAGACTCGGCAGGAAAAAGTGGTCACAGTTTTATCTAATCCACAGCTCTAATTAAGGGAAATAAAGAAAAATAGAACATGAGAAGAAACTGTCAAATTTGAACTCACCTACATCCCTATGGGGAAGCACCCCATGAATCTTGCCTTCAGGGCTAAGCTGATCTCATACAACACTGTTAGGAAGATGGGGAATCCACTTTCCGTGGTGTTTCTTTACTCACTTACATTCTGCTTGCTCCTAAAAGAACTTAGGTTAAGCAGGCATGAATGACCATCCTCCCTGACTAATAATACAACCAAAGTGGGAAAAGGAAGAGGTTTGTCTAGGATCACATTTTTAAAAATACTCATATAACTTTTGTTATAGTATATTTTTATAATTCCATTTTATTTTTAGTTAAATTAATGTAATTAGTTTATATTAATATAAACATACAGTATACTGTGTGTATTTTATAGGTTAAATTTTATCATAGGTCTGTATATACTGTTCTGCAGTTTCAAGTATCCATTGGGGAATCTTGGAACCCCTGTAAATAAAAGGGATTATTGTAAAACAGTGATTGTTCATGCCAGAAACAAGTGTTAGCCTTGAACTCAAGCCTCCTAGCTCTCAGTCCAACCTTCTTTAATTAATTAATTAATTAATGCATGCATTGTAATTATTCATAATAGTGAGATTCACTCTGCCATACTTGTGCATGCACATAATATGACTTGATCAATTTCATTCTCCAGTACCTTCTCTTAACTTTCCCTTCCCCCAGATCTGCTTGCTCTACCCTACTGATCTCCTTCAGGATCACATTATATATATATAACAAACCTTAGCTTTCTCAGTGCAAGTACAAAGTTCTTGTTAAAGAACATAACTGAAGATGAGAAAGGAAGGGCCTGTGTTTGATGCATAATACTGAGCCCGAAAGACTTGAGGATGGTCTTAGGACTGAAGTTCTATAGCCTATAATTTACTTTTTTCTTTTGTACTTTCTTTATTTCAGTCTCTGGAGTTCTTTTAAAAAATTTGTGATGTATAGTGTGCCAAATTATGAAAGAAGAAGACTTTTGGTTGCAACGATAACAGAGTAGCTTATACTGAGCTGCCACTCCTGCTGGAAACATCCAACACAGGTGGTTAAAACACATCGTATAATCAGTTGAAGGCACTGGAAAGGGACGAATGCAGATGATGTCTGAGACAAAGCAGCCACATCCAAGTTAGCTTCATATTCACCCTGGCCCAATTCATAGGGCAGGAAATAGAGCAAGCAGCAGTTCCACTGAGCTGAAGAGACAGAGTGCTGTTCAAAGCTGCTAATGTGGCTAGGCTGTGGTGGTAAAATCCCAGAGAGAAGTACTGCAGAGAAGCAAACCCCAAACTCCCTCCTTGAGATGTTTGCCAACTTCTAAGCTGAGCAAGCACAGGCAGAGGCTGCAAGAAAAGGAAGAGAAGGCTGTGTAAAGTTTTTTTTGCAGCTCCTAGCTACTGAAGAGAGTGCTAGGAGGCCCACCCAGGTGGAATAGCAACACCCACACTTCTAGTTGAGATCCCCCAAAGACTACAGCCTGGTAACAAAGGCAAAAATGAGACAGACTTAATTTAATAAAGCTTCAAACCTAGCTTAACAGGATTAAGGTGATCCACCTGCATTCTGTCTGCCTCCATTTTAGGAGAACATAAAATAATCCAGAGCCTCATAAAGTTCATAACCAATATGCTACAATAGGACAAAAAAGGGAATAATAAAAAATAATCGAATCTTCCCTTCCCCCAAAAGGAAGATAAGTGAAATAAAAGGTAGAAATAGAAACAAATAAGAGAATAGATTTACACATAAATATTTTACTAGTTGCATTAAATGTTTTTCTTGTTTTTGTTGAGATGGGGTCTTGCTCTGTTGCCCAGGCTGGTTTCAAAGTCGTGGGTCCAAGGGCTTTTCTTGCCTCAGCTGTCCAAGTAGCTGGACTTCAGACATATACACCATGCACAGCTCTAATTACATTAAGTGTTAATGGATTATCAATTAAAAGACCAAAATTTCTTTTGGATATAAAAGCAAACTCTATATGTTGTTTAGAGGAGATTCAACTTAAATATGAGGACACAAAGTCATCAAGAAAAAGAATGGAAAAAAATAAGCCACATAAAGCAAAAGAAAGTTAGTGTGCTATATTAATAGCAGACAACATAGTCATTGAGGCAAGAAATATTTCTAGAGATAAAGAGGGAATCTCATAAGGATACAGGATCAATTAACAGTAAAATCAAACAATCTAAATTTGCATGCAACTAAAATCTTATAATATGTAAATAATTTGTAAAAAAAAAATAGCATAATTTGAATATATATTAGGCAAAGTGAACAAACTAGGAAATTTTGATAAATCCCCAGTCATGATTGGAAATTTTAGCACTCTTTCAATATCTGTGGAACAAATGATAAATAATCAATAAAGATGAAGAAGATTTGAACAAGGCAGTTGGCCCAATTGAAATATATAGAATACTATACTCAACTGCAAAATATACATTGTTTTCAGTAGCACATGAACACTTGTCAAAATAGACAATATGCTAAGCCATAAAACAAGTCTCACAAATTTGAAATCATACAAAGAATGCTCTCTGGCTACAATGGAACCAAACTAGAGATGAATAAGAAAAAAGATAACCAGAAAACCCCCATCAAATGTTTGGAAATTGGGGGGCTGTGGCTGTGGCTCAGTGGTAGAGCACTTGCTTACCATGTGTGAGGCACTGGGTTCAATCCTCAGCACCACATATACATAAATAAATATAATAAAGATCTATCAATAACTAATAAAAATATTTTTTAAATATTTTAAATATTTTGTTTGGAAATTGGGCTGGGGCTGTAGCTCAGTGGCAGAGCACTTGCCTAGCATGCGTGAGGCAATGGGTTCAATCCTCAGCACCACATAAAAATAAAGAAATAAAATAAAGGTATTCTGTCCATCTACAACTACAAAAGAAAATTTTTAAAAAATTTGAAAATTAAGCAACATATTTTTTAATAGTTTGTAGGGCTGAAAAAAATTGCAGTGAAATCAGAAAAAAAAATTAAACTAAATAATAGTGAAAACATTAAAAACTTCTAGATACAGGAGTGTTAATGGCCTACATGGTCTAAACTTTGATCTTAAGAAGCTAGCAAAAGAACAGCAAACTAAATCCAGAGGAATTAGAAGGAAAGCAATAATAAAGATAAGACATGTTTGAAATGGAAAGAAAATATGCAGTAAGAAAAGTCTACAGATTCTAAAAGAGACCTCAAATGTCTCCCTTTACTTCTTAATAAAGGTATGTTTTAATTTTTCCTTCTTAATCTATATACATTTTATTTCTGTGTCTTACACTACTGGCTATGACTTCCAGTACATTGTTGATTAGGAACAGCAAGAAAGGCTGTTCTTGCCTTTATTCTGATATTAGTGGGGAAGCATACAGATTCTCATCATTAATTATGATGCTATCTATGTTTTTTTGTAGATGTTCTTTATCAAGTTGAGAAAGTTCCTCTATGTTCCTAGTCTGCTGAGAGGTTTTATCATAATATGGGTGTTGCATTTTGTCAAATGATTTTTCTCTATCAATTGATATGATCACATATTTTTTCTTCTTTAGCCTGTGGATGTGGTGCATTATATTGACTAATTCTCAAATGTTGAACCAGCCATGCATAATTGGAATAAATCTCACTTGTCCACAGTGTATACACTTTTATACATTGTTGGATTTGATTTGCTAATATTTTGAGAATTTTTGCATTTATGTTCATGAGAGATATTGGTTTGTAGTTTTTCTTTCTTGTAATACCTTTATCTGATTTTGGTCTTAAGGTAATACCAGTTTCATAGAACAAGTTAATAATTAAAGGTTTGTTTTTTAAAGTCTCCTGTGCCTTTGTTATACTAGTGGTTAGTCTTTGGATACCTAAAGGATCTTAGTTAGAGGACCCAATTAAGGTAGGGCTAGAAGGAAAGGAGCAGAAAGTCAGTAAAAAGCCTGAAGCTAGAGATTAAAGAGGGTAGCTATACCTGGGGGTGTAGCTCAGTGGTAGAACACTTGCCTAGTTTGTATGAGGCCCTGGTTTTAATTTCCAGCATGAAAAAAAAAAAAAAACCTTCCCAAGAGTAGCTATAAGTGTTTCTTCCCTTACCAGGTGAAAAATCTAGTTGAAACGGTTATACATGCCCTTATGAATATTAAATTAATAATGAAAATATTATGGTAATTGGCCAAAAACTACCTTAGAGTCAGTAGATGATATAAAATTTCAGAAAAGGATGTCTGAAATTTCTTTTGCTAAACTAAGTTCTCTCTTTTGATAAATCTTCTCCCACCTAGGTGGCCAAGGGTGGGGGCAATGAACCCTGCCACAATTACACTAAAAGAGGCAGCATTTTATGCTCAGAAAAACACTCTGAAGTTCCTAGGCATATTATTCTATCCGAGGTTGACAAAGCATACCTTTGTAATATGTAGACAGAGACTGCTAATCAAGTTAATGGTGTAAACAAAATTGTGTTGGAGGTAGAAAGGGAGAAAGGAATGGTTTGGACTGACTTAAAAAGAACAAACACTTCAAGCCTGCTAACTGTTGTGGTAAAGCCTCATTAAGTTGGACTTTACCAATTTGGCATTTGTGCCAAAATTCAGGGCTAGTGCTGAGTTTTTTTTGCCTTTGTTAATTATCTTTCTTCCAGACCAAAGGATGTTTTAAAGTCTCCTCTGATTTCTCAAAACACCATTAAGTACAAATTAATGAGGTTTTTATAGGACATTCTCATTTTATGATAGTTTATCATTAATTTAATAATAATTTTTCAGAAGAAAAAACGTTTTTTAACAGACAAATTATTTTAAGAAACATTTTACTTTTAGAAAGTAAAGTGAAAATGTTCATTTGGGGACTAAAGAAATTATATTAATTATATTGTTGACTACACTTGGCTGAGCTTCAGACCCTTATAATCCAAATGCTAGATGGACACATGTGCTTCTATTTCAACACCCTAAAATTAGATCCATCATCTCATCAATCCATTCACCCAAATCTGTTTCCATTTCTCTTTGTCAAAACTTTGTTCAAGGGGCTGAGGCTGTGGCTCAGCGGTAGGGCACTTGTCTGGAATGTGTGAGGCACTGTGTTCGATCCTCAGCACCACATATAAATAGGCAAATAAATAAATAAATAAAGGTCCATGGACAACTAAAAGAATATTTAAAAAAAAAAAAACTTTGTTCAAGTCAGAAAGCTTGATTTCTTTCCTCTCAACTTCCATATCCAATCAATCATCAAATTCTGTTTCCCCTCCTAGATCTGTTTTGACCCCATCCACTCCTTCACAGCCCCACTACTGCCATTCTTGCTGCCTCCACCAGCCTCTCCTGTCAGATGGCAACAACCTCCTGCTATGATGTGAAGTCCCCTTCAAAACTCATGTTGAGGGCTGGGGTTGGGGCTCAGTGGTAGAGCGCTTGCCTAGCACCCGTGAGGCTCTGGGTTCAGTTCTTAGCACCACATAAAGAATATAAAAAGTATTGTGTCTATCTCCAACAAAAGAAATAAAAAATTAAAAAATAAATCATGTTGAAATTTAATCACTCTTCTATTAGTATTAAGAGGTGGGCCTTTAAGAGGTGATCAGGCCATGAGCATTCTGCCCTCATGAATGGATTAATGCCATTATCTCAGGTACAAAGGGAGAGGGTTGCTATAATAGCAAGTTCAGCCCTCTCTTGCTTTTCTCTGGTACATGCTTTCTTGCCCTTCTGCCATGCACAGAGGAGCACAGAGGCCCCTTCCAGATATCGATGCTGTGCTCTTGACCTTTGCAACTTTCAGAACTGTGAGAATAAATGTCTTCTTTATAAATAACCCAGGGGCAGGTATTCTGTCACAACAACACAAAATGGACCAAGACATCCCCCGACTAATCACTGCCTTCTTCTCACTGAAGCTGTAGCAGTCTTTCAAAGGCTCTGCTCGTCTTCAAATCTTTTCAGTAGCTACCCAAGATGCTTACTATGGCACCAGAGGCCCTCTGCCATGGGAACTGGTGCTTGGTCCTCCAACATCACCTCATCCCTCTGGCCTTTTTATTCTAGAAACTCCAGATTCTGGCTTCTCTTAGTTGTTCAAGCATTCCTGGACTGCTCTGCCCTACTGCTGAGCGCCCCTTTGTTTAACCTATGCATACACATTCTGCAGGCCTCAGCCAAAAGCCATTCCTCAGGGAGGCCTCCCCAGTCTCCAGATTAGACGAGGTCCCTCCAATCTATGATCCCACAGCACAGTGTGGGATTTCCTAACACATCATTAATCATTTGTTCAAACTCATCTTCTTCACTAGGGTGCAAACTATGTGTCTGCCTAATGCTAAATGCCTGGCATACAGTAAGCACTGCTTAAAGTGCTAGTGAATACATTAAATAATAAACGTCGTTAAAGAACAAACATTCACATATATGCTGCAAAAGAGCCTACACTGCTGAGCTCACATTCCAAGTTCCCCTCTTTCTAGCAAGGTGACAAATGATATAGTTTCTTTGTATCTTTCTCAATTTCTCCCTAAATGGGTCTGACAAAGCAATCTATGGCACAGGCTGTTGTGAAGTTGGAATGGATTCATGAATATAAAGCGACTGGGATTTTATCTGGCATATAATAAGCATTTGATAAATATGAATTAGTAGTATCTAATTTATCTGTCCTAAGAATCTTAAAAGGAATTATAGTCAGTAAGCTGAGGGGAACATACAGTAAGAGTCCCCAGATTTCTTTCTTTCTTTCTTTCTTTCTTTCTTTCTTTCTTTCTTTCTTTCTTTCTTTCTTTCTTTCTTTTTTTGTGGTGCTGGGGATTGAACCCAGGGCCTTGTGCATGTGAGGCAAGCACTCTACCATCTGAGCTATATCCACAGCCCCCCAGAATTTGAGTACAGGTAAGTTTAGGTAAAAGGTCACGGTCTTGAAATGAAACTACCAAAAGTTAACATCAAAAAGCATATATTCAGCCTTCAACTAAAGTCATCCTTCCTTCGGTGATGAATTAGATATAAGCTGCTGTCAATACAGCTTTGAAAACTATCCACAGGAATGAGGTAGTGAAATACATCTTCAGACCCAGACTCCAGGATTAAATGAGATAGTAGACATTAAGAGCACTTAGAACATCATGAAGTATGGTGCAAATGTGTGTGGTGTGGCTATTGTTATTCGTAGCAGAGTATTTCTGTTACCCAGTCAATGGTATCATAATCTGTCTGAAGCAATGCGATTGCTTGTGATCATATAGACATATTAGAAGGGCAGAGGAAGTGAAGAAGGGGGAAAGCAGAATTTGGTAATGTTTACCCAGCACAACCTGAAGAGGAATGGCTGTGGGAGGCCAGAGAGGTAAAATTCACAGATCATTTTTCTCCGAGACCTTACAAATCCCTTGGTCCTAGTTGTTAGTATGCTGACACAGCGGTAAGCTTGGTATCAGTGGAAAGTGGTTCCTGCTCTCCTGTTATACTCCAATGGGGAGAAAGACAAATAATCCTAAAAATAAAAGTTCCGTTTAGAATAGAGGAATAGGAAAAGCTTTTCTGACACTTTGAGGAGTGTCACTTAATAAAATCTTAGCAATTATTGGAAAAGAAACAGTTTTAAGATTTTTAACTCAATTCTTGGCAGGTTAGACCCTTGGTGAGGGGAAAGCTGTCAGACAGAAGGAGTAAAGAGCTTGGTATATTGGAGGATCTGAAAGGTCAATAAGATTGAAAGGAATCAAGGAGAACAGAAAGCTTGTGAAATGAGATTGAAGAAGTGGGCAGAGACTAGGTCACAAAGGCCCTTACTAGCCACTTGGAAATAGTGTAGACTTACTTGGAGTGTAAAATATAAAGATAAGATTAGACGTAATAATATTTGGGCTTTTAAAAAAATCCTTT
Organism: Spermophilus citellus; assembly: GCF_964194105.1. Lineage (NCBI taxonomy): Eukaryota > Metazoa > Chordata > Mammalia > Rodentia > Sciuridae > Spermophilus > Spermophilus citellus. The sequence goes on along the minus strand of NC_138182.1, from coordinate 40,342,026 downwards.
GAGGCTGGGCACGGTGGTGCATACCTGTAATCTCAGCTGCTCAGAAGGCTGAGGCAGGAGGATGACAAGTTCAAAGCCAGCCTCAGCAACTTAGTGAGGCCCTATGCAACTTAGTGAGACCCTGTCTCAAAATTAAAAAAAAAAAATTAAATGGTCTGGGGATGTGGCTCAGTGGTTAAGCACTTCTGGGTTCAATTCCTGGTTCCAGAAAAAAAGAAAAAAGATTCTTGAAACCAGGGATGTGGCTCAGTGGTAAAACATTTCCTAATATGCACAAGATCTTAGGTTTGATCTCCAGCAATGTTAAAAAAAAAATGATTCTGGTTGCTAAGTAAAGAATGGATTGAAGGGGCATTAAAGTAGACATGGAAAGACAAGTTAGAATTTTGTGAGTCCAATCAAAGAATAATGGTAACTGGAACAAGAGTGGTAGCAGAATACAAAAAAGGGACAAATGTGTGGTATGTTTAAGAGAGAAGATAATAGAGCTTGGTTATTGATTAGCAAAGGAGCATTAAAGAGCAGTCTCATAATTCTGACCTGAGCCATTTCTCGTTCACTAAAATGATGTAGGAGAAATAGATCAGATATGACTCTGCATGTGAGATTATGGAGTAAGCAAGAGTTCAATTTGAATTGTTCTGTTTGAGAAGCATGTGAAACCTCCAAGAGAAAAGTGCATTTAGATAATATAGCAATGAAGCTTAGTGGAGAGGTCTGGGGTATCCCAAACATTTGGAGGTCACTGGTATCTGAAAAGCATTGTAAGCCCTTGGAATTCAAGAAGTTACCTAGGGAGAGAATGTAGAAAAGAAGCAAGAGCCACCAGTCTCTTGTAAGTTATATTCTCATCAATCAGATTCCTACAGCCTGTAACTCCAGATTGGTTTTGAAGATCAGGCTTTTCCACTGGAATGGCTTAACAACCATCACTTTATCCCTGGTGACTGCAGCAAGGAAGCTCACCAGAACAAGCAGCAGACCATTCCATGGGTGACAATTCTATTTTAAAACAAAGCAGAGGGGGCTGGGCTTGTAGCTCAGTGGTAGAGTACTTGCCTAGCATGTGCAAAGCACTGGGTTTGATCCTCAGCTAAATAAAATAAAGGTATTGTGTCCACCTACAACCAAAAAATACTTCTAAACAACACAACCAAGATTATTATTCCCTTGTACAGAGGAAAAAGCAAGAATATGAAAGTGTAAGTGATTTGATTAAAAGAACAGAATCAATGAATGACAAAACCAGAGACTAAATTCAGGTCCTATAATTGCATTTAAGAGCTCTTTTCACCAGGCACAGTGGTGCATAATGTAATCCCAGTGGCTCAGGAGGCTGAGGCAGGAGGCTGACGCAAGAGGATCAAGAGTTCAAAGCCAGCCTCAGCAAAAGCAAGGTGCTAAGCAACTCAGTGAGACCCTGTCTCTAAATAAAATACAAAACAGGGCTGGGGATGTGGCAAAGTGGTCGAGAGTCCCTGAGTTCAATCCCTGGTTCCTGCCCCACTCCAAAAAAAAAAAAAAAAAAAAAAAAGAGCTTTTTTCATTCATCAGGAATAGATCCCTACAGTTATCACAAGCTTGTCAATTAAAAAAAAAATTGTAGAAGTTTGTGACCCCAGTGGGAAGATCATGGAACAAAGAAAGCTCTTAGGCAAAATTTAGTTGTAAGTCTGTGGGAAGAAAAGATCATTGTGAACTCAAGATGCTAACAAAGTGTTCATGGGTATATGGACTGTGAAGGATAAGAAGAATCAGAGTAGGTGAAAGGAGAAGCGGGGGAGAATCTCAGATTTAATGATGTAATGAACCAAAATGCACGACACATGAGAGACACCGTGAAGAGGCAGGCTGATTAGAAAAGAGCTTCATTTCACACAGCAGTTCTAAGAGGTTGGCAATGGCTCTGTGCAGGAGGATTAGCCGGACCTGTCAAGGGCAGGAGAAAAGGAAATAGAGGCACCATGCCTCTCCAGGACTAGGAGGTCTGGTGGGTGACTCAGGGGAACTAGAGTAAAGTCAGTGTGTCTATCTGAAAAGCCAAGCCAGAAACATGGAATTGAATTTAGTGGTCCACAAAGAGCCTTTAAAGATTATTGGAAAGGGAAGGAATATAATGAAATCTTCAGGAAAATTGATATGTTGTCAGGGTTGGTGCACTCCATCAGATGGAGAGTGGAAAGACTAGAATCCCACAGGAAAACTAGGGGCCCTTAGCTTAAGGTCAACCAGAGGCTTTTCAAATTTTCCTTGGCAGGGAACACTTTCTAAAAGAGAAATCCCAACAGTATAATGTGGGAGGCAGAAGCAGGGGAACACCAGTATTTTTTTAGGATGTGCACTTGAGAGCTTTGAACGTATAACATGTACTTATAATATAGTACACCAAAACTAAAGGAGGCTGATAAAATAAACAAAGTCTTAACTCTGGAGTAAAAGAAGATAGTCACATCTAATATTGGTTTGAGCATCCAATTTATTCATTAATTTTAGTTTGGTTTAAAATAGCAAGAAAATCTGTATTTGCACAAATAATACTTGCCCAAGGCAATTTTTGTTTGTTTTGCAATTGCATGATACTCTTCCATTAAACTTATCCAGAAGGTAGTGTGTAGGCATTTTTTTTCCCTTAACAAAAACACAAATAGCAAGAAGTGCCAAATAAATTTTTTTTTAAAACTTCATGGCCAAATATAGTTTGGGATTATCGTGATAAGCCATTATATAGGTTACTTGTTGCTGGGTGTGGTGGCACACACCTGTAATCATAGCAACTCTAGAGGCTGAGACAGGAAGATCACAAGTTCCAGCCCAGCCTGGACAATTTAGCAAGACCCTGTCTCAAAAGTTAAAACATAAAAAGGGCTGGGGATATAGCTGAGTGGTAAATCACCCTGGGATTCAACCCCCAGTACCAAAAAAAAATTATATGCACACATACATACATACATATATACAGGTCATTTGTTACCGTGTTCTCACTGTAGACCCAGCTGTGTACTAGCCTGAAAAATACTCTGGAATCTATCCAGATATTTAATCAAGGATAGTGGGCCTATGCAGTAGTAGTGGCTTCATTTGTACTTTAATGCGAACAGATGTGCAAAGTCTAGAAGTTAGAAAAGAGCGGTATACAGTTTCAACTCTCCCAATATTAGAGAAAGTAGGTTTTGCATTTGTGTTTGAATCTGCTGGCACAGTGATTCTTCTTCTTCTTCTTCTTCTTCTTCTTCCTCTCCTTCTTCTTTCATTTATTTATTTTTTAATATTTTTAGTTGTAGATGGACACAACACCTTTATTTTATTTACTTATTGTTATGTGGTGCTGAGGATTGAACCCAGTGCCTCACATGTGCTAAGCAAGTGCTCTGCCACTGAGCCACAACCCCAAACCCCCTCCCTTCTTCTTTTAAACCTAGATTGACCCTAAAAAAAAGTGATTTAGTGGTTGAGGTGCCAGGTATGAGATCTTTTTCCAGCTAATAGAAGAGTCACCATCATTTATTTAGTGTTATGCTTTTGCATCAGCACAGTTCACTTACAAAGCAAGTGAGCAAATTCCATTCTGGGTAAGTATTGCATATTCCATACCTGATGGTTAAAAGACCTTTATATTTAACAGGGAATTTAAAAAATGCTAATTGTTCTCTTCAGATTAAAGAAAGGGTTCATGGATCATTTATATTCCAGAAATTTCAGGACTCTAAGAACAAAAAGACTCTAAGATATCAGTTAGTTTTAAACACAAGTTCTGTTTTGGATGTTATCAGAGGTTTGTTTTCTTATTTTTATGACTTGGGCAGGAAAAGAACCCTTGGGAGTAGAAAAAAAAATAATTCATACATACTGGGATAGCAAATTAAATTCCATTTTTAAAGTTACAAAATGAAAACATGATTTTGTTTTAGTTTAAATTACTAATTTTGATATGCAAATGAAGAGTAATTCATTTTTCTTTGATTAATAATTAGTGGGTTCGTGTTAAAGAAACTAAACATAGAAATCAGTACCATTTATAAACTTGGATAATTAAGTCTTCTTAAACATTTTAAACTGCATTTATAAATTTAATAGTCAATTTTTATTTTAACATTTCAAATGCCTGCAAGAGCAAACTTATCGCCTAATGAGCAAAACCTCTCCCAAGTTCTTAAATAACTCCTATAAATCTAACACATTAAACATACAATTATAGCAAATTAATCTTCTTTAACGTTCCAATTCTTCAGAAAAAAAAAGAAGAGCATTAATACCGAATGAAGCAGGGAAATTGGATAGAGAAGGTGGTATGACTGAGACCCGCTGACAAGAAGCCTTAAAACGTGCCGTTAGAAATTGGTACTAAGCGTTCTGGAACCATTGTCCTCTGAAATCAGAACCGTGGAGCCCTTCAAGATACACAGGCCCCAACCCCACCCTGGGCCTATCTAATCTCATCTGCTGTGAGTATTTTGAAGAGGTTAACCTGATTCCTGCTGTTGCCCATTTCTCCCCAGGTCTTACACCCTCTGCCTATTGCAGGAATGCAGAGAAGAGCTAAGGGAGGTGAGGGAGAGGTAGAAGGGCTAAGGCAGCCAGGGCAAGATGGCGAGTGAGGAGGTCGGGAGCTGGGTCAGAACAAAGGATCCTGAGAGGGTCTTCTGATGAGGTCAACTTCTTGTCCATGAGCCTGATGAAATTGCTCATGGACACAAGCGGGGGGCCCAATCAGACAGACATTTCTGTACTCCTGCCCCTAAACAGGGATCCAATAGAAATACTAAAACAGATGCATGGACAGAGGGACTCATCAATATAGTGAGGAGCGTGTGGACAGGGGAGGAGATAAGGAAAGGAGGAAAGTCCAGAAACCATAAAAAGAATAGACCCAAACTCCCCCATCAGATTCCCAGCTCTGGGGCCCCTTCTCTTTAGAGAAGTCTGTCTCTTTCACAATAAACCTACTTCTTGCTTGCTATCTCTGTGTCCTGTTCTTCAATTCTTTGCTGAACAGCAACAAGGAACACAGAACCCCTAGACAGTAACAGAGGGATGCAGATTTGCTAGCAATCATCTAGGGGAAATGGTCTCCCACGGAGCCAATGTTCAGCAAGTAGTGCACCAAGAAGAGAGGTATTACAACAGAAATGACAGAAAACTAACATGTATCTAGCTATATGTCTAGAATAACATAACAAAGTCATAGAACTTACCTTAGGATACTTGAGAAGCCAAGGGCTTGGGTTTTTTTAAATATTATTTTTTAGTTATAGGTGGACACAATATCTTTATTGAATTTTTATGTGGTGCTAAGGATCGAACCCCGTGCCTCACTCATGGTAGGCGAGTGCTCTACCTCTGAGTCACAACCCCAGCCCCAAGGGCTAGGTTTTACACACACACACACACACACACACACTGAAATCCAACACTGAAAATATACTTTTGAACTCTGAAAGATATGGTGAGGGTTTAAGTAAGACTATTTACAGGTTCATTTAGGGTTCTAGACTTATTTAAAAAGATGTCACTGTCCTGAATAATACACACACATACACACACAAAAAAATTATATATATATATATATATATATATATATATATATATATAATATATTATATATATATATATATATATAATATATTATATATATATAACCAGTACTGAGTGAGGCCCAGTAGGAGGTGTGGGGGAAATTTGGACAATGTTCCTTTCCTCCGTACTGTAGAATTTTGTCGAGGAGATGAGACTCACCCACATACAACAACACAGAACCATATAAGACTGTGTGCCATCCATTGCAAGGCAGAGTGTTCCAGGGGAGGAGGAGACGGGAGAGGAGATCAGATTGAGATTTATGGGATTTACAGAAATATAAAAGCCTCAGCTTGATCTCAAACAATGGTTAGGACTTGGACCCCAACCCAGACACACAGGCCTCTGTGGACCCTGAAGAAAAGGCCCATTAGGGAAATACTAATGGTTTTGGTTCAGCTGACCACATTTTACATAAAAATATCAGAACACATGGTCTGACACATGGTCTAACAACAGGAAAGAATGTTTTAATTGGGGCTGTCCCAAAAAAATCTAGAACATATGGCTACTGTACTTACAGGCCAAGAAAACCCTAATTACAAGAGAGAGTCCAACTGACCAACCCTAGGTAGATAAGACACAGCCACTCCAACCCAGAAGCTGCTAAAACTGTTTCCCTGTAGTCATTAGAGTTTATATTCTTTGCGAATGTTTCTGTTAATATTTTCAAAGTAAAGGTCAGCGCCTGGACAAAGAAAGGCAAGCAGGAGAAATTCTATTCAGATTTCTTACATTACATTTTTAATACTCTGTCACTTGCCTCAAATAATTCTTGTGCTAGGCAGTGTATAAATAATGAATTTGAAAAAGTTTCTTCCACCTGGAGTAACAACATAAAATCCAATTTAAATTGTTTTCCCCTTAAAAGAAAAGAGAACATCTATACCTCGAAAATTTCCTGCGCTTGTTATCAGAATTCTCATTCATATTGAAAAATACATTTTCAAGTACCAAGATTGTTATATGTAATTTTTGCTCTTTCTTTCCTTGATGTCTCGCTGTTTTTTCATTAGTAGCTTGCTGTCTGAAGTAAAATACATGCCAGAAGTGTCCTTATCCAGTTTTGCAATTTAATAATCTTAGCAATTGTTGGAAACAAAACTGTTTTAGGGGCTTAAACTCAAGTCTTGGCCAGTTAAATTTTTTTTTTTTTTAGTTGTTGGAAGACCTTTATTTTATTTATTTATACGTGGTGCTGAGAATTGAACCCAGTGCCTCACACATGCCAGGCAAGTGCACCAGCACTGAGCCCCAGCCCCAGCCCCAGCCCCAGCCCCAGCCCAGGTTAGATATCTTCCATTTCACCTTTCCACCCATCTCAGAGCACAGAGATCATTTGCCAACTCATTCTCAATATTATCAAGGAAGTGCACATTTTCACCTTTTATGGTTAGTGAATACATTAACCAAGATGATGTGGCAATCATCAGTGGTAGATAACAGCAAAGTCGCACATTGTAGCAACTCTTTTCTTTGCTTCTTGAACAGACTCTCAGATGCATTTTAATATACCTATGTGTTTCTGGTAAAAGCAAAAAGATACGTTTTTAATGAGATTTCTTGAACACCAGACTTGTCTTTCTTCCTCTTTTTTTTTTTTTTAAATCTTCTATTATTGTTTGAGGCCTCAAAAAACCTGAATAACTTTATACAGACAGAGCTCAATTTTCATTAGTTACAGTTATGAAAAGTCAGGACACATTAACACACAACAATAGAAAGGGAATGTTTTACAACCAATAAAATTTTTAAAAAAATTATATTTAGCTTTAAAAGTATGGAAATTCTGGTACATGCTCTAACATGGATGAAGCTTGAAGACATGTGAGGTATAATAAGACAGAAGTAAAAGGACAAACACTGGATGAATTTACTAAAATGAAGTACAGACATGTGACCAGTTATCCCACTCTATAGTATATACTCAAAAGATGTAAAGTCAGCATACTACAGTGATGCAATCATATCAATTCACAATAGTTAAGCTGTGGAACCAACGTAAGTGCCCTTTAATAGATGAAGGAGTAAAAAAAATGTGGTAGATATACATAATGGAATATTACTCAGCCATAAATAAGAATGACGTTATGACATTTGCTGGTAAATGGATGGAGCTGGAGACTATCATGCTAAGTGAAATAAGTCAATCCCAAAACACCAAAGGTTGAATATTTTCTCTGATATGTGGAAGCTAACCCACAGTAAGAGGGTAGATGAGGGGAAGAATAGAAGTGCAGTAGATTAGACAATGGAGAATGAAGGGAAGGGAAGAGGGATAAGAAAAGGAAAGACAGTGGGATGAATATTACATAACTTTCCTATGTACACATGTGAATACACCACAGTGAAGCTCACCATCATGTACAACCACAAGAATGGAGAATGGAGTCCTAATTAGAATAAGATATATTCAATGCTTGTATATCAAAATAGATTGTGCTGTCATGTATAACTAAAAAGAACAAATATTTTTTTTTTTTTTTAAAATGAAGTATCGGGGCTGGGGATGTGGCTCAGGCGGTAGCGCGCTCGCCTGGCATGCGTGCGGCCCGGGTTCGATCCTCAGCACCACATACCAACAAAGATGCTGTGTCCGCCGAGAACTAAGAAAAAAATAAATAAATATTAAAATTCTCTCTCTCTCTCTGTCCCCCCCTCTCTCTCACTCTCTCTTTAAAAAAAAAAAAATGAAGTATCCAGAGCAAATTCATCAAGACATTAAATAGAATGGTAACTGCCAGGGGCTGGGGGAAGAAGTGACCGGGGAGTTCAACGGTAAAGTTTGCAATACAAAAGGAGTTCTGGAAATAGTGGCAATGATTGCTTAACAATGGAACTGTACTTAATGCCTTGTATGAACTGTATCAAAATGGTTAAATGGGGGGCTAGGGTTGTGGCTCAGTGGTAGAGTGCTTGCCTAGCATGAGGCACTGGGTTCGATCCTCAGCACCACATAAAAATGAAATAAAGATATTGTGTCCACCTACAGCTAAAACATAAATTTTTTAAAAAATGGTTAATTTGCAAGCTTTAGGTCATACATATTTTACAATAATTTTTAAAATAAAAAATGTAATTGTGAAAAAATGTCTAGATATTAATATTGCTGATTATTTGCGTGAGTAAAAACTATCCTATAAACAGTCCTATAAACTATCCTATAAACAGTCTCTGGAGAACTGCATACTCAATAAATGGTGTGTCAGTCATTTTCCTAGTCTCTGTGCATAAATAAATATTAATATATTTTAATTCCTTTTAAAAATCCAACTATAGCTAAATTTCTAAGGTGTTTACTATATACTGTGTAGTGGTCTAAGTATTAAAATTCTTACAACATCCCTGAAAGATTTTTTTTGGGGGGGGGTTACTGGGATTGAACTCAGGGGCGCACTAGACCACTGAGCTACATCCCTAGCCCTATTTTGTATTTTTTTAGAGACGGGGGTCTCACTGAGTTGCTTAGTGCCTGGCTTTTTTCCGGGGCAGGCTTTGAACTTGCAATCTTCCTGCCTCTGGGATTACACCGGAGCCACTGGGATTACAGGTGTGTGCATCACTGCGCCCTACTATTCTTGTGAGTTTTTACATATGATGTAACTAGTCTCAGAAAGGTAATTTGCCCTCTGTCACCAGCCAAAAGTGGTGAAGCTGGGGTAAAAATCATGAATTCTGACTCCAGTGCCCACAAATCACAGCATTTTTCTAAAACTAGGTTTTTAGAAAACAAAGGAGAGTAGGACAAGTATTACTATCCTCATGGGCAAATCTTTCATTTCCTCCATAAACATTTATTAAGCACTTACTGTGTTCTGCGCAATGGGCCAAGAACTAGAGATTAATGAGACTAATAGGATATAGTCTAACAATCCAAAAAAAGAGGGAAATAAGTGAAAGATACATGACAAGGTGCAGTAAAGAAGCCTGTGGGTGCCTTAACGAGGATAGGCTCAGTTCTACCTCGAGTGGGTCACTTTGCCTATTTCCCCCCTTTTGTATACTCTGGGAAACATTCCTTAATTTCACATGGATTGGGTCGAAGGAAAAAGTAAAACAAGCATCAGAAGATACTTGAGGATACAAGATAAAAGAGGATAGAAAAGTCTAGACAGTCTCTGTTAACATAAGGAGATCAGCTAGAAAAGCTAGAGGAGAGTAATTGGGGGTGGGGGTAATAAAAGACCAATGTAAGCAATATTTAGTATATATCTAAAATAGTAGGGTCATGTACAAAAGAATTCAGGGACATGTACTTTATTGTCAAGGAGGCTATAATCTGAGTGCCAAATGGTATATAAATAAAGCAGCACACTTTCCAGGCAATAATTCACAAGGGCAAACGAGCATAACGTAGAAGATAAGTAAGCATTAAACAGGGGCAAGATCCCAGAGGGTTGGGTTCCATTTTTTAATAAAGGAGGTGTCATGCTGGGGAAGAGAGACAAGGACATTGCCAGCAGAGAAGAGCAACCACATGGCTATCCTGATGGAATCAACTGAGTCCTATGAACCTACCAAAGAGCCTTCAGAGGGAGCAGGTGGTGGCAGAGACTGTGCTATAGGGACTATTCACAGACGACTTGGAGGAATCCAGGGGAATAAGAAGTACTTCTAGGTTAGTGGAAGAACACCAAAAATATCCTTCCAAAGTTGCGCGAATTTTAATTTTGCTCCAATTGTGTGGATGGAATAAGCTGGAGGCTGAACTTCAAATAGATAAGAGGTCAAGTGTGTCCTTTATTAAAATGTCACCCACAGAAGAGCTCCAAGTTGTCATAGAGAACTCACTGTTGACTCTGAACTAGACCTTGGGTAACTGACTAGAGTTAAGCCTGGAGGCAGCATGGGAAAAGGGCAAGAAGGCCAGAGCCCATCAAAGACAGGAAGTTGGCACTGCAAGATCTAATAATAGCAGCTCTCAAATATTGCACACATCACTATGCAGCAGGAGCTACTGCAAGAGCACTCTGAGGATTCACTCATTCCATCTTTGCAGTCCTCCTGGAAGGGGGAAGTGCTAGAGCTGCCTCCACTACTCTACCTTTCCACAGCTGCTCAAGTGATTATGCAAAATCCGGTCCCTTCTTGGCCTGGAGGGGCAATGAATTGTATGCATGCATGCAATATAACAAACATTTTCCAATTGTGATTCATGCAGCCTCCAGAATCTGCTTTATTTTTAACAAATTTATTTGTAGACAGCCACATGTCATGAAGGACTTAAGAACAAATGAGAATGAGAGGTTTATAGGAAGTAGATCGTGAATTTAGTTAGAATCTATACGGTATCAAAAAAAAAAGTATTCTTCTGAATTTTGAATATTATTGAAAACGAGTCCCAGAGAAGTTATTAGCCTGGGCAGAATTTATTCATTCCCCAGACCTCTGTTTGTTTACAGCTCTAGGGACTTAGAATCAGCCAAAACCTTCTTGGGAATCATGACATACTCATCTGGGAACTCAGCAGGTATCAATTCACACCACAGTCTGTTCTCTGAAAGATAATGAATGACTTTGTAATATCAGCCATCAAAGAATAAATATTCATTCTCCGACACTGAAAGAGAAAACAAATTTTAAATGTCAGTTGCATTTCATCAAAACTAGATGAAAATGTGTTTCACTCCTGTTAATCTGTGAAATAAAGAAGCTACAAAATGTACAAACACACTGAGGAAAACTGAAATCAGCAAGTATAGAAATCCAGTCAACACAACACTGTTTTCTAAAAGTTGACACTGTTTTCTAGAAGTTAAGTGCTGAGAGTGCAAGAATAATGTTTGGTCTCAGCTTTTCAAGCCCTTCTTCCTGATGTGATGATCATGCTAGATGTTATGGGCCGAGCTGTGTCACCCTCAAAATTCACAACTTGAAGTCCAAACCCCCAATACCTTAGAATGTGACTGTATTTGGAGATAATACCTACAGAAGTAATTAAGTTAAAATGAGGTCATTAGCGAGGACCCTCTCCAACAAGACTGGTATCACCAAAAGCAGAAATATGGATACAGACACACACAGAGGGAAGATGATATAAAGAAAAAGAGAGAAGACCACCATCTGCAAGCCAGGGAGAGAGACTCTGGAGAAACCAATGTTGTTAACACCTTGATCTTGGACTTTTAGCCTTCAGAATTGTGAGAAAATTCATTTCTATTGCTTTAAGCCACCTAAGTGTGTGGTACTTCATTATGGCAGCCTTAGAAAACTAATATGCTGTAGCTCTCACTGGGATGCAAGATTGTGAGGGCCAGCGTGAGTCTGAGGTCTGGGTGTTTGCTTTGCCCTTGATTTCCAGAACATATGGTGCAGCCTGGTATACAGCAGACTCTCAGGAAATATTGTTGAGTGAATAGCTGACTGTAGCTAGACGTTGTGGCCCATTTTACCAGAGTAAGGGAATTTAACCATTACCAAAAGTGATCAAAGAGAACTTTCTTCCCTTACAATAGATGAACTTTCAATTCATCTATTGTGGAAAAAAATGGACAGCTGTATGCAGGAGGGGGGAATCACTAAAACCCTGTCACTTGGGGATAACTACTTTAAATTGTGATGTTTTCTAGTCTTTTTCTATACACACACAGTAGAAATAGTATTAAACCACTTATTATTACATAGCATTTTCCCCCACATCATTTAAAATTCCTCATAAACTTTTTAAATGACTATAAAAATTACACTGTCATATATATCTTTCATTGAAATCCTCATAGCTAGACATCTGTATTTCTAGCCTTTGCTATCATAATCAGCACTGTAACGAACATGTTTACGTGAGAAAGCTTTCTTTCACTTTTCTGAACTCTTTAAAGAATGGCATCCTGACACTCAAATATCAATTCAAAAGGTATGGCCATTGTCAAGTCTTTTGATGGACATCCTTCTATTGCTTTTTGAAAAAATTACATCAATTTATATTCTACAAGCAATCCATAAAATTTCCCTCTACCCTTTTACCCTTTTACGTACAAACCTTGTTAATTATATGAGATAAAGTGGGGTCTTAGTATCATTTTAATTTGCATCCTTTAAATATTATTGAGATTTCCATTCCCCCCTCCCCTGCATTAGCCATTCCTACTTTTGCCTGTTGAACTGCCTGTGTGTGCCTTTCCATAGGAGCCTCTCAGAACACTTTTGATGAAGTACTTTTTTTCTAGCTAAGCCTCTACTGCAATATTTCCTGTCCTTCAACAAAAGCCTCTACTCTCAAGTTAATGAGACTGCACATTCTAGAGCCATCCCAGAATCTTATCATGGGTTGATACCATGTAATGAAATATTCAGTGTTCTGAATAGACAAGGAATCATGTTCCAATTATTCTCCTCCTACTAACAAAATTCTGATACATCCAGTGCATATAAATGTATTTAATTTAGCTATCTAAGTATGAAATCAATATTCTCTGTGGAATGAAAAGAAAGTTTCCACTTAAAAAAACAGAACTTTTGTGGGGAAAGCAGATAGCTCTCTCTATTTTCAACATAATTTTAGCATAAGATACCTATTTCCCAGCTGCATTTATTAAATTCAGGACACAGAGGAAATTAAAAATACGTACATCTTCCAACTGATTTATTCTAAAATTCACATCCATAGTAAAGCAAAATGTTGCATCTTGAACAGAGGTCTTCTAATCAAATACCTATATGTTCAGATGGGGAGAAGTTCAGCAGACATGTTTTTGAAAAACAGTAGTTGGTGGCAGAGGCTGCTTTTGAAAGAGAAATCAATGACAGGGGCTAGAGTTTTCAGATATCCAAGATATTGAACGGGTGCAGGGAAGGCAGGTGCATATGGTGAAGAAAGACCATGCAACTCGGAATTTTTGGGCATGATTCCCTTTCACTTCCTGGCTTTGTCAGCCCTCACACGTCCTTGCTCCCTCTTTTCATGGTCACAGTGCAAGAGGTGTCCCTGTACCTTCTGAGGATGACCCCACTGCTGCCTGCTCCATCCTCTCCCCTCACACCTCCGGATGTCATCTGTCCCTTCCCTCTCTTGCACTGTCGTCCTTCCCTCTCCATCTGTTCCTCAAGCTAAAAATACATTTGATTTTCCCCTTCCTTAAAAAAAAAAAAAAAAGCTTCACTCCAGGTTTTCTAAGCTAATAGCCCCCAATTTGTCCCCTTTTCAGACTCCTTGAAATGTACACTTTGTTTTACTTTCCTCTGATTTCCTGCCCACACACACGATCCTTTCCTTACCCACCAAGGTGACCGCTGTTGCAACCCTACCCCCACCTCCAATTAGGTTTGCCTGTCCTTGACCTTCTTATACATGAGAGTACTGTATTGTGACTGGCTTCTTTATGCATTTATCTTTTTATTGTGATAAAATATACATAGCCTAAAAGATACCATGTTAGCCATTTTAAGTTTGAAGTTCAGAGGTATTAAGTATCACAATGACAAGAAACTGAATAACATTCCATTGTATAAATGTGTCACAATTCATTTATCCACTCACCCACTCAATTGCTTCCAAGTTTTTGGCAATTATGAGCTATCATAAACACCCCTGGGCAGGTTTTTGTGTATACACAAGTTTGCTGAGTCGAATGTAAGAGTATTTTTCATTTTGTAAAAAAGCTGCCCAACTGTGTTCCAAAGTAGTTGTACCATTTCACATTCCATTAGGAATGAATGAGGTTTCTCACTACTCCATGTCCTTCTGTGTTGTTAGTGAAAGAACTGATAAGCTGGATTAAAACCTTTTGCTCTGCAAAAGACACTGTTAAGAGAATGAGAAGACAAGCCAAAGACTTCGAGAAAATATTTGGGAGTGACATATCTGTTAAAGGACTCAGATCCAAAATATACAAACAACCCTTCACACTCAGCAATAAGAACATGAACAACCCAGATTTTAAAAAACTGGACAAAAGATCTGAATGAACATCTCACCAAAGAAGATATACAGTGGCAAATAAGCACAAGAAAAAATGCTCCACATTCAAATGTCATCAGGGAAATGTAAATTAAAACAAGATGCCTCTAAACAATGATTAGAATGGCCAGAATCTGTTGTAGCTATTTTTAAATGTTCAGTTCAGTGGTGTTAAGTGCATTCGAACTGTCGTTTGTACAAGAGTCCTAGGTCTCTAGAACTTTTTCATCTTGCAAAATTGAAATTCTCTACCATTCCAACAACTCTCCATTTCCCCCCTCCTCTCCATGGCAACCACCACTCTATGTGTCTATGAATTGGCAATTTCGGTTACCTTAAATAAGTGGAATTATACACTATTTACTTTTTAATGACTGGCTTATTTTACTGAACATGATATCCTCAAGGTTCATTCTCTTGAAATCTGTCAAAGGGTTTCTCATATTTAAAAAATTTTTTTATAATACAAGTGAGTTTATTTCTTACTTGTGATGCTTTGTTTATTTCAAATTTTCTGTGGTTAACTAATATGATTTTTTAAATTTTAATTTGTTATATATGACAGCAGAATGCATTACAATTCATATTACACATACAGAGCACAATTTTTCATATCTCTGGTAAAACACAATGTAGAGTCACACCATTCGTGTCTTCATACATGTACTTAAGGTAATGCTGTCCATCTCATTCCACCGTCTTTCCTACCCCTATTCCCTGCTCCTTTCCCCTGCCTCCCCTTTGCCCTATCTAGAGTTCATCTAATCCTCCCATGCCCTCCCAACCACATTATGAATCAGCATCCTTAAATAAGAGAAAATATTTGGCATTTGGTTTTGGGGGATTGGCTAACTTCACTTAGCATTATATTCTCCAGCTCCATCCATTTACCTGCATGTGCCATGATTTTATTCTCTTTTAATGCTGAGTAATATTCTGTTGTGTGTATATACCACATTTTCTTTATCCATTCATCTACTGAAGGGAATCTAGGTTGGTTCCACAATTTAGCTACTGTGAATATTGAGTGCTATAAACATTGATGTGGCTGTGTCCCTGTAGTGTGCTGTTTTTAAGTCCTTTGTGTATATCTGGAGGAGAGGGATAGCTGGGTGAAATGGTGGTTCCATTCCCAGTTTTCCAAGGATTCTCCATACTGCTTTCCATATTGTCTGCACCAGTTTGCAGCTCCACCAGCAGTGTATAAGTGTGCCTTTTCCCCCCACATCCTCACCAACACTTATTGTTGTTTGTATTCTTAATAGCTGACATTCTGACTCAAGATGAACTCTTAGAGTGGTTTTGATTTGCATTTCTCTAATTGCTAAAGATGTTGAACATATTTTCATATATTTATTGATTGATTATATATCTTCTGCTGAGAAGTGTCTGTTCAGATTCTTGGCCCATTTATTGATTAGGTTATTTGTTTTTTTGGTGTTAAGATTTTTTAATTCTTTATATATCCTGAAGATTAGTGCTCTGACATGCTTGTGGTAAAAATTTGTTCTTAAATTGTAGGCTCTCTATTCACCTCACTGATTTTTTTTTCCTGAGAAGAAGCTTTTTAGTTTGAATCTATCCCACTTATTGATTCTTGATTTTAATTCTTGCACTATGAGAATCTCATTAAGGAATTCAGGGCCTAATCCAACATGATGGAGATTTGGGCCTACTTTTTCTTAGGCACAGTGTCTCTGGTTTAATTCCTTAAAAAAGGCATTGCTATAGTTTCGATAAGTGTACCCCAAAGTCTCATGTGTTAAAGACTTGGTATCTACCCCATGGCACTGTTAGATTGTAGTGGAACCTTTAAGAGGTGTGGCCTAGTGGGAAGGGTTTAGGTCCCTGGGGCTATGCCCTTGAAGGTAATATTGGGATCCCTTCCCTTTCCTCTCTACCTTTTGCTTTCTGGTCATGAAGTGAGGGTTTCCTCTATCATGCATTTCTGGCCATGTTGTGCTGCCTTATTGCAGCCTCCAAAGCAACAGGCCAACTAACCATGAATTGGAAACTTCAAAACTGTGAGCAAACATAAACCTTTTCTGTTTATTTATTGTCTCAGTTTATTATCTCAGGTATTTTGTTACAGTAATGGAAAACTAACCATCACAAGTATTAATGTTTCCAATTAATGTCTGATAGCCCCATCTGTGTACCCCTGCCCCCATAGGATCTCTTCTCCATCACTCTCCCTCTGCTATGAATCCCAGGAAGCTGACCTCTATAGATTACCTCATCTTATGGATTGTGCTTGGGTTTCTGGTTGGGTTTGGCTAATGGGAAACATCAACAGGAGACTGGAGTATAAGGATTATTTAATTATTTCTCCACACTAGCATTGCCTTCCTGTCTCATTATTTTCAGGTGGAAGCTGCTCTTCAGTCTTTCCTTAGCCACAACTCATCCTAGGCTCCCTTATCACCATTTTGCCTTCCCCTTCCTACCCCTCCCCACTTTGCACCTAGGCATAGGACAACTTCTTGCTGCTGCTAGTTAGTTCCTGCATACTTCCCTACTCCCCCTTTTTTTTTTTGTTGTTGTTGTTGTTCTTTGAAACTTGCCCACACCTTGATAAGCAGTCTCTTCACTAAAATCTCTTTATTAAACCTTTTTGAGTACACCATCTGTTCATATAATTCCTGCTAAAATGCTGAATCAGACACATGCAACTATATAAAAAAAGTGATGGTGTAGAAGAAGAAATGAAAATTAAAAGTCTGTGTCTACCCCTACAGCCCTTGATCCATTCCATTCTATGTATAGTTGCCATGTCATTTGGTGAGCCCCAATTCTTAGGTGAACACAATCATGTTCAGTTTTTCTTCCTTGCCAGTAACCATTTCTCCAGGGCTAAGAGACTAGTAGAGATGTTTGCCTGTCTTGGAACTGGGTTGAGAATGGGCACATGAGTCACTACCATGATCCAGTTCAGAGCAACAAGAGGCAAAGGGAAATCTGCTGGGGGTTTCCCCTCAAACAAACCAAGCTTGGAGGTGATCTCTATTGCAGGAACCATTTGGAGGAGTTGGCAGACAAGGCTGAGCCAGGAGAATCATAGAAACCAAACTGGGCCACTGGACTAAGCCACTAACACCAACCCCAAACCCAGACAACCAATTACAGAATCTGATATATTCCATGCTTTCTTGTTTACTTGTAACAAGGCATCTTAATCAATACATGCCAATACTGTAATATACACATACCCACATGGATCACACCATATATATTGTACTGCAAATGGCTTTTTCCACTAAATAATATGTTCTGACCATCTTTCCAAGTAAGCACTTTTTCCCCCACTTGAAACAGGGTTTCACGTGTTCTCAGGCCGAACTTAAACACATAGATCTCAACAGGATCTGGGACCATCAGCACAGGCCATTGTGCCCAACTAAGTAAGCAAGTTTACTATTGTATTATTATTTAAATACTGGGCAGTATTTTGTGGAAGGGAAACATGAAGTTTACTTATCCCTTCCCTTGCTGAAGAATATTAGTTGTTTTCAATTTTTCCCTATTAAAACCAGTGGCACAAGGGCATACATTATATGGTTTGTCTTTATTAATATACACACAAAATGAATTCTGAGTGGAATTACTTGATCCAAAAGTCTAAGAATTTAAAATGTTCATAAATACTACAGTGATACCTTCTAAAAGGTTATATCAGGTCACATTTTCACATCCTTGTCAACACTGAGTACTATAAAGTTTAAGTCTTTGGTATCAAATAAAGATTACATTTCATTAGTATATTAATATGTTTACTTATGAGTGAAGTCAAAGATTTTATGTGCTCTTTCGTAAACTATTTACATCATTTGCAAAATTTCTGTTTAGTTATAATTTTAGTTATATTTATAGATATAATTTTCTTATTAATTTGAAGTAGCTCTTTGTATAGAATTTAAAAGAGCTATTTATCATAGGTTTTATAATTTTTGTTCTGATTTTGTTAATCCTCTTAGTTTTTATGGTATATTATTATGAGAAGATTTTGTGCAATTTAATGTATTGATGTTTTTTTTCTTTATTATTATAGATGTTGTTTTATTCTCAGAGTCCTGAACTTAAATCAAAATTATTATTTAAATTCACCAATGTTTTAGATGGGCGTGGTGTAATCCCAGTTACTCAGGAGGCCAAGTCAGGAGGCAAATTTGAGGCCAGTCCTGGCAAATTTGTGAGATCCTGTCACAAAATGGGGGATGCACCTCAGTGGTAAAGCACCCTGAGTTTAATCCCCAGTACTGAAAAGAGAAAAAATTGCCAATGTTTTCTTCCAGCAATTTTGTAGATTTTTATTTGCCTTTAAATTTGTGATCCAAGTGAAACGTTTTTGATCTATACAAATCTGTTACAGTGAGCATGTATTACTAATTACCAATATTTTAGTTACTAATTATTTAGCATATATTTTTATTACCAATTATTAAAAATTTAAAATATGGTCACTAGCTAGTAAAGATAAGTCTTTCTAAGAAAATCTTGACAAAAGCAAAACCAATAACAGATGTGATTTGAAAAAAACATCAATATGATAAAAGAATGAAACGAGGCTTCCCATATTTGAAATTTGAAAGTTCACCATATGTGTGCCTCCCTCTGGTGTCTCTAAGCTCTGATTCCATGTGTACATACTGTTCAGCACAAGAGGCCTGTTGGCTTGGTATCAGTGGCCACTCCTCCTTAGCTGTCAATCCACAGAAGAAGAGGAAGAAACAAAGTCAACAAGAAAGAGGGTATAAATGAACTGTTAGAAGTAGCATCAGCATTTACCTCGAGGCAGTGACAACTGTTTTTGAAACTCCTGGATGCCCAATAAAATGATTCATTTCACAGTTTCCACCTCATGAAAATTTGAAATCTCCTAGCACCTCCACTCCACAGCACCCAAGTGTCTCCATTGCACACAAAGTTCAGAGCAAAGACTACATCCAGACTGCCTGCTTCCTACCTGACTCCAGTACTTAGCTGCAGGACCTTGGTACATGGCTTGAGTATCTCTGGACCTATTTTTTCTTACCTTTAGAATTGGAGATAATAATACTTACCTTTTGTGGATGTCCTGTGGATGGATTACCTGAGTTAATATACATAAAGCACTTTGCACAGTTCTTGGATATAACAGTGTTCAATCAGTATTACCTATTATCTTTACTTGAAACTAGTTAAGTCTATCTAAACCAAAACTCCATTACAGAAGTCCAGGGGAATATGACAAAGCTGGAAATTACAGAATATTCCAATTTTGCTGTTGTATGACATCTCTGGAAAAATCATATAACTTTTGCCTTTCTTCTTGCCTGAACTATGATACAAGTGTAATTAGTTTCTCATTACAATTAACTACGAATCGTAAATATGCAGTTTGAAGGCTATTATTATTAATGTGATTCTTATTCACCTGACTTAAGATGTGCTGTTTTTCTCCAACTGACTCAGTGCTATGGTGCAACAGTAAGAGAAAGTTGTTGGATCATTTCAAACCTGCTTATTGATGCTAAGATCCCACTGTGCAATAGAAAAAAAAAATCTTAGTCACACAGTAAGGCAATGGTTGAGAGGAAAGTAGAGTATCTTACTTCATAAAGTGCAGCTGAGGTGTATTTTGTGGTAATTATTTTCACAATGAGTCTATGAAGAACTTCACCGACTTGTACTTTGAAGTTCTCCTGAACATAAGCAAACTAAAGCTTTACAATATTGCATTTCTAACATAGATCATTGGGGACCATTTTAGAGGTTTACCTATCACATTTACCTGTAGGTATAAGTTTTTATTTTTTTTTCAAAAATTACATTCATGTGATTAAAATGCATTAATTTATCATTTATTTATTTATTTATTTTTTGCAGTACTTTCTGTTTCTGTCTGGTATACTCTATTATAATTGAATTCCTGTGCTCATTTCTCACAGTTCACTGTTTTATTCTTTGGTTTAATTGTTATTTGGTTTGTCTAGTAGGCCTATTATTTCAATGATCATTTTTAATTTTTATCAATAACAATTTTTTAAAAGCTGCCTGTCCAGACACAGTGGCACATGCCTATAATCTCAGCAACTTGGGAGGCTAAGGCCAGAGGATTGCAAGTTCAAGATCAGGCTTAGCAACTTAGGGAGACCCTATAGCAAAATGAGAAATAAAGAGGGCTAAGGATGTGGCTCAGTGCTACAACACCCTGGGTTCAATTCCTAGTACTAAAAATAATATAAAAATTGTGAGCAATTATGATTGCAGTATACTTTTTTTTTGGTGGGGGTACCAAGGATTGAACCCAGAGGTGTTGTAGCAATGAGCCACATCTCCAGCCCTCTTTTGTATTTTATTTAGAGACAGGGTCTCACTGAGTTGCTTAGTGCCTCGCTTTTGCTGAAGCTGGCTTTGAGCTTGTGATCCTCCTGTCTCAGCCTTCTGAGATGCTGGGATTACAGGTGTGTGCCACCATGCCCGGCTCTAAGGTTTTCAATTATAGTTCGTTTTAAATCTTATTTGTTCTAATAACTATTTCCTTTAGCATTCATGCTTATGTTTATTGAATTTACTGCTTGTCTTTCAGTTTGGTTTTCCTTAAGACTCTGGTGGTTCACAATATAAAATGTTTTGTTATTTATGACTATTGGAACTTGTGATATATTTGATTTATATAATGTGTTAAAATTATTTGTTAGTACTAATTTTATTTGTTTATTTATTGGTATCAGGAATTGAACCCAGGAGTGCTTAATCACTGAGCCACATCTCCAATGCTTTTTTGTATCTTATTTTGAGACAGGATCTCAAGTGGCTCAGGGTCTCACTGAGTTGCTGAGGCTGGCTTTTAACTTGGTATCCTCCTGCCAGTACTATTCATCTAAGCAAGTTTATAGAAAAAAACACAAAGTCCACTAAACTCAAGTTCTATTGTTCCATACATACTTCTAATCTATCAATACAGATGTATACATATAGCATAGTTCTCATATTTCATGCATACTATTTTTGTAATGTTTTGTTAATATGTGTATATTCACTTTTATCTACAAATTTATACAGTTGACATTTTTAATATCCACATACTTATTAAACCATAAAATCATCATGTTTACTAACATCTTTTTAGTATTTGGATGCTTATATATTTTTATATTGTGTCAGAATATCAACACTATTAAACATTTTTCCAAAAAACTTTAATCAATTTATAATGCACCATCAGCCAAGCCAAATATGATACTCAAATATATTTATTCTTTTGGAAGTTTCTAAATTAGATTTTTGTTTTGTTTTTTTAGTACTGGGAATTGAACCCAGGGCTTCAGACATTCTAAAGCATGCAAGGTATCACTGACCTACACCCCATCCGTAACTTTTTTTTTTCACATTACAACTATTTCTCTCATTTCATATCTAACATCCTATCTGTGTTCTTTCATGTATGAAAGTATTTGTGGCAGAGTATACTTTCCCAATCTGTCTGCAACAATCAAAGTCACACATTCTTCTTTGACACTTGTCTCATTGAGGGGTGACAGCTATGTTCTTTTCCTTGAATCTGGCTGGCTTGTGACTTCAGAAGAAGTGAAACTGTGTGACCTCGGGTGAGATTACAAAATGTAATACAGTTTCTTCTTGGGTTCTTTCAATATTCTTGCTCTTGGAATTGAGCCACCATGCTGTGGGGAAGCTCAAGGAATCTATGCAGAGGCCCAGATGGAGTGTAACTGAGGGCCCAGCCCACAGCCCTGGCTGAGCTTGGTAGACAGCCAGCACCAATGTGCGAGTCACCTGAGTGAGTCATCTTGAAAGCACACATTTCAGTGCCCAAACTAGCCACACCACCGCAGTGATGGGAAGCAGGGGAGGCAGTGGGGGATGGGTAGAGGTAAGACATCCCAGCTGAGCCATGCCCAAATTAAAGATGTATGAGTAAAATTAATAATTGTTATAAACCATAAAATTTAGGGTTGGTTTGTTATCTAGCAATAGATAACTAACACAGCATGCATATCTCTTTTAACAACATAGAGGAAATGTCTTAAGTAACTCAATAGAAAGTCTGAATAGAGTAAGATGTGAAGTTTCTCAATATATCATTTAATAATGCCATCAAAGACCCAGGCTCTATCCTTCTCTTTGATTTGCAAATATTGATAAATAATCACAAGCATCATATCCAGATATGTCAAAGTCTAGATGAAGAAGAGAGGCCATCTACTCTTTTAATTCTTTGATAGAAAAAAGGTATTGCTTCACATTTAGGCTCCATGGAATAAATTGAATATATGCCCAGTTCAGAGCCAAACCCCTATTAATATGATTGGAATGGAACAGGTGTTAGAACATCAACCACTGAACATTTTCAAGCAAGTACAATTTATCTCTAGCAATATTACCCATTTTAGCAATAGTTCTGATTTCTTCTCTGATCTTCATATGATTTAAGATCATGTGAAGGAGCAGAGAAAAATTTGAAGGTGCAGGCCTTGAAAACTAGAGTGATGAAGTCCCCCCAAAAAGCATCCACAGAAACTGAAACCAGGAATGAACTGGTTCTCCCCTAGAATCTCTGGAGAGAGCACAACCCTGCTAATATCTTGATTTCAGCCTGGTGACACAGCTTTAGGACTTTTAGCCTCTAGACCTGTGAAATTATATATATATATATATATATATATATCTCACAAAGTTTGTGATAATTTGTTAGAGCAATTACATTAAAATTTTATTAAAAACTAATACAAGGGGCTGGGGATATGGCTCAAGCGGTAGCGTGCTTGCCTAGCATGTGTGCGGCCCGGGTTCGATCCTCAGCACCACATACAAAGATGTTGTGTCCGCCAAAAACTAAAAAATAAATAACAAATAATTCTCTCTCTCCTCTCTCTTAAAAAAAAAAACTAATACAAGGCTGATCAGTACATTGTTTTGGGAGTTATATAAGACCATATACCTGGGATCTCCTGGAATCCTTTTTGTCTTCCAATTCTGCAGTAAAGGCACCATTCCGGGTCAATCACTTGTAGACTGTGTCGAGGAAGCCACTTTGCAACACCTTTCAGTGATTGTTATCAGCAGATTGAGTCATTTCTCAAGATCTATCTAGAACAGCAGGCATTTCCACCCACTGTCCCAACCATTCCCACACAGGTTCATCTCCACCTCTCCAATTATCTGATCTACCAGGAAATGATAGCTTAGCTTTTAGTAGTGTCCTGTGTGATGACAGCAGAGTCCTGGATAAAATAAGGGCCACTTTTGGTATCTGTGAAATCTAGGTACAGAAGTTACCTGGTGGTAAAGTGGGATTGCCTTTAAGCCCACAAGAAAACTCTACTGGCTTCCTGTTACCATTGAATGAGTTCCTCAAAAGTCCATGTGTTGGGGCTGGGGATGTGGCTCAAGCAGTATCGCGCTCACCTGGCATGCATGTGGCCCGGGCTCGAGCCTCAGCACCACATACAAACAAAGATGTTGTGTCCGCCAAAAACTAAAAAAATAAATATTAAAATTCTCTCTCTCCCTCTCTCTCTCTCTCTCTCCCCCCCCTCACTCTCTCTTTAAAAAAAAAAAAGTCCATGTGTTGAAAACCTAGTGCCTATATATATATATATATATATATATATATATATATATACATACATACTGGTGGTATTTGGAAGTGGGCTGTTTGGAGGTCATGAGGATGGGGCCCCTGTGATGGGATTAGTGGCATTATAAGAAGAGAAAGAGCTGAGCTTGCCCACACCTGCTTTCTCACCATGCAATGCCCTTCACCATGGCATGATGCACACAAAGCCCTCACCAGATGTGGCCCCTTGATTTCAGACTTCCCAGTCTCCAGAACTGGAAGCCAATATACTTCTTTTCTTTATAAATAATCTGTTCTCCCATCTTCTCTTACAACTGCATGAAACAGACTAAAATACTTTCTAAATAAAATTTGTTTTCATTTTCTAACTAAAAATAATATGAAACAGTCTAGTTTCCATAAAATAGATGAACACAACTTCCTGCCTGCAAAATACCAATTGAATGAAACCTAAAAGTGGACTGCAGCTATACAGCAAGGTGGGCCATCTCTTTGCTCAGAGCTTCCCAGCAGACAGAGTGTCTTTTGTTTAAGTCATTCTAGAACCAGTAGGCCTAATGGATTCAAGAGCCTCATTGTTCTTAAAACCACATTTTTAAAAATGTTTCTTTCTTTGTTTTAATTTTGTTTTTGAAATCAGGAAAAGAGCCTGCATTTCCAAGGTCATTAACTGCATCTCAGGTCTCTTCTTTTCATGACCATATTGTTTTCTTTAACCTGGAAACAAACAAACAAACTTAACCACAAATGTAATGTTTATCTTTTAAAATAGCAGCAGGAAAAAAAAGCACAGGATGTGTGAGGCTAAAAACACTCTTTGGCTTCTTTCTCTCTCTCTCTCTCTCTCTCTCTCTCTCTCTCTCTCTCTCTCTCTCTCTCTCTCGTGTGTGTGTGTGTGTGTGTGTGTGTGTGTGTGTGACTTTCCTAAGGTTCCTCGCAAAGGGAGCCTGTTACAAGTAGCCTTCTTCAGTTTGGCTTAGAGATGAAAGCTCCCCAAATGACTGCTGCATCATTTAAGAACCCAATCTTGTTTATTCTGACCAAGTTGGCACAGGGTTAACTGCAGTTTGGCAATGATTCTTCACTATCTTGTTTTATTCATTATGTCATGACTTCAAGTCTTGTCTTCCTTCCTCAGTTCTTTGAAAATACTGTTTGATCATGGATATCAGAGCTTCTGAAATATTGGCATTCTTGGGAACTTTGTAAGAAAATTTCTTAGAAAACGATCTGCAACCAACTGAGCTGCTTATTTTCTTTTGGGAGTACATTCCATTAGACAACAGGATTTATTAATTCAAATGTCTGCCTGATAGAACCACTTGTTCTTAATGACATCAGTCCTTTCTTCCACATCTCATACCCCATGCCCTCTCTGCCCAATTTCTCTTTCTTTATTGTTATCTTTGCACAGTCTTCTGCAACCACTCACCTACTTACCATTAACGACAGACCTTTCTCATCTCCATTATGACTCTGTAAAAGTAATAGGTAATATTGCAAAAGTCTTTTAAAACATTGAATCGAATTGCTTTAATTAAATGCTGTTAAGACTCTGTCTACAGTTTACATATTTGTTTCATTTATATGCACTCCAATTCTTCATAAAACTAACTCTGGTTTCAGAATGATAGCCATGCTATTTTTTTTGTAATGACTATAATTCATAACATTTTATCATGCCTCCAAAGCATCATCATTTCTCCCTGAAAAATGTAATTAATTCACTCTTAGAAAGACATATGTACCAAAGTTTAAAAATTGACCAAACCAAGAAAAGTAAAAACTAGTTTAGGCATATTTGGTGTAGCATGATCCGTCTATAGTTTGACCCAGGCAAGGGCACTAAAAGAGTCAAGTAGAACAAAGGCCCTCTTCCTGATATCAATGCTGTCACTTTGAAGTATTGCCCCTCCCACACCCCAATTAGTAACTTCTGCAGTTTTAACTGACTAGACTCCTTGGGGGAAATTCTCTTAAGTGTATGGGTGTTTCTTGAACCACCAGTAATTTTTTTAAAAAATTTTCTGTTAAGTAGAGGTTTGCTTGCGGTTCTATGTAATTTTATTTGGGGATGTGTGTGATGGGGGTATCTTATTGTGTTCATTCCTTTAATAATTTTCTGTCTTGAACTCAGAACTTAGAAAAGGGAAGGAGGTGCTGACTGTTTTTCATTCCTTTGCCGTTTTCATTGGTAAAACCAAAGGCAGACCACTTCTTTCACATATCTTTTAGCATCTGATCAGATTTTCTTTTATATTTTTTCTCTTCCGTGTGGTCTCTTAAATCAAGTGGCAGTTAAACATACGGTTTCTAGTTTAGATTGTGCACCTTCTTTAAGATGGAATTTATAGGGCTTTTATGTAGTGTGATCGACCAAACCCAAGATTATCCTAAGGAGAAATTTCTGTGTTTAATATATTTAACACACATGAATCTCCCTTGGCCTTCAAAAGGTATATCCTGACTCTACTCTTATTTTATCTGACCAAAACATCCTTTAAGGGAAATTTATTTTAAAAAATTTTAAAGGGGTTTTTACATTTGTATTTTACACAAGACATTTGTATCTTGGTTCTCTTGAATTTTGACAAATCAAACCTTTCCCCTTTTCTTAAAACAAGTCAGAGGAAAACTAGATGAAAGATCAGACACAACCAGTTTCTTTAGATATGTTCTGACTCAGAATACAAACAGCTTCTCTTGGGTACAAGTCCTCACTATTATTCAAAGACTCAAAGTACAAGGAAGTTGATCACATCAGATTCAATGTAAAAATCTAAGTATATGCCTCCTGCTTTGGTGGACCTGTTTGTACTTCCCATATTCTTTAGCCAGTTGATTAGCACAGGACCCAGGCAGATTGGGGAAGGAGATACTCTCCTCTGTATCTGAGGACATTGTAGGAATCAGTCTGTACAGGGAGACTCTGAAACGTGCTTCTTTACAGCCTGGCATGGGTCACACAGCACAGTTCATTTCTTATAATTTTATCCTACCTAGAGCTCCTTTGGTTATAAACTCCCAGTTTGCTTTATAGCTATCACTTTATTAAAAGGATAATAAATATTTTTAAGTTTCCTCTTCAGCATTAAAGCAAATGCTTAAAAAATTTTAAACTGAAAGTATTAGGGCAAAACCTAGGAAAATAAAAACCAGTTATTTTCACCAGTCCAAAGATCTTGAAGTGTTCCCCAAGTTTAAGAAACAGGGCTTTCAAGTCCACGCTTCACCTCCACTCACCCTAGAAAGCAAGAGAAGGAATTTGGTCTGGACAACACAGGTTAACTGTGCCAGTTGCTTCTAAGGGTTTCCTTCTAAGTAACTCATGGGGAGGTCTTTCCCAGCGCTATGTGTCATCTAGGGACTGGGAAAATATGGACAGTTTAACTAGGCAGAAACAGTCATGCTGATCTAGGAAATGATTCCTGAGAAGGAAACTGACTTCTTCTCAGCACTGTGAGTAGCTGAGTTGTTCCACCACCCAGAAGTTATGTAGACTACGTGTGCAATAAAGCCCTACTGTTTTCATCACATTAATTACACTGCTTTATGAATCTCTTCCTTGCTTAATAACTATTGCCAGATGCAATGTGTCTTGAAGTTTGAGGCTGAAAAGATTACTTTAGTACCTGCCCACAAATAGCTGCCATTGATCTCATTTCTGCAAGAAACAAAAATAGTTCAACTATGTCTTTGATTTTTGAAGTTTTGTTAAATGATCATAAGAAAAGTAATTTTGTTGTGGTTTTTTTTAAAAAAATAAAGTCTGTCTAAATAAGCATGACCTTCCCATTACATTGGACTATAATCTGTTCTTAGACTAGGCAGAAAAAGAACTACCAGAGACTTCTTAAAGTTGTTTTCCAGTACTTTGATTCTATTAGCTAGAACACCGTTTGAACAAAAGGCAAAGTCCTCTGGTTATTAAGTATAAGAACATGAGACTTCAAATTTATGGGTTTTAGACATTTCAGTTTCCCAAGCCAGTCAAATTTGTTTTATTTCTTTTGAAACTCTTGCCCAGTACGTCCCCCCACCCCCATTTTGATTTAGATTTAAATAGCACTTATGTCTTAGATGTAGTTAATAAATACATAGAAAATATAAGATACAAACTATTTAGAGATGTGATTTATAAAACCATGGTTAAACTATGTAAGTTATTTTCATACAAGTTCTAGATAAGTAAATTTTAAGGAATCGAGCAGTTAAAGTTACGAAAATATTTCTAGGAAATAGTGTATATTGTTATATGCTGCACTTTTAGAAAAGCATCTATACTTTAAACAACATTTTCTGAGTTAGAGTTAAGTATTCCCCAGCTCTGTTCCCCCTCCCTCCCTCCCTCCTTCCCTCCCTTTCTCTTTCTCTCATTTAAATGTGTCAGAATGTTAATAGTATCAGACATAGTTACCACTGCTTTTATCCCAGCTATGGGAAAGGTTAAAAAAACAAGGAAGGAGCTGGGCACAATGAGTTTGTATTCCCACTAATTTGGGAAGATAAGGCAGTAGGATCACAAGTTCAAGGCCAACCTCAGCAACTTAGTAAGTCTCTAAGCAACTTAATGAGACTCTGTCTTAAATAAATAAATAAATAAATAAATAAATAAATAAATAAATAAATAAATGGCTGGGGATGTGGCTCTATGGTTAAGCATCTCTGGTTTCAATCCCCAGTATCTAAATAAATAAATAAAACAAGGAAGGAAAAAAATATACATATAGGGATCACATGAGGATTTGAATTAATTCCTAGGGTGATTAATGCATTTTTAAAATTGGGGTTAAATGGAGTCTGCCTTCAGTTATCTGTTTCTTACTATAGATGTGCCAGATCTCTTTCAGTTCATAAAAGTGCAGGAAGAAATAAATAAGATGGTACTAACTTTCTCTGCACTTCAGTCAAGCATCTAAGAAACTCACTGAAATTAATTTCTTAGCACTAACTTCATGTTCCGCTTTCATTAGAAATAACTTTACTATATGCTTTATCTTAATTGAGTAATGATTTTGATGAAGATATAAACAGGGCAAATTCAGTGTCTTCAGACCGAACAGAATAGAATGGAGAGAGTATATGGAAGATGAGAAGAGGACTTGGAGAGATGTTACCAGGTTATGGAGGGCCTTGAAAAGCACATAGAGGAATTTAAATTATAGACACACAAGCACACACAAGTTTCATGTGAGGATATGTGTATGTAGTCACAATAGAGAAATATTAGTATTGCCTTCTGTGACCCATATTACCAAAGCAATGACTAGGACAATACAACAACTTCATGCCATTAGAAGTCCAGAGCCTTCCAGGATGAAGCCCAGTGTAATGTTTAGGAAGGCTCAAGTGGAGCACGATTGATTTTTTTATGATATCAGCTTCAGTGCATGTCTTTTACCTCTTTTCACTTATAACCACTTCTATTAGACATAGTATTATTTTTATTGATATAAATAAAAGAGCTTTAAGAAATTTATCTTCTTTATCCATGTTTTCAAAAAGAGGAGGAAGGAAATTGGTTTGAACTTGTCTTTCTGCCTCTGGTGTTTCCTTCCTTCTTACTCACCCACAGTGCCAGATTAATCCTTATAGAGTCATTTTATTTTAAACTCAGATTTGGAGAAATTTACAGCAGTTTCCTTGAAGACAAAATCCATAGTACATTCTAACATGATGCTGTGGTTTGGATCATAAGTCCTCCAAAGACTCAGGTGTGAAAAGCTTGGTCTCCAGAATGACACTATTAGAAGGTGGATAATTTTTAAGAGGTAAGTCCTAATGGAAGGTTTTAGGTCATTGGGGGTGCACCTTCAAAGGGATTATGGGACCCAGTCTCCTTCTCTTCCTCTTTCGGCTGCCATGAGGTGAGCAGTTCTCTCTTCTATGTGCTCCCACAACGATGTGCTGGGAGCAACAGGCCCCAAACCACTCATGAACTTAAGCCTCCCAAACTATGAGCAAAAATAATCCTTTCCTCTTTATAAGCTTATTATATCAGATATTTGTTCCAGTAACAGAAAGCTGGCCAGCACACCCAACATGCAAACATGGAACGCCAGTTCCCTTCCAGCTGCATTTCCCACAATTACTCAGCAGATGGATTCCAATTGCCCGAGCTTCTCTCCCCTGGCTCAGTCCTCTCTCCCTCTTCTTAGGCTGTTTTTATTCTTTCTCTTCTATCTTCTGAAACCTTTTATTCCTCCAACCAAAATTCTTCTTCACGAAACCTTACAAGGCTACTGCAGCTCATTCTAGACTCTGATATCTTACTACAAACAGTTGGTTTGTTTGCAGGGTATAGCTGCAGGTTCCAAATCCATGGAATCAATGGTAGAATGAAAATATTCAAGAAAAAAAATTGCATCTGTCTGATCACATACAGTCTTTTTCTTCTTGTCATTATTCCCTAAGAAATGCTACTTATATAGCATTTACATTATAGTAGGTGTTGTAAGCAATCTAGGAACATTTCCATAAGCTAGATGCAAACACTATGCCAGTTTTATATATGAAACTTAAGCATCCAAGAATTTTAGTATTCACAAAGGTCCTGAAACCAAACCTCCATGCAAACAAAGGTAACTGTATTGCCAATGAAAATACAATATATGATAAATTTTAAGCAAGATACTCAGAAGAATCTGGGTTCAGTGGGTTCCGTACTTTGGTCCACCTAACTTTGTGCCTTTTCTTTCTCTCTCTTTTTAATAAACTTTTATTTTTTTGAGCAATTTTAGGTTCACAGAAAAATTGAGCAAGAAAGCAGAGTTTCCATAAATTCTTGTCTCCACACACATACAACCTCCCCCACTATCAACATTCCATTCCAAACTGGTATACTTGTTGGAATCAATGAGCCTACACATTATTATCACCCCAACTCTATAGTTTATATTAGGGTTCATTCTTAGCATTGTGCATCAGATGGATTTTGACAAATGTACAATATATAGTATGTATAACAGTGTAGTTTCATACAAAACAGTTTCACTGCCCTAAAAATCCTTCATGTACCACCTCTTCATCCTTCCCAATTCCCAACCTTTGATCTTTTTACTGTCACCATAGTTTTGCCTTTTCCAGAATGTTATACAGCTATCATACAGTATACAGATTTTCAGATTGCCTTCTTTCACTTAGAGATATGAACTGAAGTTTCTATGTCTTCACATAGCCTGATGGGTCATTTCTTTTTAGTGATGAATAATTGTCCATCATCGGTATGTACCACTGTGTATGGGTTCATTCATTTCCTGAGGGATATTTGGATTGCTTCCAAGTTTTGGCAACTATAAACAAAACAGGTAGAAAAATACAAGTTATTTTTTTGATAGACATAAAAACAATTGTTGTTGTTCCACTTAGTTATACATGACAGTAGAATGTATTTTGACTGTGAACATAAGTTTTTAATTCCTTGGGGTAAACATCAAGGATCATGATTGCTAGATTGTATGGCAGAATATGTTTAGTTTTACAAGAAACTGTCAAACTGTCTTCCAATTGACTGAACCACTTTTCATTCCCACCAGCAATGAATTCGAGTTCCTATTGCTCCACACTCTCACCAGCATTTGGTATTGTTGATGAATAGGACTTTGGCCATTCAAATAGGTATGTAGGGGTAGCTCGTGGCTGTTTTAATTGTAATTCCCTAATGACATATGATGTGAAACATCTTTTCATATGCTTATTTCCATCTGAACTGAATATCTTCTTTGGTGGTATCTATTGAGATTGCCTGGTTTTTAATGGGGTCATTGCTTTCCTATTGTTCAGTTTTAAGAGTTCTTGGTGTATTTTGGATACAAGTCCTTTATTCAATATATCTTTGGCAAATATTTTCTCCTAGTGTTTGGCTCATCCTCTCATTCTTTTGATTTCACTCTTTTCTTTTGGTTTGTTTGTTTCTCACCATTTCCCTTTTCTTCTCCCCTTTTTAGTGTGAAGGAACATATTCTAAATAGGGATGCTCTTAGAAAAACCCTGCTCTGGAGTAGGGAAACCAAGAGAAGACAGATCCAGTTTTTTCACAATCAAACAAAACATCAAGAGATCTGCCATCATTGTTAGGAAAATTCTCAACAGCCTTAAATATTGTAGCCCAAGATTCTAAGAAAAAAACTCATCTAGTCCACCCATTAAGGAAAATAATGACAACTTATTATCATTATTTTAAAATTGAATTTAAATAACTGATATGATAAAGTAATTGAAAAGCATAATGCTATTGAGGTAGAAGGTGGATGATAAATATAAAATTGGGAGGTAAGAAGTTTAGAAGCAATAAAGGATGCCCAAAGTTATGAAGAACAGAAAAATAGTGCTAAAGTGTGAAGAGGCAAGTGGAAGTCTTCCCCTCTCCTCTAGAAGGAACACTTCCCTTATGAAAATTGAGACAAAGCCACAAGATGCCTAGCTAAAACCACACATTGGGTTATAGGGGAGGTGCCAAGAGCACATTTCAAAGGGCATATTCAGTCATGTTGTTTCACCAAAGACCCTATATTTGCAAAAAAAAAAAAAAAATGTTTTCCATTCATTCTGATAAACCTCAAGAAATTTCTCTGAAGAAGGAATTGCTTCCTTGAGAAAGAACAGAGGAAACAGAAACGTAAAGAACATAAATATAACAATAATAACCCATGTCCAGTCATAGCACACAAATCTAAATGAACTCTGATTCTAGAATTTAGTTCCCCAATTCCATTTTGTCTTCTTTCTCAGTTAAGTAGAAAAACAACCTCAGATCCTAGTGAAATCTAAAGCTAGTTTCACTTGAAAAACAGATTTTTTTTTTTTCTGGCTCTCTCAAAATCATCATGAAAAAGGAAAACAAAGTTTTTCTAAGACTTCCTTTATATTTGATAGTTAATGGTAACTTATGACTATGTTTTTAACTTTTTTGTTAAGTCACCAAGTCTCCTCCTCCCCAACTCCTTGGTTTCCAGGGTCAACGGGCAACCTTTCATAAATCACGAGACTGGATTTGCTATGTTTGGTCTTGATCCAGCTTCTTTATTATCCTGGCTGTTGTGCACCACACAGCTCTGTAGACACACCAGATAAAACAGAGAAACAAAACCAGGAGATTATTCCAGACTGTTTGCCAACTGATTTTAAACTGTTGCTCACTGCTAGTACACAACATAATGAAAGGTCTCCCATTCAGGCATCTGATCCTGGGATCACGGAGGATTTCTGGTTCTGTCCACCTCCTTTGTTCTTCCTTTGCCTCAGTTTCCTCATCTGTTTAATAGTGTTGTTCAGGAAGAATTTTTTCCCCTCTAATTCTCTCTACTATAAGATGCCTTGGGTACTTTTCTACCATTTCATTCTAACATAGACCTAGAAGTGTTAAATAAGAATTACAGTATGCCTTTGTTTTAGACTAAGCTCCTGCAGTAGACCCCAGCAGACCAGGCTAAAAGTCAAAACGGTGTCTCTCATGCTTAAAGCTTCATGTCAGCAAGCTGAAACTAAGGTATTTATTTGTTCTTAAGAGAAGTCAGGATTAGAGAGGTAACAGTCAAGCTTCCTAATAGGCATGATAGTAAAGTTCCCTTCGCCTTAATCTTTACACACAAAGAAGGTAAGCTGAAGTAAACTGATGTTAACCAGTTATTTTTCTACGTTCTGTCTCTTTGTCCCTGTGACTTTGAAATGACCCATTTCTTCTTCTCCTCCTCCTTCCCCTCCTCCTTCCCCTCCTCCTCCTTCTTCTTCTTTTTTTTTTTTTTTTTTTTTTTTTTTTTTTGTCATACTGGGGATGGAACCCCAGGTCTCTTGCATGACAGGCAAGTACTGTACCACAGAACTGTATTCCCAATCCCCCCCCCCCTTTTTTTTTTCCATCTGTAAACTAACCTCCTCTGTGGTCCTCATTGGAACTTATTCTATTTTATGGAATGAAATGTTGCTCAATTCTAGAATTGAAAGTAAAGCCAATTAAGATCCTTAAACTAACTTGTAATGGTGTCTTCTGACAGATTGATATATGTATAATTATAATCCTTCAGATCTTGCTTCCAGAATTCCTTGGTCTTCAGTTGGCATGTCTCAGGAAATCTGCAAAACTAGGGAGCTGGTAGCAGTACTTAACTTTGATGAATTAGATTCCACTTTTACTACCAAATGCCAGTTCACAAAGTGAACACCAGAGTTGACATCTGGCCAAGTGAGAACAACCCAGGGAGTTTAAATAAGTTGCTGCAACTCAATGGCTAGCTTATGTTAAATCTCATTACAACTGGAACCCAACTCCTACTCTCATTGAACACTTAATTCTTTCAGAATACCCAAGATGGCTCCAAGCCTGGCCTGGGTTTCTTTCTCAGTCCAAGATGCTTCTGAAATTTGTAACCTTGGGCTGTTTCTTGGGGATTTTGTGATCTGACTTTCTATGAAGATCTAAGATACCTAAGTCTCTCATTCAGCAGTCAAATCCTCAAAGACCTCAGACTCAACCTACTTTTCTCAGGGTTGACCCAGGCCAGAGTTGACACAGCTGGAATCTTGCAGAGCACAGCCACAAGTCTGGGGTGAACCAGGAGAGTGGACTGGGAGAAGGATACAGAATCAACCATTGTCCAAAGGGCCATCTGTGACACAGTCATAAACCCACAAACAGTACAGGCCAGTATCCTCCCTCTCTACAGAGGTTTCAGCTGTAAGTGAAACTTCTTCAAAATATGAGAATTTTGCTTTAGCCTTAAATGAGTAGTTTTCACTTTGCAGAAAAGGACCTTGCTTTGAATCACAAATCAGTCCAGTGTTCACATGGGCTTGTTCCAAGCCTGCACAAGAGAGGAACATTTTGTTTTACCAGTATGAGATGTTCAAAATACAAATCTGCTAAGAGGATTCATCCGAACTGATCTGGGACTAGGCAGGGCAGGCAATGACCTCCCCAGGGAGGGGAGAAGCAAGTCAGTCAGGCAACGCCCTTGGGCAAGGTCTGTGGAAGATAAAATCAGATCACAAATACAGAGCTTTGAACATTTCTGTGCTGTAGTGAATCGGTTCGCTAATAAATTGCAAAAATGGAGATCTTTCTAACACAAGAAGTCGTTGGCCCTTAGGTTCGCGGTGGGGACAGCGGACAAGGAAGAGGCGGCCTTAGCGCTGCCAGAGGTTAACCCATTGTGTGCGGCGAACCACAAAAGTTCACCCGATTTTTCCACCAACCTGCCAACACTGGGCCTGGAGGTAAACCGGTTGAAAGCGAAATCAGAACCGGAAAATCCAGGCGACCCAGAGAGGCCACCTGCCCTGCCCTAGGTACACCCTTCCAGCGCGACTGGTAGGGTTCTGCGCGCGGCTTGGGGGCTTGGGCAGGGTCTGGCGCAGCGCTCGGCCCCGCCCCTGCCCTCAGGCTCCGCCCCTCCACCCGCCAGCTCCGCCCCTCCCGACCTCAGGCCCCGCCCGCCCCCGCGCCAGAGCAGGGAGGCTGCGAGAGCCGAGCTAGTCGCCGCCTCAGCCGCTGCAAAGCCACCGGAGCTTCGACAGCCGCCGCTGAGTCGCGCTCGGAGCCCGGCCGAGGAGGCTGCAGCTGCAGCCGGGATCCCGCAGCCCGCGCCTCCAGCCCATCGCCGCCCGCCTAGGGCGCTCCAGGCCGCACCATGGTGAAGGTGACGTTCAACTCGGCTCTGGCCCAGAAGGAGGCCAAGAAGGACGATCCCAAGAGCGGCGAGGAGGCGCTCATCATTCCCCCCGACGCCGTCGCGGTGGACTGCAAGGTCCGAGCCCGGGAAGGTCGGGGAGCGGGGGCTGGGCCCGGCGGGGCAGCTGCGCAGGGTGGGGGACCCCGGGAGAGCCCGCGCTCCCCCCGCGGTGCGGCCGCGGTTCCTTCTTTGTACCGAGGTGCGTGTGCTGCGAGCGGCGCCCCCCGCGGGGTCGCGGAGCTGCGCGCGTCCCCCGTCCGCGTGCGGTCCTGGGATGTGCGCGGGGCCCGGAGCTGGCTGGTTCCACCTGGGACCGGCTGCGACCGGCAAAACAAGCCTCGCCGAGTTTGGCACTTCCCCTTCCCAGTATAAATAATGAGCCTAAAATGGCTGACATCATTCCAAGCCTAAACCACTGTTGTTTCCTACTTTCGTTTCCAGGCTGAACAGCACTTGGACTAAGTCCAGCAACTGCAAGCGTCTTAATTTAAAAAAAAAGCGTTTTCTTCTTTACCTTCCTTTTCCACAGCTCTTCGGTGTTGGCAGGTGAACTTCAGCGTGGGGTCTGGAGCAGGGGGTGAGGCGATAGTCGGCTAGGAGTAGGTTCTGGCTGTTGGTTTGATAATTAAAACTATATTCCAGGTAAAGGTCAGTAATGACTATGTGGATATAAGTGTAAAACCAGCAGTTGACATTTCAGTATTTTATCAGTGTCTTTGTGGGCGCCTCTTGTGCAAAGTGAAACCAAAAAAATTTGTCTCCAGCTCCTTAAAATTTTCCTTCGTTTTATAAAGTCCCCCTTCAGCCCTAAGTAAAAATCACAAGTGGAGCCGTTATTAACTTTTAGTGGTTTAAATATGAATATGATTTTCTCAGAAGTTTTGCCTCTTCCTACTAGATCTTTCTTTTAGGTTGCAGAATTCAGTACGGTTGAAATTAATTGTAGAAGTTATGTTGCTTAGTTTATTTTTCCTTAGCGCTCTTCAAGACTTAGCAGGGTAATTTTAGTTTTGACTTAAATCATTTGTGTGCCAACTATGAGTAATAAGAATTTTTATATGGTCTAATGAAAATTACTACTGAAAAATGGGCCACTAATATACTATAAATTTTTTGAGAATATAATGATAATCTGGATGTGCCTGTACTTATTTTCTGGCAATGTTGTAGTTAGAAATAACTGGGGTTGGTTTTTAAATGACTTGCCTTGCCTTGAAATAGGACAGTGAACTGATTCCCTAAAAGGATTAAAGGTTTTGGTTTTGGTATTAGTATTGTTTTCCTGAATCCATTGCAAACAGTCTTGGTCTTAAAAGAAAATGTTTGGAATGCACAGAGAAAAATTGCAGTAGCAAATTATCTTAGCTCTTTATTAATCTAACATACATGGTACCTGAAATAGATTAATATTCAAGTATCCAGTCAGAACAACCTCAAATATATATTTGTAATGCTGTTACATATGTATGTAATTTTTAAATCCTATAAACAAATATAACTCCTCCCATTTTAAAAAAAAGAGGAGGAGAAAGCATTGGATGATGTCATTTCATATAGCTTTTCTCTGTTCCACTGTAGTGAAGAAGATTTGAAACTCTGGACAAACATCAGAATTAAATTTGCTGAGTAGCTTTAAGTCTGACTTCTGACAGTTTTTGTTCTTTGTGAATTAGTGGCCCTATTTTCAGTTCTTAGACTTTCTCACAAATTCATCCTAATTTAAATTTTGTGGTTATTGCAGCTAATAAAAGTAACCATTTACAACTCTGTACTTTGTTTTTCATTTCTTATTTTCTCAGATCCCTATATTCAAAGAAAAATACTGGAACTAGTAGAGACTTTTCCTTTATAACCAACATGTTAGTCACAGATTCATTGGTAGATAGAAAAACAATGAATTCTTTTCCCACCTATAAGCTGAAAGACTTTTTTCTTCACTGGGTAACAAAATATTTCTCTACATTAAAAATAGGATTCTTATAATCAGTCACTTAATAGATTAAGGGAGACCTTACTTAATGACAGACGATTGAGAGAGAACTTCTGATCTCTTCATCTTAAAGCTGGGACAGTGATTACATAATGTTCTCTTGCTCCTTGCTGGTGACTATGTGGCAACCACCTTGTCTGACTGCCTGGACTGGGAACGGAATTAGCCGAAATGTGTTTTGCCTGGGGCATTTCCTTTGCCTGGTTGGTTGAGAGGATCTAGTGAGGCTAGTTAACACTAGTACACCCGAGTAAGAATTTTTAATACCTTTTACCCGAGTAAGAATTTTTAAGACCTTTTAACCCTCCTAGACCACAGTGTCTATTTACCAGTGTTTTTCAAAACGTGCTCTTGAGGACCAGTTGCCCTGGTATCATCTGGAGTTCTGGTTTTAAACTGCAGATTCTACTACCTTATGCCACAAGAATTCTAATCACTCTAGTCAGCTGTCTTATATAACATGTGTTCCAATACTTTTACACTGCTCCTGTCTTTTTTTTTTTTTTTTTTAGAGAGAGGAGAGAGAGAATTTTTTTTTTTTTTTAATATTTATTTTTTAGTTATCGGCGGACACAACATCTTTGTTGGTATGTGGTGCTGAGGATCGAACCCGGGCCGCACGCATGCCAGGCGAGCGCGCTACCGCTTGAGCCACATCCCCAGCCCCTGCTCCTGTCTTTTGCTGTTTTCCCCTCTACAGGGGGAGAACTACCCTCCAGAAGCAGTTCCATTGCTCTATTATGGTTTCAGCCTTGTCTTTTCAGTAGCTGTTAATCCCAGCAGCTATTTCTATTGATTATCTCAATCAAGTAGCTTGCATTTTTTTTTTCTCTTCCCCTAAATTTTCCTGTTAATTGTTTTCACCTTCCTATACCTGGCTTGGTGGTCACAAAGCTCTTGGAGGAATAGAAACACCAAAGAATCTATAGAATTCGTTTTGAGTGACAAAAAATGATTTTGAAATGATAAACACATTTTATGTTGTAGGTAACAATCCATTTATTTTATGTCTGTAGCTTTGAACCTTGGAGAATCGTTTGTATATGGTATATCAAAGAAAATACTGAATGTATTAAAGCAGAAGTCCCAGTTTTGTCATTATATAACTGCTTGATCTTGGGCTTAAATTTTAGTTTTCCTGTCTGTGAGATAGGGTAGGACCAGATGGTCTGTAAGGATTCTTCCAGTTTTTAAAATTCTATGGAGATGTTAGGATTGCATAATTTTATTTTGGCAAGAATTAAATTATTTTAATTGTGAAAAATAACAACTACTGCCTCACTCTAACTAGACTGTTCCCTTTCTTCCTTTCCTTGTTTAACATGTTAACATTTCTCCCTCATCTGAAGTAGCAGTGGCTGAAGAAAAAGGAGTTGAATAAAGGAATTATGTAATAAAGCAAATTTTCATTTTTGGTTACCTCACTGTAGAACAGACAAGTTGTCAACAACTCTTTTGTTGCGATGCCTGCTTATGAAACCTCTTTCCCAATATCAGGTCCTGAAAAAGCCTACGTTTGCTTCATTAGTTATCCCCACAAGCAGTTTTGCTGATGCAGAGTGTTGCCTGCTAAGTCCGTAGATGTCTTTAAAAGAAAGAGAAATAAAGTGCTTGTATAGGAGAGAAAATGGGGCAGGAAGGGAGCATGAGAGAAAGCCAAAGACAACTAGGCTCTGAGTTACCCATCACAAAATGGCTGTTTGGACCCTAGTTGTTTATACTTTTTGCACAATTGTTTATACCTATTTGCACAATTAGGACTGAAGGATTTCATAATACAGCCTATTGTTTATGGTAGTGATTTGTTTTTTTATGGGTTTTGTGGGATTGAGGGAGGATCATAAAATGCATAATAGGACTGAAATATATTAAGAGAAGGAATTGGAAACTTAATTCTCTTTAACCAAATACATATCATTACCTAGTTATATAATTTTGTGTTTGCAAACATTGGCCAGTAAAACTTTTATAGTCATTACATTTTGGTCTCCATGGATGGTGTCGCTATCTGAAGAGGGGATTTAGTGCTGAGAGATAAATGAATTGCCTCTGTGTGTCCCAAGTGCCTTGGCAAAACCTCCTGTGTTTGCATTCCTGGTACTCATCCCCAGCTGGACACTGCTGCTGTTGAGTGTGGGTGAGATTGCATATCATGCCATTGGAGGGCAAGATACCTGCCAGAAGGTCTCCCAGGATTGTAGTCTTCCCAGATAGACAAGCTAGTGTACTATCCTGGGCATAATCAGCCAGTAAGACTTCACGGAATTCAATTCTGTTGTATAAGAGGTTTATGTGAATAGAAGTTGTTTTTTGTTTTGTTGTGTGTGTGTGTGTGTGGTGTTGTTTTTTTTTTTAGCCAGAAATGATGAACACATTTCTGGCACAGGCTTATTTAGAATTTAATTTAGGAAGTGCTTATTATGCATTGCTAAGGCTTGACTTTTGTCCATAGGAAAAATATATATATAACTATTCTAACTGTGGGACATTTTCTTTATCACAGATAACTGAGTGTCTCTTCAAAAGCCACATTTTTTTTTTTTTCCGGAAAGGAAATTCTGAGTTCCTGTTTTAACTGAAGCTTTGTGAGCTGTTTTGTATAACATCATGTAAATGGAGATCCAGGAAAAAAAATTCATCTTTTCAATTAGGACAAATGAATTCACTCTCAAACTTTTTTGGCAAATGTGCTATTTTTATTGAACTTAAGGACTTTCACACCAAAGGACTTCAGGCCATAACTACTGTCTATTAAAGGATTTAACTATTCTGAATGTGAACTGAGGTGGTTTTTGTGTAAATGATCTAGAAAATAAACAATGAAACTGTACTTAAAGCTTGTGTAATGTATAAATATAGTTATTGCCAGCCCCTCTTTGCAGAAAGTTAACAATGAAAGTCTTACCAAATAGACAACTGAAAATTACTTTACAGATATTATTCTGAGGATATCCATCATTTTTAAAAATCTCCATTTAATTGTGATTATCCCCTTTAATCAGTAGTTGAGGTATATTTTTAGCAGCTTTAAGGAAATTAATATAATCTCATTCAACAATTGAATGAACAAGATTAAGTAATTACCGATTTTTAAATCTCTATGATTGATTGGTTATGCGGTATTTCTATAATTGTACATTTTGGGAACGTGGACTCTTTATCCTAAACAGAAAAATTTGAATCTTGAGTTATAGAAATGAGAAAATTACCCTTTCTTTGTATGATAGACATTCTGATTTTTTTTTTTACTTAATGCTTTTATCTTTTATTCCTGATACGTTTTCAGCAGTAATTTTGTGACTTAGAGCTAATATAAATATGACAAGAGAAATTAACATTGAAATAAAATTTGCAGTTTATAAATACCACTTAAAAGTAACATCTGGAAGTTTATTTGGAAAATTGACTCTAAGCATTGTGTTAGATACTTAATCCTTCCAAAATTTCAAATATTTACACAAACCTTTTGGGCAAAGTTGAGTTCCATACTTTAAGGAACAAGGAGTTTGGGTGGGTTTTTACACATTTAAATATTTAACCTTTAATGCCAAAATTATACATCAAGGCTTTTTTAAGAATAAGTTTTAAAATTAAGCTTAAATCTAAATTTTTCTCAACTTATCTATAATTAAAATTTTATATTACTGTTTAAAATTAATATAAAAACCAAAACAGGGCTATGCATGGTGTCACATGCTTGTAATCCCAGGGGCTCAGGAGGCTGAGGCAGGAGGACTGCAAGACCAAAGCCAGCTTCATTGAATTAGTAAGACCCTCAGTAATTTAGCAAGACCCTGTTTCAAAATAAAAAGAAGGGCTGGGGATGTGGTTCAGTGATTTAAGCACCCAGGGCTCAATTCCCAGTCTAAAAAACAAAACAAAACAAAACAAAAAAACCCCAAATGGTAAAAAATGGTAAATTTTGTTGTTAATTAAACCTCTTGAATCATTGCAACATATAAAAGAAGACCACATCTTTATGCTGGGAAAAACAATTTTGAGAGACAGTCTGTTTAGGTCTGCATTATCATTTTTAGTCTTTCATCTTACATTTTATAGCTTTCTCCTTCAATTCATCTTTTCATTGCTATTATTTTACTACTAGGAAATAAAATTTCCCAAGCTTAAGTTTTGACTAGGGCATCTAAGCATGTTAAGCAGAGATGGTACACTCAGTGCTCCTAAGCCCAAATAGGTGAATTAACAAAATGATTTTTTGCATATAAACAATTAGAATTTTCTTGGTTTTCTTTTTTACACTCAGTCTTCCAGTTTTTATGGTGCTGAGGATTAAACCCAGGGCTTCCCACACACTAAGACTGCATTCTGTCCCTGAAGTCCACCCTTAACCCAATATTCCTCCAGCTTTTTCTTTCATTTGTTTTTCAATCCTCCAGTTTGTTTGCAGTACTGAAGTAGAATTTAGGTACTCCTCATCCCTTTTTATTTTTTATGTTGGGCTGGGGCTGTATAGCTCAGTGATAGAGTGCTTGTCTAGCATGTGCAAGGGTCTGTGTACAATTCCCAGTGCTACCAATAATAATGATAATTTTTTTTTTTTAAAGGAGAGTGGGGAGGGGAATGTGGAGAGACAGGATCCAGCTAACTAGTCCATACTGGCCTTGAATTTGTAGTCTGTCTGCCTCAGCCTCCTGAGTTGCTGGGATTATAGTTATGTGCCTCTGTGCCCAGTCTAATCCTCCAGTTTTTAAAAGTGAGCTAGAAATCAGGAATTTTACTTGAATTTGTGCCGTAAGTTAGCCAGAAACACTGGGCCATTATTTTACAGTCTCCTTTTAAAGTAAAAAGCAGGCTGGAAAGTTATGACCCATGTGTTCAAATGTGGTATAATGCTTGTTTTCCCATAGCCTGTGAAGTAGGAATAATTTGTACATTTTTAAATAGTTGATGGGGAAAATCAAATGAATGATATTTCTCCCTTTTGTTCTGTGCCCTCACTGAATG
Organism: Spermophilus citellus; assembly: GCF_964194105.1. Taxonomy (NCBI): domain Eukaryota; kingdom Metazoa; phylum Chordata; class Mammalia; order Rodentia; family Sciuridae; genus Spermophilus; species Spermophilus citellus. Next base: position 40,299,355 of record NC_138182.1, on the reverse strand, counting down.
AGGTGTGCTGTTGAGGAAGCAGTACTGTCAAGGATTCATTCCTGCAACATAAAAACCCTTAGGATTTAAAACTGGTTTTCTTCCCTACATAATAGGTGTTTATATAATTTTTAAAATTCAATTTTGGGTTTTACCAAAGTTAATACTTAGTTTTAAAATGCAAATAGTCCTGTCCTATCTTAGAGGAACATACTTTTAAAAAATCATAATATCGTTAAACATAGTTAAATGCACAGATCTTGAGTGTCCAGCTAGATAATTTTAAATTACACCTGAACTAAACAAAGATAAAACACTGTTGTCAACTCAGATGTATCTGATACTCTTAGAGTTTGTCATCCTCTCTCCTTAGAGACAATCACTGTTCTAATTTCTAAGCCCTTAAGTTAATTAGAGGAATCATGTTTACTCCTTAGCTGCTTCTTGTATTCTGCTTCCAGGGTGGCCACTAAACCATATTCTGCTTTTGAGAAAATTAGAAAAAAGTATCCTCTCTTGGGTTTTGGTGAATACAGTTGGGTGGATTTGACAAGCCCCACTGATCCCCTTAGCTAGCATCTGTGTGCAAGAAACAACCTGCCCAGACCATACATGGTGATCTGAGCTATGTATTTCTCTAAATCAGGGTTCTCAAAACTTTGGTCTCAGAACTCCTTATATTAAAAATTGTTCAGAATCCCAAAGAGCTTTTGCCTTATGCAGATTATATATCTTGATATTTTCAGTATTACAACTTAACATATTTAAAATAATAATAAACCTTAGTATGTTAACATATAACATTTTTTGATTTTTTTTTTTAGTTGCAGATGGACACAATACCTTTATTTTGTTTATTTTTATGTGGTGCTAAGGATTGAACCCAGTGTCTCACACATGCAAGGCAAGCACTCTCCTGCTGAGCCACAACCCCAGCCTCCATAAATAACATTTTTATGAATAATAAAATTTTCTAAGCAACCAAAATGATTTAAAGACTAAGCATTGTTTTACATTTTTAGAGTGTTCTTTAATGAATAGCTCAATAGCAGTCTATTGTGATATCACATGTTTAGCTTCTGGAAAGCGCTGCACACCAGTAAGAATGAAAGTGAAGCAGTGTCAGTGTTTTATTATGGAAATAGTTTGACCTTATGGACACCCCCACCCTCACCCCAAAGGTCCTTGACCATAGTTGAATAGCTACTTTAAATACTGGCTTATACTGCTCTTTCATAGTTTTTGTTTTGTTTTGTGGTTTTAGATATTACCCATAGATATATCTAAATGGAAGGTGACTAGTTAGCCCTTTCTTTGTATTTACATACTACACATGTAACCAATTTTTCTGGGTATGGTTATAGCAATTTCTGGTTAATTATATCTGGTTGGGTGTATATTGTCCAAATGGGACATTGTTTTACTTTATTTATTGCCCAAGTTAATTTGTCTAAGCTATCTAGTCAGATGCTGACATAATAGCTCCATGTTTTCCATAAGTCGCCTGTGGAGGCAGATGATAGACCTTATTAGCTCCAGATATTTGTAATGTTACACAAATCATTTCTCTTAACTCCCCTGAGCTATGTTAGGTTTTTCTGTAAAAAATGATGTATTGGGATAACTGACTTTTCATGGTCCTTCTTAGGGGATTTTTTTTTTCTTTCTGATAACTGTATTGATCACATATCCAGGAGCAACTACTCCATGGTCAGACAGCATATGAAGAATTTAAAAATTCCTAAGCATCCCAGCCTTCCAGAAGCACATGGTGTAGCTAGGAAAGACCTACCAGTTATGTAAGCAGTATGTACCAAATTAATCACAACCTACTTAAATGTCTATGTCTGCTTTCACAAGAAAATCATGTCCCCTAGTCCAAGAGTCTGAAAAATAAAAGCAAGCAAATAATTTCACTGAGTATTTACAGTCCACACATTTGAGTGCCAGGCATTAGAGCCCGAGGGTCAAAGCATTTCTCACCAGCTCCCTATAGAGAACTATGATATCAAGAACTATAGTTTTTTTTTTCCTAGTTAGTTATTTTGTGTAACTTTCAAAATTTCAAACTTAGGTGAAAGATAATCTATAACTGTCCAAATTTAAATTATTATTTTATATAGGCTCGGGGTATAGTTCAGTGGTAGAGCTCAATCGGATTCAATTTCCAATATTATAATAAGTAAACACTCCTCCCTATCCCCTCTCTTTCTTGGCAAGCATTCTGTTCTGCATTTCAAATGGAATTACACATATTTGAATATGAACAAGTGATATTTATCTTGGTGAATGACATTAAAGTCCAACATTTATACAAAAAATGAGTCCAAAACAGTTTTGCTTTTCTTTTACAATCCTGACAATTTTATAATGAATTATACAGGAGTAGAGCATTCCTATCATGCTTTAAATTTTTTGAAAGGTAGTTGACACGGGAACAATATGATCCCAGTGTGATTCAGTCAGTGGTAGGGAAAAAAAAAATCTGTCATAACTAATTTAGCTTTCCCTGGGAAAGGTTATCATTCACAGTGAAGAACATTTGCCTATAATACCGCTGTGTACAAACATCTGATTGTGCTAGTCTAGGCTTCTTTTTCCTATTCTAATTCCTTTTAACTCCCAAATATGAATTTGAAAGTCTGCTAAAATTTCACTTCATAAACTACTCTTGCTAGTACAATTCTATCCATAGATTGAATAAATACCACATAGAAGTGATGGTCATCTTTTCAACTATAGAAAAAAGCATAGATTTTAAGGTATTCTTATAGTAGTGTTTTACTTTGTACCACATACTCTGCTGGTCACTAATGGTACACATGTGATTAAGTTATGATCCAGCCCTAAATGCTTTTATAGCCTGCCTGATTTTTTTTTTTAAGTTCTGACCTATTTTTTTTTACCTAGGCCTGTGCTAATTTTCTCTGGTGCTGATAATTTGATTCAGATTCCATAGATTTCTCACAAGAGTTAAGACTGTTATGCAATAGCTTTTTGGTTTTATTTTCTTCCTCTATTGCTGCTATACTTCGTAGGATTTGTTAATAAAAAAAATATGTTAGTAAAATACTTGTAGACATTGTAAATGGAGAGTGTTCTCTCCCCTTTATTTAAACTTCCCCCATTCCAAATGCAGAATAAGGGAATAATATTATTGATCATAACGTTGGTGTAATTACCAACTTTGACTCAATACTAATTAACTTGGCTGAACAAAAGCCAGTCCTGAAAAGGTCAGAGACCTTTGTGAAATATTAAGCCAGCTTTCTGTTTCTAACCATATAATGCCAATCACTTGGAAAACTGCTTCCTGTTTATGTGTCAAACATAATATTTTCCATATGGACTTCATAATGCCAGTTAAGACAATAGCAGTCCTATTTGAGAAGGCAAATTAGGAAGCAAAATTCAGATACTGATTTAAGTGGATAAGAATACAGTGCAAAGACATATTTGGTATCTATAGATTGTTAACATCTCAGCTAGAGAGTTTATTTTACATATAGCAGATATATTTGGTAATTAAGGCTGTTAATAATGGACAGATCACTAGATCATGTCTTTTTGATATTTCTGTATTAAAGAAAGAAATCTAAGTAGAAGTTAGGTCAGTAGAACATCTACCAGCCTCTAAAACCTAGAATGCAAAATCTTTTATATGGAAAAGTAGTTTAAATTGTTTTATTATATAATAAGTTTCCAGGAGGAGCCTTATTTAGTCATAGCTGAAAATGAAGATCAGGGTACAAAATCAAGCAACACTGTAGAAAAGAACATTGTATTGTATGTTTGATCTTCAAGCAGCAAGAAAAATGTTGAGAGGAGTTGAGAACACCAGAACATTTTAAAAAAATGTGAATAAGCAAATTTTAAAAATATTGGCAGCTGATTTTGTTTGGGGAAATATGTGGTCCAAACAACACATCATGGGTAGATGACCTATGTATACCTGAATTTACATGCATTACATGTCTTACATGTTTTGAAATGTATTGTGTTTCTTAGCAGAAAAAAAATTACTTCTCAAGATTTAATAGCCCATGATATTCTGAGTAAATTATGTCGGTACTTTTCCATGTTTCTGTTTTATTTTTATAGTTAAAGTGTTTCTGTGCCATTGTGTATGTGTTTCTGTCTCTTAATTTTTAAACCTAAGATATATTTTCCTCTTTAGTGTAGCATTGCTGTTTTAATAATAGAAGATAGTGCATCTGAGCTTTGAAAATGTCTCTTACAAGCTTCATTTATCATATTAAAAAGGTGCCAGTAGAAGTGCCTGAGGATGTGAAGTGATTTGTTAGTTTGAGAACAGAATAAAAAATTATTGGAAAAAAACATTTTATAAATTTATAACTCAAGCACATTTACTGAAGCCTCTTAGAGAACTGATTGAGATGACCTGATTCTTAACTAATAGAAGTAACAGAACATAATTTATATCTTTCATTTTACAATATAGTGGCTAAGTAATTCTACTTTATCATCCAGTAAGATTTATTTGAGCCAGAAATTAGTATGGTGCTACAGTGAAATACTTTGAAAGCCCTGACTTTGTATATCTGCCGTTTCTGTATCTGCTATTGTTTATAGGCCAGCATGTACTTCAGTGTCTTCATTTATAAACTGGGCTAAAATCTGGAGGTTTCAGGGAGATTAATGAGATGATAATTGTACAGCACCTGTGGGAGTTCCGTTACCTTATAAACACAATTTAAGGTGTGCCAGTTTTATTACAGTACAGGGGTAGGAAATGCCTGGGTGACTTCTATTAAATGAGGCCAGGTAAAGTTATATACTCCAGTGAAGAAGTTCCTGCTGCTTAGTGATTTTTTTTCATTGTCCTTAGTTATGAAATATTCCAAGTATATGAAAATATAGAGAATATATAGAGAACCTATAGTATATTTTATTTTTAAGGTCTTAAATATCATACTTAGTATTCTTAAATATATACTTATATATTGTACAACTTGCCTTTTTTTTAAGTCCATTATTATGTTTAATTAAGTCAACAGGGCTAGTTGATTCTTTTTAACAATATTATATAAGTCTGTAACACTTTATTCTCTTTTTTAGTTGTTTTTTAGTTGTAGTTGGACACAATACCTTTATTTTATTTTTATGTGGTGCTGAGGATCAAACCGGGTGCCCTGCACGTGCTAGGGAAGCGCTCTACTGCTGAGCCACAACCCCAGCCCCAACATTTTATTCTCTTGATGGACACCTTCCCTTTGTTCAGTTCCTTCCCCAGCACTTGGTATTGTTAGACTTTCTTTATTTCCTGAACTCAGTTGATGTCTTCCCCATCTTCCACGTTGAAATTAATTGTCATGCAGTACAACTTACCCATTTTATTTGTACAGTTTGAGTTTATGGTAGCAATGTAAAGTCATGAGTCCACTGTAAAAGTCAAGATAGGACATGTTTCCATCACCCTAAAATGATTCTCATGCTTCTGTATAGTCAGTTTTTCCAGCCTCTCACTATGACAACCACTAAGCTGTATTTTGTCACCATGGTTTTGTCTTTTCTAGAATTTCATAATGAAATCAAATGAAACTCTTTTGTGTAGGACTTCTTTTACTTAGCATGTTTTTGAGATTCAGCCAGGCTGGGGTGTGTTATTTTTATTCCTTTTTATTGCTCTATTTCATACTGTGAATATATCACTATTTATTCATTTACCATTGACAGATTTTTTTTTGTTTGAGGCTATTTTTAATATACCATTATGAATATTCACGTAGACATCTTTAAGTAGATTTTGGATATTTGATTTTTAGCAATCTTGCTGATTTGTAATTAGTTTTGAATAATCTGACTTTCTCAGATATTATGCAAAGATTATTTACAAATAATGACAATTTTTTTTCTCTTTCTAATCCTATACCTATTCTTGTTCCTGTTCCTTGTTTACTGACTAGGACCTCTGGTAAAATGTTGAAAGGAAACAATTTTAATGGGAATTTCTCTACTCCTTACTTGAAAAGGCATTATATAAATCTGAAGTTTTACCAGTAATTATGAGATTTGCAGAAGGATAGTCATGGAGCTTTTCTTCAAGTAAAGCTTACTCTTTTAAATGTTAAAATCTAATCACTTAAGAATACTTTAAATCAAAACTTAAATCTTGAATGTATTTTAATCCGTTTTTCATGACTCACATTATGAGACATTTGTCTGTCATACATAGTATTAATTCTTGACCATGAATTGCTCATGATATGAGCCATGTCTTAATCACATTTGAATTTGCCACAGGATCTAGTGCCGTGTTGCACACAATAGGCCTTTAATAAATGTTGAACTGGGTTAAGTAAGGCTATCGTTTTTGTTAAATTGTCAGTTTATTGTTGCATCGTGAATTATGATTCCCTCCTGCATTATCTTGTAAGTTGCTGATGTAACTTTTGCAAATCATAAAAAATTTAGTAGCCAAAACTTTTTTTCTGTATCTAAGTTTTGTTCATGCATCAAATATTTTCATGCCTACTAAGTGTCATGCTTAGTTTTGAGTTACGAGTAATAGAAAATGACTGTGAATGGATATTCCTAAGAACCTTATAGTGCATCAGGAAGAGAGAAGATCTGTATGTGAACTTTTGTAACACAAGATAGGAAGTGATTACTAGGAATGTAGAGAAGGAAAAAGAAATTAGACTTTGAACCCTTGGTAGCTCTTATGAAGCTTCTGACTATGGTGCATGGACTTTGGGTTCATAATTTGATTATTCAAAGACTGTTTATTTTCTCATTCTTAAGCCATAAATTTCACATTTTTGAGTTACTTAATAAATGACCTGTGAATAATTGAAGTATTTTATAAATATAATTTTTCAAGAAATTGCTATTTTTTTCTTTTATTGTAATAATTCTGAAAAATGATTTTTTTAATAACATGAGAATTCAGGTTCATACCGTGGCCTGTAATGGCCCTTTGTAATCTTCCCCAGTTACTTCTAATTGTCATGTCTTGACCCTTCCCTATCATATTGGGTACTCCAGCTAAAAATAGCACATAGTCCTTGGAAATGTGCATTCTTGCTCCATGATTTTATTCATCCTTTTGTCTTACATATAATTTCTTTTAACTCAATCTTCTGCTTTGGTAATGAATATTTATCCTTTAACATTCCACTCAAGTTATTTTCTCCCCAAGAAATCTTCTTTCCAATCTCATCCCTAATGTGCCCGTATCATATTTACATTCTTTACAATTGTAAATGTCTCTGTTTTTCAGACTGATCCAATTGGTCTTTTCCTTGGCAGAGGCTATCTTCCCAGTGCCTACTTGGCACTTGGTAGATATTTACAGTTTTTTTCTGAAAATTGTTGTTTGCTGAACAGTTAACAGTTTTTTGATATATCAAAAAGCTTGAAAACTTGACTGTTAAGGCTGAATATTCTTTTATAGGTATCTGCCTGGGGTCTTTGTCTATTTATGTGCTATTAAAAGAGAAAGCCTGCTAGTTAGGGTGGGTGTGTTCATACATTTGACTGTCTCAGCAGCTGATACCAAATGTTGGAAATGACTTATTTCCATCTGTCATGCCCATCCCCCACCCTGCCTCTGCCCTGAAATTATGTTAGGAACAATTTCTTATCTCCCTAGATATTTGTATCAGACTAGGGCTCAAACAAAACAGACTTTATTGTTCAAGAGTCATAATACCTAGTAACTCCCCCGTATTACTTTTAACTTTATTTTCATGTATGTCTTCCAGGCTTATCTGCAAGTATACTGCTTCCCAGTGGTATACTCAGTGCCTTAAGTGTGCACACTTGGCATATGAACAAGTATCACAGCAAAATGTAATACTCATAGTGCTTGATCTATCTGATTCTTAGATTAAACAGTATTTGTTAAGTGTTAAAGTCTGTCTTTAAAAATAGAACCTCATTCAATCTAGGAGCATACTGTTACATTGCTCTTGGTTGCTGTAACATTTGGGATTGAATTTTTCCCAATAAAATCAAGATAAAATTCCTTATCTTGGAATTGAAAACATAACCTTACTCTCTTTCTTAAGGGATTGCTTCAACCACATATATTTTCTTGGTCTGATAACCTCACAATATTTTTGTTCATCATTAATACAGTTTTTCTGTCTAAATTTATACATACTATTCTATGGCTTAGGTTAAGTCTACTTTCTCCCTTAACATACTCCATATTAGGTTTTAATTTTTAATTATTGAATTAGTTTTTTTAATTAATAACCAGTCTTTTTCTTTTCTGCTGCTTTGATTTTGAATAAAATGAGGAACTTTAGCAAACTGTTATTTAATTTAGAACAATGGAATTATAGGGTTACTTCTGAGTAACTTTGTGCTCTTTGAGATTCTAATTGTTTAAAAAATTTTAGCATCGTATTGTCTGTTCTGTCCTTTCTTATTTTCCTGTTACTTGTTCTTATGGATGAATCAGGAATGGTTTTATGCCTGGCATGAACTACTTATAGCAGGGTAACACATAATTTTGAGACTGATCTGATAAGATTCCCTAGATCTGTGTAATACATGAAGCTTGGTATCATAATACTGCAAGACAGTTGTAACCTTTTGTGAATTTTTAGATGTTAGATAATAGCATCAAAAATGCATGGAAAATAGAAATTATAGAGTATATCATTGCTTTAGACATGATTAGCAGATATGGTATTGAAAATTAGAATCGGTTTAATTCTCCTTAGGGACCAGTGTCCTCCAGATGAGCAGGCCTTGAGGTTATTATTACTACCAGTTATTATTCCTGGGTTGATTTTGATCAGGGTCCCAACTCTTTTTTTTTTTTTTTTTTTTTAAAGAGAGAGTGAGGGGGTGGAAGAGAGAGAGAGAGAGAGAATTTTAATATTTTTTATTTTTTAGTTATCGGCGGACACAACATCTTTGTTGGTATGTGGTGCTGAGGATCGAACCCGGGCCGCACGCATGCCAGGCGAGCGCACTACCGCTTGAGCCACATCCCCAGCCCCTAACTCTTTTGGTCTTTATGTCTTCATTCATTAAAACAATAATCCTTAAGGTTTTTCTAATTCTGAGCCTTTTGTGATTCTGCTCAGAGATATTAACTGTCCATTTTATATCTTAGGATCCAGATGATGTGGTACCAGTTGGCCAGAGAAGAGCCTGGTGTTGGTGCATGTGCTTTGGACTAGCATTTATGCTAGCAGGTGTCATTCTTGGAGGAGCTTATCTGTACAAATATTTTGCACTTCAAGTAAGTGGAAAAAAAAATTTTTTTTTTTTTTTGGCCTTCCCATCATGTGTATCAGAAAGATTTCCTAACTAGTCCTAAGCTTCTACTTGCAGTCTGTGGCTTTTAGCCAGAATGGTGGTCCTGTTTTAAAGCTGTATTTAAAAAAAAAATCTTCTAATCATATGTTTGCCAAAAGGCAGAATAGCAGTATTTTGAGATGTTGCTGACTAAAGGGTTTAGACTGTTGGGTAATTTTTCAAAATTGACTTGACTTCATTTTCCTAGTATAACTAGCGGCTGAAAGGTATAGTATCATGAATTGCCATTTGAATAAATACATTAGCCACAAATACTGTCTGTTGATAGACAGTATTTGTGGCTAATGGGTAAACCAATTTGATTTACCCCTACGATAGCCATTTGCTCTTGAGCCCAGACCAAAGTCATTGATTTCTTTAAGAGTAGGATAACTGCAGCAGTGATAATATAGTAACCTAGGGTAAAATTTGCTTATAAGTTAGAATTTTTAATAGTAATCCCAGTGAATTGAGACATAGGTTTTTTTCTTTCAATTAATTATGACTTCTTTTGTGTATATTCCTCTAGGCAATCATGCAGTAGGGCTTTTTCTCCCCTTTAGGAATTTTGCTGTAGGAAATTAAGTTTTTTATGACTATTTCAAATATTTCAATGTTTCAGAATTTTAAGAAACAGTTGAAAACTAATTCACTTTAAAAATTGAAGTAACTAATTTAGAAATATAGAATGAATAAGTCTTATGCTTTTTTCTGTATTGTTCAAGATGACAGCATGTTGATGGACATTACTGAAATACCAGTCATTATTTTTAATGTCTTTTTAGTTAATGGGCCAGCATTTATTTATTTATTTACTTATTTATTTATTTGCAGTGTTAAGAATTGAACTCAGTGCCTCACACATGCTAGACAGGCACTCTGCCACTGAGCTACAAACCCAGCCCACTAGTCATTTTTAAAAATATAATTTTTTATAAAAATACATGTGATACAGACAAAAATCATTTGGCATTTCTACTGTTCAGAGATAACATTTGGCGCCAAAACATTTTGTTAATAGGCCTCCAGTATTTATTGTATATATGTATACTGTAAACAACCCCCCCACATGTACACACACATGAAGTCTATATTTTGGTTTATTTATCATCGAAATGTAAAAGAGTTTGCAAGAAAAAGGCTATTTAGGTAGAGGTTGGAACTTGGCTTTGTAGCATTTTCAGAAATGCTTACATTTAAATATAATACAATTACAAAGATTTACTATGTTTTTCACTTAATTATGATATAAAGGAAAAATCAGATTTACGTGTACTTATGTGTAAAATTCAAAAAATTATCAGTATTGGCTAATAAAGGAAAAATCATGTAATAAGTAAACTATATCAAAAGCAAGTTCTTTCAGACAAAAACATGACTTGTTTCTTCATATATTCTTTTGTGAAAAACAGTGCCTGCAGGTAGAAGTAGGCCTGTGTGTTTCTTCACACTTACTTGTCACTAGATGAATAATTTCTCCTACACTCTGTTTTTATCTACCACAAAAAGTAAAGGGAAAAATCAGCTGTTTTTCTCCTTCTGAAGCCATTTTTTTTAATATTACTTCAGAACCTGATCTTAAAGAATGTGTTAACTCTGTAATTAAACTGTCTGACCTGTCATCTAAAAGTAAGAGTTTGCAAGCAAAATGCTATTTAGATAGAGGTGGCAGCTTAAGTAATGCTTACATTTAAAAACCTGTCTCACCCTGAATTGCTGAAATGAGTGTTTAAACTCTCTATAGCCAGATGACGTGTACTACTGTGGAATAAAGTACATCAAAGATGATGTCATCTTAAATGAGCCTTCTGCAGATGCCCCAGCTGCTCGCTACCAGACAATTGAAGAAAATATTAAAATCTTTGAAGAAGATGCGGTTGAATTCATCAGCGTGCCTGTCCCAGAATTTGCAGATAGTGATCCTGCTAACATTGTTCATGACTTTAACAAGGTGAGCCAAGTGTCCAGAATTTTAAGAATGTAGGTTTTTCGTTTGTGCTTTTTGTAGTTTAATATCAGTGTTTGTTAAATTTTCTATTTAATTTTTACTTTTAAAAATGGAATTGGATTTCTTTGCTTTCTCTCAAGCAGACCCCTAGGGACCTGGTCTTCTCACATCTTACACCCATTCTTCCCTTGCCTTACCTACTGTGAAAGCCCACTTCATGGCTGTTCTTCCTTTGCTGGCAAATTATTTTTATTTTTTTCTTACTCCTGTATTTTCTTAGAAGGATGTAATTTGTGTTCCCACTTCTTTATAGAATTTTTCAGAAATTAATTATTTATTGATCTTTGCCTAAGTTCTCATTCTGCATTTCCCCCCTACTTTTCAACATTTTTATGCAATGGAAAAGAGTTGATGTGATATCCAAATCTTCCAATCCGGCTCCGACATTTTGCCATATTTACTTCGTCTTTATTTTCCTACCATTTGACTATTTACCCCTGAATACTTAATCTGTTACCTCTTAAGAAAAGGGATATTCTTCTACACAACTACAATGTCATTATCATGTCTAAGAAAATTAACATATTATTTAGTTATATTAGTTTATATTTCAATTTCCCCAGTACTTTCGTCCTAGGAACTTGCTTCCTCAAACCAGGATTCAGATATTCAGAACTTCATTGATTGCCTGTGGTTTTGCCATTTTGAACATTGACATGTATCCCTGCAGTTAATTTTGCAGACATTTCATATAAACCATTTTGAGAAAATACTTCAAGTTAAAAAACTTAGCCAAAGCAAACAGTAAATAATAGTAGCTAACACCGAGTTCTTAGAAATCTCAGTGTTGTAGGGTTCACTTTAACTCTATCCTCAAAGCTATATTGTGAACTGGGCTTTCTCATCTGAACCACAGAAGACAAAATCATTTTAAGAGGTCGTTTTCCCAGTGCTCTAAGGATGGTGCTAGTATTTCACATACATAAGAGAGAGGGGAAGGGGTATTTGGGCTTATAAATGAAGGGCACCAAATCTCCCAATCCAATGATAGGTATTTGTAATTAATTTTAATAGGTACTATTATTACTTATTATAGAAACAAGCCCCTGGTAAGAATTTTATTTACTAGCAGTAATTTTTTCTCCCCCATTCCTATTTTCCTATCTCACCAAATTCTTAATTTATTGAAATACAGATGATTGATACATTCTAAAGTCAACCCATTTTATTGGTACCAATTAATCTCAAAAATCTAGTTGCTGCCTGTCTTACAAATATTCATCTAACTAGAATGCATCTTTTTCTTCCCAGAAACTCACTGCGTATTTAGATCTTAACCTGGATAAATGCTATGTGATCCCTCTGAACACTTCCATTGTTATGCCGCCCAGAAACCTGTTGGAGTTACTTATTAACATCAAGGTATAAAAATGTTTAGTATTTTCATTAATAATATTGTCACAGTGTCTTGGAATTCTCTGTTGAGAAATTAGCACTATAGGAACCCATCTTACCAAAATATAACCAAGAGTTTTACAAAGAACTACTCAGACTCATAGCTTTTTGTCTTCTTTAGTTTTTGAAAGTTTTATATTTTGAAATTAAAATACAATTTCTGAAGTTTTCTTAAAGGACTAGAGAGTAAGTCTTAGCCAACTACTTAATTCTGATGCCATAGACAATATGTAAGCAACTAGGCATGACTGTATTCCAACAAAACTCTTTGTTTATAGCTGGGCATAGTGGCCTGCACCTATAGTCCCAGCTATTTCGGAGGGTGAGGAAGGAGGATCACTTGAGCTCAAGATTTTGAGGCTAGCCTGGGCAACATAGCAGGCCCTATCTCAGAAAACGAAAATCCGTAAGAAAATATATATAATATATATATATGCTAGATGGTTAGTAGTTTGTCAATTCTTGTATAATACTAAAATCTCTAAGAATTGTGTCCTTTTTTCTAGTTTGTTCAATGTACATTTTGAGGTTTTCTTATGTTATTTTCTAAATGTAGGCTGGAACCTATCTGCCACAGTCATACCTGATTCATGAGCACATGGTTATTACTGATCGCATTGAAAACATCGATCACTTGGGTTTCTTTATTTATCGACTGTGTCATGACAAGGAAACTTACAAACTGCAACGCAGAGAAACTATTAAAGGTAATACTTTTTAACTTTAAAAGTGTTGGCAGAAAATTCCATTATGCCACTTCATTGTGTTAAAATATTTAGACGAAGCTTGATCATCGTTTTCAGTATGCTTGCGGTGAGAAAATAAAATGATATTGTGTCACTATGTAATACTTCCAGATTTATACATTCGTCTTAATTCTAAATATACCCTTTGCAGATAGAGAAAACAAGTCAGTTTGAAATGGCATTGTCTTGAAAAAAACAGGTGTCTCGCTTTCCATATAGCTGCCTAGTCTGACTTTCTATCCCCACCGTGTCTCATCCATTCTGATATCCGGAAGGTCTCTTCAGACCAGATCTTCACTTGTATTTTCAGTGATCTGGATCATAAGCAAGCTGTTTTTCTTTTAGATCACATTGAGGATAATCATACTTTAGTTAGAAAAGAATTAGGGTGAGGAATTAAGAGCTTTGATCCAACTAATGTCACTTTGCCAAATCACTTAATCTTTGTTTTCTCACCTGAAAAATAAGGATAACAGTATGTTCCTATTTTCTTTCTATTGTAAAAATAATACAAGAGTACCTGTGACAGAACTATAGAAATCAAGAAGTGCCATTCAGATGCACTGTGGTATGACTTCTTTGTGTCACCTGGCTTTCCTGGCTTTTATTAACAATAATAATACTGTTCTCTTCGCCTGGGGCTGATGAGTCATCTGAAAACTACCACTTGATTTCTTAACAAATTTTAAAATTATCTTGGTTCATAATTTTTTTAATTTGTTCTTTGTAGATAGGTTCATAATTTTTTAAAGTCAAAACTGATTCATACAAATGGATACATACAAAATACATACCGAAATTTTTCCTTTTTATTGTATATTTCTCAGTTTCCACAAATGTACACATGGTCATGCAAATACTACCACAGTCAAGATGTAAAACATTTCCAAAACCTTCAGGTTAAAAAATTTGCAAACAATCTGGAAGTCTTATTATTGTTGCTATGATCTGTGAAGATGCTTAATTCAGAAAAGGGAGAGAAATTATCTATAATGTAAGCAAAGCTATAGAAGTTTATGGAATATAATGAAATGTTTTCATGTATCTCAAACATTATCTGAAGATTAATGTGAGTATTTTTTATTAAAGAACCAAAAATTTAAAAACTTTTTTCTCCCAAACAGGTATTCAGAAACGTGAAGCCAGTGATTGTGTCACAATTCGGCATTTTGAAAACAAATTTGCCGTGGAAACTTCAATTTGTTCTTGAACAGTCAAGAAAAACATGAAGAAAAATTTAATACCACAGCATAACCCCATCCTTTGTATTTTGTGCAGTGATTATTTTTTAAATCTACTTTCATGTAAGTAGCAAACAGGGCTTCACTATCTTTTCATCTCATTAATTCAATTAAAACCATTAACTTTAAAAACATCTTTTCTTCTTTCTAAGTGTGGTGTCTTTTATATTCGAATTAGTAATTGTATGAAGTCATGGATAATACTGCACTTCACCACCAATCTTAGTGTTAGGATGAATTAAAATTTTTAATCATTTATCTGGATTTTTATGTTTTAATTATGCATTTTCAAGAGGAGGGGTTATCTAAAGAATAATCACATATGTGCATACATTAAAATGGACCACAGTGACTTATTTGTAGTTGTTAGTTCCCTGCTGCCTAGTTTGTTAGAGCATTTGAGCACACATTTTAATTTTCCTTTAATTAAAATGTACAGTATTTTCAGTGTTGCATTCAACTATTTACAGTATGATTTCCACCTTGATGTTTTAATATCCTAGGCATATGCTGTAATAATATCTTAGAAAATGTTGGAGTTTAAGAAATAACTTGTGTTACTAATTTGTATAACCCATATCTGTGCAATGGAATATAAATATCACAAAGTTGTTTGACTAGACTGCGTGTTGTTTTTCCCGTATAATAAAACCAAAGAATAATTTGGTTCTTCATATCTTAAGATAATCCACATAAAGAAAGAAACTATTTTTTAAAATTTCAGTTCTCTATATACAGTGAGTAAAATACTAGAGTTTTTAAAAATAAAAATAAGTCATTAATAACTAAACCAGATTCTTTTTGGATACTATTAAAGTAACATTTAAGACTCAACTTTGAATGATGCTGTTCAAAATAAAATACCTTTTATGTTTAATTGCTAGTAGTAAAGTAGTACTAGTAGTAAAGTCTAAAGTTTCCAAGAAGCATAAAATGCTGTACTCTTTTGAGTATATCCTTTGGGATGGGGGGGTGGGATAGTAGGGATTGAACTCAGGGGCACTTGGCCACTGAGCCACACCCCCAGCCCTTCTTATACTTTATTTAGAGACAGAGTCTCACTGAGTTGCTTAGTGCCTCGCTTTTTCTAAGGCTGGCTTTGAACTTGTGATCCTGCTACAGCCTCCCAAGCCGCTAGGATTATAGGTGTGTGCCACTGTGCCCAGCAAAAGTGGTGCATTTTGAGTTAAAGTAGTGATGTTCATTTGGTGTTAATAAGAGGTCTTGCTGTGTTTCTCAGGCTGTCTCAAGTGATCCTCTACCTCATCCTCCCAAGTCACTGGGAAGACAGATGTGCATCAAGGAGTCCAGCAAACTATTATAGTGAATTTATTTGTCAAAGGTTGCTTCCTGTCTGAAATAATTCAGAATCTACTACCATTTAAAATACCTGAGAGTGCCAGGTGCGGTGGCACATGCCTGTAATCCCAGCGGCTTGGGAGGCTAAAGCAGGAAGATCACAAGTTCGAAGCCAGACTCAGCAATTTAGTAAGGCCCTAAGCAAGTCAGTAAGACCCTGTCCCTAAATAAAATACAAAAAAAGGGCTGGGAATGTGTCTCAGTGGTTGAATTCCCCTAGATTCAATCCCCAGTACCAAAAAAAAAAAAAAACCAAACCAACCAACCTGAGAGTGATTTCATTGCAAATTACTGAGATAAAAATTTCAAAAATTTTAAAGCTTTAAAAAACCTGTAAAGGATTTGATGTAGAAACTGATTCTAATTCAGAAAGATTATATTCAACTCCTGGTTCTTGGTTTGATTTCAGTAACATTGTTAGAGTGGTAGGCCAGCTAGGTGGATATCTAGGGATTGAGAATTCGTTTTAAAAGAGTTATGTTCATTTTTTTTTAAATTGGTGCCTTAAATTATACATAATGATCGCATTCTGATAAAAGGAGAACTACTAAAATTTTATGACTTCATGATAAAAATGTAGGAGCATATTATTCATTCATCAAATACTTGCTGAGCATCCTATATATACCCAACACTGTATGTTAAAAGATACACCTTTGTGGAGGCTTATAATATACTAAAAGGGACTTATGTATAACCAGCCAATTATAATGTTATCGCTGTTTATCGGCATGGTGACGAGTTCTTGCTTACCCGAATGCTGAAGTATAACATCAGAGAAACACACCAAGGCAAGTTTAGAATGGAAAGTAGAAGCTTTATTAAAGAACAGCAGAAAGGACTTCTCCCCAGAGGAAGAAGGGGACCCAAAAGGCGGAATCCGGAATCCGTGGAAGGGGCAGGTCTTCCCTTTTTTATAGCTAAAGTCTTCTTTCAGCTTTCCCACACTCATGTATTTTGTTTCCCTTTATCTTTCAGTGATAGAATGCAGATGGGAAGGCCCAAAAGGTGGAAGATAGGGGCCCTGAAGGTGTAACCTGGGCAGGAAGGGCCTGGGGCAGCTTTGTTCAGCATTTCCCCGTTTGCTGGGAGCTGTTTCATTAACAGTTCCTTAGAATAGGTCCCAAGCCTTGGACATTAACCAAGTGCTGCTCTGCTTTCCTGGACTCCATTCTCTATAATGGCCTCCATTTTAGTTCTCTTACTCAATATTAGACCCAATTTACCTAACTACACTAACTACCTATCTGTAAATCTGGCTTCAATAATGCACAATGATCAGTGCTGTAAGGGAAAAGCAGACCCAGGAGGGTTAGTGGGAACTTTAGAATGCAAAGTGCATGGGACTGGGTTATGGAGGACCTTCTCTATTTTATTATTTATTTTTTTCCTTTTTTTTAAGTGTGATGCTAGAGATTGAACCCAGGGCCTCACACATGCTGGGGAAGTACTGCACCACTGAGCTACACCCCCAGTTCCTTTATATGCCATCTTGAGGACTTTATTCAGTAGTCTATGGACCATTAAAGGTTTGTATTTTGTAAGAAAATGTTCTGTTTTCCCGTTGATCATACTGAGGTATTAGGGTAGCAAAATGTGGTAACCACCCCAACTTCTCTCACTGCCTTCAAGTGTTTGCCTTTTTCATCAAAGTCCAGTGTGACAGGCAGGCTCTAACCTCCCAGAGACCCATAATTGTACTTAACTATAACACAATTGTTTCATTAGAATTTTTAAAGATTTTTGTATAATTGTCTTAGGAAAAAACACAGGATACTTCATAACATTTATAATTGATTTGGCCAGATTGATCTACCATGGTGCTTGAAAGGAAAGTGACCACAACACTCGGAGTGACCAAAAGATCTTTATTGCAGCAGTGCAACAAAGAGAAAAGAAGGAAGGAGAGAGAGAGAGAGAGAAGAGATGAACAGGGAGAGAGCAAGAGCAAGAGAGAGACAGAGAGCGTGTGCAAGAAAGAGAAAGAGCAAGAGAGAAAGAGCAAGAGAGAGAGGGGCCTGGCAGGAGGGAGTTTTTATAGCCCAAATCTAATGGGGCCTCTGGGTCTGCAAGCTGCCTTGTTGGCCCAAGGGGGGTTGAGTGCTCAGCCTTGAGTGGGACTTGACACAAACAGGTGATAAAGGACCAGATAGAGGGGGGTTTGAGTGTGTGGGCTATCTTGCAGCCAACATCTGTTCAGCCTGCCCTGCAGACAACACAGTTCAGCCTGCTCTGCACCCAACAGTGCTCATAACGACTTTACTTCCATTACTAGTAATTTCCCTAACTTAGAGTCAGTTGAATAGAGAGTGCGCCTCTCACCCAAGCTTGGTCATTCTGATGTCTTCTAGGAGTTTTGGTGCTCCAGCTGAGTTGCTAGGCTGTTCCCTTGGAAATCGTGTTCCTGGTATAGTTTGGAAAAACCAAAGTGCAATGGAAATTAAAAGATTACAAAGAAAATCAGACATACAGAGGGGACTGTCCAGTTACCTAGTGGGTTCCAAACAGATTCAACTATCCTTCCTTGTCCTTGAATTCTTACTACATTTGGGCTGCTGTAACAAAATATAGACCTGCATGGCTTATAAACAGTAGAAATTTGTTTCCCATAGTTCTGTCGACTGGAAAGTCCAAGGTCAAGCTGCCTGCAATTCCTTATCTGGTAAGGGCTTGCTTCCTCATGTGATCTCACATGGCCGGTCACTATGGGGCCTCTTGTAGAAGAGTACTAATCCCACGTGTGAAGGCTTCATCCTTATTACCTCTCTGAGGCCCATCTCCTAATTACCATGATTGCCTTGGGGGTTAGAATTTTCCACCTAAATTTGGACACAAACATTTGAATCATAAAGTGCCCTGTGTGTATCTATGTGAGTGACTTTACCTGAGACCACTAGTCCTGCTCCTATGCAGCATATTTTATAAGTACTAGCTGAATAAAGAGCACAGAAATCAGAAAATAAGATAATATAAATCTCGGCAAGTTTTTAGGACTTTGATGATGATCAATTATCTGACACAGGAATGAGAATCTCTGATCCAGAATTGGCAAATAAATAATGAGTGTGAAAGTGTACACATGATATAGCTCAGTATTTTGTAGGTGACT
The DNA here is from genome assembly GCF_964194105.1 of Spermophilus citellus. NCBI lineage: Eukaryota > Metazoa > Chordata > Mammalia > Rodentia > Sciuridae > Spermophilus > Spermophilus citellus. The sequence continues at coordinate 40,280,239 of NC_138182.1, read as the reverse complement.
AATGCTTTTTGTGACCCTTATCACCACTGTTAGCAAGTAAACACTGATCTTATTTTTTTAATGCATAATTTTTCTTTGCTTTTTCTTGAATCCTTTTAAAATATTTTCTACACTCATATTCATAAGTGGGATGCAAAAAAAAGTACACAGTATTCTAAATAGTGTTTATCTCAAATATCAGAAGTAGGAGTACAGAGATTAAAGAAATTCAAAGGCAGTTTAATAATGCAAATGAAAATCAAATAGATTGTTGAAATGAAAAAATCCAAATTCCACATTTGAATGTGGTTCTGAGTTAATGCTGAATAAATCTGTAAGATTTACCTAACAAAGAGATTGTTGCCCAGAATTATATAGATTCTATTCTATGTTAAACACCAATCCTTTCTTGTTTAACTTTTGAGACTGTTTCCATGATAAGGACTTCTTATGTCTCTATTTAGAAAATGCACAACCCTTCATGTCCACAGACCTGTCAGTCATCTCTAGCTTTCTACTCCGTAGGTCTTTGTGGTTCATGGTTTTGAGGAAAAAACATAGTTCAGTCTCAGCTCTCCGACAGTTGATCATTTTAGGCTTTTGTCTTACTAAAAAAATATATATATATTAAAAGCAATTTAAGATAATTTGAAATATTAACTGAATTTTGAAACTATAAGTTAAAATATTTCCAAATACCATTTGTAAATTATAGATTCTACACTTTTTAATTATTCTAGTTTTCTATTGTAGTTCAATCTTGTGAAGTCAAAGGGGTAGGTGTGAGTTCTTCAGAGCTCAAAATCCAGTCCTAAGATGACATGAAACAAGATGATCCTTAGCTCTCTCCACTTATTTATAAATAATTTATATATAAATTACGCAATTCATATATTCATTTTTTAAACATTTGTATTTACATTTTCACTATTTAAAAAATATAGGGGATGGGGTTGTAGCTCAGTGGTAGAGCACTTACCTAGCATATGTGAGGCCCTGAGTTCAATTCCCAGCACCACATAAAACTAAATAAACAAAATAAAGGTATTGTGTTCATCAACAACTAAAAATATTTTTTTAATTAGATATAGAAGTGTTAAAAGTAAAAAATGACTGTCTTCCTCTTTCTACCATCCTCACTCCAGTCTCATTCCCCAAGAGAATCTGTTGTCAACAGTTTTTGGATAACCTGGTTCTTGTATTAGTGACTAAGATAAAAACTACTTCCTCTGGTCATAAGATGTGGTCTTTCCATCAAACAAACTTGGAATATTTTTTAAGAAGGCAACCAGAAACCCACACACTGGACAGTCACCAGTCTTCCCAACAATTTCTGGGTCTTCTATAGTCATGGGTAACCAGGTTACCACACCCACCCTGTATTTATCTATGATCCTTTCTTCATATAGCAGTCACACTGATCTTTGCAAAGCACAAATTTGATATTTTTATTATCACACCTCCTGCTGGAAACATTGTCATGACTTCTGGTTTTTAAGACCGAAATACTTAACTGCTGTGCAGCCTAATCCCAATTCACTCTCAACCACATCTTGATCTAACTAACAGGATGTTCTTGGCATCTGTCACACTGGCTCTTGGTGGCTTTTTGGTGAATGCTATTCTCACACCTGTGAAATTATTCCCATCTATTCCTTGTTAAGCCCTTTAGTTAGCTTCTATTCAATCTTCAGAATTTAGTTTATGTGTTCCTCCCTAAGTGGCAACCAACTTTTCCTGAACTGATCAGAAAGTTTCTCTTGTTCTCAGAGAATCTCATAGTATCCTATATTTCTCTCTTTTTCTTTTTTTACTTTTTTGGTGTTACTGGAAATCAAACCCAGGGCCTCATAATAGGCATGTACTCTGCCACTGAGCTGTATCTCTAGTGCCTAGACTGGTATTTTAATAGGGTGTCTGGCTCATAGTTGGAGCTCTTTATTACTTATTGAATGAAGTATTCCTTTCTGTACTACCCTAGTCTTTTCCATTGTAACCTTTGTTTTCAATAATATATCATTTCCCATTTTGTCCTTTGGAATTGGGATTGAACCCAGAGGCTCTTTTCTACTGAGCTACATCCCCAGCCATTTTTATGTTTTTTTACTTTGAAACAGGGTCTCACTCAGCAAGACCCAGTCTCAAAAAAAAAAGTGTGGGGGAGGTGTTGGGGATGTGGCTCAGTGGTTAAGCACCCCTGAGTTCAATTCCCAGTACAAAAACAAACAATAAAACTAAACTAAATATTCTCTGGGGACATACTAAGATTTTTACATGACAGGAGTAGATGCGAATATTTCAAACCAAGATCCATGCTCTATAGGGACTGGTATTTGGGGACAGCTGCTCTTCCAGACCCAGTGTTATCAAAAGGCATCTGTACTAAAGGATTTTTTTTCTTTTCTTTTTTTTTTTTTTTAACACAGGACTGGAGGATACCCTTATATTTAGTAGATGGAGCCAAATGTTAATGTAGGGAGTTCTTCACAACAAATTATTGATTTCAATTATGCCCCTACATAAGTGTGAAAGGGGACTCAGAAGAGCTTTCAGAATGGAGTTTTTAGAATGCCAGAGGTAAAGGTAAACATTAAGCCTTCAAGTAAATAGAGGTTTTCCATTTGAGTATGAACATGGCAAGTTCTTGGAGCATTTCTTAACACTTCATCATTAGCCAAGTATTGGTTTAGTAGCTAAACCGACATACTTAGATTTAATCAACTCTAGAGAACGTTATACTTTATCCCTACTTATTTGATATCCAAATTCCATCACAAACCCTGCTGAAAATAAAAAAAAATTAAAGATAAAAATAAGCAAACCTTACTGAGGTGTCCAGAAAGGTAACAACCTGTGAAATCTGAGGATTCTTTTCTTCTCCCTGCAGCTAACTGGTATTCTGGAAAACAACTCTGCATTGATACCTTCCTTTAACTCCTCATAGAAAGTCCTTTATAGAGTCATGACTTAATATTCTTCTTTTTTGAGGATTGGTAGATAAAAATGAGTCAATAACATTCCTTTAACGTTTTAATGTCTCATGTTCCTTGTCTAGATGTTCTAAAATTTAGTGTTAGGAATTTTTTTTTCTCTTTTGATACTTTTGATTATGTAGTAGATCTAGATAATTCATTTTCTTCCCTTTTGCTTTGATTGCTAAGAAACTCAAAGCTGAAACTTCTGTTTAATTAGAATTGATTAATTTTAAACTAGGTTTTCTAGTATGTAACCTTTTCAGTAGGACTTGAAGTAATTTTTCATTTTGTTGTATATTTTACATATAATTTACATGCAAAACAATGACCACAGATTAGTTGCTTGTTCTTGAATTTTATTTGAATGGAATCATATAGTATGTAATCCATATGTACATAATCTTTTTTTTTTGGTCCTAATTCATAGCCACAGAGAATAAAATTGTGCATACTTGAAACAAAGCATGTTCCATGGTAGCATATATAGCTGATATGCTTGGGATTTTTTAAAATTTTGATTTATATTTGTTTTTGTACCTAATTCATACAATTTTGTTTCCATAGTTCTTCTTTGGTGTATTTAGACATTCCTTTTCTATCCTCTCAACCAAAGACATTTATAAAGCACAAATCTAGTGACATCCAGAGAAAGTTCACGCAGAGCTATTTTTATTTTATTGATTTTATTTTGCAAACTCATTTATCTCCATTCTACTTCCAGAGAATAATCAAAACCCAATAATATATATATATATATATATATATATATATATATATATATATATATATATATATAATCTTTTTGCCTGGCTTTTTTCCACTTTTATATTTTGGGCCTTCATCCATGTTGATGAATTAGAAGTTGTTTCTTTTCAGTTGCTAAATAATATTTCATATTTTGTATATAACATAATTTATCCTTTCTCCTATGTATGAGTATTTTGGTTGTTTATAGTTTATGGCTGGTATGAATAAAGTAGCTGTGAACATTCATGCAATTAGTCTTTGTGGACAGCTCTTTTTCTTTTTTCCTTTTTTTAATGATTTCAGTGTGAAACCGTCATTAATGTAACTTCATATCTTTTTGGAGGGGAGAGGTAAAACATAAGTAATAAATATATGAAAATATAGGAGTTAAAGTATTACTAGATATATAGTCATAAACATTAAGAACAACTTAAGACATTTCAGCTTCCCATTATCTTAGACTTGAAGGCCTAACCAAATATATATAATGGATTCCTTCAAGTAAATTTATGAAATTTGGACACCTACTCATTTGAATCCCCCCTAAGATATAGGTTGCTGTCTTTTTAGTTGAATAGAGTACACACCTACCTCATCATTACACCATGGAATCTACACAAGTTCCTGTCTTTAAATCTCCATTTTCCTTGTCCTTTAGGCATTATCAGACTTAACACAGTCAAAGCCAAACTGGATTTTCCTCTCCACACCTAGGTTTCTCATGGTTTCCTCGTCTCAGTACCTTTTTCCCATTGCATAGACTAAAAATGTGGAGTCATCCTTGATTTCTGTCTTTCATAAACCTCACGTCATGTATCAGCAAATTTGTACACTCTACCTTCAAAGTATAGATTATCCAGAATTGGAATGTCTTGCTTCCATTCCAGCTCCTAGAGCCTAGGCTAAACTGAATAACTGGAGTGATCTTTTCTAGATCTAAACCACATTATATGTCACTCCTTTTATCAAATCCCAATCTTTTCACATAGAATAAAAGCCAAAGTTCTTACAATGATTGACATGACCATATTAAGATGTCCCTCCCAGAACCTGTCCTTGAATCATTTCCTACCACTCTCCCAACTTTCTCGTATCTGCAGGCGTGACTGCCTCATTTTCCATCCTGCCTCACAGCTCTTGCACTTGCTGCTCGCCCCCACATACATCCCAAGATCTCTGCTCACGTTAGTTCGTTAGATAGGTCTTACCTGATCACCTTTTTACAAAGGGAGTCCCACTTCTACCCTCAGGACTGGCATTTCCTACTTGTATTATATTCTTCTTTTGCCCCTCTAGGGAAAACCATGAAGAATACTTCAAGTTTGAGAATGGGCAAAATGGCTGGGACTTGGCTCAAAGTTTCTTAAAACAGTGCTGGGTATGTAGCTCAGTGGAAGAGCAGATGCTAACATGTGCAAGATCCTGGATTCAATCCTCAATTTAAAAAAAAAAAATCTAAAACAACTGATAAGAAAATGCAAAGAATGAATAAGCTAAGAGTAATTGGGGACAATCTTTCCTTCAGCATCCCCTGTTTTCTCATGGAGGTTCCTATAGTTTGGTGGTCCTCACAGCCCATATGGAAGGAGATGTCCACCAGGGCAGAGCAACATGGAACTATGGGCCCTGCCTCCTCTCTCGTCCTCATACACAGCCATTCAACAACCCGAAACAATCTGTATGCTACCTTATCCTGCTGCACAATGAGCTGAATGAGGTTCACGCCTGATTTCCTTGCCGCTGTGACTATGCAACGTAACTACAAGACTCCTGCATTCTACTCCCTTATATGTAAGGGCCTCATGGCCATGACCTACCACACTTCCTTGTTTTTCACCACCAGAAATGATATACACCTATTTTTGTATTTGTTTATTATCTTCCTTCCCAAGTAAAATGAAAATTCCCTAAGAATAGAGATTTTATTCTTTTTGTTTGTGCTGTGTCTCTACCTCCAAGAATAGCACCTGGCACATATTAAATAATATATACTCACCGAATTTTGTCCAATGTCCTTAACTTGGTTCTATATAGTCTCTTCTTCAAAACCTGCTTTTATTGTGTAGTATTCAATGGTGGCTAATATCAAACAAAACCAAACCTTCCTTTTTCCTTTCTTTTCTTTCCTTTTAGCATTAGAGTTTTATTTGGGGGTTGGAATGGCCACAGGAGTTACATACACTTCAGACTTTGAATTTCTTATGCTGCATGTTAAGAAAGTGAGTTGGACATTTCTCTCTTCAGTAAACACCATGTAAAAACTCCATTACCTTATTTTAATGTCTAAATTTCAAATTATTTCTAATAGAGGATTCCTTAAGTGTGATTGTGCTGAATCACTTGGAGAAAAACAAGGGCAGAGTGTATTGAAATTCAGACTGATTAGCAAGTAAAAGTCCTCTTGGAGACTACATTCTGAGAAAGGTTCTGCTTATTTAACATCTACACATGATATGGCTTGGATGGGTTTGAATAGTGGATAGACTGGCTTGATAGAAATTGAGAGCTTCTCATTGATTCATTCCAAAAAAAAATTTTATTAAGTATCTAATATATTAGACACTGACTTCAAATGCATAATCCTAATTCTTTTATTTATTTTTTATTTTTTAATTGTATTTACTTATTAGCAAACTATTGTGGGTTTGTTTTTTTTGTTTTTGTTTTTTTACAGTTCTAAAGACTGAACCCAAGGGTGCTCTACCACTATACTGCATTCCTAGCCCTTTTTTATTTTTTATTTTGAAACAGGGTCTCCTTTAGGTGCCCAGGCTTGCCTTAAACTTGTGATCTTCCTGTCTCAGCCTCCTGAGTCGCTAGAATTACGGGTGTGCACCACCAGGCTCAGACCCTAATTCTAGTTTTTTAAAGTCAACATTGTCACTATAGTGGAATATTTTCTACTAGGTGACCCAGAAAATCCAGTTTTCTGGTGGTCAATAAGTAACCTGTTGTGATCAATTAGTTGTAAACACCACTGCACTCGGACCAGCCAATAAGTAACCTGTAGCAAGTAACCACGTGTGCAAATTATAGCACTAAGCTTTGCCCTAAAGGAGTGTGCAAGTTGTATCTGTCTAGAGTTATTGGTTGAAAGGAGAATAATATGCTTGACAATCTTTCTCTAAGTGTGTTGCTTTCAGTGAAAGAAGAAATGTTTACTAATAAAACTTTTAGAGATCATCTCTTTTTGTAACATGGAAACAATTATCATTTTATGTCACTATTTAGTAGGATATTTAATATTGACCAATTGACATAATATCACACTTGATATTATATCTAATCATTTTGGAGTCAGGCATGGAGCTTAAGCATGGGATGGTTGGGAACCCTGTATATTTGGATCTTTCTCCTCTAACACTTAAAAGCGTGCTTAGAAAAATGGTTATCAGGGCTCTTGCAAGCACAGGGGCATCCCACCCACCTAACTAAATTCTGGTAAACAGAAAACAGTAATCAGCTTTTTAAGTAGCCAAGTATACATAAAGACCAAGTCCACAAAGACAAAATTTAATAAGTCTGGTATGGATCGACTCTAGGCACCAGGATTTGGCCAAGGTCGTGGGGAGGCCAGCTCTGGTTGATCACAAAACCATATATACGGGGCACTGCAGACAAGGAAAATTGAAATCAGAATGGGAAAGTCACTGAGTTCAGTCCTATGATGAGGACAACGACAAAAACAAAAACAAACCAGACACAAGGCTAAGAGGCAGAAACTTCTTTATCAGTACAGTTCACTTAAAATGAGGAATTTAAATTGTGATCTGCTGATTGTTTATCTCTCAAAGAATCAATCCTTTAGGCAGAAAATAGAAGGTCCTTTCTCCTGTGAGTCATTTGTTACCCAGTAGCCTCAAGCTTCCTGGAATGACTTAAAAATTCCAAAACCCTAGGCAATGACATTGAAACACAACGTTCAATATTATTGACCTGCTCAGCCATTTCTGGACATACAGATAATGTGGTCACAGGGTATATCATCACAAGAGAGGACAAGAGCACAATGGGGAGACCAGAAACTGAAGAGGCACTTTTCCTATTGAGCCCTTCCTTAATGTTTTTCAAGGATCAGATACATTTTTTTTTTTTTTTACTTTTAGTGGGAAATTTCAAATGTAGACCCAAAAGTAGAAACAATAGTTTAATAAATTCTTATGAACTCATCATTCAACTTTGCTATTCACAATATTTTGTCTTTCTCATTTTTCTATGCCTCTTTGTTTTTATTTCTGCTAGAGTATTTTAAAGCAAAAGCCAAACATTCATAACATTTCATCCATAAATACTGTAATATATATCTCTTTTTTAAAAAAATCACAACACTATTCTTATTCTCAACAAAATTAACAATAATTCTTATTGTCTAATTCATACCTAAATCTCCATTCAGATTTCCTTGGTTGGCTAAAAAATGACTTTTTATACTTGGTTTGTTCAATTGGGATCTAAGCAAGGTTTTTACTTTGCATTTGGTTGTTGTGTTACATCCCTTAAGTCTGTGTTAATCTGTTTCTCTCCCCTTCTCCATCTTCCAGCCATACGTGTATACACACACACACACTGTGCACATACACTTATGAGTGTGTAAATCACACTCAGCTATACCCTCAGCCACTTGCTGATGGAAAAACAGGGTCACATTCCTATAGAATTTTCTACATTCTGGATTTTTCTGATTGAATCTTTATGTCATTTTGAATGTCCTCATATCCTCTATGTTTTTAGAAAACATAGAACTGGAGGAGGGATTCAATTTGAGTTATTTATGTATTTATTCATTGGCAAGAATATTTCGCTGGCTGTGCTGCAATCTTCCTATTGCATCAAATTAATAAGAAGTGATTTTAAACAATTAATGGGTTCACATAGGCCCTAATAATTTTATTTAACATTCTTAATTATGAATGTAATATATTCATCGTAGAAAAATTAGAAAACATGGATAGTGATAAAGATGAGAATAAAAAGCAAATATATTCCTACAATCCAAAGATGACCACTGTTTCATATTTGGTGTATGCTTTTCCAGTTGTTGTTGTTTTTCCCAATCAATTTTGAAATTTTCGCCTTTCTCAGCCCTTTTATATATCATCCAATAAGCCCTTTAGTTAACAAATATTTTGGGATGCCTATTGTTTTTGTGGTTCTGGAAATAAGAAGTGAGGGAGAAAATATAGTTTAAATACCTGCTATATAGTAGGTACATGTAGCAGGTACATGTTTTTATATTATTTTTCACTTATCTTCACAGTGACCTTGTCAGAGAAGTATTATATTCTCATTTTATTTAAAAAAGGAGATTGAGATTCAGACCTTTTGGAGTCTTACATGCTGAGTCCAAAGAATCTTAGAGTCTTCTAAGTCTGAAGGCCTAACATTCATTTCCTTCCCAAATGTTCTAGTCATTTAAGAACATATGTAGGATCATGAAAAGACTTAGTTGCTTAAAATGCTTGAGAGATTTTATTTGCTATTTAGCCAGGCCATTTCATTTAGGCATGTGAAAACAAAGTACAGCGAGTTCTCCATTTTCATACATTGAAAACAAAAGTTTTTCCTGTTTTCCATATTCTGTTTCTTACTGTTGATCTTTTCTTGTGGTACTGGCTGTTAGTTTTTAACTTAAAGTAAGTAAAGAAATAGAGCATGGGCAAAAATCTTTGATGGAGGACATTGAGTTTGGGATTGTCTATAAATCTTACACCTACTCTTAATCATATAAGTTCGTTCAAAGGAGCTCAGAATATTGGAATTGGAAAATATCTCTGATTACCTCCTGGAACATTCTCCATACAAATGCAGAGTCCAAAGATCCAGTGGATTCAGTTCTTTTTCAGCAGGCCACCCACCTGTTCTTGTATCAAGGCATGACTTGAACATTATCCTTCAGGTAACAACCTGTGACCATGGTGTGACCTTAACCTGTTCTGAGCATTTTTCTCTCAATCAACGAAAGGAAATGTTTAAATATTCTTTATTATTACCTTTAGGGTGGGCACTGGAATTACTGGATTCAGAAGCACTTCCTACTCTTGTAAAACACGTGCCAAGAATGGTTTCCTACTATTGTGAAAGCTGAGGGCCAGGATACGAAAAGGGATGTCAAACAGGGAGAGAAAATACATTTTAAATAAGCCGATGGTTATATTTTTTCTTGAGTTCTTTATTTTAACATAATTGTCTACAAGGATAAATTTAAATTAGTGTGCCTTCTAAGAATCATTCAGCTGGGTGTGGTGGACACTCCTGTAATCCCAGTGACTCAGAAGGCTAAGGCAAAAGAATCCCAAATTTGAGGCCTGCTGGGCAATTTAGTGAGACCCTGCCTCACAATAACAATAGAAAAGGGCTAGGTAAATAGTGGTAAAGTACCCCTTGGCTCAATCACCAATGTTACACACACACACACACACACACACACACACACACACACACAGGCTTTTTGAAAGAGAAAGAACCAATTAACCTTTAGTTCTAAAAGAAAGGTAGAAACAGAATAAACTTGTTTGTAATGCTACTAATTATACTTTTTTTTTAATAGACATACTTAACTATAGAAAAGTACAAATGTGTAAAACTCATTAGGAAAAACTAAAAATCTTTCATCATGCTATACTTCAAAATGCAACCATGAAGTTTAGAAATAAATGGCAGGAAACAGCTAATTGTTCATTCAGCAACAAGCTCTTGGGACAATGGCTTAATGCAGCTAGATGTTGTGGTTAGTATCCAGTTTCCTACCATTTCATATAAACATTGCCTCTCTGTTTCCTTCATGGATAAATTTAACCTGAAAATCAGTCTCAGTGTCTCCAGTGCTGTCCTGTTTGTAGGGCAATAATCAGTGCACAGGTTTTTGACACTCTGTGGCTACAGGATATCTTTCAGCAGCCATGTGCATTAGTTGTCTGTTTTCTAATGTTATTTCTGGACTGTGTACAGGGACTGATGGTACCATGTGGTTCATAGCTATTTATTCTGGCTTCCGGGCAATTGAAATGCAGGGAACTATTTGGCTTCACGGCATTTGACAGAAGGGAACAGATTTACTAGACAAGGTTGAAAACAAGCATGTCATTGTGGACTGAGAATAAATAGACATAAATATATCTTTTTTCTATGCATATCCAATAGTAAAGAATAATTTCAGATACCATTCATATTTAAGCGAAAAGTTATTTGATACATACCAAGTTAGATGCATCCATCCACCAACTTCAACAATTATTAGCTTCTAGCCAGTCTGATTTCAACTATGTCCCCACCCGCTCCCCCCAGCCTATGTTAAAGAAATCACAGACAAGTTATTTTACCTATAAATATTTTAGTATTTATCTCTAAAAGAGAGGGACTTTAAAAATTCAACAATACCACACCAAACTGAAAAAAATAGAAAACAATAATTTAATGTCATTAAATATACAGCTACTATTAAAACTTCCTGAACAGTCTCACAAGTACTTTGTTTTCTTTTTGAAGTATGTATATTTGAATCTGTTTCTAAATAAAATCCATACTTTGTAGTTGACTGATAATGTGATTTAAATTTAAAGTTTCTAATTGTAATCAATTAAACAAAACTTAAAATTGATCATTTTAAGCATTTTAAACTATACAGTTCAGTAGTGTTCAGTACATTTGCTTGTGACATACCAGTCATCTCCAGAATTCTTCTCATCTTGCAAAAATGAAACTCCATATCCATTAAGAAACAACTGTCCATTCCTGTAGCCCCTGGAAACCACCATTCTACTCCCTGTCTGTATGCATTTGACTACTCCAAGTACCTCATATAATAAGTGTGACCATATACTATTTGTCTTGTGACTGGCTTATTGCACTTAGCATAATGTTTTCAAGGTTTATCCATGTGTAGCCTGTGTCAAGATTTCTTCCTTCTTTAAGGCTGAATAATATTCCATTGTATGTGTATACCACATTTTGTTGATAGATGAATTCATCTATCTGTCAACAGACTTTTGGAGAATTAACCTGTTTATGACATTGGGTTCTAATTACTGTATAGTTTATAGTTCATTTAGGCCAGTGAATCCGAATTACCTGGAAGGTTTGTTAAAACAGACTACTCCCAAAGTTTCTGATTCAGCAGGTTTTTGATGGGGCCCAAGAATTTGTATTTCTAACAATGCCCAGGTGCTGCTGCTGGTAGTGGTTCAGGCCTGTACCTTAAGAACCATTGCCATATAGCTTTGAAAATTTAGAAAATGTTGGTTAGGTTTCCTCAAAAACAAATAGAAGAGGATGTAGTTCAGTGGTAGAGTGCTTGCCTAGCATGCATGAGGTCCTGGGTTCCATCCCTATCACATCAAATCAAACAAACAAAACAAAGCTATAGAACATATGATATTATTTCCATTCTATTAAGATTTATTTCAAATAGCATATGTAAACAAAAAAGCAAACAGAAATATAAAACTGACAGTTTTTTTAACTAGAGTAGATATAGTTATTTATATTCTTTGTCCCACAATCTTTGAAATCAGGAGGCAGGATGCGGCAAATCCATTTATGATATTTGAGGAAGGAAAACATTTAAAGGTCCTTTATCTCCCTCTAGCCTCTAATTCAAATTTTGCAAGCTGGAAACTTGCCCAAAAAAGTAATTAAAGAGAGTCTTAAAATTTAACATTGACTTACTGAGTAGAAAGCTGAATGAAGGGCCATTTAAATAATACATAAATATAGTGATTCAAATGTACATTTGGAGGATACTAAAGAACCCTGATGAAAAGTAAGGGGGAAAGATTGGAAAGAAGGCTTCTTTGTTTCATCTGTGCCATCTCTTGTTAGTTTAAATCCAATTGCATATCCACCCTGACAGCATTAGGTACCCCCTTCTTCTATTTAAATGTAGACTACAGGGTGAATCCTAAACCATGGGGTTGGATGGGGAATGTATAGAGATAGGAGATGTCACAGCATTTTCCTTTCCAAGGGCGTAAAGCTATGTACTGCTTTTTCATAGGGCATGACAAGAAATGGCAACCAAGAAAGTGACTCATTCCTACCTTGATTTCCAGTTTATATTGAGGAGAATGTGGGAGACCGGACCATCTCTCTTGACCCTTATGCTGTCTGACTTGGCAGCACTTCAAATGCTAGTCAATACCCATGTCCCCCAAACCTATCAACAACTGGATGAAGGTCATCTGTTCTCCATCATTTCTACTGTAAATCTAGGATGGTGGTTCTCAAAGTGTGAACTGAAGGTTCCGGAGATTACCTGAGATCCTCAAAGGAGTCCTTGAGGACTATTTCTTGATCATGTTAAGACATTTCCCCTATTCACTCTTATTCTGTCAAGAATACAGTGGAATTTTCCAGAGACTATGACAGGTGTTATTGCAACTTGCTGAATACAGAAGCAGATATAAGAATCCAGTTCTCTTATGCTGAGAGATTTCCTAAAATATAATGCTACACTCCTCATTAAGTTTTCTTGTTTTAGAAAGTAATCATAAAATCATGTTATTTCTGTTAACACGTTAATGACCTTATTATTATTTCAAGTAAATTAACAAAGTATATTTTTAAATTTCCTTAAGTTTTCATTTCTAAAATATTAAATATTAGTACATATAACCTATATTAAGCAAAAAGCCTCAATAAAATTTATGAATATAAAAGGATTCTGAAACCAAAATGTTTGAGAACTGCCACCTTAGGATTGTTTAAACCTCTCTGGGGCACATGCAATTTGCCTCGAAGTTATCCAGTCATCATCCAATGTCACAACAAGGTCCTATACTCAGTTTCCATTGTCAGTCAATCCTCACTATTAGGAAGCAGTAGTGTCAGGATGGTTAAGAACTATGCACAAAGAGTACAGGTTCAAATTTCTTCTTGGCCAATTATTGGGTTTGACCAATTTACTTTGCCCCTCAAATGTCTCAGATTTCTCATCTATTAAAGGGGTGCATGGAAGTCAGTTTGTGAGAACTGAATGAGAAACCACATATTATATGTTATCTGAAATGGATGGACTTTTTAAAAGTTCTAGGTGATGACCTCATTATAATGATTAAAAAGAAAAAGTAATGTGAATCTCAGCTTGTTTAATATCCTTGAAAAAGAGAAATAAGAGACATCCTACAGGTCAGTAAATGTTTGGTTGAAAAAGTACAGTGGATGAGAGAGAATGGGCTACTGGTCAGTTCAATCTTGCCAGAAAAGGGTTTTGATTCCTCATAGTTTATTGTCAAACCTTGTTTCCCTAAGTCTGAGGAACCTCCACTTTTGTCGTAGTGACCTTGGGCTAGAAGAACCAAAAGGAAGTTGACTTTGAGGTGATGGACACACCTGGACAGAGCCTTGTAAGAGTGGGCTTGCTGAGTTTTATATCTTGTTTGTACACATGATGCTTTGAAACCCACTCTGACCCCTTCTAACTCTGGCCTAATAACAGGCCAAGCAAACAAAAATGGGGCCCAGTGCCTCAACCTGCCACCACAGCCATCCTAAGGGGGAACATCCATGGATGAGTACCTGCCACCTGAAGTGGGATATTAAAAAGAAGTTGGTTTCTTTTCTCAGCTTTGGGTTGTATCCAAATACCCACTTGATAGATTTCTTTTATTTTCAAAATGTCTAATGTTTATGTGCTTACTTTGATAGAACCTAGTGAGTGGAATATGGAGAACTGGAATCCTTTTATGTCAATTCCTATCTTGGTTCTGAAGCATTCTGTAGTATTTGTTTCTTCTTGGACAACAAACTGAACTTGCCACTTGCTTCTATCTATGTCTGTCTTTTGTGTTACCAGCCCTGCTTCTTCTAAGGACTTATGTTATTTTCCAATTTCTAGGAAATTGGAGGAATCTTAATAAAAGGTGGGGAATCTTACATACCCTACATGCAGAAAAAGTACTATGTTAGCATTAAAATAAAAAAAAAGACTTGGTCTTAGATCTATTGTTCTAATACAGGTTTAGTGCCCAAACTGCCAACAGCCAAGCCCTGTGTTTTGCTCTAAGTAGTTTGATAATACCATATTCTAATTTTAACTATGGCCAAAGTCTCACATAGAATCAATCCTCTGTTGGACTGGGAGGAAAATCATTAGCTTCCTATGAACATAAGCACATCTCCTGAGGGAGTCCTATACATACCTTTAAGTAGGCTTTTGTAGGAGTCTGGTGATTTCATTCACCGGCATTCTATAACCTTAATCTCCTGGACCCATACAGAGGTTGACACAAACTTTACTGTGTGACTAAGCTCAAAAGTCATTCACTCACCCTCTCCCAGGAGTGGCAGCAAGCCCCCACCTTAATCAGGCAATAAAACCAACTGGAGTGGAAGTCTGACATCAATTCCAGTTTCCTTTATCCAGGGGCCTCAAGTACTCAAGCCTGACATCCCTACCCCTCCACATCCACAAATTCTGACCCCATCCTTGAGTCAGTGCAGCCCAGCACCATTGCCCAGAGAAGGCCCAGCTCTGTGTCTATTGAATGGTCTTGGTTCTACCTGATGAGGTCCCTATCTCTGATTTTGCCCTTTGTTCTTAGACACTGTTTCTGTGTATAGATTCATATGTAGAACCTTTGTATCCTACACAGGCTATCAAAGATTTGAGTGCACAGAGGGACTTCATTAACCAAAATGTGTCCTGCAAGACTGGCAACCAATCAGCCCAAGGATTGACCTGGTGTCACAAAGATTTTGTGAAGGGCTCCTCCTCCTGGTGAGACTTGTCATGCAGAAGACACTGGGCTTGGAGGTCCAGACAGGAGACTACAAAGGTGTAATCACATCAGACAGTGATGCAAATGACCAATAACTGGTCCCCTCCTGTCCATTCCTTCCCTCGTCTCAATTTTCTACATAGCAGTCAGGAAATCTGATGCCGGCTTCCTTGGTTTAAAGCCCTTTCCTGTGTCCCACACCGTGGCCTGCATGACCTTGCCAGACACTCCAGTCTCATCTCAGGTAGCCTTCTTCCTTGCTGTACTTCTGCCCCCCAAGCAGGAACGCCAAGGCCTTTCCACAGCCAGTTCCTTCCTTTGACACTTCAGTTCATTAATTCCCATATTTGCTTGAGTTCAACTCCAATTACTTCCTCAAGGAGTTACCCTTGAGTTCCCAGAGCAAAACACTCTGCCATGACACCTTTTCTAGCTTTACATCCCATTCCTTCCCAGTTCATAGTGACGACTTTGAGTAATTTTCATGTCTGCCTCCCCTGTCAGCTTGCATGCTTCATGAAGGCGGGATCTATGGTTATATATAGGTTCCCCCTGGAAGGACTGGGATGTACCACAGTGGTAGAATGTCAGCATGCATGAGTCCCTGGGTTCCATCCCCGGTACCACATTACAAAGGAAAAACAATGAGCTGGGATTGTGGCTCAATGGTAGAGCGCCTGACTGGCACGTGTGAGGCACTGGTTTCGATCCTCAGCACCACGTAAAAGTAAATAAATAAAATAAAGGTATTGTGTTCATCTATAACTAAAAGTATATGTATTAAAAAATAAAAAGGAAAAGGAAAACCAAACTCTCTGGGTCTTGAGTATTCACATGTAGAGGTTTGATAAATATTTATTAGATGGATAAAGCAACAAAACTAAATCTGGGAAAGTTACTATTGTAGGCTGTACCAGCTGGTGGCTACAGATGTAGTTCTATAACTTCATGCACTTTCAGCAGCTCTGTCACATTTGTGACAGCTAGACATTTTTTTTCCTTTTATGTGACATGCAGATATTAGACAGCTGCAGAAGTGGGTGGCTGACTTCTCCAGTTCCTTCACCTCAGTTTCTGTCTCCTTCCCTCTGACCCACCCCAAGTAAGACACACATTCAAGTACACACACACACACACACACACACACACACACACAAAGAACTTGTATACAACCTAACCTCACAATGACAGGTTTGGTACTCTGGCTTCTTAAATTTCACACACACACACACAAATTTTTCTGTATTTATTTAGAAAGAGCTGTTGATTGTCCTCATTTTGTTTTTAAAAAACAATTACAGGCGTGCTGGTGCATGCCTGTAATCCCAGCGGCTTGGGAGGCTGAGGCAGGAAGATCAAGAGTTCAAAGCCAGCCTCAGCAACTTAGCAAGGACATAAGCAACTTAGTAAGAGCCTTCTCTAAATAAAATATAAAAAGGGCTGAGGATGTGGCTCATAGGTTAAGCACCCCTGGGTTCGGCTGCCAGTATCTACATAAATAAATAAAAATAGAAAACAATATCAATCAGAAAAAAACCTTTTTAAAAGATTTAGACATTTCCTGAAAGTCTGTCTTCCTAGAAATCTTAATAGAAACTTCACATTGAGCTTTACCTAGCATGTTCGAGGCCCTAGGTTCAATTTCCAGAACTGCAAAACAAAACCCAAGCTTTCACATCCCTCAGAATAATTTTCCAACAGCATGCATGTTTTTCACCCACACTTCAATCTTCTTGAACTTCACATAAGGTCTAGCGTTTTTTTTTTTGTTGTTGTTGTTGTTTTTCCCTAAAAAGATTCTAAGCTGCTTGAGGAGAGGGTATGAATCTTTGGCTTTCTGTTCCCCAAACACCTGTGCACAAAAAGGGCCTATCAAAATTTTCCTGATTGTTTTCAGAAAGAGAAAATCAATTGAAAAGGAAAAGAAAATGAGCTAACGCTTAGAAGAAGTTGTTCCACAAATTGTGCATTCTATAATTGCATATCTTATGGCAAATGAAAATGATGACTATAAACAAAAAGATATCCTGTCCTCTACCCCCTTGAAATAAAAGCCATGTTAACTATGAAAAGTTATCTTTCATACCAGAAAGTTGTTAGATTTGGAAATTATCTTTTTTAAATATTTACTTTTTTATTTTTAGGTGTCACAATATCTTTATTTTACATTTATGTGGTACAGAGGATCAAACCCAGTGCCCCGTGCATGCTAGGTGAGCACTCTACCACTGAGCCACAACCCCAGCGCCCGGAAATTATCTTTTTAATGGAAAATTCTTTCCACAAACTGCTCTAGATTAAATAGTCCTTATGGTGTTAAAATTCTATGATGGCCAACTTTGGCTCATATGCAAGCGATACCTTTTCTCTTATCTCATTAGTTCCCATAAACCTGATAAGGAGGACTCAGAGCACAAACAATCATGTAGAAGTCATTGTAATATGAATCAGTGAAAAGTTTTTTGATTTCAGACTAAAAATTCTCTGAGCTGAGGAAAAAGAAAAATCCAAATGGCAAAGAGATTGAAAACTTACCCTGATGAGTCACTGAGGGAAGCACTGAGCTTGCCCTGTCAGGAAGAAGAACATGACACATACAACTACTTGTTTGTGGAACTGAGAGGAGAGGCTATCTAGAATTTTCTCAGGTTGAGACCCAAAGAGATTCCAGATCTCACAGGAGAAGGGCTGTGTGGTAGATAGAATAGTGGAACAGCATCCAGAGTCCCATGTATCAAAGTGTGACCTGGAAGCACGTGGATGATTCTGTGGCCTGAAATTGCCACATGGGATCTTAGGTAGCACCTCAGTTTCTCTGATTCAGCAGAATAGTGTGATGAATTCTTGTGCACTTCTGCCCCACCCTGGGCAGTATGGAAGTTAAAGAATACTTGTCAAACTGCAGGGGACTTTAATGGGATCATGGGGACCATGCAGCAATCATCTGCATGTCAGTAAACAAGTACTAAATGGATGATAGATGGCCTAAATGACAGCTGGACTAGTAACAGATCCTTGAGGACCAGGTGCCCCATCTCCCAATGCTTTGAAACTCCACAATTCAGATCTATCCCTCTGGTATGTGTTGACTAAATGTAAGTTATTACCACGTTGAGGTTAAAGACTTGAAATAGTTTTTTAAAATCAAGGAAAAATAAAATTACTGTTCCTTACATAGCTGAGTTTGTGGGGTGAAATTTGGAACCACTACACAAACCTCTTTTAGAACACTAATGTCAATGTCCCATATTTATATATGTGAAGCATATTTTGTGGACAAAGTACTTCTTTTATCAACACATGCCCTAATTGTTGAAAAACAAAGCTGAGTGGGTCATGGGTACCGAGTAACCTAGCAGGAGAATAGTGGATATTTCAGGGGAAAGAAAAGGGGTATTTGGAAAAAGTCCTCTTTCTAACTTAAAGAGAAAAGACAGTTAAGAGAAAAAAATTAAGGAAAAGAGCCAAATGAATGTCCAGTGTTGCTTTTATTTTCATTATGATTCTTATACAGAATTCATGGGATTTCCTGTGAAATTTTCTAGCACATTCTTTAAACCACTGGAATTGTTTTGTATTTATTAATTTATTGGATGTTAGAAATAAAAATAAACTGTAAGAAGCTGAAAAGGCATGTAACTTCATGAATATTAAGAAGCAATGGAGGTACCCATTCTAAGTTAAAATTGGCTTGCCTTATCTGGGTTGCAAAGACAACACACACAAAGATCATCAATGGTGGTGAGATTATTGATGGCATCTCTCATCTCTTATTTATGTGTACCAATGAGTTGTTTAAAAATAAATTTAAAGGAACATTGACTAGTGTTGACCTCGTAGCCAGGGAGGACAGGTGCGAAGCCATAGGTGCCAAAAATTTCTACAAACACACAGGTTTACAAAAAAAAACAAGCCTAAAACCAAGACTCTTCAGCAAAGTTGAAATTTGCTCTTGGGAGGAGATCCCCATTTTGTGACATTGGGACACACACCTTCTCCTGCTGGATAGTTTCCTTTAAGGGAAGAGTATTTTTTTCTTCAGTATTACTTTTCTTCAGTTTTGACTTGTTAAACTTCTGCACTTTGGACAAAGCTGGTTCATCACTCATCTTGACTGAAAGAAAGACTGAAGGCTTGAGTCTATCATATGGCCATCTATTCACTGCTGTCCTATTCACTCTGGATCAGGCCTGAAGCTGGAATTTTATCTGAGGTGTGGAAAAGACAACACTATGTTTAAAATCAGGTTAAATTTCTGGCTATGTCGGTTAATAGATGTGTGACCTTGAGAAATCTCTTAACTTCTTTGAATCTCAATTTCTTCAATTATAAAAGGGATCTATATACACATCCCATTGAATTTTTTTTTAATTTTTTTTTTAGATGTTGATGGACCTTTATTTTATTCATGTATTTATATGTGGTGCTGAGAATCGAACCCAGGGCCTCACACATGCTAGGCAAGTGCTCTACCACCAAGCCACAACTCCAGCCCCATCCCATTGAATTCTTGATAGAATTGAACTGTATCCTGAAAGAGCTTTGTAAGTGGTAAAAAAATTAAAAATTAAACAAACAAACAGAAAAACCCTGCACCATGTAGTGGAGGAGACAAATGCAATAAGAGATCATTTAAATGTACAGGACATCTGGGGTTGTAAAACTGACTGCTCAATACAAGGACTTTAGACATGAGGAAAAGTGCCTTAAAAACGTGCTTCTTCTGGAAATGTCTTTCAGAAAACAGGAAGGGCGGGGGAGGAATTATCTGGACATGGGAGGAAAACCCAGATAACTTGGGTTGAAGTCTAGTACCTACAACACTGAACTCTGTACCACCTATTTTTTGCTCCCTTCCCTTGGAGATCTACTTAGAATTAGTACAGGTTACATTGTCCTGCACTTATAGCTTCAGAATAGGACAGTCAGCAAATGCCTTCAATATAAGAAATTAACACTAATTGGGCTTTAGAAATTAATATTCTTTCAACTTCTAGAAATCCTTCTTAGATATAACCCTTACTGTGAAAAGCCTCTGCTATTGGTTCAACTAGCATTTCTTGCTTTGTGACATCTCTGGAAGTTCGAAATTCCTGTGAGAAAAATCTTTTGTCACTACCCTTTGAAAACTGAGAATTAGGAAGCAAGCTTCACCTCAGGTGAAGCTTCAGGTGACATGCACTAAGGTTAGAAACAACAGCAGTCTTCTAAATTTAGTACGGTGTCTTCTAGTTGTTATGCGACATGAAGAGAATTCCCTCTCTCGGAGTTCTTGTGAAGTAGTGTTTGGTAGGAACATTTTGCTATGTTACTGGGGGTAGGGATGGTATCTCAAAATCGCATGATCATGGTGCACATGATGGCCACTAAACTGTCTTCTCAGGAGGGTAGTACACCTTATTAACTAGAGCATTTGAAGTTTCATGGAAATTTTTGATTGGTTTAGAATTGTGGGTTTGGGAATCGATGCCAAGCAGAGGTCAACATTTTGTGCAATAGAGAGGAAATATATTTGAATGGGAAAAAAAAAAAACATCTTATGAAGGACTCCAGTGTCATCAAAACTGGGGCATTATTGGGGAAAGAATATTAAAAAGAGACTTTTGGGAGTGGGGAAACAAGTGTGGATTTGGATTTGGTTTGGGAGTTTATTGTTTTCTCTCTTTCTTTTTTGTGGTACTTGGGATTGAACCTGAAATGCTTGACCATGACACCTTTTAAAATTTGAGACATGGTCTCACTAAGTTATTGAGGCTGGCCTTGAACTTGTGATCCTTTTGCCTTAGCCTCCCGAGTAGCGAGGATTATAAGCATGTACCACTGCACCTGGCTCCCAAGTGTAGATTTTGAAGAATAGATATATTAAGGGGGATTCTCACAAATATTTTATTTTGAGAAATTTCAAACCTTTGGAAAAATTGCAAGTACAGAATCATAAATACTCATATGTCCTTATACGTGTATATACATATATAATGAGAGTATACACCTGTACAAATATGTACATCTATTCATTTTCTGTATGGCTAGATAGAAAGATCAATAGCTATAGGGAGAAATGTGCACAGGTATATAGTTTTTGAATCATCTTTATAGACATCATGACACAACACTACTAAATACTTCAGCATGTATTTCCTAAGAGCAAGGCCATTCTCCTATGACTACAATATAGTTATTCCACTGAGGAACTTAAATTTGATACAACACAATATCTAATGCATATCCAAATTTTCCTATTGCCCCAATAAGACTCTTATACATCTCCACCTTAAAAGAGATTAAAACATAGTTTCCTCATTCAACATAAACAGCATTTCCATTTTTTTCTACAAATTAATCAAAACCAACTACATTTCCCATTAATACTTTTATGCCAGTAATTTATTTGGGAGAACTTACACATGTTGCACATCCGGATTAGTAGAGGATAAAATAGAAAAAACAGAATTTAGCAGCAGGGAACCTGATTGACATTGATTACATTTGAAACAATGAACTTATTTGGTTCCCTGGGATGCTGATCTTTTTCTCTAATATCATATTTTAATCCTGCCCTCTCTCAGTCTTCTCAGTATGTGATAAGTTTCTTATGGTGCTTGTCTCCCAGATATTACTATTAAATAATATAAACAACTTGCTCTTAGTGGTCTTTTTTTTAAGTACTTTAGTTTTAGAGCAGTTTTAAATTCGCAGAAAAGCTGAGAAAACAGTACAGTTCCATGTATCTTCCCACCTCCTGCTTCATATACTTTCCCTTGTTATTAACATCTTATGTTGGGGCTGGGGATGTGGCTCAAGCGGTAGCGCACTTGCCTGGCATGCGTGCGGCCCAGGTTCAATCCTCAGCACCACATACAAACAAAGATGTTGTGTCCGCCGAGAACTAAAAAATAAATATTAAAAAATTCTCTCTCTCTCTCTCTCCTCTCTCACTCTCTCTTTAAAAAAAAAAATCTTATGTTAGCATGGTAATGAACCAATACTGATTCATTATTATTACCTTTAAAAGTCCATACTGTATTCAGATTTCCTTAGTTTTACCTAATGTCCTTTTTCTGTTCAAAGATCCCATCTAGGATATCAAATTACATTTAATTATTCTTTCTCCTTAGACTCTTTAAGCTGTGATAGTTTCTCAGACTTGGTTTTTGTGCCCTTTATAGTTTTAAGCTCAGAGGTCATTGATAATTCAATTTGTTCACATTGTTTAGCAGAGCACCCCAACAAATATTATTTTGATATAAGTAATACTTCTATGAAAACCAACCCTGTTTTTCTAAGTAGTATGGTGGTAAGGTTGATAAAGGTATCTTTGAAACTTCTTTGAACAGGTTTGGTTGTGTTTAGGTCACACTGTGTTTATTTATTGATTATAGATGGGATAGGAAGTCATAGCATTTATTGGTGGGATGATTTTCTTTGGGTGGATTGAATCAATGAAGCTCAAGGCAAAAAGACTGACTGAGAGGGTGGAACCAGTCAGAATGTGCTTTTTCCTTTGGAACCTGATGCTCTTACAGACCTCACATGACAGCAGGTAGTCTACATTTTTCTCTTTATCTTTGGATTAAGATAAAAGCATCTTGGGGTAATTTGGTTCAAGATAGACTACTATCCTTTTACAAACAGATAGTTCTTTGTACTTCATTTTTTTCTTTCTTTTTTAAATTGAGATGCAATTTACCTATAGTGATAAAGATACCTTTTGAGTGTATAGATACAACGTTTTGACAAATGGATATACCTCTATGACCAACACCCTAAGACACAGAATATGTCAATAATTGTAGAAAGTGATCTCATACCCTTTCCAAATCAATGCCTGCCATAATCTCTGGAGCATCCATTGGTCCAATTTCTTTCACCACAGATTAGGTTTGCCTGTCCTAAAATTTCATATAAATGGATTCGTACTGTTAATACTTCTTTGTGTCTGGTTTTCTTAACATGTTTTTGATATCCATTCACGTTTTGTGAGTATCAAAAGTTCATCTCACATTACTGCTGAGCAGCATTCTTTGTATTGTAATAATACACCACAATTTTTCATGAATTCTTGTATTGATGGAATTAGTTTTTTTTTCTGATTTTTAGTTATTATAAAATTGTTGTGAATGTTCTTGTATGGGTCTTTTTGGGAGACCTGCTTTCCATTTCTCTTGGGTATGGAATTGCTGAGTCATATGGTCGGTGTAAGTTTAATATTATAAGAAAATGTCAAACCATTTTCAGGGTGATTGTGCCATTTTATTAGGTATCTCTTGTTGCATAAAAGAACTTGCCACAAACTTGATAGCTTAAGCAACACACATTATCTTAGGTTTTATGGGCTGGGCACAGCTTTGTGGATCTTTGTAAGGCTGCAATCAAGGTGTTGGTCAATACTGAGTTCTCAAATTGCATCTCAGTTGATAAAGGATCCATTTCCAAACTTGTGTGGTTGTTGACAGAATTTGCAATTTGCAACCAGAAGCTTTATAAGTCATCTGATAAATGGGTTGGAGTTGCATTGCCAAAAACAGTAAATATTGCCCTTAGAACCCAAAGAGGCCCATAATGATAAGTTTTTTTCTTAGTGGCATTATGTGACAGGTGCAATTGTCCTTTATGTCAAAGATGGTGTTCCCAGAATATGCAGTGCTGAATACTAAAAGTTTCATCGATGTCCTTGATTACCTCCAATGGTATCTCCCATTTTGTGGTATGCGTGTGTTTTGCTAGGCCATTTAGACCATGCTGCTCAATGCGTACTCTACAAACAGATGTCTACACTGTCTACAAGGGGTCTACAGCCCACAGACAGTGAACACTTGTTTGTTCACATGGCAAGGTAAATTCAGAAACTGAAAATTTTGTGTTTAGAAATTTTTAGTAGTTTGATACTGCTGTGTTTTCTAAGCATTTTATCAGAAGACTCAGTGAGAAGGATATAAGTCATTTTGTTGGTTGTCAAACTTGTGGTGATTTGCATGTGCAGTAGGGTATATGCTAGTCAAGTTCAGTAATTTCCATTTATTGTTCTATGACAGATGAGAAAGAAAGAGAGTGTGGGGTGGGGAAGGCAAAGTGTGGTATGGTGGGAGGGAGAGAGTAAGGAAAAAAAACAAAGGAGAAAAAGAAAGAACAGGTCTGTCACCACAAGTGTTTGAGAAGCATTGATCTTGAGAACTTGCCCCTTTGTGCTCACTAGAACATAGGGCAGAAGAATTAAAATAGCCCTGGGGCTACATAGTGACCATGTGCTCCTACCCTTCATGCATATAAATCCTTCCTAATGATGGTAATGAGGAAAACCACTTATATCCAATCAATAACTACCTACAAAATGCCAAAGTCTATGTTAATCTGCTCTAAGATGATACTACATGCTGCAGGGCATATAACTACATGCTGCATATCTATAGGGAGTTATTACATGCTGCATGGCAGCTTCTGTTGGAACTACCATTGAGTTAAGTATATAGCTGTACACTGCCATCTGCCATGTCTCATTTTTGCAGGTGATAGACAGGAGAATCAAATGGGAATGTAATGAAAACTATAACCCACACAATCCTTTAAGTCTTTGATAGTCTTTGCAATTCTTCTAAGATGCTATCTTGCTTCTGATTTCCTATCCTCGATGGAGATGATAGTGGTGGTTTCAGAGACCTCTACCTTGCCTTGTGGCTATTACTCCACAGATCAGGGAACCACTGTGACAGTTTTGTCAGCAAAGATTATCTATTCTAATTATATATCCAGTAACTTAACTATAGAACACATTCATGAACCCATTGGATTCATTGTGTTAGAGTGAAGCCAAAACTCCATTGGTCCCCATTCTAACTGGAGAATCATAATGGTAACAGTGTCTGCTCAGACCCTGAGTCTAACCATTCTCATTTTCCAGTGCTTGATTAACTTGGCAAATGGCCACAAATGCTTTTTAGGAACCACCTGCCAAAAGCTGTCATTGTATGATTTGCAGGCAATAGAAAACTTATAACAAGCTGGAGGTATACCTTCTGTCAGCCAGAGGGTTCAGGTCACCAGTGGATTGGAGCTTCTCGTAGCTTATGGAAGCCAATTGTGTAGATCTCTTCTGAACTCTCTGTTTAGTGACATTGTGTTGGTAGCTTGAAATTGACCAAAGTAGGAATGTTACATCATAGAAACTGGTCAGTACTAAAATGTCCTTTCCCACACGATTTTCCCCTGAAACTGGTTATTTTTTCCCCCAGTAAATTACAAGGGGAGATTGGGGGATTCCCTATTCTAAGTCTTGTCCATCCAAAGTCTTAGAGTAATACTCATTTCCTCTCCAAGACAAGATGTGGACCAAAGTGACCCTTCAAATCTATGCCTTTAAAATTCGTTTTCTCTTAAAATCAGACCCTAGGCCTGCTTTTAGTATAGCTTGCTTTAGATTATGGGAAATCACAGTCTTATTAAAAATTGCCAGGAGAGATAATCTGGCTATCATGGTATGCCTTAGAGTGACAGGTGACTGTCCTGAGACATCAGGATCTTTTGTAAGGTATACAATTCCATCAACAGAATCCAGCCCACCCCACAATTCTTATAATCATTGTTCCCATACTGTTCAAACATCATAGCTACCACCTATCCCACTCTCTACTTCTACTGCATCCTAAGTAGCCATATGTGGGAAGCCTTACCAACTATGATACTGCTGTGTGGCCCTGATTACTAACTACTTACCATATCCTGGATTTTTATTGCCATAAGATCAGTAAGTAATCCCACCCCAGTTTTCCAACCTGATGTCTGTAGAATACTCCTGGTGCCAAGTCTCTTACCTTGGGTCTTTAATATTACCACTTATTCTAGAAAATATAGCTTGAGTGCAGTTTGGGAGAAACAGGATGAAGATAAAGTGGATAGGCAGGGAGGAGGAGAAACTAATGCAATCATGCACCATATAATTATGTTCTGGTCAATGATGAAATGCATATGCAATGGAGGTTATATAAATTATATTACCTAGTGACTTTAAAGCTGTCTTAGTTTGTCTAGGTACACTGCATGATGTTTGTACAATGACAAAATTGCCTAATGTTACATTTTCAGAACTGTGTCCCTGTTGTTAAGCAATACATCACTATATAATACTATATTAATAACCTAGCTAATGCTTGATGTCAAGCCCAACTGACTGCTCAGTACCATGGGAATATATTTTGAGAGATCATTTGAACTACTATTTCAGAATATTCTGTCTTGGTGGAGGGAGGCACAGGAATTTATCTGCTGCAATCATCTCTGTTGATTAAGGGTTTATCCCATGGGCATTAACACCTCTGCATTTCCAGGCTGCTCATCACTCAGGCCCAAGGATTAGGCATTGTCTCATTCCTGCTGGGCCAGAAGGTGAGCTGTGCTTGGCTTGGAAATGAGAGTGGGGAACCATCTAGATGCTTTCCTGTCAAGTCTCTTGCTGTACTGGGGCTGGGCAGAGCACATGCAGAGCTGATTGCTGTGGAGGCAGCTGGGTAAAGCAAATGTTCAGTGGGCCTGGATTCAGGGGAAGGAGTTGGGTTTAAAGGTGACTTACACATTGCTTGGGTCTGACACACTACCTTTTCTGATCTTAATTTTCAGCATTTCGTTTCTTTCCGTGTACATTCTTCCAATGAATTCTCCTTTTTTGCTAAGGTTAGCAGTAATCTATCTCTTTTTCATGAGTCTAATGAATTTTAGGCAATACAGTACACCTTCCTTAATGTTCTAAACACTACTGTGTACATGTTCGGTGCTCAGTAAATGCTTGACAAACTGAGGAACTTTTTGGGGGGACTGTGCCACTTATTTATTGTTGTATAATAGCCCATCCCAAAAATTAATGAGTAAAAGCAATAGTGATTAATTGGCTAAGTGGTTCTTCTGCTGACCTCACTTGATGGATGGGGGGAGTCTGAACTCAGCTGGGATGCTAAATCTTTCTCCATGTAGTCTGTCATGCTCATAGGGACTCACTGATGCTTCCCACATGGTTTGGATCCAGAACACCACAAGCTCTTATGGAGGTACTATATACTTTAAGCTTGCTGAGATCCTATTGGCCAACAAGTCACAAGGCCAAGCCCAGCATCAATGTGGAAAGAGACTATATACAGGCATGCATATAGATCGATGTGATTCACCGGAGGCCATCAGTGTATCAGTCAACTGTGGGGAATGTCTTTGTCAAAGTGTCCAATTGATGGGTGTTTATATTACTACTTATGGCAGAGACTTCTGGTTGCCCCCTACTAGGTCTCGCTTGTATCCACATTAATAGAATTCCTGATTTTTAGCCACACACATGGCCTCTCAATATTTTATTTACTTGTATCCTCACAACTGGATGTGGCTTTGCATCCAAGTTTTGATCAATGGGCTATAAGTGAAAATGTATTGTGGCAGTTTCCAGGAACTCCTCTTCAGTGAGAAATGACATGTGCTCTGGCTTTTTCTTCACCTTTCCCTCATCCTGCTGTCTAGAAAGTGCATGTGACTTTTGACTGCAATCTTGAAACTTAAGCACTGCCCAGGGATGGTGGAGTTGTAACTTGCAGATGTCTGTGTCCTGAGGACTTCGTTGAGCAATACCTTTACTCAGCTCTGGAATTCCCATCTCTAAACTTTCACCTGGGATAAAAATAACCTTCTGTTTTGTTTAGTCTGTTGTTATTTTGGGTTCTGCTATTGATAGCTAACCTTTCTAGTTAACTGGCCCAATTATTAAAATACAGTCCCTGTATATCATTAGACATATACTGTGCTTGGAGTATGTGATTCCCTACCTTTTACTCACCTTACCCAAAACAGATCAGAGCAGCAAGCTGCTAGATTATTACAACTCAAGCCAATGAATACAGACACTGCACCAGAAGAAACCCTTCTATTTCCAGGTGCATGGTTTTCTCCCCAAGAGGAGAAACCTGCTGCTCTAGTTTGAATGTGTCCCCCCAATTTTTTTTTTGGAAACTTAATCCCAAATGCAATAGTGTTGAGTGTGGGACTTTGAAAAGGTGATTTGATTTTCATACCTCTTATTCATCAGGAAAGAAGGGCAATGTATCAGGTAGAAATTGTACAGATTTAAATCAGCGAATTAAGAGAAACCTGTATAGATCATCAAGTCATTAAGAAAACAAGATAAAAGGGAGGAAACTATAAAATGTTTGTATTCCTGTAAACCAAAAGAGACAAATTCAAAACATTGGTGCTATCTGGCAAAGTGGGAAAAACTCTTAATACGACCCAGCTGCAACTCCTACTTTTTGTTTCTTTGGTTAGGGGACCCCTCATGTTAACAATACTATTGAGGAAAACCACATGAAAATGAAATTATTAGGTT
Source organism: Spermophilus citellus (assembly GCF_964194105.1). Taxonomy (NCBI): domain Eukaryota; kingdom Metazoa; phylum Chordata; class Mammalia; order Rodentia; family Sciuridae; genus Spermophilus; species Spermophilus citellus. Next base: position 40,251,476 of record NC_138182.1, on the reverse strand, counting down.
GTCTCCCATTCATTGTGGAGATAGGGGGCAGTGGGGAGAATGAGGGAAGGCTTTCACATTAGATGATGGTTGGGATTTGAAGGGTTGTAAATAACAGGAGGTACCTCAGTCACAGCAAGTTCTTAGGTGATGCCTATCTGTGTAACTCCTGATGGCTTGCTTATAGAAAATGTCAACACTATGTTAGCTGCTGTCTTTTGTCTGTTTTATGTTGCTATGATAGAACTATAAACCACATAGTGTATAAAGAACAGAGATTTATTTATTAGAGTTCTGGAGGGCAGGAAGTCCAATTTTGAGGAGTCCATACTTGACAAAGGCTTTCTTGCTGTCATAATATGGCAGAGGGCAACGCATGGTGACAGAGAGCAAGAGATGGCCAAATTAGCTTTTATAACAAACCCACTCCTATGATAACAATATTATTACATTCATGAGGGCAGAGACTATGACTTCACCACCTCATCAAGGTCTTACCTCTCAACATGGTTGCTTTGGGGATTAAGCTTCCAACAAATGAACTTTGGGGGACACATTCAAACCAGATCAGCTGTTTTTCCTCACTGGGAGAAACCCATGCACTTGAAAATGGAAGAGTTGCTATTACTCGGTTCATTGGTTTGAGTTGTAATTATCTATCAGCTCGCTGCTTTGGGTACCTGGTTCTTGCCATTGCCAGGGAGAGCTGAACCTACAGTGAGGGCATAGGATTATGACAGCAATACAAACACTAGAATAAATGCTTTCATTCTTTTCTTTCTTCAAAATCCTGCCTGTCATCGTAAATCTTTGTTCCTGAGATATGACCTAGAGTTTATGTGATAACTAGACTTGTTTAAATACTTAATTTTTCTCTCCTTTTTGAGCAGAACCTAACCTCTTTATCAGAGAGCTCAGAATACTGCCAATATTCTTTGTGTTCCCCCCAAATTCATAATGTTGAAGTGCTAACTCCCAGTACCTTAGAATGTGACTATATTTGGAGACAAGATCTTTACAGAGGTAATTAAGTTAAAATGAGGTTGTTAGGGTCATTCACCTAACTGGTATTTGTTAAGTGTCCATTACATGGCAGAGACAGGTTAGGCATGGGTACATACTAGTTAGCTAACACAGACCTTCCCATATCAACTGGCTGGCTTTGTGGACATACGAGCTAAGAAGTAGCAAAGTGCCCCATATTAGAAGGACCTTGGTGTTTATTTAATACTCTCATGTTACCATCTTTAAATTCTTAGTTTTGAACCAGGGGCACTGTATTTTCATTTTGCTCTGGGTCCTACAAATTATGTAACTGGTCCTGCTACTGGAAATTGCAATTTAGAAGGACAGTCAACTACAGTCTCTCTACTGAGGAGTGTGATTTGGTGGTATGGAGAGAAGGTCAGTGTAGTAGGAGAAGTAGCATAAGAGATTAAGAATAACATTGACAAGCAGAGGAAGGAGAGCTGCCTGCTGATTTCTTCCTTTTTTTCCTGTAATATTATCATTAACCCTGAGTAATTCAGATTAACTGAGCATGTTTCTGTTCTTTGAAACCTGAAAGAATTCAAGAAGAACACATATGGGAAGTGATTTAAATCATGGGATCGAAATTGAGCAAGAAGAGAACTGAAGACCTTCAAAGGTCAGTTGTTTCCAACATTATCTGTGAAGGGACTTTTCATTCTTTAAAATTTCCTATTTGTCATGAAGTGATACTTTTGGAAAATAAAACAAAAACAAAGTGCTAGAAGAATAAAATGAAAACAAACAATAAGGGCAAACCAAATACAAGCTCACATTTTCACATTAAATAGAAAAATTACATTTCAATAAATATAACAAGACAAATACATGGTATGAAAGAAAAGAATTACAAAAACGCAATTGCTCATTGAAAGTGTCTCTAAAAGTAATTAATATGGAGAATTGCTATTATACTCTTAATTTTTGGCATTTCACAGTCATAATAATTAATATAAAGTTGTGGAATTAAGTAGAAATTCCTCATACTAAACAGTACACAGTATCAATTTTTAAAACTTTGATGTGATAAGTGAGTATGTTCCTTCCTTGTGAAATTTCCTAATGTACGTTGATTGGATTGATGATACACTACTTGAAGGAGATAATGCATAGCCAAACTATTTTTGTGTTTTATTTTAATAACATGAATACTAGAGAAACCAGTCTCTCAAAGGAATGAAGAGAATGGAAGAAAGCAATTTTAGTAAGCTCAGGATATTTGCTTTAAACTTTTATCCATGATGAAGGAAACAAAGCTTTATTTTCTAAATTCTTCAGTAGCTAGTTTCAAAAATTGTCATATACTTGGTGAGGATGTGGGGGGAAAAGGTGCACTCATATACTGCTGTTGAAACTGCAAATTGGTGCAACCACTCTGGAAAGCAGTATGTAGATTTCTCAGAAAACTTGGAATGAAACCACCATTTGACCCAGCTATCCCAATCCCAAAGGATTTAAAATCAGCATACTACAGTGATGCAGCCACATCAATGTTTATAGCAGCTTAATTCACAACAGCCAAACTATGGAACCAACCTAGATGCCCCTTAACAGATGAATGGATAAAGAAAATGTGGTACATATACACAATGGAATATTACTCAGCCTTCAAAAATGAATGAAATTGATCAAATTATACTGTTTTATTGTGTGCATGTATGAATATATTTTAACAAATCCCATATATATAATGTGCTTATAAAAAGGGAAAATTTGACCTATAAAATTATAGTTATATTTAAATAATCTTTCAATAGAAGAAATGGATTTTGGATTCATGATTTTTTGGGTATGTGTTTGAGTGAACTTATTTTGGTGGAGAATAAATATTCAAAATAGTTTATCAAATTCATAATTACCTTTATTTTTGTACACATATAACTGTCATTTAAGTTTGATGGCTTTATTACTTTATTAGTATATGATTTTAGAACTTTGCTATGAGTTATGGCTATGAACTCAATAAGTGGGGGATTATGTTTCTAAGTAAAACTAGTAAAAACCCTTAGTTCTTTAATTCTTTAGAATCATTTATATGATCACTTAGTTTACTATTACTGTTACTAACACATTAAAGATGTTTATTTTATTTATTTCATCTCTTACAATATAGGACTTAAAATAAATGACACAAATTTTACTCCCTTAATGTGACTGAGTCGCCAAAAAAGACTCAAGTAAATCCAGGCATCAAGTAAAATTAAAATTACTGTAAAATAATAAAAAAATAAATATTTACATTTTCAGAGATTTTTACTTAGTTTTGAGTTGCAGGAAAAAAAATAACCTTAAAATATGGTCATACGAGCATGACAAAGACACAGGCATGCCCCCTGCAACTCACCACACAAGTTGGAGAAGAGTTCCATATTCTGTTCAATGAGAAGTGTCCAATGATCATGTTCTTAGATACTACTGACATGTCAAACTGCTATGAATGCTAAACATTTTTAATTTCAGTATTTAACTCCTTGTGACTAAACACAAGCAGTTTTGCAGACTCATACTGGTGCAAGGATCACTCTTTGCAAAGCATTGTTCAAAGGAACATTGAAGAGACAGGCAGAAAAAGAATTAGGGAGTTTGCAAAGCAAAAGAAGGGAGGGAGAGACCATGGATTTGTGGAAGACTAGGGAATTTTTGAGAAAGGGGAATCAGTTAACTGTGTTAATTGCAAGAAAGGTCAAGGAGGTAAAGGACCAAAAATAAGTCATTAAATTGACAATCAGGACGTTGGTGACCTTTGGAAGAATGATTTCAACGGAGTGCTGGTGATGGTAGTGGAAGAAATCCAGGCATTAATAAGCTGAGGAATTGGGGAAGTAGTGTGAATCAATGGAAACCATACTCTTAAGAAGCAAGATGGTGGGCTGGGGATGTGGCTCAAGCGGTAGCGCGCTAGCCTGGCATGCGTGCGACCCGGGTTCGATCCTCAGCACCACATACTAACAAAGATGTTGTGTCCGCCGAGAACTAAAAAATAAATATTAAAAATTCTCTCTCTCTCTCTCTCCCCCCCTCTCACTCTCTCTTTAAAAAAAAAAAATTAAAAAAAAAATTTAAAAAAAAAGAAGCAAGATGGTAAAAAAAAAAAAAAATGAAAATAGTGTGGAAGCTTGGTGGCGCAAGCACATGGAGGGAAGACTTATTACATACTGGAAACATATGTATACATATATAGTGAAGATATATATCTCATATAGATATATATGTCTAATATCACTGCAGGGGTCTCCAGCTGAAGAGAATTCCTTTTCAGATACACAGAAAGTCCTAAGAAAGGTTGCTTTTTTCCTCCTCTCCTTACAGTAATCTTCTTAAAATTATTACACAGGTAGGGGGACATGTGGTGCAACTTTAAGAATCTGCAGAATTTCTGAATACTTCTCTGGTAGTACCACAGAACACTGTGGTAGAGAATGGAAGGACTTTGACTCAGTTGCTCCTGAGTTGTGTGGAAGGAAAATATATTTAATTTAATTAATTTATTTAAATGTCTTGAGTTGCTGATGGACCTTTATTTTATTCATTTATATGTGGTGCTGACAATTGAACCCAGTGCCTCACATATGCTAGGCAAGTGCTCTACCACTGAGCCATAGCCCCAGTCCTGGAAAATAGATTTTAAATGCATTATGGAACATTGTTGAATTAAGCCATGGTAAATATACATATATTTTTGTAAATTGAGAAATCTTGTCTTTGATTTATCATAATTGTGGTAAATCTGATATTGATAAAATAGGTTTAAATAAAGCCAGTCATATCTACATTTGAAGAGAGCTTACTTCGGTTCCCAGAACTTTCCTTAGCTCTTCTGCTCTCCCTACTGTTAGCAAGCAAGCATTTACTGTGTGTCCAATACTGTGCTAGGTACTAGGCCACAATGACACCTATGATTTAGTCTTTATCCTAAAGGGGCTCACAGGAGAAATATCAGTCATGTTTTCTGGTACAGACAGCTGAAAACTTTAGCTCAGTTAAGGTTGGCTCTAGGGTTGGCCAAATCAGAAACTCTGTTATTTGCTGAGGACCCAATTCTTTTTATACTCGTCCTGCACCAATCTTAGCATTTCTGCCTTCTCCCTAGTTTGGCCTACTTCAGGTTACAACAGTTGCAGCAACTGGTAAGTCATATTCTCAAGATTACAGTTAAGGGGTAGAATTGTGTTATTCATGTATCCCATTTTATTGGGCCACCAGAAGATTATGCTCCATCTTCCAAAGATCAAATCTGCATCTGGAGCTCTTGCCTAAATCTGGAGCAAGGTGGATGGAACTACCACTTTAATCACATTCTCCGTGGCAGGACCTAGACCTGGCTCCCAATTCCTGGAAAATATCTGGACCCCAAATAGAGGGTTTCTGAAGTTAGAAAGGACTGCAGGACTGGCCAGTACCTGCCAAACCTTTACACATCCTGGCATACATCAGCATATGGAGAAAAAGACTGTCTATTGTACAACTTGCTGGCATAAACATATTTGAAGTTTCCTGCTGCCTCTGTCCTTGCTCATTTAGTTTTTAAAAATTAGTATTGTAAAAACAGGATAAGGAAATTTACATCAGAACACAACTGTGTTTGACTCACAGCATCCGAGTAAAACACCAATGGTATTTGCACACACATGGCAGAGTGCCAAAGAGAAAATCATGTACTCAAATGAGACGTCTATTAATATAAATACCAAGTGACAGAACAAACAGCTTCAAAGTCAATGTTTGATGGTGGTAGTTCCAGTAAGCTCTTTTCTGATGTCTTTTTGCTTTTGCAATATAATGTAATGGATACATGGAATCAAATATACTTGGGTTCAAGCAAGTCCTCCGCCTTTATTTGCTATTTGATTTGGGCAAGTTCTTTAACTCCTTTGAGCCTGTTTTCCAATGGAATGCTGATGTTATGTTTTTGTTTTAGCTGTAGATGGACTCAATACCTTTGTTTAGTTTTTTAAAATTTATTTATTCTAGTTTGTTATACATGACAGCAGAATGCGTTATTTAGTTTTTTTTAATGTGGTGTTGGGCATCGAACCCAGTGCCTCAGACGTGTTAGGTAAGCACTCTACCACTATGCCCCAACCCCAGCCCATGATATTATGCTTTTGATGGGCTATTTCTGAGGATTGAATAAGAATTATATGAGGCGGCCAGTACGGTGCCTGGTACATATTAAATTCACCATAGACAATAGGTCAGTCTTGCAAATTTGTATTTAATTGTCACTGCTCCTTTGAAGATCTCCCTTAGACGTCTCGATGGTGGCTCCTGTTTTTACAATACTAATATCGTTTATTACACTACAATCTGTACATTGCCCCCCGCTCCTCTTTTCTTAACCCGGGATCTCCAAAACGCTAGTGTCAGCTCTCCACTTTCTAACTCCCAGAAATAGGCAAAGTTCAGCTCCGACTCCGAGTTCCAACGTTTGTGTTTGTTTTTGTTTTGGCTTCTGTGCTCAACGGATTGGGCGGGAGAAGCCGGGTGGAGAGGGAGGGGGCTGCCCGCGAAAGGAGAGGGGCGTGCCCGCCCAGGGTGCGCTCGCCAGAGATCCCCTGCCGGGCCGCTGGTCAGCCCCAAGCAGCCCCACATAGAAAGAGGGGTGCCCACTGTCACCCACCAGATTCTCTGTAAAGCCGCGGTGCAGGTACGCCGCCCCCGAGCGGCGCGTTTCGGGTGGAAACATGTCCAGGCAGCGATGCCGGCTTCCGGGGAGGCCGGGCCTTCCCGCCCAGGCCGTGCGCCCTCGCGCCACGGCCCGCGCACCGCCGGCGCCCCGGTTCCCCCCAGACGCCGGCGAGCCCGGGAGCCTCGCGGACGTGACGCCGCGGGCGGAAGTGACGTTTTCCCGCGGTTGGACGCGGCGCTCGGTTGCCGGGCGGGGGAGGGCGCGTCCGGTTTTTCTCAGGGGACGTTCAAATTATTTTTGTAACGGGAGTCGAGAGAGGACGGGGCGTGCCCCGACGTGCGCGCGCGCCGCCTTCTCCGCGCTCCTCCATAGCTCCCTGGCGCCTGCCCTGGGAGAGCGTCATGCCGCCCAAAACCCCCAGAAGAGCGGCGGCTGCCGCGGCGGCGGCTGTGGAACCCCCGGCGCCGCCGCCGCCGCCTCCTCCTGAGGAGGACCCGGAGCAGGACAGTGGCCCAGAGGACCTGCCTCTGGCCAGGTGAGCGAGCGGAGCCGCCGCCGCCGCCGCCGCGGCCGCCGGCGGGAAGGGCGCCCGCAGAGTGCCGGCGGGTGGGCGCCGCGGCCGCTAGAGCCGGGCGCATCTTCTCCGGGGCCGGTCCCGGCGGGAGGACATCCCTCTCATCTTCCGCCCCGGTGGAGCGTCGGCTCGGCGGTGACAGGGTTCTGCGCTCGCGAGCGAGGAGAGGGCATCCCGGAGGGGTCTCGGCTCCAGCTTGACAGGTGTCGGGCGGGTGGGGCTCGGGTTCCTGAGCGGAGTGACAGGTGCAGTCTTTCCGCCGGCGAGGCGGAGGCTCCTAGGCGGCGGGTCATTGCGCGCCCCTCTCACACGCAAAAGAGTAATAATAATTTTTTTTAAAAAACGACCTATGTCTGTTAGAGAGTTTATTTCTCTCATCGAGATAACGGATTGCTCCGGGGGTCGTTTGACTTTTTGTTTTGATCTCCTGCGATGCAAAAGTTGGAAGTCTTTTCCTCTGGGCGTGCACTGCATCTACAGCCCTGTCCCGGAGAGGCCAAAAAACGTCTTGGACTTGAAGCGCAGGGTCGTGGGTGTCAGTTGCCCACGGGATCCTGGACCGAAAGGTTTTGTGGGGTTTCCTTAGAACAATGCTCTGTGCCGTGGGGATTTAAAACCATCTGCGGTGACTGGCAGAGCGTAACTCTTTTTAGAGGAACTGATATAGGGGCAAAAGTTTCGGGAGAGTAAGCGCTGGAAAGTTGCTTAACTTTTTCTCTTTCTTATTGAAGAGGCTCCTCTTGCTTGTTAGTCGGCCTCAGCGTGCCTCGTTCTTTCTTCCATTTTTGCCTTTTGACTTTGAATCAGAAAGAATCCTTGTGTCCCTCTTTTTGGTTTTGTTTGGGTACAAAATAAGAGGTGTTCTTGTGCTCACAAGGAACTTTCGCAACCACCTTTTTTACTAAATGAAATCTAAATTTCAAAAGCAAGTTCATGTGGATGCAGTAAAACATGACAGGGAGCTATTTATTGCGTTTCAACATTATTTTTCTCTCGGGTGTTACTTTATGATTAAGTAGCAAAAAATTTAAATAGTATATGATCATTATTTTTGTCAGCATTGGGTTTACTGTGAGACTGCAGATCCATTGCAGGGGGATAGGTCTTGTTTTTGACTCTTTCACTCCCTCTCCCATTCTAGTCCTCACCAAGCTTCATTTTATCCTCACTCTGAATAGCACCTTTCTTTCCACTCCCCAGATTGTAACAGAATTCAGGTTAAACTGTAAAAGATTGAAATAGAATTTTGTAAATGGACTGTTCATGCCTATTTATAATTCATCTATTTAAATGAACTGTCGTATAGGTCAATTAAAATCATACTCACTGTTAAGAACAAAATATTACAAACAAAAAAGGTCTGGGGAATGTTCCAAGAGGAAAAATATTGCTTCAGTTTCTGATTAACCTCTGATGAGTCCAATACTTGAAAGTTTCCCTTTGAAAAAAACAGTAATGTCTATAGAATTCCATGTCATCCACACAGCTTTGTAAGTAATTTTGATTATTGTGGAGTAAGCAGAAATATTGAAATCTACCCATCACCTTGGAAAAGAAGTTTCTTTCTCTTTCCCTCATCACATTATTTTATATACCTTTAAATGATGTAATTATAAAAAATTCTAAGTTAAAACCATACAAGATGCAGTCTACTTTTGCATACCCATGAAAACCCACAATGGTTTTCATTAGCACAGTTGATCTCTATGGCTAAACTAGTCATGTGTGTTTAGTGACAGGGATATGTTCTGAGAATTGCATCATTAGGTAAATCTTGTATGAACATTGTAGATCACACTTACACACCTAAATAGTATAGTTCAATCACTTGATCTGGCTTGATGCAGTCAAGAAGTAAACATGAGATGTATGAGAGTGCTGCTGGCATAACACAGAAATCTGTTTAACAAAACTTTTTAAAAAATTTAGTAGAAGGAGTAAACTCTAATGATAAAAATATAGTAAATATATATATATATATATATATATATATATAATATAGTAAATATATAAACCAGTAATATAGTTGTTTAAATATTATAGTCTGTACATAATTGCATGTTTTATTACAAGTGGCAGCACAGTAGGTTACTTATGCTAGCACCACCCAAAACCCAGGAGTAAAGTGTTGTGCAGCGGCATTATAATGACTACAATGTCACTAGGTGATATAAATTTTTCAGTTCCATTATAATCTTATTGTACTATTGTTAATATACTCAGTTTGTTGTTGACTAAAATGTTGTTTTATATCAAATCCTTGTCTTTACAAGAGTAGAACTATCACCTGACAATCTGAAAGTTCAGGAACTTGTTTTAGGGATGGATTCAGGACCCAGTCTGACTATATTTCCATTGACAAGTCCATTTTTACTTTGAGAGTTGAGATGTTATTTCTGTTGCATTATTGTTGTCTAAGTGATGTAGTTCCGAGAAAAACTGACTAAGAACAGCTTGCCAACTTTGTTACTGAAATAATCAAAAGTTCATTATGCTTTCAAGAAGGAGATGGCAGTTTAGAATAGTGGTCAAGGACCTGGACTATGGAGTTAGATTTGGGATCATAATGTGGTTATTTCTTAATTTCTGTGATCTCAGGTGAGTGCTTTAATTTCTCTCATTTGGTAGACATCTGTGAAACAAAAATAATGGAAGTACTTAATGTGGGGATTCAGTGAAACCACCATCATCTAAAGTATTTTGTATAGGATCATAATGAATACTCAAAAATTAAGTTTTTCCTCACACTGTTGCTATTATTATTAGATGTTAAATAGATATAAAATTAAAGAAAAGAAGTTAGTGAATAAGAATTTATTGAATGCTTACCTTAGTTAAAAAAGGTCAAGGAGTAAGAGCTGAAATAAGTGCTGTAATAATTAATATTATGTGAAACATTGGTAAGTGTAGACTACAATTTAGCAAACTCACTGTCTTTGAATGAACTGTTTAATATTATCTGTAGACTTTTCTTTCTGTTGTTGTTATCCTATTTCCCAAACAGTATTAACTATTGTACTTAATTTCTTTCACAAAGCTGTTTTGCTGCACTCGAATATATTTGATTAACCATGTCAGCAAATATTCTTCACTGTGTAGCTTCTTTATTTTGGAAAGACTATAAAAAAGATAAACATGTTTAAATTCTAAGTGTAATAATTTTTGAAGATAAAATAAGATATTAAAGTACTTATGTGATGTTCTCTTTCAGAATAGTGCTATTATGTGCAAACTGTTGAAACAAATGTTTATAAGTATGTGCCTGTTATATGATTATTTTCATTTGTTAGGCTTGAGTTTGAAGAAACCGAAGAACCTGATTTCACTGCCTTATGTCAGAAATTAAAGATACCAGATCATGTCAGAGAAAGAGCTTGGTTAACTTGGGAGAAAGTTTCATCTGTGGATGGAGTATTGGTAAGGATTTTCTTAAAGCTCTTTGAAAAAAAAATGTTCTCATTTAAAAAATAATTTCAAATCATTGTAGAATATTTGGAAAATAGAAAAATAGGAAATAAAAATTAGTAATAATTCCATTACCCAGAGGTTACCTACTTCTGATAACATGAAAGTGTTCGGAAAAAATCTCCACAAATAAACCTCCCAGTGAAGTCTTTTAAAGCAAATCTTAGGTATTGGATTTTATTTGTAAATACCTCACTATGATGTAAAGACTTTAAAAAATATCTTCTAATATGCAATCAGTGCTTAGAATCAGTCTTAGAATTAGTTCTGTTAGAATTCAGGATCTTTGATAATATCTTGATACATTTCTTCCAATTTTTCTTTGTGTGTGTGTGTGTGTGTGTGTGTGTGTATAAATATATAATTATAACAGCAGAAAATAATTGCTGTTGTTTTTATATGTACCAGGATAACATTCCAAGAACTTTGCAAATAAGTCATTTAACATTTCACTGAGATATGAAATATAAGATCTTTACATTTTATATTTAAATGTGCAATCTTCATTTTATGGATGAAGACACTGTACAGAGAGGTTAAGTAGCTAGGCCAAAGTCCCTAGAAAATAAGATCTCAAAATACAAATTTAGAATCATATATATAGTTATATGTAGTTATCCATGATTTTTTATCTTGCTTTTTTGCATTTCAAGTATCATGAACATTTTTTTTTGTTTTGTTATTGACTTGTTTTAGTAATATAGTTTCTAATGGTAGTATAATATTTTATCTAATAGATATATTTTAGTTTGGTTCTTAGTGGTATTGGACATTTAGTTTTTTCCCCCCAACTTTTGGTATACAGGCACAAAATAATTTGAGAAATAATTTTGAAATTATTTTTAAATTTGTGAAATAAATTAATTTATGGATATCTGGCATTTTTTCTTACAAGTTGGATTACTGAGTCAAAAGCTATGCATATTTTTGTGACTTGACAATTATTGCTAAATTACACTCCAGACTGACACTTTGAATTTACTTTATCATCATCATAGTATAAAAGCACATGTCTGTCTGTTTTTACTAATCAGATCAGCACAGCAAAATATGTTAATATCCCATCTTTAAAAATTCTATTAAACATTCTCTCAAAACTGGATACAGTGGTTCATGCCTGTGATCCAGCAACTTGGGAGGTTGAGGCAGGAGGATCACAAGTTTGAGGCTAGCCTGGACAACATAGCACAATCCTGTTTCAAAATAAAATATAAAAAGAGCTGGGAGTATAGCTCCATGCTGGGTTCCATCCCTAGAGCTTAAAAACAAAACAAAACAAAATGAAGCTCTGCTAGTAAAAAAGAATAAGTTTCATAGTTTTAAAAATCTGAACATAATCTCAAACTCCTTATTTATTTATTTTAAAATATTTATTTTTTTAGTTGGACACAATACCTTTATTTAATTTATTTATTTGTTTTATGTGGTGCTGAGGATTGAACCCAGGGCCTCTGACGTGCTAGGCGAGCACTCTACTGTTGAGCCACAAGCCCAGCCCCTCAAACTCCTTATTTAAAAGAAGAATACTAAAGTGTTTTGGATATATGACTTGGGTATTATCACTCCAGAGTATCTAGTACATATTGCCACTGACTTGGGTACTTTGTGTATAAAGATGTTTGTGTGTATATGCAGCTAAAGGGAGTCATAGCTCTGTCACCATTTCCTCTTTCTAAAATATTTTAATTTTCAGAGAATTTGGAAGGACTAGCTACTTAATAGAAAATATTAGTGAATACAGCTCATTTCCAATTTATAAGTGTATTGTGTTCCAAATCTGTTTGCAAGTTGTTTCCATCCTAGTTTGTACAACTTTTTTTTTGTTGTTTTAATACTGAACTGTAACAGAAATAGTTTTAATAGCAGAGGCCCTTTTGTGCTTCAAACTTGAATACATATACAAATAAATGGGACTTTCTTACCCTACCCTTTTCTCTTCCTGGATTTGTCCTTTCCTTCCCTGAGAATTGGCATCTTTATTATTTCCTGATGATACTCATGATGGGGAATGGGACATATCAAATCATTCCTGGTTGTGTCCTGAAAGCAACAAAGCAATTTCATATTACTCCTGGGATTTGGGATATATTTTTACAGATTGTGACAGAAGATGATGTTCTTTTGTCTTATTATAATTCAACAGAACCTTTGGTTGAAGTATTATTTTGAATGATAGTGAAGTTTTCGAGGATTGGCCTGAGAATTAAACCTCTCTTTACACAATAATTTCCAAGGGAGAATTTTTTCTGAGAAGCAAATGTTATGACACATTATGACACAAATTTTATGACACTTTTCTTTTCTTTCTTTTTTTTTTTTTTTTTGGAGGGTGGTATTAAGCATTGAACCTAGGGATGCTTAGCCACTGAGCCACATCCCCAGCCTTTTCATTTCTTATTTTGAGACATTGCTTAGGTCCTTGCTAAATTGCTGAGGCTGGCTTTGAATTTGTAATCCTCCTGCCTCAGCTTCCGGAGCCACTGGGATTATACGTGTGTGTCACCGTGCCCAGCCAGTTGTCCATTTTCTTTGAAGCAAGAAGAGAAATGTAATAACTTGAGGGACTTTTAGCATTTCAAAGTGGATGATGCTTATTGGAATATAGGATGTGGAGTCAAACTGAACTGTTTCAGGTCTCAGATATATCATTTATTATCTCTATAATCTTGAACAAGTTACTGCAAATCTCTGAAGTTTTTTTTTTAATCAGTGAAAGAAGCTAATAATAATTTCTGAATTTTGGAATCTTATACAGATTAAATAAAATTAATGCATATTAAACACTTATTAGTGTCCGTGAGTGAATATATTAGGTCATGCAAGCAGAATATTTCACTTAAGAATTAATTACCCTGGAAAATTTTATTACTAATATAATTTTTAGGAGAACTTAAGAATCAGTTAAAATAGTTGTTTTTTTTTTTTTTTTTTTGGCAGTGTTAGGGATTGAACCCAGATCTTTGCACTTGTGAGGCAAGCACCCTACCACTGTTACATCCCATCCCCTAAATGGTTGAATTTTTAAATGCATGTTTAGTGATTCTAATGTGGTACTTTTATTTAAATTCTTATTTTTAAGTTCTTTTTAAAAATATTTTTTTAGTTGTAGTTGGACACAATGCCTTTATTTTATTTATTTTTATGTGGTGCTGAGGATCGAACCCAGTGCGTTGCAATGCTAGACAAACGATCTACCACTGAGCCACAACCCCAGCCCCTTAAGTTCTTTAGAATGAGAAAAATTGTTTATGCATATATGAAAGCATATATTAAAGGGATATAGTGATACTTTTAATAAAAATTTTATGATACTTTGTCTAAAAGACTTTTTAAACAACATTTTAATATGGTATATGATTACTGTCATAAAGTTTCAATTTTCATTAATAAATCAACTAGGAGTGCTGTTTATATTGTGACTTACAGTGAATCAGTTGTTAGAATTTTGGTTTTCTTTCTGCATCTTGAATGCCAGTATGGTAAAATGGAAAAGGTGTTGGACTTCAAGGCAGAAAACTTTAGTTGTACATTAGTTCTCCCCTGTCTGAGGTTCTGCTTTGCACAGTGTCAGTTACCTGTGGTCAACTGGGATCTGAAAATATTAGATGGAAAGTTCCAGAAATAAACAATTCCCAGTTTCAAGTTTCATGCTGTTCTGAGTAGAATGGTGAAACCTCTCACTGCCTCATTTCATCCTCTGGAGACGTGAATCATTCCTTTGTCTAGTATATCTATGCTATATCTGCTGCTTGTTGATCAGTCACTTAGTATCCTTCTTGGTTATCAGATTGACTATCATGGTATCATGGTGCTTATGTTCAGGTTACTCTTATTTTACTTAATAATAGCCCAAAGTGTAAGAGTAGCTATGCTGGCAATTTGGACTTGATAGGGAGAGGCCATGAAGTGTTTCCTTTAAATGAAAAGTTAAAAGTTTGTTATAGATTGTATATGTATAGCATTACCTCCGAGATCCTGTAAGTTTGGTTCCAGGTCACTGAAATATTTATTTTATGACATCTAGAATTGTGAATCCTTTCCAGAAAGTTTTCAGTTTCTTTGCTTAGATCCATTAGAGGGATTTATGGTAACTATAGCCTTACAAAATAATGTCTGTCTTAAATAATAAGACTTGGAAGTCAAATTAGTCTGTGATCTGTGGGCTGCTAAATGGATTTTGTTTTAGCAGGCATGAAAAAAAATTAATCTTGTTGTGCATCTCCGTCAGAGCTCTTGAGTGGAACTCTTGTTGTCAGTCAGCAATAATATTTTGAAAGGATCTTTTTTTCCTGTTTTTTTTTTTTTGAGCAGTGGTTCTCAACAGTGGGCTTCAAATACTTAGTAAGACCTGTTTTAAACAGATGTGGTGTCATATGAACTTTTTTATTTTTGTTCAGGTAGAGTATATTTTGAGAATAATTCTTAAGGTTCTAAGATTTTCAGAATGGTAAATCAACATTGGCTTCAACTTAAAAGTCACCAAATGTATTAGCCCCTAACAAGAGAGTTACTCTGTCCTTAGAAGCCTTGAAGCTATGCATTGTCTTTTCCTCTCTAGCTATGAAAGCCCTAGATGGCATTTTCTTCTAATATAAGGCGGTGTTAGCTTTTTTTCACTTGACCAAAATGCCTGACAAGAATAATTTAGAGAAGGGAAGATTTATTTTGGCTCATGTCTTGAGAAGATTAAAAAAAGTCCATGGTTGGCCAGCTCTATTGCTCTTGGCTTGAGGTGAAGCAGAGCATCGTGGCAGAAGGGTATGGTGGAGGAAAACTCAGCTCAAGTCAGTAGGGAAGCTGTGAAACCAGGAAAGAGGAAGACGCTGGGGAGAAGATAAACCCTTCTAGGACCCACCTCCAGTGATCTATTTCCGCCAACTAGGTCCTACCCTTGAAACCTTTCTGCACAGAGGATCATGCTTTCAAACATATGAGCTTTTGATGGCTTTCCACATCCAAATCATAACAAGGGCTGTTTTGTCTTTATTCAGAATCTGGTATTTAATGTAGTCAACCTCATCAGTTATCTTAGCTAGATCTTATGGATAACCTGCTGGAGCTCCTACATCAGCCCTTGCTGTTTTATCTTGCACTTTTAAGTTACAGAGATGGCTTCTTTTCTTCATGACCCAAACTCTTCTATCTTCAGTCTTTTCTTTTGCAGCTTCCTTACCTCTCTCAGATTTCATATAATTAAAAGAGTTAGGACTTTGTTCTGATTATATTTAGCTGGGTTGATATTCTATCAGTTCTACCAAAACTGTCTCCATATCAGCAATGGGGCTGCTCCACTTTCTTATTATTTGTGTTTTTACTGGATTAGCACTTTTAATTTCCATCAGAAACTTTTTCTCTACATTAGCAGCTTGGTTGACTGTTTAATACAAGATGCCTAACTTTCAGTTTACTTAGGCTTTTGATGTGCCTTCCTAACTAAACTTGTTCATTTCTAGCTTTGAGTTTAAAGTGAGAGATACACAACTCTTTCCTTTCATTTGAACACTTAGAGGCCATTGTAGTGTTATTAATTGGCATAATTTCAATATTGTTGTGTCTTAGGGAAGAGGGAAAGAGGGAACAGTCAGTGGAACAGTGAGAGCACATGTTTATCAATTAAGTTATCTTATATGGGTGTAGTTCATGGTTCCCCCAAACATTTATAATACTAATATCAAAGAGTACTGGATACAATCACCATAATAGGCAAAATAATAATTAAAAAGTTTGAAATATTGTGAGAATTATCAAAATATGACAAAAGAGACATGAAGTAAGCACATGCCCTTGGAAAAATGGAACCAATAGACTTCTCACAAGCCTTCAATTTATAAAATTCTCAATATCTGTGAAGTGCAGTAAAACAAAGCACAATAAAATGAGGTATGCCTGTAGAGGCTTAATTTCTTCTCATGATTCTGGAGACTGAAAACCCAAGATCCACATCTGGTGATGATCTCATGTTGTGCTTCTTAACCTGGAGAAAAAGCAGAAGGGCAAGTGGGAACGTGCAGAAGAAAAAATTATGAGAATGGTTTCCCTTTACAGCAACCTGTTCTTGTGGTAACTAATCTAGTCCCATAAGAGGAAAAGCCGACTCCCTTGAGAATTAATCCAGTCCCAAGAATGACAATAATCCCTCTGTAAACCCTAATTTCCTCTTAGAGGCCCCACCTTCCAACATTGCCCATAATGGCAATAAAATTTCAACAAGAGTTTTAGAGGGGACAAACCAAATTCAAAACACAGCAACTTCCCTGGACTCCCAGTTCTTTCTAGGCAATTCAGAAATCATTGTTTTTTCCCTTGGTTTCTTCTTCCTTGCACTGCTACCTAGAATCTTTTTCTCTTAAACTGTAGTGTTTGTGGGACTCACATTTTATGATTCCTGTCTTTTAGGGACCACTGTTATTTATTGCCTAATGTCTAGTTTCTTATTTCATTTATTTCCTAGATTTTTAGTTTTTTCAGGCCAAACAATAAATATATTCCATGTTACTGTATTATAACTCGTAGCAGAAATCCTCAGTTATATATTTTTTTTAATGATTTTTTGTGCCTTCCCTTGGTCAAGTTCTTCACCAGAGAGGTACATTTGTTCAGTTAATGAGCATACATTAACATATCCTTATCACTCCTGCATCCATAGTTTGCATCATGGTCTACTCTTGGTAATATACATTCTATGGATTTTGACAAATACATAATCATATGTATCTGCCATTGTAGTATCATTCAGAATAGTTTCACTGCTCTAAAAATCCTCTGTGCTTTGCCTATTCATTTTGTCCTCGCTCTAATACCTACCTTTGTACTATCTCCATAGTTTTGCCTTTTTAAGAATGTAATACAGTAACCAAATAGTATATGGCCTTTTCAAATTGACTTCTTTCACTTAGTAATA
Source organism: Spermophilus citellus (assembly GCF_964194105.1). Classification (NCBI taxonomy): domain Eukaryota; kingdom Metazoa; phylum Chordata; class Mammalia; order Rodentia; family Sciuridae; genus Spermophilus; species Spermophilus citellus. The sequence goes on along the minus strand of NC_138182.1, from coordinate 40,233,899 downwards.
TGTATTTAAGTTTCTTCAATGACTTCTCATGCCTTGGTGGCTCATTTTCTTTCTGAATAATATTGTATTGCTTGTGTATGCCAGTTTACTAATTCATTCTATTGAAGAGTGTTTTGTCTTCTTCCATGTTTTAGCAGGTATGAATAAAGCATTAAAAACATAATATGTGCAGTGTATGTGTGTGTGTGTGTGTGTGTGTGTGTGTGTGTGTATGGTTGTAAGTTTTCAGCTCCTTGGAGTAAATGCCAAGGAGCATAATTGCTGGATCATGGTAAGAGTATGTTTAGCTTTATAAGAAAATGCCAAACTGACTTTCACAGTGGGCTGCACCATCTTGCATTCCCAATATTATGAATGAATTGCTGTACATTCTTGTCAGCATTTGATGTTGTCAGTGTTTTGGATTTTTTCCATGCTAACAGATATGGTATGGTATCTCATTTGAATTTGCAATTCTCTCATGGCATATGATGTTGAGCATCGTTTTCATGTCTTACTTGCCATTCACATAACTTCTTTGCAATGTATGTGTTTAGATCTTTTTTTTTAAATTTTTAATCGTCTTGTAATCTTATTGCTGACTTTTTTTTTCTTGGCAGTGCTGGGGATTGAACTCATGACCTCATGCATGCTAAGCGACTGCTGTACCCCCAGTTCTGTTTAGGTGTACCCACATTTCTGTAGTTGAATTTTAAGAGTTCTTTGCGTATTTTAGGTAATATAGTCTTTTACTAGATATGTCTTTTGCCACTATTTTCTCTCAGTCTGTGGCTTATTTTCTTTTTCTGTTGACGATGTATTTTTCAGAGCCAAAGTTTTTAATTTTAATGCAGTAGAGCATGTCAGCTTTTTCTTTTATGAAATGCCTTGGTTTTATATCTAAAATGCCATCCCTAAGGGCAACTAGATTTTCTGCTGTTTTATTTTCTAGGAGTTTTATAGTTTTACATTTTACCAATGTAAAATTTTACCAGATGCCAATCTCTGATTCATTTTAATTTTTGTGAAGAATGTAAGGAAGTCTCTCTGTGTGTGTGTGTGTGTGTGTGTGTGTGTGTGTGTGTTTTGTACAAGGGTTTCCAGGTGTTCTAGTACTGTTTGTTGAAAAGACATCTTTTATTCATTGTATTGCTATTGCTCCTTCACCAAAGATTAGTTGACTGTATTTCTGGGCCCTATTTTCTTTTCTGTTGGTTTAAGTTTTCACCAGTGTTTCACCATCTTTACTATTATAGCTTTATAATAAGTCTGGAATTTGAATGCTGACCATCCACCAACTTTGACCTTCTCCTTCAATATTGTGTTGGCTCTTCTGTGTCTTGTATCTCTCTTTGTAAATCTTTAACATCAGTTTGTTGATACACACAAAATAACCTGCTGTGGTTTGTTTGGGATGAGATTGAATCCACAGATCAAACTGAGGTAAGTGATATCTTGACAATATTATCTTCGTATCCATGAACATCTATATTCTATATCTCTCCATTTATTTATGTTTTATTTCTTTCATTAGGATTTTGTAATTTTCTCATATAGATCTGTACATTTTGTTAGATTTATGATTAAATACTTCATTTATGATGCTAACGTACATAGTATTGTGATTTTTATTTCAGAGTCCACTTCTTTGTTGCTGGTGTATAGGAAAGAAACTGACTTTTTTATACTAACCCCATCTCCAGCAACCCTGTTATAATTGCTTATTATAATTGTTATTAGTTGTAGTAGTTTCTTTGTTGATTTTTTTTAATTTTTTTACATAAATAATCATTATCTGAAAACAAAGACAATTTTATTTTTTTTAAATAAAATTTTAAAAATGCCTTTTATTTTCATCTTTTGTTTTATTGCATTATACAGGACTTGTGGTATGATATTGAAAAGATTAATTAAAAATTACCTTCTTCCTAATTATAGAGGAAAAGCTTTTAATCTCTTATCAATAAGTATGATGTTAGTTGATGTTAGTTATAGGTTTTCTATAGATGTTCTTTATCAAGTTTAAGAACATTTCCTCAGTTTGAAGTTTGCTAAATGTTTTTTAAAAATTTATTTTAATTAGTTTTATATGATAGTAGAATACATTTATGCAGCTTGATATAATATTCATATATGGAGTATAATTTTTCATTTTTCTCGTTGTACATGTTGTAGAATCGCACTGGTAATGCAGTCATATGTGTATTTAGGATAATAATGTCTGTTTCATTCTACTATCTTTCCTACCCCCATACCCCTTTCCCTCCCTTCACTCCCCTGTACTAAGGTCACTCCTCTGTACTTATCTAAGGTCACTCTATTCTTCCCTAGCTCCCCACCTCCTTATTATGAATTAGCTTCTGCATATCAGAGAAAACATTAGGCCTTTGGTGTTTTAGAATTGGCTTATTTTGCTTTTGCTAAGCATTTTTTTCTAATTATTATTTTAGTTATCAATGGATCTTTATTTTATTTTATTTTCGGTGCTGAGAATCTAACTCTGTGCCTCACACATGCTAGGCAAGTGCTCTACCACTGAGCCATGACCCTAGCCCTTTGCTAAGCATTTTTATCATGAATGGATATTGGGATTTTTGTCAAACACCATTTCTGCATCTATTGATAGAATCATGTAATTTTCTTTTTTATTTTTTTATGGCTTACATTAATTATTTGAATGCTAAGCCAGCCTTGCAAAGCCCCACCTAGTTGAGGGTTTTAATACATTGTTTGCTTTACTAAAATTTAGGATTTTTGCATCTATTTTCATGGTGACATTGGTCTGTAAGTTTTTGTTTGTTTTTCCCTATAATATCTTTGTCTGGTTTTGACATTAGGGTAATGCTGTCCTCAGCAATCATACAGTGAATTAGGAAATATTTCCTCTGCTTCTGTCTTCTGGAAGAGATTGAGGAATGTTGGTATAATTTCTTTAAATGTTTAGTAAAATTTATCAGTGAGCCCATCTGGGCCTGGAAAATTCTATTTTAGAAAATAATAATTGATACTGTTGATTTTGGGTCTATAAATATGAGCTTATTGTATGGTGTATTTTTTGTGTTAGTTTTGTCAGATTATATATTTAAATAAACTAGTCATTCCATCTAAGTTATCAAATATATGGGGATAGAGTTGTTTATATATTTCTTTATTAAAAGTTTCTGTAATGACTTCCCCTCTTTTCTAATATTAATATTTTGTGCCTTTATTTTCTTAGTCTGCCTAGAGGTTTATTGATTTTATTGATTTTTTATGAAGAACTAGCTTTTGGTGTCGTTGATTTTCTCACATTGCTGTTTTCAGCTTTACTCATTTCTATCCTATATTTTATTACTTCTCTTCTTCTACTTACTTTGAGTTCAATTTATTTTGACTCCCTAGGGAGAAGTTAGATTGTTGATTATAGATCTTCTGCTTTCTTAAATATATGAGTTCATGTATAAATTTCCCTCTTGACACTGTTTTCACTGCATTTGACAAGTAGATAAATTGTATTTACATTCAATTCAGAACAATAAGCAGTTTTTGTAATTTTTAGAAGTATTTTGGGATTTTCCATGTATTTTTTAATTGTTGAGTGCTAGTTTAATTCCATTATGGCCTCAGAGCATTCACTGTATGATTTCTATTCTTTTGAATTTGTTAAGGTTTATTTTATGGCCCCAGATATGGTGTGTCTCAGTGAGTGTTCCATGTAAGCTTCAGAAGAATTTGTACTCCAATATTGTTTGATGAAGAAGTTATAGATGCCAATATAATCTAGTTAACTGATAGTATATAAGAGTTTTTAATATTTTTTCTCTAATTATCTTTTCGATGTCTACAGGATATGTAGCCACATTCCTGCTAACATTGGTAATTTGTGCCTTCTCTTTTTTCTTGGATTATCTGGCTAGAGGTTTGTTCATTTTTAAAAAATATTTATTTATATATTTTTTAGTTGTAGGTGGACACAATACCTTTATTTTATTAATTTTTATGTGGTGCTGAGGATCGAACCCAGGGCCTCGCACATGCTATGCGAATGCTCTACCCCTGAGCCACAACCCCAGCCCTAGAGGTTTATTGATTTTAATATATTTTTTTCAAAACCTAGATTTTGTTTTTCTGTTTTCAATTTTATTGAATTTTGCTATTATATTTATATATTTTTATTATTTGATTTTTTTGGTGGCGGGGGGCACCAGGGATTGAACTCAGGGGCACTCAATTACTGAGCCACATCCCCAGCCCTATTTTGTATTTTATTTAGAGACAGGGTCCCACTGAGTTGCTTAGTGCTCACCATTGCTGAGGCTGGCTTTGAACTCAAGATCCACTTTCCCTTGGACTGGGGTTGTGGCTCAGTGGTAGAATGTGTGCCTAGCAGATGTGAGGCCCTGGGTTCCATCTTCAGAACCACATAAAAATAAATAAAATAAAAGTATTGTGTCCAACTACAACTAGAAAATAAATGTTATTAAAAAAAAAACAATTAAAAAAAGATCCTCCCGCCCCAACCTCCTGAGTCACTGGGATATAGGTGTGCACCACTGCGCCTGGCTTGATTTGGTTTTAATTTTTTCTTTCTTTTTTTGGTGGTACTAGATATTGAACCCAGGGACACTTTACCACTGAGCTACTTCACTAGTCCTTTTTAAAATTTTTTGAGATGGGGTCTTAATAAGTTGCCAAGGCTGGCTTTGATATGAGATCCTCCAGCTTTAGTCTCCTAAGTAAATAGGATTATAGGTGTGTGCCACCGTGCCCAGCTAGTCTTAATGTATTTATTTATTTTCTGTAATTTCTTTTTTCTTTTTTTTTTCTTTTTTTTAACCCTGACACCATGTGTCATTTCATTCTTCTTTTCCCATTTTCCATAGAAGCCCCAAAATATCTCATAGGACCTCTAGTCCCATTCTGTCCCTTATCATTCTCAATAGGCCACAGGCTCCCAAATTCCAGTGAGCCCCAAACCTGCACTGTCATTCCACACATTAAACTCTTATTTATCATTAGCCTTATATAGAACTGAAAGATTCCAGTTCTCTCTAAAGGCCTTATGGGTCCCTTTCATTTTTCCTACTTTAGTAGCACTATGCTTTCTTGCCTCATACCTTACTATAAGTGGCATACCCTTACTCCTACCTGGTATAAACTTTTTTCTCATAGGACTGAGTTCTCTATAAGGTCAAGTACCTTTATTCCCAAACCATAACCAAGTATATTCTCAGAAGAAAGCCCCCCAGATTATTGATCTTTTTCACAAAATAGTTTCTCCATATTCAACATCTAAAGTGAATTTCCTATTCTTAGTTATTTCCTGGAATGCCCCTCTCCTTCCCTCAGTTCATCTTCTGTGAAGTGTCTGATCATTGACACTCAACAGGGATAATTTCTCTTGAGTTCTGTAATATTTCATTATTCTGTTTCATATGTGTCTATATTATCTTGGGAGAGAAGCTCTTTATATTTACCATGGTACCTATTCTGAGAGTATTTTCTTGAGATTGTAGCTAGTCAGATTCTTTCCCCATGCATGCATAGTTTGCTGGTGGTGGTTACCTTGTGTTTGAGGGTAGCTATTGCCATGGTATGTTTACTCATTTGTATCTGCCATGGCATGTTTACTCATTTGTATCTGTTAGTGCAAAATACAGTTAGTGCTTCTCAAACTTTAACTTGTATAGGAATCAGCTAGAAAATGAATTAAAATCAATTTCTGGGCTCCACTGCCAGAGATTAATTTGTTAGATTTATGGTGAGGGAGAGCTGAGATAACTGCATTTCTCATAAGATCTCAGGTGATGCTGATGCTGCTGGTCCATGGACCACACTTTTAGTGTTGCTGCACTAGGCTAGTCTCTAACAGGAAAGCTTTCCTTGTGAGTTAAAAGGTGGGGGGTATAAAAACTATTACCATTGTCTACAAAGTTTAGATTGTTGTTTTTTGGTTCTTTGCATAGGAGAAGCATTCTTTTTTTTTATTGGTTGTTCACAACATTACAAAGCTCTTGACATATCATATTTCATACATTAGATTGAAGTGGGTTATGAACTCCCAATGCAGATTGCAGAATCACGTCGGTTACACATCCCCAATTTTACATAATGCCCTATTAGTAATTGTTGTATTCTGCTACCTTTCCTATCCCCTACTATCCCCCCTCCCCTCCCCTCCCATGTTCTCTCTCTACCCCATCTACTGTAATTCATTTCTCTCCTTGTTTATTTTCCCATTCCCCTCACAACCTCTTATATGTAATTTTGTATAGCAATGAGGGTCTCCCTTCATTTCCATGCAATTTCCCTTTTCTCTCCCTTTCCCTCCCATCTCATGTCTCTGTTTAATGTTAATCTTTTCTTCCTGCTCTTCCTCCCTGCTCTGTTCATAGTTGCTCTCATTATATCAAAGAAGACATTTGGTATTTGTTTTTTAGGGATTGGCTAGCTTCACTAAGCATAATCTTCTCTAGTGCCATCCATTTCCCTGCAAATTCTATGATTTTGTCATTTTTTATTGCTGCATAGTACTCCATTGTGTATAGATGCCACTTTTTTTTTATCCATTCATCTATTGAAGGGCATCTGGGTTGGTTCCACAGTCTAGCTATTGTGAATTGTGCTGCTATGAACATCGATGTGGCAGTATCCCTGTAGCATGCTCTTTTAAGGTCTTCAGGGAATAGTCCGAGAAGGGCAATAGCAGGGTCAAGTGGTGGTTCCATTCCCATCTTTCCCAGGAATCTCCAAACTGCTTTCCAAATTGGCCGCACCAATTTGCAGTCCCACCAGCAATGTACAAGTGTACCCTTTTCTCCACATCCTCGCCAGCACTTGTTGTTTGACTTCATAGTGGCTGCCAATCTTACTGGAATGAGATGGTATCTTAGGGTGGTTTTGATTTGCATTTCTCTGACTGCTAGAGATGGTGAGCATTTTTTCATGTACTTGTTGATTGATTATATATCCTCCTCTGAGAAGTGTCTGTTCAGGTCCTTGGCCCATTTGTTGATTGGGTTCTTTGTTATCTTATTGTCTAATTTTTTGAGTTCTTTGTATACTCTGGATATTAGGGCTCTATCTGAAGTGTGAGGAGTAAAAATTTGTTCCCAGGATGTAGGTTCCCTATTTACCTCTCTTATTGTTTCTCTTGCTGAGAAAAAACTTTTTAGTTTAAGTAAGTCCCAATTGTTGATTCTTGTTATTAACTCTTGTGCTATGGGTGTCCTATTAAGGAATTTGGAGCCCGACCCGACAATATGTAGATCGGAGCCAACTTTTTCTTCTATCAGACACAGAGTCTCTGATTTGATATCAAGCTCCTTGATCCATTTTGAGTTAACTTTTGTGCATGGCGAGAGAAAGGGATTCAGTTTCATTTTGTTGCATATGGATTTCCAGTTTTCCCAACACCATTTGTTGAAGATGCTATCCTTCCTCCATTGCATGCTTTTAGCCCCTTTATCAAATATAAGATAGTTGTAACTTTGTGGATTAGTCTCTGTGTCCTCTATTCTATACCATTGGTCCACCCGCCTGTTTTGGTACCAGTACCATGCTGTTTTTGTCACTATTGCTCTGTAATATAGTTTGAAATCTGGTATCGCTATACCGCCTGATTCACACTTCCTGTTTAGAATTGCTTTTGTTATTCTGGGTCTTTTATTTTTCCATATGAATTTCATGATTGCTTTATCTATTTCTACAAGAAATGCCGTTGGGATTTTGATTGGCATTGCATTAAACCTACAGAGAACTTTTGGTAATATCGCCATTTTGATGATGTTAGTTCTGCCTATCCATGAACAGGGTATATTTTTCCATCTTCTAAGATCTTCTTCTACTTCTCTCTTTAGGGTTCTGTAGTTTTCATTGTATAAATCTTTCACCTCTTTTGTTAGGTTGATTCCCAAGTATTTTATTTTTTTTGAGGATATTGTGAATGGAGTGTTTTTCCTCATTTCCGTTTCAGAAGTTTTGTCACTGATATACAGAAATGCCTTTGATTTATGCGTGTTGATTTTATATCCTGCCACTTTGCTGAATTCATTTATTAGTTCTAGTAGTTTCTTTGTAGACCCTTTTGGGTCTTCTAGGTATAGAATCATGTCATCTGCAAATAGTGATAATTTAAGTTCTTCTTTTCCTATTTTTATGCCTTTAATTTCTTTCGTCTGTCTAATTGCTCTGGCCAGTGTTTCGAGAACTATATTGAATAGAAGTGGTGATAGAGGGCTTCCCTGTCTTGTTCCATATTTTCTGTAATTTCTAAAGGTAGAAGATATGTCTTTGATTTGCGCATTTTATTTATAAACACACACATATATACATACATATATATAATCCTTTAATGTTATAAGATTTATGTACTATAAACTGTTAATGTTATAAAACTTCCTCTAAGTACTACTTTAGCCACATTCCACATGTTTTGGTATGTTGTGTTTCTGTTTTCATTCAGTTAAAAATATTTTCTAATTTCCTTGTGACCTTTTGATGGGTTATTTAGAAATACATTAATTCCCAAGTATTTTTCTATTTTTCTGGGTATATTTCCATTGTTGACTTATTATTTAATTCTGTGCTTTTTAATTTCTTTATAACTTTAAAATTTGTTGAGGTTCATTTTATATTGCAGAAAATGGCTTATTTTAGTGAATGATCTATAGATATTTGGAAATATATATTATTATCATATAGAGTGCTCTGAAAGCGTTAATTAAATTGGGTGATCATGTTTCTTAGATCCCTTAGGTGTTTTATTGATTATTGAGGGATCATGTGATATTGTACATTAACAGTATGAAGGACAAAAATCATCTGATCATCTTAGCAGATGTTGAAAAAGCATATCCTTTCATGGTAAGAATTCTCAACAAAGGTATATCAGGAATATATCTCATCACAATACAGGCCACATATGATAAGGCCACCATCAACAGCATACTCAAAATACTCTGGTGAAAAGGTAAAAGCTTTTTCAGTAGTATCAGGAAGAAGACGAGAATGCTGCCTTTTTGCAGGGGAAGAGGGTACTCAGAATTAAACCCAGGGGCACTTCAACACTGAGCTACACGCCAAGTCCTTTTTATTTTGAATCAGGGTCTCACTGAGTTGCTGAGGGTCTCACTGAATTGCTGAGGCTTGCATAGAACTTTTGATCTTCTTGCTTTAGCCTCTAGGGTCTCTCTGACTACAGGTGAGCACCACCATTCCCAGAAAGATGCTGAGTCTTGCCACTTCTGTTGAACATGGTGCTTGAAGTCTTAGAGCAATTAGGCAAGAAAAAGAACTGAAAGTCATCCACATAGAAAAGGAGGAAATAAAATTGTTTCTTTTTGCAAATGACATGAATATATATATATATATATATATATATATATATATATATATATATTCACATACACACATACACACACACACACACACACACACTAAAAACTCCAATAAAAACCTGTTAGAGTAAATAAATTCAATAAAACTGTAGGATACAGAATCAATATACAAAAATCAGTTGTGTTTCTACACAACTAACAATGACCTATCCAAAAAACAAATTAAGAATACAATCCCATTTACCATAGAAGCAAACAGAATAAAATACTTAGGAATAAATTTAATCAGGTGGTAAAAGATTTGTATGCTGAGAACTATAAAACATTGATGAAAGAAGTTGAAGAAGACAAATAAATAAAAATGTATCCTGTATTCATGGATCAGAAGAATTAATATTGTTAAAATGTTTATTCTACCAAAAGCAACATACAAATTCAGTATAATCCCTATCAAAATTCCAATAGCATTTTTCAAGGAAATAGGAAAAAAAACACCTTAAAATTCCTATGGAACCACAAAGACTCCAGTAAAAAAGCCATATTTTTTTTTTGTTTTTCTAAGCATTAGTTTTAATTGTAATTATTAGCACATATTAATTATACAAAATATAAAATGAAATTTTGTGAAATTTTCATGATGCATATAACTCACTTTGATTGTATTCATCCTCTTTTAAAATTTTTTAAAATGTATTTTTAGTTGTTGATAGACCTGTATTTTATTTATTTATTTATATGTGGTGCTGAGAATCAAACCCAGTGCCTCACACATGCTAGGCAAGTGCTCTACCACTGAGCTACAACTCCAGCCCTAATTTTTTTTTTTTAAGAGAGAGGGAGAGAGATGAGAGAGAGAGAGAGAATTTTTTTTAATATTTATTTTTTAGTTTTCGGCGGACACAACATCTTTGTATGTGGTGCTAAGGATCGAACCCGGGCCGCACACATGCTAGGCAAGCACGCTACCCCTTGAGCCACATCCCCAGCCCAGCCCTAATTTTTTTAAAGTTTTTTTTAAAATATATTTTTTAGTTGTCAATGGACCTTTATTTTGCTTATTTATATGTGGTGCTGAGAATTGAACCCAGTGCTGTACACAATGTACCATTGGAACTACAATCCCAACCCTTAATTATTTTTAAAACATTTTTATTTGTTCTTTTTATTTATATATGAGAGTAGAATGTATTTGTTTAAATTTTTTATTTAGTTTTTGATGGGCTTTTAGTTTTACTTATTTATATGTGGTGCTGAGAATCAAACACAGTGCCTCACACATGTTAGGAAAGAGCTCTGCCGTTGAGCTACAACCCTAGCCCAGTAGAATGTATTTTGACATTTTATATATACATGGAATATAATCTCCCATTCCTGTGCTTGTACATGATATGGAGTTACACTGGTTGTGTATTCATATATGAAATAGGAAATTTATGTCTGATTCATTCTACTATCTTTCCTATTCCTATCCCTCACCTTCCCTTATTCCCCTTTGTCTAATCCAATGAACTTCGCTTTCCCCTCCCCTACCCCTTATTGTGTGTTAGCATCTGAATGGCAGAGAGAACATTTGGCCTTTGTTTTTTTTGTGATTGGCTTATTTCACTTAGTATGATAGTATCTAATTCCACCCATTTACTGGAAAATGCCATAATTTCATTCTTCTTTATGGCTGAATAATATTCCATTGTGTATATATACCACATTTTCTTTATCTATTCATCTGTTGGAGGGCATCTAGGTTGGTTCCATAGCTTAGCTATTGTAAATTGAGCTGCTGTTAAGTATTGATGTGGCTGCATCACTGTATTATGCTGAGTGGGATAGCTGAGTCAAAAGGTGGTTCCAGTTCCATTCTAAGTTTTCTGAGGAATATGCATACTGTTTTTGTTTACCCTCTTTACTCTCTGTTGCCATTCAGTCCCCTTCTCCTTTCCTAATAGTCCCCATTCTACTTTGTTGTCATTATTTTTTTTTGATTCCTCACACGAGAGAAAACGTGTGATACTTGTCTTTCTCAGTTTGACTTATTTCACTTAACATAATTATCTCCACTTCCATCCATTTTCCTAAGAATGAATGATTTTGTTTTTACTGACTAATATTTCATTGTGTATATATGTACCATATTTTCTTCATCCATTCAGCATTTGGGTGATTCTGTAACTTGGCTATTGTAAATAGCACTGTGATAAATATAGGTAACCAGGCATCTCTATTGTATGATGATTTTTATTCCTTTGGGTATATATCCAAGAGTGGTAGCCGGATCATATGGTAGTTCTATTTTTATTCCCACAGTGACTATACCAGTTTACAGTCCCATAGTCTAAGGATTCTTTTTTCTCATATTCTTGCCTGAATTTGTTAATTTTTCTTTTCTTGACATGGCCATTCTGACTGCAGTGAGCTAGAATTTCAGTGTAATTGATTTGCATTTCCTTGATGACTATAAAGATGTTGAGCATTTTTTTTTTCATATAATTTTTGGCCATTTATACTTTTTCATTTGAAAAGTGTCTGCTCAGCTCATATGCCCATTTATTGATTGGATTACTTGTTTTTTTTGGTGTTAAATTTTTTGAGTTTTTCAAATACTCTGGATATTATTCCTCTCTCAGATGAACAGCTGACAAAGATTTCTTCCCATTTAGTAGGCTGTCCTTTCATTCTGTTGATTGTGTTTCCTTTGCTGTACAGAAACTGCAAAAGCAAGATTGAGTCAGAAATACAAGGTTGGAGGCATCATACTTCCTGATTTAAAATCAGTTAACAAGTTATGGTAATCAAGAGAGTATAGTACAGTTTTTTTTCCTCCCAAGTAACATTTGGAACAACTTTTTTGAGGGTTCTGTTCACCTCCCAATGGACCCATTGCAAAAATTTAACCCAACCTCGACCCAGGAGTCTTTTCCGATGTCTGAAAATGAAGAAAATTCAATGGACTCTCATCTGGTCAGTTCAGAAATGCTAGTAAAGCAACTTCATGACTTAACTCTGAATCCTTGTGCTAAATGCCCTTCCCCTCTGCCGGAAGGTCCACCCCAACTTCAGGACAGAAGTGAGAGGATCTTATGGGAGGTCAGGAGTGGCTTTCCCAACAGGCGGCGATGAGGAGTCTAGACATTGTTATTGGCACGGAAAGAACAGGTGGAAAAGTGGAGATATCTCTTAAGTCTTGAAAGAGAACAATGAAGAGACAACAGTCTTAAGGGAGTTCAGAGTGAATCACTAACTGTACCATTCAAATGTACCTGCAGTTTTTGTGTATATCATGGATGGGATCCTTCTGAGAATGCTAGAGTAGGATATGATTATGACACAGAGTCAATATAGGCGTAAATTGTACTTGTTCTTCATGATGGTAATTTTAGGCACACTGTGCTTAGACTGCATACTAATGATTTTGAATAGCTTATGTATGAGTTCTGTAATATCTATTCTTTTGCGTCCATTTATTTATTTGTTTGTTTGTTTATTTATTTATTTTGGTGTTGGGGATCTCTTCATGCTTTAAGCCATCTCTTAATGCCAGTAATTTATAAGGAATCTGAGCAGTTAAAATGTACATAAATGACTTCAATATACTTACGTTTTATTTTTTTTTTTTGTTTGACTCAAAGAAGTACCAATAGGTCTCAAATCTTCCCTTGGATTTTAAAAGCCTGAAATCTGTGAAATAAAACTCAGGAACTGAAAGAGATGTTAAGAGAATATTGGATAGTTTGACTAGAGTGTAATAATTAGAGTAGATAATTCAATTTTCTGGTTTTCAAAAAATTGAGTTGCCATAAAAGGAAATTTTGATGTGCTGTTTTAATTTTCAGTAGGAAATAAATGTGCACATAGAAGGGAAAAAAAGAGTATAGTACTAGCATGAAAACAGACACATAGACCAATATTATAGAACATAAATATATGCCCAGAAATAGACCCAAACATACATGGTCAACTAATTTTTGACAGAGGCACAAGAATACACAACAGAGTGGTGGTAGTGGGTGGGGGAGGATAGTATTTTTAATAAATGGTGCTAGGAAAACTGTATATTCACATGGAAAGAAGTAAAATTGGATTCTTATCTGACCCCACACAAAAATCAAAATGGGTTAAAGACAAACATATTACCTGAAATGGTAAAATCCCTAATTTCCAAGTCAGTTACATATCATCTGTATAGAAAATGAGGTCTGTGATATTATTTCTTTGTGTGAGTTACCCTTGCTGATACTACTAGTTTGTTATCAGTTTGTGAATGGGATCTTAAGAAATTAGTAGAACCAGAATCTTATTTTACACTTTGTGGTTTCAACTACTGCTAGTTTCTCTGTCCATACTTAAAAAAAAAAAGAAAGAAAAGAAAAAAGAAAAAGAAAAAAAAAGTCAAAAGTCAAAAGCCATTCTATCCTACATCAGAATATGGTCATTTGCCAAAACTTAAAAAAAAAAGTCATTTATCACAAGTTGGTGGTACTAGGCTCTTAAAGTACAATAGTAAATTAAATATAATTTTTTGCCTTCAAAATGTTTATAGACTAATTGAGTAGGAACAAATGAACAAGCAAGTGACTGCCAGTTCAGTTATGCTTAGACAGTCCTGTGCATCTACTTTTGTAGGTGTTCTCAAAGGAAAGAGTCTTAGGTGCTCATCTTTTGGGCAGATGTCCAAGTAAATCTGACCTTGCCAGGTATATATTTTATGGGAGTATAATCACTCTCCCCACAAAGTTATTATGTAACTGTATGGTTGATTCAGCTGTTGTTTACCCAAGCATGTCCTGTTAAAAATGTAATTGAGTTCAGACAAGAGTTAGTTTATGTATTCCTTTTCATGTGCTACTTCTGCATTTTGCTTCTGTGACCAAAATTATAATGTTGTCAGATGATGCTACACAAGCATGGGGAGATTTTCTGGCATATTAACATGTTATTCCTAATGTTCATACATCAAACCTAGGTGAGAAGGAAATCTAGGCATAGAGGATATAGGCAGTTCCTTTTCCTATTTTGTTGTACTACCATTCTGTGATACATTGAACCATATTGCTAGTCATTCATTAGTCTCGTGAATTATGTGTAAAGATGTGTCCTTTTGATCCTGACATGGAGAATATATTTCTAGTGGCTTATCTTCTTCTTTTATTTCAAAAATATAGACTGGAGAAAATATTATTTTAACTTGTTGATTCAATTCAGTTTATGTTATGATAGTTTAAGTAGTATGTAGTATGTTTACATGATGATTTATGTCACCACTTGGTGGAGCTATTTTACAAGTAAGTGTGTTACAAAACACGTATATATAAATTGTCACTAATTAGGGGTTATCATTAGGGTGGTTCAAATGAAGGTAAACTCTTCAAAGGTTGATTGTAGTTCTTTATTTAAATTTTAATGCATATACATTTGATATTTTAAAGATTTTGAGGAAGCACGTTCTTCATTTTTCTTTCCTGCTTTAAATAAATTTATCATTTTTTTTTTTTTAGTGACTTCACTTTTCTCCTATTTACAATTGTAGGCAATTTAGAAAATATATCTAGGATTAATGAAGAAAATGAAAATCATAGATTATTTTGCCAACTCTAGAGCTAAACATTAACATTTCAATATGTATATTTTTGCATTTCCTTTCTTATCTTTTCCCCCCCACAAAATTGGAATAAATATATACAAATAATTTTGTATTCTGTTTCCTTTTTTTCCTTAACATTTTATCTTGGATATTTTTCTGTGTCCTTCTAATTTTCTTTGAAAATTAGGACTCCTAAAACAGGACATATTTTAGGAGTCTTAAGTTATTCTATGACATGGCTACAACATTTACTTCATTATTGTATTTTAAGATATTTAAGAATCTCCCACTATTTTTACTATTTAAATGATTCTTTGAATGTGTTACATTAAATCCCGACTCTTTAATTATTTTAAGTCAATAAGTTCTTTGATATAAAACCAAAATTTTTAAGGATTTTGATACATATTAACAAAACATCCTTCAGTTGATACTATTCTGAGTTTTGGCATTTTTAAATACAAACAAAATATAATACAATATAATAATACAAGCATACAAAAGTATGTTTGTTGAAAAGTACTATTTTTTATTTGTAAAATGCTTGTTCTTTGTCCATATTTCTCCCAAGTTTTACTGTCTTTTGGTGATTGTTTTGGCTGAATAAAAATTGCTTTTTTTAAAAGAAATTTTACACTAATATTCTGAGCTGCCTTTCATATAAATTTTCAAGAAAAACATCAGTTACGGATTTTAGGTTGTAAATTGGAAAATAAGGCCTGGAACTTAAAAGAATAATCAGTTGGTGAAGCAGAATGAGACATATGAACCGCCTGTAATGGGGATAATGGAGATGCTAGGGGAGTGGATAAGATTCTTGAGAAAAAGAGAATGATGAAAAACAACCCTTGAAGTTAAGAAGCACTGAAAATGTTGTGAAATACAATTGGGGATAAGGATATTAGAACTAAGGAAAGAAGTTTTACGGGGACTGAAGGAGAAAAATTGTTAATGGTGTTAAATATTACATTGAGACTTTTGAAGACCTAGAGAAGAACTCTGGTAAAATAGTATTGTGAGAGAGGTGTGTGTGAGGAGATTCAGTGTGTGTGCCCTATGAGAATGTATATGGTTTGTATATGAATAGTAAGAGGTGGGTGTGTTTAGAGAGGGGGAGTTTGTATATGCAGTAAGGACAGTGGCTAAATACTGTCCAGAAGTAGAAAGATGCTGTGTTTGTTTTACCCTTTTTTTGGTGGTACTGGGGATTGAACCCAGGGCCTCATGCATGCTAGGCAAATGCTCTACCACTGAGCTACATCCTGGTTTTTTAATTTTGTTTGTTTTTTTTAAGGGTGATATAAGTTTATTTGAAAGCAGAGAAAGAAACTGAGAGAACTATTAGAGAAATTTCAAAAGACAGGAGGAATTAGTAAAATCGAGGGGGGTGCTGACAATGTGATCTAAAGTGGAAGGAATTCAGAGTTTTGAGAATGGAGAAGAATGTCCATTTGTCAAAATCAGAAAAGAAGAAATTTATAGGTGAATTTTCAGAGATAAAATGCATAGTCATTTTGGGGAAAACTAGAAGGTAAATGGAATTAAAAATAACTTGATGTGGAAAAGAATTAAAAATAACTTGAGGCTTTAAGTAGTGACTCTTCAACCTTTTCAATCAAATAGAAATAAAAATCAAAGTTAAGAACATAGACCTCTTGGTGAAGGTGATGAGATTAAAGATTTCAATAATGAAAATGTTAAGAATTATAATAAGGAAAATACTTAAAGAAATGGGATAATGTTAAATTGAGTGTTAGGAAATTTGGTTTTTAGGTGTGTGACCTTGAATGTCTGTGTTGAGCCAGTGTTAACTCTAGTCTTTAGTCTTTGAATTCATACAAGAAGAATAAAAGTTGAGATTGCCTTTCAGATAGAAAAATCTTGAATTAACTCAATTAAAAATGGACAAAAAATACAAAGCTACAGTAATCAAGACATCGGTGCTTACTGGTGAAAAGGAAGATGGGTAGATCAATGGAACAGAACAGAAAATCCAGAAAGAGGGTACAGAAGGTGGCACACTTTTGTAAATCCGGTGAGCAGGGAGATTGAAACAGGAGGATTTTGAGTTCAAGGCCAGCCTTGGCAACATAGCAAGACCTAGAAACTACAGACCAATATCCCTAATGAACATAAATGCAAAATCCTTAAGAAAATATCACAGCTTTGTGCATTATAGCCAATGAGGTTTTTTCCGAGGTACAACTATTGCTAATTAAAAACTTAAGAAAATATCACACCACATTCAAAAACACATCAAGGAGATAATATGCCATGATTGAGTGGTTTTTATCCCAGGAATGCAAGATTGGGTCAACATACACAAATCAGTAAATATAATTCACATAAATAGAATTAAGGAAAAGCATCATATGATCATCTCAATAGATGCAGAAAAGGCCTTTGGTAAAATACAGCACACATTCATGTTAAAAATACTGGAGAAACTAGGGATAGAAGAAATTACTTCAATATTATAAAGGCTATATATGAAAAACCCAAAGCCAACATCATTGAATGGAAAAAAAACTAAAAGCATTTCCTCTAAACTCAGGAACAAGACAATGATGTTCCCTCTTACCACTTCTATTTATTTAATATAGTTCTTGAAACTCTAGCCAGAGCAATCAGCAAGAGAAGGAAGGTAAAAGGATACAAATAGGAAAAGGAGAAACCGAACTATTTCTGCTGATGACATGATCCTATATGTATAAGACTCAAAAAATTCTACCAGAAGACTTCTAGAACTGATGAGTGAATTCAGCAAAATAGCAGGATACAAGATCACACTCATGAATTGATAGCTTTCCCATACTCCAATAGTTATTCAGCTGAGAAAGAAATCAGGAAAACCATCCCTTTCACAATAGCCCCTAATACAAAAACAAAAACAACAGAAACCTGGAAATTAATCTAATCAAGGAAGCGAAAAATCTCTACAATGAAAATTATAAGACACTGAAGAAAGAAAT
Source organism: Spermophilus citellus (assembly GCF_964194105.1). Taxonomy (NCBI): domain Eukaryota; kingdom Metazoa; phylum Chordata; class Mammalia; order Rodentia; family Sciuridae; genus Spermophilus; species Spermophilus citellus. Next base: position 40,216,056 of record NC_138182.1, on the reverse strand, counting down.
TGAAGAAGACCTTAGAAGATGGAAAGACCTCCCATGTTCTTGGATAGACAGGATTAATATTGTTAAAATGTCCATACTATCAAAAGCAATATACAGATTCAATGCAATTCTCATCAGTATCCAATGATATTCTTCACAGAACTAGAAAAATCAGTACTTAAATTCATTTGGAAGAATAAAAGACTTGCAATAGCCAAAGCAATCCTCAGCAAGAAGAATGAGGCAGGGGTCATTCACAATACCTGATCTCTCATTTTTTTATAGAGTTGTAGTAACAAAACCAGCATAGTATTGGCATCAAAATAGACATGAAAATCAACAGAATAGAATGTAAAATAGAGACAAACCCACATACTTACAGTGATCTGATACTTGACAAAGATGCCAAGAATATATGTTGGTAATGGGAAAACTGGTTAGCCATATGTAGAAGAATGAAACGAGAGTCTTCTTTCAGAGAAGACAAAGTAGATCAAAGGTTTATGAATTAGACCAGAAATCGTGCAACTACTAGAAGAAAACATAGGGTCAACACTGCATCATATTTTTGTGGGCACTGACTTCCTTAACATGACCCCTAAAGCTCAAGAAATAAAACCAAGAATCGATAAGTGGAATGTCATTAAATTAAAAAGCTTCTGCACAGTAATGGAAATGATTAAGAGTGTGAAGAGAGAATGGGAGACACAGAATGGGAGAAAATCTTTGCCAGTTACCCCTCTTGGGATTAATATACATAATATATAAAGAACTCAGAAAGCTTAACATAAAAAACTCCAAATAACCCAATCAGTAAATGGGCAAAAGAACTAAATATCCATTTCTTAAAAGAAGAAATGCAAATGGCTCCATATATATGAAAAATGTTCAACACCTCTAGCTGTTAGGGAAATGCAAATCAAAACTAAGATTTCATTTCACTCCAGTCAGGATGGCAGTTATCAAGAACACAAATAATAATGAATGCTGATGAGGATGTGGAGCAAAAGTTATACTGTTGTGGGACTGTAAATTGGTATAACCACTCTAAAAAGCAATATGGTGATTCCTCAGAAAACAAAAACGGAACTACCATTTGACCCTGCTATCCCATTTCTTCGTATTTATGCAAAAGAACTAAAATCAGCATACTATAGTGTTACTGCTACGTTAGTGTTTATAGCAGCACCATTCACCATAGCCAAATTATGGAACTAGCCCAGATATGTGTCAATAGATGAATGGATTAAAAAAATCTTGTGTATATACACAATGGAGTTTTACTGAGCCATAAAGAAGATTAAGTTACAGCATTTGCCATAAAAGGATGGAAATGGGTAACATCATGCTAAGTGAAATAATGCGTACTCAGAAAACCAAGGGTCAAATGGTTTGAGAGAAATGTGGAAGCTAAAGCAAAATAAGGGAAAAAATGAGGGTGGGATCAGATACGATAAAGATAGGGATGATCATTTGAGTGAAAGGAAGATCTGCAAAGTAGGGGAAAAGGGGAAGAGAAAGGTAGGGGGAATGGAGACTGAAATGGAATAAATCAAATTCTATACATATATGACTTTGTCAAAATGTATCAGAAAACTAAGTATGACTATAATGCCTTAAACAACAACAACAAACACACATGCACAAGGGAGAATCCAGAAAGAGACCCACATGTGTACAATCAATTGATTTCCTACAGAGGTAAAAAGGTAATTCAACAGAGAAAGAATATTTTGCAACAAACAAACAGGAACAGATATCTATATGGAAAAAGTTTATTTCCTGTGTTGCACCGTTTTTAAAAATTAACTCAAAATGAATCAGACCCCTAGATCTAGGAGGTAACAGATTGTGTTACACAAAGATTTCCTAGATACTACATTGAAAAAAGCATGATCCATGGAAGAAAAAAATTAATGAGGTTAATCAAGATTAAAGCTTCTGCTCTTTGAAACATGTTATTTAAGAAAATTAAAAGATAAACCATATCTGAAATAAAGATCACAAATTCCTCTTAGGAAAATTCCTCAAGTCCTAAAAAACCTGATAGAACATGTCATTTAGGAATTTTACACATCAAATTATCATGTATTGGATTTTGTGGACTGTGTCCTAATAAAATTTGATGTTTTGAAAAAAGTGAATAAACAATATACTAAATTTTAGCAGCTGTAGTTACTTCATTTCCTAAAGATTATGACAAAGAAAAAAGACTGGAATTGCAACAGACACATTGAAAGCAGTGAAGTTCACCTAATGGTACCTGAGGGAGAAGCAGCAAACCAAAAACATGGTAAGAAATAGGCATAAAAATTCAAAAAGCATGTACATGGGGAGTTTCTATCATAGAGACAACTTTTCACATACTAGTAGTTCCAGAGAAATTGACTATACTAATATAAACATACACATAAATTGCTGTTCATTTATTTTATTAAAATAGATATTTAACAGTTGTCAAAAAAATGAAGCAGTGCTCTTTTTGTGTTCAGTTTCAGAAAGAGTTTGTAACATATTTCCAGAATAAAATAAAATCCAGATAATTTGCACACATTAAAATAATTTTTAAAAGGACTCTTATTTTCTAGTATGGGGGATTGAACCCAGGGTGCTCTGCTACTGAGCTATGTCCTGAACCCTTTTTAAAAAATATAATTTTTAAAAAAATTTTGAGATAGACTGGCTAAGTTGCAGGGCTTGAACTTACTATCCTCCTGCCTAAGCCTCCCAAGTAGCTGGGATTACAGTCATGTACCATGGCACTAGGCTAAAATATATCAATTCTAAGAATACCATTCAATAAATTTTAACAGATATATTTACCCATGTACTCACCACATGAAGGTATGGAAGTTTCTGATCAAACAGAAAGTTATCTTGTTCTTTTTTTCAGTCATTCCCTCATACCTCTGCACTGATCTACTTTCTGACCTTAAAGATTAGTTTTGCCTTTTCTAGAATTTCATATGAAAGGAATTATACAATATATCCTTTTGTATCTTGCTTTTTCTCAGCATAATAATACTGAGGCTTATCTGTGTTGTTAAATTTATTAGGACTTCTCCAATTGTCCAGTAACACTATTGTATGGATATATTACAATTTGTTTATTTATTTACTTTTTAAAATTTGGGTTGTTTCCAGTTTGGGGCTATTATGAATGAAGCTGCTATGAATTGGAAGTTTCTATCATAGAGACCAACAATTCATATTCTGATCTTTCTTATAAGTTTTTTGCTTTATAATCTAAAATTTGAATATTTTATTAAGTAAAATGAACTATTTTCATTATATGCCATTATAAGGATTTAAAAATACATTTATTTTGTTAGCTGAATAAGAAGAAATCCACATATAATACTTTTTGATAGAGCATCTAATATGTGAATGAGTTAATGAAATATTTGAACTCTTTTTGTTGTTCCTAGGAAGGTTATATTCAAAAGAAAAAAGAACTGTGGGGAATCTGTATCTTTATTGCAGCAGTTGACCTAGATGAGATGCCATTCACTTTCACTGAGCTGCAGAAAAACATAGAAACAAGGTAAAATTTCTTACATAAATTTAGGCCTCTGCTTTTAAAGAAAACTACTTTTGGATTCTTAATAGACTTAGGAAATTAAAAAGAAATGCTAAAATTAAGTAAAACATAAAGGAATAGGTCAAATAGTAAATTGTCATTCTCTCAAGGATCCTTTAATGAAAGCTTATTCATGCTGCATCTCTTTTATTTTAAAGAGAGAGAGAGAATTTTTTAATATTTATTTTTTTTTTAGTTTTCGGCGGGCACAACATCTTTGTTTGTATGTGGGGCTGAGGATCGAACCCGGGCCGCACGCATGCCAGGCGAGCACGCTACCACTTGAGCCACGTCCCCAGCCCATGCTGCATCTCTTAAAAATTTTGTAGTTTGTGTCCTGGCAAAAGTTTTGTCTCTCATTGTTCATCTATAGACTTAATTATAGTTGTTGATAAATTGGACAAAAAAAGAAAAGATGTATAAAATAGGTTTATTATATATTAAAACCTTTATAAAAGTGATATCTTTTAAAGGAATTTAGAGAAGATTTATTAAGATTTAAGATTTTAATATAGTAGTTATTATAATTACATACATTTTTCAGTCTACTATGTATTTAGACTACTGTATGTACAGTAGTACTTGACTTGGTAATTACTTAATAAATATTTTGTTGAGTTTATAAGATTTAGAAAAGTGTATTAATTTGTTTGCAGTGATTCACAAACTTTGTGTTGAGAAATCTTCCAGGACTCTGAGTCATTCATTTGCAACATATTTACAGAATACAATAGTAAATAATTTGAACAGTTGGATGGCTGTATGTTTCTTCTTGAATTAAACATAATTGGTGTATTATTTAAATGAGTTAGATTAAATTGTTATATATTATGACACTTTTTTACTATCTTTAAATAAAATGTGGAAACAAAGGCATTGTGTATTCATAAATATGCAAAATAATAGAAATAACATAAATAATTCATAGAGTTAAATCCAGAACTACAGGCATTAATACTCTGTTCTCTCCCTTTCTTCCTTCCTTTTCTCCTTCTCTTAAGTTACCTTAGAAAAAGAAGACTTTGTTACAACAACTCAGTTTTTGTGGTACTCCATGGACAGATAGCTGTTATACTTCATAAAAGCAGAAACTGAGTGTGGTTCTTTAATAAATTCTATTCTGGGGCCACGCATGATGGCACACACCTGTAATCCCAACAACTCAGGATGGTGAGGCAGGAGGATTATAAATTTGAGGCCAGCCTGGGCAGAGACCATCTCAAAATAAATACTATTCTAAAGCTGATTTTTTTCCCTCTGGACACTGCATATTTACTCCATTCTCTTTTATTTTCTAATCAACATCCTGATATTCTCTTTTTTCTATCATTTCTACTCCATCTTTATTTGCTTTTCCATAAAACTTTTGTGGCTGCCCACATCCCTTATATAGGATGGGAACTTTTAATAACTTTTTTTGGGATTCTGTGCCACCTGCTGATTAACTGAAGCTTTTTTATTTCCCCATCTTTTTAAAAAATGAAGTCACACTGTTTTGCCCTGATTTATCTCAAACTCCTGGACTCAAATAGTTCTCCCACCTCAGTCTCCACAAAGTGCTGGGACTAAAGGTGCGCACCATTGCACCTGGTTTAGGTGAAGCTTTCTTTGGTTGCTGGGCAGCCTGTAATTGGATCCAGTGAAAATTCTTTGGTTCATTTAGCTGCTTTGGCCTAATTATTTATGCAAAATTAGTTAGAAATTAGTGTATGAGATGCAGTTGATAATTGCTATCTTGAATGCCCTATTAAAAATGTATTTACTGATGTTTCAAAGATTAATTTTTATAGAAAATAATGAGTGACCTAAAGTCATTATTTAATCAAATTAAAATTTTCATCAGCTTTACTTTTCCTTTCTCCAATAATTCAGTCCTAAAACCATTGGTAGGGCAAAGAATGTGTCAGTGTGCATCTGTGTCAGGGGAATATTGAGGGGCCTGGAGAAGATATCAGAGCCAAAAAGGGACCTAGAGAAGATGTCAGAGCCAAAGAAGGGATCCACATGGGGAGGGGTGTCCACATGGATATGTGAGGGGCAACCTAATGTGAGCTGTTTGGTATGTAATGTCAGATACCAAGCAGAATAAATGGGCAGCCAGTCTAAGAGTTAAATACAAGGGAGGGCAACCTAGTGTGGGGAGTCAGAGTACCAGGCTGAAGTAGATGTCCACTTGAAGGGGTGGGCCATCCAGAAAATGGAGTCAGTCTGAGAGTGTCCACATGGGGGAGTAGGTGACTTTAGAGATGGATGGTGGTTACTTATGGGTAGAATAAACACTAAATACTTGGAATGTCTTTACTTCTTGTGTTTTAATTGTAATATGATTTTGTGTTGAAATTAGATAAATTGAAGTGAATCTAAGGCCTTGTGCATTCTAGAAACTCATGATGTTTAAATTGTACAAATATAGGGTGACTATAGATAGTGATTACATATGTACAGTGTATCTCACAAAGCTAGAAGAAAGAATTTTGAATGTTTTCACCATACAGAAGTGATAAATGTTTGAGGCGATAGATATATTTAACCTCATTATACAATGTGTATATGTATTGAAACATCACATGGTACACATTAATATGTATAATTTTTGTGTTTTTAGTTGGAAAGACAACTTCAATTTAAAAAAATCCATACAGATAGATTTACAAATAAATATAAATGCATGTGTCCCTTCATAACCACCCCCCCTTTTTTTCTCAACCCTAAGTTGATTGAAGTATAGGTAGGTAGATGTTAGGACATGGGTTGAAGGCTAATTTTTTCCTCCTTAAATTCTAGTAAAATGCAAAAAATAATTCTTTCTAAAGCACATGATAATAATTTGGAATAGAGCTAATAATCCTTTGCATTGGTATGTATCTTTTAAAATGAAATAAAACAAATTTTGACAGTTAGATTGATTTTTTTCTTCTTTGCTTTGTAGTGTCTATAAATTCTTTGACTTACTAAAAGAAATTGATACCAGTACGAAAGTTGATAATGCTGTGTCAAGACTGTTGAAGAAGTATGATGTATTGTGTGCACTCTACAGTAAATTAGAAAGGTAATAAAGAATTTTATTAGGGTTATTGTACCCTGATTTTTTATGTCTTTGTTCATAATTACATTCTATCTGATAACGATAATATATTTAGTAAAGTTATTAATTATTACCCCTTAGACATGTCCCTTTTCCTCTTAATTTCTTATTCTTAGCTATCTTCTTTATCTAGTCATATGTATATTCTGAATGTTTCTTCCAAATTGTTTCATTATCCCTTTGTGTCTCATTTATTTTCTCAAGCTTTAAGCTTAGTTCCTATTTTAGCTTTATCTGCGAGGAGACCTAGTTCTGAATAGTGACCAAAATTTTAATGTCTTTCCAAGATATTCATTTAGAAAGGGGGGGAAATGGCCATGGAAGGTATATGTGACCTGTATGACCAAGTTATGATTTGTGCTCATGTTGGTGATCTAGAAGAGATTTCACCATTACTGTTCAACTTGGAGAATAAGAAATAAGATAGTCTTTTAATCCAAACTGTAGTCTTCTAATCCAAGCACTGTAGCCCTTACTATGGCATATATCTGTTCCTTTGCTTGTATGAGAGCTCCTTGAATTTGAGTGCCTGTAAAAATTAATGTTTTAGCTAAATAAGCAATTATATAATAGAATAGTTAGGGAGAAGGGAAGAAAGGAAAAGAGCTGTGTGTCCTTAAATATTCTGGGAGAATGAGTATGGAGACAAGGCTGGAAAGAAACGTCTTCTCAAAAGCATGCACCTTTTTTTTCCCCTTTTTTCATAATTTGTATGTCACTAAAACTTCAGAAATGAGATAAGGATGAGAAAAGTAGAGAGAAACTACAAATAAAAAAAAAAACAAAATTGGCCTGGGTCTTGAGGGAATGTCTTTACTTCTTCTTGTGTTTTAATTGTAATATAATAGCAATTGACCATATCCCCCACCTTCTTGAAGTAGAAGCTTTCTGCTTAGGGAACTTTTTATTATTAAAGAAATGACTTAAGTAATTACGTAAGAAATGTGAATTGATTATAGAATACTTAGCACAGAAAAGTATTAGTAAAAAAATACTAATCAACCAAAATTTTAGTGTTAATAGATAATCACTTTTTATGCTTCTTAGGATATCATTTTATGTTATATTAATCATATTGATTTGTATATAGTTCCTTTATCATTTAATAGTGACTTATAATTTTCTTTCTGTCCTTTAAATTTTTTTATAACCACTTAGTTCATATCTGGGAGCTTATCATAAGAATATGATCCCAAATGTAAAAAGAAGCTGTAGAGATTTTTGTTACAATATTTTTTAGAATAATGAAAAAATAGAAACAGTGTGTTTATTTACAACTGAAGTTAAACAAAAAACATTATAAGTATAATCTAGACATAAAACAGTACAATTAAGGATTGGGGATGTAGCTCAGTAGTAGAGTGCTTGCCTAGTATGCATGAAGTTCTAGATTCATTCCCCAGCATTATAAAAAGGAAAAAAAAGTATAATTATAAAATGAATTTTGATGAGGACCAACATGTTTCTAATGTTAATTAAATAAAGGAGAACATACTATGATTATGTATAAGGAAGTCAATGCATATGAAGTCATAGTCATGTTCTGTAACTGTGTATAAGGAAGAAACCCAGATCACTAAATGCATAGAATGAGATGATTGGAAAGACGTTGACCAGAATTTTAATTGATGTTTTCCCTGGTAAGGAGGATGTATTACCTCTATAATGAAAAAGGAGGCAAGAACTTCTTTAGTCCAGTTGTTAAAAAAAAATCTGTTCTATACAGATTAGTATTTTAAAAATCTATAATCATCAGATTATTTCTAGACAGACAATTTTGGGGCTAGGGCTGGTTTAGGGCACAGTCCTTATTTTTTTTCCCAGCCATAATAATTAAAAAAAATTAGTTGTAGATGGAAACAATACCTTTGTTTTATTTATTTATTTTTATGTGGTACTGAAGACTGAACCCAGTGCCTCACTTGTGCCAGGCAAAGCGCACTGCTACTGAGCTACAATTCCAGTGCTAGCCATAATAATTTTAATTGGCTACTTTTAGATTGTTTTACTTTGTTGTCTGAGATTAGGAATCTTCTTTGATCTTAGTTTCTGTTTTACTTTTTTCAACCCCTTCTGCTGATAAATTTGTATTTGATTCTCCTGGAGACTTAGGGAGAGTTAAAATGGAATAACCTAATAGGTATTGCACACTTTACAGTTTACTTTGTTTAGGGGTTTGCCATTTTTTCTATAAATGGGAAGCAATGATCAATAAGTAAATCAAGTAAGCTGGCATTTTTCTTCTTATATTCAGATTTATGTTAAGATTCTATTAAAAATATATATTTATTTCATGTCTATATTTTGAGGGGTTTAAGTGTAGTTAGTATGAAAGGATGGGGATATGATGTCCTCCCCAAAAAGGGAAACTGTAGTTGGGCTTTTTGGAGAAGAGAATGGACTCTTTTGAGTCAGTCAGATTTGAATTCCAATTTAGGCTCCAACTTGTCATGTATGATCTTGGATCCAAGTTTAGTCTTTAGTTTTCTAATTATATATTAAGCTGATGATAGTGCCTATCTGTTCTAATACATATAGTGAGATAATGCATAGACCTGGGTTTGATCCTTATCACCACAAATAAATAAATAAATAAATAAAGGTATTGTGTCCAACTGCAACTAAAAAATAAATATTTTTTTAAAAATTTTATGCCCATTAAAGAAACACTGCATATTCTATCCCTTCCTTATACAGTTACAATGTACATCAACCACCCGAGATAAAGTTACTGAATTCATCATTTCCTGAACTTACAGGCTACTTGTATGTATTTATGGTACTAGAAATGGGAACTTTTGACCCACCAACAGTAGAAAGAAAATTAGGCAGAGAGTACAAATATATAAGCAAGACTGTTTGGGGAGTTTTATCTAAGGACAGGGGGAGACTGTATTGAAGGGACAGAAAAATCAAAAGAAGAAAAGGCCAGCTTTTTATCAAGTAGCTGAGATGGGAAAGATCCTTGGAGGTTTCTAGGTGCCATCCTACATCTGGTCTCTGATTTATTATTAAGAATAGGAGAGAAAGAAAAGGCAAATTCCATACATTATAAGAGTTGAAGAGTAGGAAAAGACTTCTAATAAAAGGTTTTTACCCTCAGATCTTATCTGTTTTCTTGTCCCTATAATGGTCCCTGTCTGTCTCATTCTCCCCTGATAGATTTTATTCTTCTTCCTAAGGGGAAAAGGACAAAATCTTCTCAGTCTTCTTATAGCTACTTTAGACCTATACATGGGTGTTGATCCTATATATCCCTGGAGATATTGGAGGTGCAAACTTAGTCTGGGATGAGTTGAAAACTAAGAGGAAATGTCAGCGTAACTTGGAAACAAGTAAAGCCTGGAAGACACAAATTTTATAAGCATATTAAAAAGGCAAGGCCCTAAAATCAGAAATAGGGTAATGGGGACTAATGGTCCTAAAAATGGTAGAAGCTAAATAAGATTAGGAAGTATTTGTTATTTGTCTTCCATAATCCTTTCTTATAAGGATTTCCTTTTATATATAAGGAAATCAGATTTCCTTTTATATCTCCCTAATGTTAAGCTCTGCTTGTCCTGAAATGTTATCCGAATCCAACAGGTAGAGTTTAAGAATGCACAAATCCTTTCCCCTTCTGCCAATAAGAAATCTAATGCTCTTCTATTTTTGATCAAAGTAATGGCCAAGGAATTTAGTAAGAACTGTAGGCCATTGAGTGTACCTGCCCTTTTTAAATCTTTTCCCCCATCTCTTTCTTTATTTTAAAGGTCCTAGTTTATCATTAGTTAAACTTTTAGTGTTACTTTATGGTAAATAAGCTGTCTCAGGGAGCAAGCAATGTCACCACCTCTATAACCCCTGCAAGAATCTAGGTGTATAGCATGCTTAAATGGGTGTACTGGAGTCCTGGGTTTGTTTTAGCTTGTTATTTGTGTAGATATTCCCAAATCAGTTTAGAGGACTCATTAACTATGCTACTATTGTTCTCAAGCCATTGACCATTTTGGGGTCACAGCATGTGTCTATTTGTAGAAATATGCTACTGGTCTTGGGATGGGTCCCAACTTTGGGGTTAAGATCCCTGAAGTCAAATCTAGGCTTTTTTGTTTGACTTTTATCCCTGTAATAAACACACTTGCTTTTTATTATACTTGCACTACTGGGTATTCAAGACAAAATAGCCCTTACATTTTCCCCAAATCAGCCTTTTTTCCTTTTTACTGTTAAGGTCAATTGAAGCTCCTCAGGGATTATTTTAGGGTTTCTTGACTCCTTTTGTTTTTTTCCTCTACCAGTTGTACCATCTGCCTGGATGGGTGAGGGTCTTACTGGCCATGTGGCTTCTCTTGGAAATATTAGGAACATTTCTCTCTCTAATTACCCTCCTCTTTATAGACTGTACATTGGTTGGCTCCTGGTCTCCAGGGTTTTTGAGATCACCCTGAGAGGGAGTTTGGGTGATTCACCAGTGTTCCAGGGACATTTAGAGGAATTTTGTTGTCCCGTGGGTCCTGGCTGACCTTGGAGGGCCAAAATATTGACTGCCCTCTTCGTCTTGTTATTCTCTTGATTTTCACTTCAAAGTCTCAGTTTGTTGAATACCCAAAAGGCCAGTTACTTTTATCCCATTACAAAATATTAAATGATATAAATAAATCCCCATCCAAATTTGTCTTTTAGAATAAGTGAAATGTTTAAAAAATGAAGTAGAATATACTTGTTCACAGATGTACTGCCTGAGTGAACAGTGTCCAATCTCATAATTATCAGAGTGATGCTGCTTGGAGTGCACAGTGTTTGGGCACATTTAATTATCTTTGTTTAAAGATGATAGTTATAATACAGTTAGGAGCATACAAACATAATCTTGAAGAATGCTATCTCTAAACATTTTAGTTTGGAGGACACCAGCTTGGTAAAGTACTCTTCTAAACTTTGCATTTTAGAAGGCTTGTATACTTGAGAAAGTACTTTTAACATACAAAGAAGACAGTAATAAGTATCTCAGCTATACTGAAGTCCTTTTATTTATATTAATTTAGCTTTTACTTTTGAAGTGAAATTTAGAATTCATAGCTCAGTAGGGATAGCTATAATTATAAGGCTTTGCCTTTAGCAGATCTACATAGGTTAAGAACATTGACAAAGATTGAATAGCTTTATACTTCTTATAAGTTTAGGAAACAGTACTTAATAACCACAAATAGACTTATTACCTGATGTGACTGCTCATGTATACTATAACAAAACACTTTTTCAATCAGAGCATACAGATGCAGAAATATCAAAAGTTTCATTGGCCATTTTATAGGTTGAAGGCCCAGATACTCTGCATATTGTATAAAAAAGAGCACTGATCAGTTACCTTGCATATATTAAACCTTTACAGCTTTAACTGTGTAAACTTTGCATAACATTTAGACTAAGCTCAAATACACGACATATTTAGCCCTCAGTTTTATACATATCTCTAGACACACAGGGTGTCAAATATATTCTAATAATTGCTCATTTAACCAGAGCTATAAAGTGATTATCTAAAAGATTTTAAAGCAGATACTTAAATAAGCCTTAATTCTCTCAAGACTTAGTTTCCTTAAGTAATTAAAACCTAAAGTCAGCAGAAAACACATGAGATTATCTTGATAAAGTACAAAAATCTCTGCTCTTTAAGCCAGCTATCTGAAAATAATACCCAAAGCAGATCAATACCTCAAGAAAACCCTGTTGCTTCTAATGTACAGAAATAGACTCTGACCTCACATCAGTGCACCAAATTCTGATCCTAGAAAATCCTTTGAATAACTATCAAGTTATAGTCAATTCAATCACATGTAAGCTTCCCTCCATAACACTTGCCATTTCAGAAACTCTCTGTAATCCACCTAGACCCTGTACAACTTGTTTGCAACTTTAGTTTCTGTCCTATCTTTTTCCCATCTTGGAACTATCTAGTCATTTGATTTTAGGACAAAATTTTCGCTTTAGCATACAAAATCCTTTTTCATCTGAAAGCATTCCCTTTTCCTTTTAACCTTCCTTACCAAAATACATCTTCATACCTATAACTTTCTTATATTTCTTTTTATTCACTGGTTTCCTTCTGCCTTACATTTTAAAGTTTATATTTTAAAGCAATTTTATGAAACTTCTGAATTTAGACAAATTGCTCCTTAATATGACAACATGCTTTATGCTTTCTGTAGTTTTAAAATCAAAACACAACTTAAAAGCTTTGCATATAGAATTACCTATGTTAATTAGAATTTTAACTCTTAGTAATCTTATATTTTAATGCATCAGGCCCAAGAAGAAAGCAATTTTGAACTGTTTCCTATATCAACTGTTTATGGAAACACGTTTAATAATCCCAAATATAATCCTATTGGCTTTGCAGCTCTCAAGCTAGGCAAAAGTGTATGTTAGCAATTTCAAAGACATCTTTACTTTTATCTTGCCAACAAATTATATAGTGGGCAAAGTATTAAATTGTCATCGAGAAGGTTAACTGAAGGGCTGATTTTGGTAGGGGGTAAAAAACATTAAAGAAGACATTGTTAAATTGTTTAAAGGATAAATAGAAATTTGCCAAGCAAAATGGGATTGGGGAATGGTACTGAGTCTTGCTAGGCAGAGTTAGCAGGTGTACAAAGCCCAAGTAGAAGCAGGAGGTACTTTGATATTGCTAATGGCTGAAAGTTAGGAAGGGATCACGACATTGGTAGTGAGTTTGGACTTTGCCCTGAAGGCAATGGAAAATCATTTAGTGATTTAAAACTGGAGAGTGGGTCTTAAAAGACCATTCAGGCCTTTGTAAAAGGGATTTAGAATTTTTTAAAAATATCTTTATTTTATTTTTATGAGGTGTTGAGGATCAAACCCAGTGCCTCGAGCATGCCAGGCAGGCACGCTACCATTTGAGCCACATCCCCAGCCTGGGATTTAGAATTTTTGTTGTATTTTCATATGAGATAATTTAGCCTTAACTTTACTGGCCTTGGTTCAGCATGGACTTTTTTTTCCCTGTCTTATTAGTACCTTTTTCTGAAGAGTTATTGGGGAGATTAACTGTAATATCAAAGCCTGTTTATTACAGGGTAGACTGTATGACTATATGTGACTATTAGCTAAATAGTCATTAGTTATGACCTGATCTGGATTCTAAGCAGATCATCAATTATAAAATATATTTTGAGTTAAAAAGAGCATTTGGATCCAGTCCTTTTCTAATTAGATATTACAGTGATATGATATGTCACAAATTGGGAAAACCTACTTAGTTTCATTATGCTATATGTGTTTTTGTTTTCAAAATGTGTATTTCTTAAAGTAAGATGAATAAAGTATGATAACATTGCTATGATTTCTATATTATGAAAATATTTTTAAAATAACTTTTAAAAAAACACCACAATGTTAATAAAATTATTTCTTCCTTTTAGGACATGTGAACGTATCTATTTGACACAACCCAGCAGTTCGTAAGTAGTTTAGAGCATATTACATTTTGGTTTTTTTAAAAAAGGGTTTTCTGGAATAGTCGCAGACATTGATAACATTAAGGTTAGTTTGGTTGATGATAGTTTCATGGGGGAAGAGATGTCTCTGAAAAAGGTCCAAGGAGTTTCCAGAGAGAAGGGGGATCTTGACTCAGGACCAGTGGGGTTTGTGGAATATAGGAATGAAGACAATGTCAGCTTGTGTCAGTCAAAGGCACACACAGAAGTTTATTTAGGAAAATGTTCAGAGGTTTATTTAGGTATATATTCAAGGGAGAATGGGGGCAATCTCAAGAGAGATGCCTTTGGTTTAAGGAGTATGCATTCAAGGTAGAACTGGGGTGGACATTGATATTTATAGAGGGGTAGACATTAATTATAGAGGGATGGTTGCTGGGGGATGGACTAGATGTAGAACTAGGGTGGAGTTACATAGTTTCAGGCCAGTTTTCCCTGTACTTGGGCATTGCTCTCATGTTACAAGGGCATGGGTCAGGGGCATCTAGCCAAGAGTGTGTTGCTCAGGAATTGTAGTTGTCATGTCAGTGGTTTATGGGCACTTCCTCTGAGGCTCAGAATCTCTTCCTTTATCCCCAAAGGCTACTTTATAAGTTAAGGTCATAAAGTCCTATATAGGTGATTTATCCTGTAAATAAATACATGCCTCATGCTACAAAGGAGAACTAATAACGTGGAAATTGATTCAGTGCAACATTTGCTAACTCTGAGGAAAAAATTCAGTTCTTAGATTAAATCTTTATTGATGGTCTCTCACAGATACTTTATTGACAAGACAGCATAATTTTGTGTATGAATAAATTTAAAGATTTATCTTAAAATTTCCAAATTATTTTTAAAAATTGTATAATGCATTCTCTAACAGTATACCCATGTAGAGCTCCAGAGATTTTCTTTGGAAGCAGAATGAGTAGGATAGGAGATAGTCTGCCCCACTGAAGTTCAGTATTGAAGATGACTGATATAAAGGGAAATTGTATAGATAGGTTGCTGAAGAATGAATCCAGTGCCTCACACATGCCAGGCAAGCCCCATACCACTGAGCCACAACCCCAGCCATCCTTTATATATTTTTAAATAACAATTCAGATATTCAGTATTTCCTTTACAAAGTGTATGCTGTTCTATGGGCTAAATATAATATCTTGGTAGAAACACCAATTGAATTGAGATAGAGTCCGGTATCAATTGAGCATTAAAAATAGACTATGCACTTAACTCAGTCCTGTAATTTCAAGCAAAACAAAACAGATCACTCCAAAGGCATAGTTGAAAACCTTTGTCAGTATTAATTTTTTTTTCTTCTTTCTATTTATTTACTAGGGTATCTACTGAAGTAAGTTCTGTGTTGGTGCTGAAAGTTTCTTGGATCACATTTTTACTAGCTAAAGGTAAATTCACTATGTTTATTATATGCTGATGTTTTAAATGCAGTAATGAAATTGGTGTTCTTTTGGATTAAGTGCAAAAATCTACTTCCTACTCCATTTTTTTGAGTATTATGGATTATTAACTGCTACAACTTCTTAGTAATAATAATAACAGAAATAACTTTGGACTTTTTTTTGACCTACCTTTCTTCCTTCCTTCCTTCCTTCCTTCCTTCCTTGCTTCCTTTTTTTTTTTTTTTTTTTTCCTCCTGTGCCAGGGATTGAACCTAGAGCTCTGATGCATGGTAGACAAGCACTCTTTGATTTTCTAGGGTAAAGATTTACTATCTTATAAAAATGATATTTGCTTATGATAAATAAGTTAAGCAGTACAGTAAGGTGCAAAGAAAAATTATGCAAAGTATACTCAAGAATAACCATCATTAAAATTTTGTAATTATTATTTCAGGTATATCTTTGTATATGATTTTGTTTAAAAAATGAGTAGGTGAGTGCATCCATAAACATAGTTTTTTAAAATGGGATTATACTATAGTGTAATCTTTAAAATATAAAATCTAATTTTACTCAAATTATACAGAAGAAAAGATGTTGCTTAAATTAACCAAACTGTTTTGTCACTTTAAGTAGATTGTTTCTTAAAATATTTCTCTGAAGATTATGAAAAAGGGTTATAAAAAAATTGGAATTTTTATTGGAATTTTTATTTTCTTTACCTTCATATTTTGGTTTGAAGCAATATATATTAATGCACTTTGAAGAACAAAGTCCTGTCACCTTCCATCTCCCCACTTCAAGATTAATTTTATTATTATTTCATCATCAAAGATTATAACATTTGTATTCTATCTGTAATTATAATTGTTACACTTGGTTTGTCTCAGTTCTGTATCCTAAGTTTACCATAATTCCTTTATTACAGCTTTTTTATTTCTGTTCTTTATTCTGATTCATTTCTTAGCTGATTAGATTTTACCATTGAGGATTTTTTTTTTTCAGTAGGCCTTTTGGTTTTGTTTCTTTCCAGCCCTGTTTTTTGGCATTAAACATTGTTGTTAAATATGAGATTAGCTTAATTTCCCCTCTTCATTAGTTCCTGAATACTTGAAGAATTCTGTTTTTTTTTTCTTTTTTACTCTCTCTCTCTTTTTTAAACTGAAGGGTTAGTAGTTTTTACCAGGATGTCTCTGGATTTTTATTATTCTGCCTTAATTTTTCTCAGAACACGATGTTTCTTTTTAAATGGGAGGGTCTGCTCTTTTCAGAGAAATCTTACTAACCTGTATTTAAAAATATTATTCTATTCAATTAAGTTATTCTCTTTTGTTTCAGATACATTAACTGTCTTACATTGGATTGTTTTTGTCTTCCTTTTTTACTATCTTCTCCTATTTTATTCTGATCTTTTGTCTTTTTCTTGTGTGTTGACTGTTTTTATCTCAAGTCCTTCTGTTTTCATCTAAACTGTTTTTGTAATGATGTTGTTTGGTTCTTAGTTTTTTCTTAACTGTCCAGTCCCTTATTTTTATAATATGAATTCATTAAGTTCTTAGTGCAAGAACTCATATAGGTCATTTTCCTCTTTTAGATTCTCTTCCACATTGGATTCTCTGATTTTTTTTTCTCTTCTTATGTTATGATTCTACTTTTTTCTTTTCTAGAATATGTTTGCATAATGTCTGTGTTTTTCTTCCTTATCTTGCTGGGACTTTATGTGGCTAACTCTGACTTCTTATTTTCTCTGATGCAGTATGAGTGAATTTCCCTTCAGTCACCTTGCATTTTATCTGTGATGTGTTTGTATTCCTCAGAGAATTATAGTATGTCAGCAGGTATTTTTATTATACCAAGCTTTATTCAGAAGGTAAGGGAGAAAGTAGAGTTGTTTTTTTGTTTTTTTTGTTTGTTTGTTTTGTGTTTTTTTTTTTTTTTGAGTTTTTGTTAGAATGTCTATAATTCCTTCTTCTAAAACAGGATTGTGTTGGGATTCAGATTGTTCCCAATTGAGTGCAGTATATAAGAATCTTTATCAACTGACTATAGTTGTTTCTTCCATTTTACCATTCTTTTAACAATATTTAGTCCTTTCAAGTCAGAAGGAGAAAAAGATGAGGATTCCCTCTTAGTTACCTTCAGATTTTATGTTGCTACTTGCATTTAACCAGTACATTTTTACCTTTTCATTTTTATTAGATTTTTGAGAAGAGAGATTCTTTCATCTGACATTCTACTATTTTTACCTAGAAGTGCTTGATATCATTCTTCACCTCTGTGGTATTTCTAAATAATGTCTTAGTATATTATGAACCTTTTCCGCCATATCTATGGATCTAAAAAACTTACTTGATTCAGCATTACCAATTTTCTCACATATTTTCTGTTCCATCAGTATTTGTTGGGATTACTCCTAGTTTAGCAGATACCCAGAAGAAAAGTTTTAAAATATTAGAACCATAGGCAAGAATGCAATATTGTATTTAGCCACACTGTTTTTCTCAGGCATCTATTACATGTAGTTATTTCCTCATATACTTCTACTGTATATGTAGTATATGAAATTTTAGGATTTTGTGCTGGATAATTACTTATAGATGACCTTACAATTATATATTAATTTTGTTATTTCATAATAGCTTTGGTAATATTTTGGAAAGTGTTAGAATTGAAAATGTATGAGGTTTGATAAATCATTAGGATTAAAAGTTAGCATATACCGTACTTCAAAATTATTTTCAGAAGTAATAAATTCCATAGCTTGTAATAATAAGTTTTAGAGAAGCAAAATGCAAAATGATTTTAAACATAAGAAATTAATTTTAGTAATAATACTTAAGTGTAAAATTCTCAGGGTAGACAATACTAATTCATAATTTCATAATTATATATATTTGTTAGACTTGACTGATTTTTTAAAAAAAATTTTTTAGTTATACATGGACACACAATATCTTTATTTCGTTTATTTATTTTTATGTGGTACTGAGGATTGAATCCAGTGCCTCACACGTGTGAGGCAAGCACTCTGCCACTGAGCCACAACCCCAGCCCTTGACTGATTTTTTTTTTTTTTTGAAAATAAGAAAGGAAAAAGGTTTTGATCATGAATCTAGTGATTATAAAATGAATAAATATATGAATATACCCATACCCACAATTTCTCTGACTTAAGCTTATAAAATGAATAAATATGTGAATATACACATATCAATCTCTAACCTTTCTTAAAAATGTGAATTTTTTTTATTTTCAGGAGAAGTATTACAAATGGAAGATGATCTGGTGATCTCATTTCAGTTAATGCTATGTGTGCTTGACTATTTTATCAAACTCTCACCTCCTGCACTGCTCAAAGAACCATATAGTAAGTATCTTAAGTAATTTAAGCTCCTCCTTTGTCTTTAACAGTTGTTTATTGGATGTCTGGTAGCTCTAGTATGGTTCTAAATTGAGAGGGTGATAAAAAATAAATCAGAAATAGGCTCTGTTCTTGTGTTAGTCAACTTTCTATTACTGTAACAAATATCCAAGATAATCAACTTAAGAGCAAAGAAAGGTTTATTTTAGCTCACAGTTTTGGAAGTTCTAGTCCATGAACAACTGGCCCTGTTGCTTTGGGCTTGTGGTGAGGTTGCACATCATGGCAGAAACTCATGGTGGAGCAAAATTGTTCACTTTATGATGAGAGAGTGAAAGAGAGTTAAGGGGCTGGGAGTCTACTTTTCTCTTCAAAAGTGTGCCCCATACCTCTGACTATCCCCTACCTATTGTGTCCTGTTGAGTTTTCCACAGTCTAGTTTTTGCTGATCATTAAGTTAACAAAATTTTCATCATCTCCCAATAGCACCAAGCTGGTGCCAGGTCTTTGACAACCTGGGTCTTTGGAGGACATTCCATATCCAAATTATAAGCAGCCCTCAGGTAGCATAAATTATAAGAGGAAAGGTAAGAGATGTTAAGCACCCAATCAGAGAATCTGGTAGAAATAATCTGAGTAAAAATAAAGTAAATGCTATGTTGGTTCAGGAGATAATAAAAGTTTTCTTCTGAAAAGCCAAAAAATAAAGAAGAGGTGATATTTGAAATGAGTGTTTAAGAATAAGTAGTTAAGATTAGGTTGAAGAAGTTAGAGAAGGGTATTCTCAGTAAAGAAGAGAAGAGGCTCTTACCTGTAGGATTTCAGAATCATTTATTATACTATAGAAAAATGTAAACTTAACAAGGTGTGGTCTGATTCCTTGTTCCTGAAATGATGAAAGTGTTAATCCTAAAAGTAATAGATGACAGATCAAAACGTTGAAGTCTCAAAGTGGCTGAAAGACTGAGCTGTAATTAATTTTTGTGAACAATAACTTCATGGAAAAATGAAGTGTGAAGTAGAATTTTCAATGTTTTGAACATGATTTGGCAGAGAAGACAGGAAACTTCACTTAGCAGAATTGAAATGCAAATCAAAAGGAGAAAAGCTCAAAAATTATATATAGAAAATAATAAATATGCTTCAAATTTCCCCCAACTTTTTAAACTTTCCTTTAGCTGCCTTCACTTATTTTTCAATGTTATAACTTTAAAGTTGATGTCATGTGTTACTTTAGGTTTACATCTTTGTTTTTTGGGATAATTCAAAACTACATTTAATTCTTTTAAGTGCTGTGTTAAATGGAATCAAGGATAAGCTATTGAATTGACTGAGTATGGTAAAATTTTAATTTGCTTTGTTATGGAGAATTTGAAATGAATACAAAAGTAGACAGTAGTTTAAGTCTTCATATACTTTTCACTTAGAAGCTTCAACAGTTGCTGTGACCAATCTATTGTCTCTTCCCCTGCCCAGTTCCCCCAGCTTTGTTTTGAAGCATATCTTTGAATACCTTATTATTTCAGTGTGAATCTTTTAAAAGGTAAGTGGTTTTTAAAATGCATAATGACAGTACTATTATCACATCTAATAATGATTTTTTTTAATGTCACCAAGTATCTGGTAAATATACCTTTTTTATCTCATAACTGTAATTTAAACTTTTTTAACTTTTTTTTTTTTTTAGTTGTAGATGGACACAATACCTTTATTTTATTTGTTTATTTTTATGTGGTGCTGGGGATCGAACTCAGTGCCTCATGCATGCTAGGCAAGTGCTCTGCCCACTGAGCCACAACTCCAGCCCCTAGTATAAACTTTTTTGTAGGTTGACTGAATCAGAGTTTAAATAAGATCTATACTTTGTGACAGTTGATATCAGTTGATATCAGTTGATATTCTTTTCAGAATTTCTTCTTCCAGGCTTTTTTAGTGGTAGAGAACATGAAGGCCTGATTTCAGTCCACTGCAACAAAAGAAAAACAAATGAAAAGAAATAAAGTTGTTCCTCCTCTATGTTTCTCTTCTTATTTTTTCCTCATAATTAATTTATTCAACCAGAGTGATAGAATGTGTGCTTAGCAGTCACAAAGCCTTGTATTCAGTCCCCAGAACTGACATAAATAAACAAATAAGCAAATAAATAATCAATCAATCATGCTGGAATCTTGCTGAGTTTCCCAGTTGAGTTTTAGTCTAGTTTTTGCTGATAATATCCTATGGTATATGTTCTTCTGTCTTCTCAGTTTCTTGTAAGTTGATGTCTAGAAGCAATAAGTACTTTTTATACTTAATCTTCTAAAATCTTTTTAGAAGCTGAACCTATATTCGTGTTGAATCAGTAGTATGCAAAATAATCTGGGGAGTTTTTGTAAAAAATCACAGTTTATTATCAGGAAATTATATTTATAAAATATGTTTTTAAAATATCATAATTTACTAAAGCTTTAAAATTTTTTTTGTATTAGAAATTGAATCTGTAAATATTTGCTCATTATTTTTAGGGCTCTAAGATAGAAAACATTTTTTCCTTTTGCATACTGGGTAGGATACACTTAGAATTAGTTTAGAAATTGGTTGTTTCTCTGTTTAAGGGACCACAGATGTTTTCTAGTTCTTTTTGTGCTATTCGGGGCAAAAACTCCTGTCAGTATTATAACTTGAAATAGGTATCTCATAAATAAGATTAAATTGTTATTCTTAGGGCTGGGATTGTGGCTCAGCGGTAGAGCGCTCGCTTAGCATGGGCAGGACCCGGGTTCGGTTATCAGCATCACATAAAAATATAAAAGGCATTGTGTTGTGTCAATCTACAAAAAAAAAAAAAAAAAAAAAAAGATTTTCTCTCTCTCTCTCTCTTTCCTTTCAAAAAAAAAAAAAGAAATTGTTATTCTTATAATGAAGGCTAATAAGTAAAAATAGAATGTTAACAAGATTATTTCTGACTTTCCTAGTTATAATTAGAATACTTCATAATTTTATTCAATGGAATGTGTAATTGTTCTTATCTAATTTATCATTTTTACAGAAACAGCTATAATACCCATTAATGGTTCACCTCGAACACCTAGACGAGGTCAGAACAGGAGTGCACGGATAGCAAAACAACTAGAAAACGATACAAGAATTATTGAAGTTCTCTGTAAAGAACATGAATGTAATATAGATGAGGTAATTTCACTATATGCTTTCTTTAAACAGTTAAAGTAGATTTAGATAAAGTTCTTTCTAATAGCATATACTTCTTTTGTGGTGAGCATGCTTTTTTTGACTAGTGTCAACTCTTTTCCAGTAGCAACATATTTTAGAAAAAAATTATTTTTCATATTCAGTTACTTTGCTTTTAAAGAGATTGGCTCCTGTACTCTATAATCACAGAAATGTATATCATAAAGATAATAGTTTTCAAATGTATTTCTTCTTTGATTCCACTGATATTATCAGTACCCCTAATGTTTTAAAATGCCCTGCCAAGAAGACCTTGATGTTTTGGTTTAATGATAAATGATACTAACATTAAATTTCTCCTCAGCCTTATGTAACTAGTCACTTTCTAAACAAAGCTGACTGTTAATGGTTAGTATAGAATACATATTCATCCAGGAATGACTTCCAGAGACTGATAGGTAGCTCATTATTAATAGAATCTACATTAGAGTTTGGGGCATCTGGTACCAGGGCTACTTTTACTCTACCAGCTTGTTTTTCTCTGTTATATTGCCCACAATTCAACACTACTAGATAGTAGTATGAAATGTTGCATTTTAAAGATTTCTCTGGCAATGCTGAGAAGGAATGGTATTATGCTCCCAAAAATCTAGTTTAAGAAAGATTAGAATGATTTGTCATTATATCTGAGTTTTAGCATTGTAGTTCTTATTAACTTCAACAAATAGATATGTGTGTATAGACATATCAACTTTGTAAAAAAAATATATGTATGTATACTTTTCTAGAATCACAATTTATCTTTGCAAATAAGCTAACGAGTATAGTTTGAAATATTTCTTTTTACTCTATTTTTGTTGCTTATTTACAAGATAATGAATGGTAGTAAATATAGTTTTCTCATTCCACATTGTTAATTCTCTGGATTTCATAACTACTTGTAAAATTTCACTTTTCTTTTCTTATTTTTTTTTTTTTTTGTGGTACTGGGGATTGAACTCAGGAGCACTTGATCACCAAACCACATTCCCAACCCTTTTTGAATTTTATTTAGAGACAGGGTCTCACTGAGTTGCTTAGTGCCTCGCCATTACTGAGTCTGACTTTGAACTCACAATTCTCCTGCGTCAGCCTCCTGAGCTGCTGGGATTACAGGTGTGCGCCACTGCACCCGGCTAAAATTTCATTTTTAAGATTAAATCATTTTTTTTAACTTATCAGTGTAAAGTACTTTTTCCTAGAATTTAAAATGTTTATAGTTATGATGAAAATATAGTTAACTAAAAGCTTTGGGGGGTTTTAATTAATTGATACTGGATTATCTAAAAGTGATTATTTAAATATAGCATTTATGGCTATAACTATTATTCATTCATACTAATTGGTTAATTATTATATTGTAAATTTTCTAGATAAGTGGACTTTTTTTAGAAAACAAAGATAATAAATATTTCAGAGACTTAATTCTTAAATCTTATTTGTGAAGTATAAGGTAGGAATTGATATTAAATTGTTATTTCCTTAGTAAATGTAGATTCCAAGTTTGGAAAAGGAAGTTAAATAAAGGAAAGCAAGTCATTTTAAATTATATAACATATTACAGGTTTAGAATATACCTTCATTTTTTCTGAGTGCAGTTCTTTAAAATCCATGTTACCTGTGGGATGCTTTTCCATGAAACAATGCATATTTCCAAAAAACATTTTTATTTGGTTTTGAAATGATTATTGTGTGTAAAATTAATTATTTTCTTAGATTTATACTTAAAAATTGCCTTGCTATTTTCTTAGCAGACATCAAATGACCCTAGTGTGAAATGATCCAAAATATACTTTGGGGAAAAATGAGAAACAGTATAAAGAAATGAAGAATGGTGCCTTTGATGATAGATTAGATTTTAATTCTGGCTCTTCCACTTTATAATTGTGCAGCTTTGGTCAAGTTGTTTAATTTGTTTGAGTGCCCTGTCTTTTTTGTTGTTTGTGAAATGTGAAATATTGAAATTCTTTTTAATGCCTTCTTTTCTAGTAGTTCCTATTATAATAACAATTTTCTACTTATCTCCATTTTAGGACCTAGAATCTGATTCATATACATTAAAAAGTAAATAAATGAATTAATTATAAATAAATATCACTAGCTTGAATGTGTGTCATTGATTAAATGTGAGTAAATACTCTCATTCTAGTGTTAATAGTGACAAATTGAATTTCATTTGTTTTATATTTTAATGTCATATAATATCTTTTTCAGGTGAAAAATGTTTATTTCAAAAATTTTATACCCTTTATGAATTCTCTTGGAATTGTAGCTTCTAATGGACTTCCAGAGGTAATCTGAAAGAAAATTTAATAGAAAATTAGTATGTTTTGAGACTTTGGGGAGGGAAGATAGTTGTCTAAGTTTCTTAGGATCAATTCAGATAGTTTTTTGCCTAAAGAAAGTACTCTAAGTAGAATTGTGTAATCAAGTTTTGTGTGGTGATAGAAAATACTTTTGAAGACCTATTTTAATATATAAGTAAGCATCATTTCATGTTTTGTACTAGAAATTGATTTATACTGAAATTATTTGAAAATCAGAGTCTAAATTTTTAAATTTCTAAATGCCATTAAATATCTAAATACAACTAAGTATGCACAGATTTAATTCTGATTTGCTTTGCTGGATATTCTAAAGCATAGGATCCAGAACTCAAGCCACATTATTGGCATTACTGTAATGTGGAACATCTGCTTTGCATATCTTTAAAAGCTACTTGATTGAAAATAAATATGGTTGAAATGACTTTGATTGTATTGCAGAAATATTTTACCTTACTAGTGAACCATCCATTTGTGTTTCTTTTTACATTTTGTCATAAATATCTTCTCACTGAGAATAGAACAACTGAGGACTTTGGATGTTAAGGTGAACTGTGGTGATGAGAACTATATGAGGAAAAGGCTGCCTGGTTTTTTGAACTCAGGGGCACTCAACCACTGAGCAACATTCCCAGCCCTATTTTGTGTTTTATTTAGAGACAGGGTCTCACTGAGTTGCTTAGTGCCTTGTTTTTGCTGAGGCTGGCTTTGAACTCATGATCCTCCTGCCTCAGCCTCCTGAGCCCCTGGGATTACTTACATATGCCACTGTGCCTGGCTGATAAATGATAAATAGGTACTCAGGGATAAAGCAGTGTTTTATTTCCTTCCCTCTTTCTACCTTTTTAAAATTGGTGCATTATAGCTAGTTTTTCATAATGATGGGAATTATTGTTACATATTTATACATACATATAATATTAACAATATAATTTGGCCAATATAACTCCCAAGCACTTCCCCCCTCCCTCTGCTCCTCCCACTCACTGGTCTCTTTCCCTTACTGATCTCCCTTTGATTTTTCTGAGATCCATCTCCTACCCCACCTTTCTTTTCTTCTTCCTCTTAAATTCCAAAAATTGGAGAAAACATTATGACCCTTGACCATCAGAGTTTGACTTATTTTGCCTAACATAATGGTCTCAAGTTTCATTCATTTTCCTGAAAATGACATAATTTCATTTTTATTTGTAGCTGAACAAAATTCCATTGTATATATCACATACTTAAAATGCCATTGTATATATCACATTTTTATCCATTTATTCATTGATGGACACCAGTTGGTTTTGTAGTTTGGCTTTTGTGAGTTGTGCTGCTATGAACATGAGTATGTGTGTATTACTGTAGTATGATGACTTTAATTCTTTAGGGTAAATACCAAGAAGTGAAATAACTGGGTCATGCCTAGTCTTTTGAGGATCCTCCATGCTGATTTTCATAGTATGGAAATTCCACCAACAGTGTAATAAAAGTGGTCCTTTTTCTCTACATCCTCTCCAGTATTTATTATTGTTTGTATTCTTGATCACTACCACTCTGGTGTGAGATGAAATCTCAGTGTTGTTTTGATTTGCTTTTCCTTAATTGCTAATGATGTTGAATATTTTTTCATGTATTTGTTGGCTATCTATTTCTTTTTTTTTGAGAAGTGTCTGTTTAATTGATTCACCCATTTATTTATAGGTTATTTGGCTTGTTGGTGTAAGTTTTTTTTGAGCTCTTTATATATTCTAGATATTAGTCAATTATCAGAAGAGTACGTAACACAGATTTTTCTCCCACTCTGACAGTTCTTTCTTCACATTCCTAATTGTTGTCTTTTCTGTGGAGAAGCTTTTTAATTTGATGTCATCCCATTTATTTATTTATTTATTTATTTTTGAGGGGGGGGGAGGAGGATTTTAATATTTATTTTTTAGTTTTCGGCAGACACAACATCTTTTTTGTTTGTATGTGGTGCTGAGGATCGAACCCAGGCCGCACGCATGCCAGGCGAGCGCGCTACCGCTTGAGCCACATCCCCGGCCCCTCATCCCATTTATTAACACTGGCATTATTTCCTGAGTTTTAGGTGTCCTATTGAGAAAGTTCTTGCCTGTGCCTGTATGCTGGAATGTTGAACCTCTGTTTTCTTCTAGGAGTTGCATAGTTTCTGGTCTAATTCCTAGATCTTTGATCCATTTTGAGTTGATTTTTGTTCAGGGTGAAAGATAAGGAGCTAGTTTTATTCTTCTACATATGGATAATTAGTTTTCGCAGCCCTATTTGTTAAAAGGCTTTCTTTTGGGGCTGGGGATATAGCTCAGTTGGTAGAGTGCTTGTGTAGCATGTACAGGGCCCTGGGTTTAATCCCCTGCACCCCCACTGGTGGAAAAAAGGTTTTCTTTCTCCAGTGTATGTTCTTGGCAGCTTTGTCAAGGGTCAGATGACTGTAGGTATGTGAGTTTGTCTCAGTGTCTTCTGTTCTCTACTATTGGTCGAAGTGTCTGTTTTTACCCAATACTATGCAGTTTTTGTTACTCTAGTTCTATACTATAATTTGAAGTCAGTTATTGTGATGCTTCCAGCATTGCTTTTTTGGCTTAGAATTGCTTTGGCTATTGTGGGACTCTTATTCTTCTAAATGAATTTTAGAACTGTTTTTTCTTAGTTCTGTGGTATTTGGGTGGGAATTGCATTGAATCTTTATATTGCTTTTGGTAGTATGGCCATTCTAAAAATATTAATACTGCCTATCCAGTGAACTTATGAAGTCTTTCCATCTTCTGAGGTCTTCTTCAATTTTTGTCCTTAATATTCTATAGTTCTTATTGTATAGATCTTTTACCTCCTTGGTTAAATTTATTTCTTTAGTTTTTTTAGGCTCCTGTAAATGGAATTATTTTCCTGATTTCTTTCTGGGTAGATTCATTATTGGTTTATAGGAAAGGTATTGATTTTTTTGTATGTTGAATTTGTAGGGCTGGGGATGTGGCTCAAGCGGTAGCGCGCTCGCCTGGCATGCGTGCGTCCCGGGTTCGATCCTCAGCACCACATACCAACAAAGATGTTGTGTCCGCTGATAACTAAAAAATAATAAATATTAAAAAAATTCTCTCTCTCTCTCTCTCTCTCTCCTCTTTCACTCTCTCTTTAAAAAAAAAAAAAAGAATTTGTAACCTGCTACTTTGCCAGATTTGTTTATTTTGGTTGACTCTTTTGGATCTTCTAAATATAGGATCATATCATCTGCAAACAGTGATAATTTGACTTCTTCCCTTCCTATTTTTAACCTTTTTACCCCTTGCTCTCCCTTGCCTAATTGCTCTGGATAGAATTTCTAGCACTATATTAAATAGAAGTGATAAGAGTGGACATCCTTGTTTTGCTCAAGATTTCAAAGTAAGTGCTTTCAGTTTTTCCCCATTTACTATGAGGTCAGCTTTGGGCTTTTTGTATATAGCCTTTATGATGTTGACGTAGGTTCCTTATGTCCCTAGTTTCTTCAGTGTTTTTATCATGAATTGGTGCTGAATTTTGTAGAAGTCCTTCCCTGCATCTATTCTGATGACTGATCTTTGTCCTTAATTCTATTTATGTGATGAAATACATTTATTGATTTGCTTATGTTAAACTATTCTTGCATCTCAGATAAAACCAACTTGGTTGTGATGAACAATCTTATTAATATGTTATTGAATGCAATTTGCTAATATTTTAGTAAGGATTTGCATCTAAGTTGATTGGGGACATTGGTCTGAGTTTTCTTTCCAAATGTGTTCTTTTCTGGTTTGGTATGAGTATGATCCTGCTTTATAGAATGAATTTAAAAGTGTTTATCCCTTTCTATTTCATGGAATAATTTGAGAAATATTGGCATTAGTTCTTCCTTAAAGGTCTGGTAGAAGTTAGCTGAGGATTCATTTGGTCCTGGGCTTTTCTGTGTTGGAAGGCTTTTTGTTACTGCTTCTATTTCATTGCTGGTTATTGATCTGTTGATTTTCTGTGTCCTCTTGATTAAATTTTGGCGGATTGTATGTGTCTAGAAATGTATCCATTTCTTCTAGGTTTTCCAATTTATGGAGTATTAATTTTCAAAATATTCTGTAATGACCTGCTGAATTTGCATGATATCTGTGGTGATTTCTGCTTTTTCACCCCTAATTTCATTAATTTGGGTCGTCTTTCTTATTCTTTTGGTTTGGCTAAGGTTTATCAGCCTTGTTTATCTTTTCAAAGGACCAATTCTTTGTTTTATTGACCCTTCATACTGTTTTTTTCTCAAGTTCATTGATTTAAGCTCAAGTCTTATTTATTTCTTTCCTTTAACTAGTTTTAGAATTGGTTTGTTCTTCTTTTTCCAAGGGCCTTGCGATTCATCATTAATTTGGGATCTGTCGGATATTCTTTTGTATGCACTCATAGCTATGAACTTTCCTTTTAGAATCACCTTCATGGTGTCCCAGAGATTCAGGTGTGTTGTATCGCTATTTTCATTTAAGTCTAAGAATTTTTTAACTTCTCCCCTTCCTATTTTTAACCTTCTATAAACCATTCATCATTCAAAAGTGTATTGCTCAATCTCCTTGTTTTTATGTAATTTCTGTTGTTTTTTTATGTTAATTTCTAATTTCATTCCATTATGATCTGATAAGATATAAAGAATTACATTAATTTGCTTAAAGTTATAAAACAGTGCTTTAGAAGTACCTAGTATTTTTCAGTAATACTAAAAGGCATGGAATTAGATATCTGGACTGCTGATTCTGTGACCTGAACTGGAAGCTAGTTCTTGAGTTTATTATTGATTTATGAAGTATTTGTTGAGTGCTTAGTATGTGCCAAGCATTTTGCTAGAGATACTGTTGATACAGAAATTTTAACTCAGTCACTATCCTTAAGGTGCTATTAGGAGAAGCAAAGAGAGAGATCATTACAGTAGTCTTTATAAGAGTGTGTTTGAAGTATGCTCAAGATCCTGTGATATCTTAGGGGAGAACTACCTAATCCAAACTGGGGCAGATAAGTTTTTTGGGAAATTATTTGGAGGGTGGTGTGATTTCCAAGCTAAGAAAACCTTATGAGAGATGGCATTTCCAGGGGCTGGACTTTGTAGAGTCAGAGGCACAGTTGTTTGTGAAAGTATTGCCTGTTCAATAAACTCCAAGTAATTCTTTAAAGTTGTGATAGAGGATAGAAGAATAATGAGATAGATAGTTTTGGAGAGTCAAGAAGGAACCAGGTATATTAATGAATATTTTTACCACCTTAGGTACCAAAAAATATGCTATTCATAACTCTGAGGAGTCTTAGCCACTTATACTCCTTCTATCTTTGAAAGGATTTTAGTTTGAATAGAAATCTTAAGAGAAAGTTGACATTTTTCTCAATATTTTGCATACAACTGCTAGTCAGTAGATGATTAATAATTAATGCCTCACTAAGATTTGGCAGGAACAAGTTAATCGAGCATGAAAGACTGTTCTGCCAAATACGTTTATACAGACAAAAATAAAGTTTAAATTCAACTGGATTTCTTCATACCCTTCCTTTTAGAATGCAATTTTAGTTCTCTCAGGTTGGAAACACTTTGTCTTTAAAGGTCAAAGCAGGGGCTGGGGGTCGTGTTTTCAGTGGTAGAGCCCATGTTTAGCATGTACAAGGCCCTGAGGTTACCCTTCAATATAGGGAAAAAAAAGTCACAACAGAGAGCATGCCAATAGTTGTCTATTGGGCATTGATTTTTAAATTATGATTATGAAATTATCGATCAGAGCTTATAAACAATTTATAGATTATAGCCATTTAAAAATATCTAACATTGAGAATTATTTGTACAAACATGTTAGTTGGTTTATTAATTGAGCTTTTTATATTGTACAAGTATATTAACTGGGTTTATTAATTAAGCCCAAGATATTTAACTATAAGGATGTAGAGTGGACCAGAGGGTTTAGAAAAGATGGGTTGGACATATAATCAAGAGGATTTGCTATATGTTTGAAAAAGTAAAGTTTTATATTGATAAATATGGTAGAAAGTTAAAAGTTAAGGATATATGGGATATTTGAAGGCTTTTAGCAATTAACTGAATATAGTAAAGTTAAGAATTCCTAATCTGAAATCTGCGATTCTCTTAAGATCTGAAACTTTTTGAGTGTTGATGTTACCACAAGTGGAAAATTCTGTACCATGAAATTTTGTTTCATGCACAAATTTAAAATATTATATAGTTACTTTCAGGTTATGCATTTAATGTGTATATTAAAATACATGAATTTGATGTTTAGAGTTGGATTTCATGCCCAAGATAGCTGATTTTATATGTGCAAACATTCCAAAATTCAAAAAACCTTGAAATACGAAAGACTTTTAGTTCCAAACATTTTGTCTAAGAAATATTCAACCTATTTTTTATCTTAAGTTCTGTTTTGTGGCATTGGTGATTCTTTGTCTACTAAAAATTCTAATAAATGGGATAAATACAAAAAAATTAAGTTGAAAAAAATTTGCAGTTTTCTAGACTTCACTTTTAGTTAGGTCTTAATTATATTGCGTGTGAACTTAATGTATACTGTAAAATATATATTGCATAAACATTCTTTAATGAAATCTGCTTCTGTGTGTTAAAAGATAATAACAAAAAGAATAATTAAGTATTTTTTTCTTTTGAGGTTGAAAGTCTTTCTAAGCGATATGAGGAAATTTATCTTAAAAACAAAGATCTAGATGCAAGATTATTTTTGGATCATGATAAAACTCTTCAGACTGATCCTATAGACAGGTATTTCACATGGAATATTTTTATTTGTTATGCTTTTGATATAGATTGATATTGATATAGGTAAATAAGATAGGTTTTTATTAACTTACTGACTTGTAAATAAACATCATTTTATAATAAGTTAATTTAAATGCCTTTAAAGAAAAAAGTAACAGTATCTATTCTAACCATATAATTTTTTAACAATGTAGAGATTTAATATGAATTGTATTCTATAACAGTTATCTTTTTTTCAGATAGTTGAATATACGTGTACACCAAAAGAAAATGGTTAAACTAATTAGTTTACTCAAGTGGTGGTCTCTGTTTTTTATCTTTTTTTTTAATCTCTTATTGCCCACTTCATTCATTTAAAAA
Source organism: Spermophilus citellus (assembly GCF_964194105.1). Taxonomy (NCBI): domain Eukaryota; kingdom Metazoa; phylum Chordata; class Mammalia; order Rodentia; family Sciuridae; genus Spermophilus; species Spermophilus citellus. Next base: position 40,184,510 of record NC_138182.1, on the reverse strand, counting down.
GTTAATGCCAAGTTTATTTTCTTAAATTGTTGGGAAGGATCCTAAAATATAAATGGACAAGAGTAATTATAATATTACATGTAATTTGGAAATTAAATAGAGTAAAATGTTTTGAATTTAAGTAGACAAAATTTTTAGAAGGCACAGTGTGGTACAAAACTTGAGCTTTGATATTTTAGAATACTTCAACTGCTTGGTTATTAATGTCACCAGCAAGAAAACATCTAACTTTCACTTTTGAGAATCTGCTTAAAAGTGGGTACATCTCTTTGTCATAAACCTAGTGGAAAGAGACCCACACTTGAGTTTATACCCAAAGGACTTAAAAACAGCATACTATAGTAATGCAGCCACATCAATGTTTATAGCAGCACAATTCACAATAGCTAAATTGTGGGACCAACCTAGATGCCCTTTAGTAGATGAATGCTTAAAGAAAATGTGGTATATATACGTGATAGAATTTTACTCAGCATTAAAAGAGAATAAAATCATGGCATTTGCAGGTAGATGGATGGAGTTGGAGAATAATATGCTAAGTGAAAAAAGCCAATCCCAAAAAAACTAAATGTGTAATGTTTTCTTTGATATGAGGATCCTGATTCATAATGGGGATGGGAAGGGAGCATAGGAAGAATGGAGGGACTTTAGATAGGGCAAAGAGGCTGGGAAGGGAGGAGACAGGGGTGGGGGTAGGAAAGATGGTGAAATGAGATGCACATCATTACCCCAAGTACATGTATGATGACATGAATGGTGTGACTCTACTTTGTATACAACCAGAGACATGAAAAATTGTCCTCTCTGTGTGTACTATGAATTGAATTGCATTCTGCTGTCATATATATAGCAAATTAGAATAAATAAATAAATTTTAAAAAAGAGACCCATACTTTAAAATGGTGCTGAAGAAAATCATTTGAGCAGCAGTTGGGTTATCTATTTCCTATCACTTCTGTTATTGACTTAGCAATTTGTATGATTTTATGAAGCGACAGGAAGTTTTTTATTTGACCCATAGAACACAAATTGCAAATTTATAATGTGAATGATTTTGCTTACCATTTAGTTTTGACACACAAAGAACACCAAGAAAAAGTAACCCTGATGAAGAGGTGAATGTGATTCCTCCACATACTCCAGTTCGGTATGAGATTTTCCTTCTTCTAGTATTCATTATAATTGTTTATTCAGTGCTTTATAGTGCTTTAGGTTTGTTTAATTGTTTCTTTTTATATTTGTACATACATGTAGCAAATATGTATTGAGTGCTCATTGTATTCCAAGTACTTAATGATTTGCTTAGGTTATTATCATTATAGTTCTGTCTATCCTTAAGGAACACAATATAAAATGTGTTTGTGTTCCATCTTAGTAAAGAAAAAAGAAAAGTTTCACTATTTGATCTGCATATAACCTTGAAGAAATAAAACCATTTTTTATGTCTGTTTCCTCACTCACTCCACATGTCTAAACCTGCTATCAAGAAATGTTGACTCTTCTTCCAAAGTATTTCTTAAGTCCATCTGCTTTTCTCCATTTCTACTCTAACCACCCTTGTCCTAGACATCTTTATCTTGTGGTTTTTGCAATAGACTGCTAACTGATCTTGTTGTTTCTGCTCTTATCACTGATCCTCTTTCCCACCATCAAATCAAAACTTCACAGAACCCTAAGAACAGTATTCTAGAAGTGTAAATAAGATCATGTCTGTTCACCCTCCTGTTAAAATCCTCTCATTGCTTGTATAATTATGTCAAAATAGATTATACTGTCATGTATAATTAAAAAGAACCAATAAAAAACTTCTCTCATTGCTTCCCTTTGCAATTAGAATACAATACACATTCTTTAATAATGCCTACAAGACCTTATCTGACCTGTTTCTATTGCTTCTCCAGCCTCATCTTGTTTTGTTGCTCACCCTGCATTAGCCATGTGTTGGTTTTCTTTCATTTTCTTGTATTCTTCAAGTTCTTTTCTACTGAAGACCTTTATTCTTAATATTCTCTTTTCTTGAAACTTCCTTTTTTTTTGCGTAGGGTATGAATTTCCAACTGCTGTTCTTCATGTTCAGCATAAATGTTGCTTTTTTAAAGATGTATTTCTCTTTGAATTATTTTTCTTTAATAATGCCTACAAGACCTGTTCTTTACCTTCATAGCCTGTATCACAACTTGTGATTATAAATTAATTTGTGTATTTGCTTGTTTTTCACCAATACCCACAATAGCCTTTAAATTTCATGCCATATGGACTGTGTCTTTTTTTGTTCATGATTTAATAATTAAGGCCTGGCATAATACTTGGTGTTAGTAGGCAATCATGTTTTGAATAACTGTATCGGTATATAAACAATTTTTAATATACGTTTTGTTATAGACTTGTGGACAAGTTATTAAAATGATGCAGAAGAGATTTTATGAAGCAATGTCTGAACTGAATTTTGAAACATCTGTCTCACAGGACAGGCATTTTAGGGAGCTGAAAGAGCATGTACAAAGGCATGGTAGTGTGAATTAGCACAGTGTATCTGGGGAATTGTTAGCAGATATGTATTGATTGTGAAATGAGGGGATGAAACAGTAGGAGTGGAGAAGTGGGTACTAGACATGAAGGGCCTTGTATGCCATATTCAAGTACAGACTTCAGTTTGTCCATGATGTCACTTGTGCTATAAGTGGGTGATAAGCAGGGGTAAGAATGAAGTCAGACTTGATTTTTACAAGCTTACATGTTAGTAGTTTGTGAGAGAATGGACTGAAGAGGACAGAACAAAGTGAGAAATAAACCTGTCTCAGAACTTCTTAATCCAGAGTGCAAATTAAAATAACCTGAGGAATTTTTTTGGAGTACACTTGCCTAGGTCTTACTACTTCAGATGGTGAGTAAAAATCTCTAGACTGATCCATTGCAGTAGTTGAGTTGAGAGATGTGGAAGATCTGAAGAGAGTAGTGGTGGGAATGAAGGAGCAGGAATAATTTTGATGAATTCATACTGAGAATATTATTGAGGCATTTATGAAGACACTTTCTAATAAGCAGTAGGATATAAGGCTCTTACAGGTTTGGGAATTGTCAGACAAAGTTAAAGCCATAAAAATAGATGTGATTGGGGTTTGGGGTTGTAGCTCAGCGGTAGCGTACTTGCCTACACGTGAGGCTCTGGGTTTGATCCCCAGTACCATATTAAAAAAAAAAAATAAATGAAAGTTTAAAAACAAAAGATGTGGTTACCTGAAGTGATGGTATATAGTGGCAAGAATAGGTGGCAGGGGCTGAAACCTAAAGAATGCATTTTAAGGGCTGGATAGATTTTAGAGAATGAGAGAGTAGGTGGTTTGGGAGACTAGAGGGAAACATCAAGAAAGTCAAGGGAGGGCTCTGGTTTCAGGAAAGCACAAGGGCTTGAGGTGAAATGCTTCAAGGAAGTCAGTTGTTGGAACAGATTTTTGGGTTTAGCAATTGGTCGTTTGTGGTTTTACTCATTGTTGCTTAATTAGATTAATGAACATTGAAGCCACATGGCAATGTTTGAAAGGTAAAGTATAGGTACGAGTTTAGGGAGGTTTGGCTAAGAATACTGCACATATTTTACTAAATATTATTTGAGAAGCTTTTAAGCCCTAAACATTGTACAGTTCTGTGAATTATTAAACAATGTATCAAATGTATTTTATTTGAGAGTAAGTACATTTCATTTGTACTTCAAAATTGCAATATTAGTCTTTATACCATATACGCATATGTGCATGTGCTGCATGTGCATACGCATGGCAGAGAAGTAAAGACTCTTTAAGAGACTGATCTAATTTTATGCTTTAACTGTAGTGACTTAAAATTACTCAGGACCTTAAATGTGTTTCTTTGAAGTTCTCTGTAAAGAAGAATCATTTGATTCTTTACTTGAGTTACTAAATGTCTTACTGTCTTTGAGAGTTTAATGTTTAATTGTATAAGCAAAACATTGCCTCATGATGTCTATTATCAAGAGACTCAAAGTCTGTTCTAATTGTACACTATAAAAACCAAAATAGCATTTACAACAAATATTCACATAAATATGCATTTTATTTGCATCTTTTGTAGTTAATGAATATATAAAAATTTTAAGGTAATAGTATTTTCAAAACTGCTCCACCAATACTTCATTAAAAATAAACACTTAACCTTACTCACTGCTATATATCTAGGCTTACCAAAAATTAGAATATGTTAACACACTATCAGGTCTTATCTTTAGACGATGTTTAAAGTGGTTATAAAGAATATTGCTGCATGTTTTGTAAAATCTTCACAGTTGATTTTGAAGATATTGTCTATTGTGTATTTCAGAGTCTCTCTGTAAAGGTTTATATATAAATGGTTTTTATATGCAAAAAACTTAAATTGTAATAATGTTTTCTTGAAAGATTACTATTTTGATGTCAATTTTTCTCCATATGATATGAAAATTTATGATGCCATATATTTTTCCAAAATATAATATCATTAATTTGACCAATTAATATTTTATTGATACTTAGTTTTATTAGTAAGTGTATCAGTCCTATAAACATAAACTTATTATGAATACTTGTTAAACATGTAAGCAGAACATAATTTCTTATGAATCACAGTACACTAAGGGTTTTTTTCCCCCATAAGTCTTATTTCAGGGAACTTTGTAAAGATAAATGGGATAGACAGGATATCAAAAGAACTTGAGGTAGGTGCATTTCATTTGTTCTTTTTCTTCTTTCCTTAATGCTTCTTCCTTTTTTCTCCCCTCTAGGACCGTTATGAATACTATCCAACAATTAATGATGATTTTAAATTCAGCAAGTGATCAGCCATCAGAAAATTTGATTTCCTATTTCAATGTAAGCCATCTATGAAACATATTTTGTGATATCTTGGTAAAGAAATATGAAATTAGAAGTTAACATATATTTACCCATTATCTTATTTTTTGCTTTTAAAATTTTACTAATTAGATATTAATAGTATTATTTTATTTAGGCAGTGTTATGTTTTGATTTTCTTAGGTTTATCATTTGCCTTATCATCATTCCTTCTTGCAACTTAGACCTAACTTCTGAGATAATTTTCTTCCTTCTTCACACATATTTTTAAATAATTCCTTTAGCAAGTTTAGTTTGGGATAAAAGTACAATTTTTTGTTTTGTTTTGTTTTGTTTTTTGTCTAAAAATGTGTTTACTCTTATTTTTTTTAAGATGGATCTTCGATTCTAGGTTGACATGTACTTTCTCTCAGAAGTTTAAAATAACTACTTTACTATTTTGATATTGTTACTTTACTATTTCTTGGCTCCCAAGGTGAATAGTTAAGAAGTCTTCTGTAGACCTACTGTTGTTCCTTTATAGTTAATCTGTCTTTTCTCTCTGCCTGCGTAAATCTTAAATCTTTTCTTTGAACACAGTGTTAGGTAGGACTTAACACTCACCACAGCCCTGCAATCTTTTTTTTTAAATCCCACTTTCAACCCATTTTCATTTGAAATTCTTGCCTGGCTCTGTGTGCATTGCACTTTTCAATTCCTGATTGACTCTGAGTTTGATATATAAAAGCCCCTGCTGATCCCTCCCTGAAAAAAAAAAAAAAAAAAGAGAAGAAGAAAGGATGAAAACTAGCATCAGTATTGCCGGCTTGCTTCATCACTCCTTATATAAACTCAAATCATGAGGGTTGGGACCCACCAAAGTGCTCATCTGTGGAAATTGTACAAGGCCAGGATTCTTATTAAAAATTTGCGTTATTCTGGTCATTACTTTCTATAATTGTTAACAGTGACTTTGTCATGTTGTATTGTCCTGTCTTGCTATGTCCTGTCCAGGAATTAGCAAAGTAATTTCTTTTATTCATAATTGTGTTGGTGTAGAACTGATTTTGTTTGTCTAACTTATATAAAGTTACTTTTGTTTATGAGTTATCTGGGCATGAGAATTATTTGCCCAAACATATCAACCCAGTTACCTAGAACTTTTAGCAAGTAATAATGATAGAAGTTAAAAGACTGATAATCTCTTCTCAGTGCCATTTTTAAATGCTTCTTCCAACTTTTGGAGCATGTTGGAGCTCTTTTTTTTTTTTTTTAAATTAATTCCGTTGGGCAGAAAGTTCTGCCTCAGAGACATTCTCTAGAGCTCATTTTAAAGCTTAACTTTTAATGAAACTTTATAACTTCTTTTAATGAAACTTTATAACTTCTTTTAATGAAACTTTATAACTTCTTAATTGTATATCAATGACATCTTGCCTCAGAGTGAGGCAGAGTGTCTTGAAGGTCATTACGTTTTTCCTTGATTTTACTTCTTTATTATAAACTCAGGCTTTTTCATTTTTAAAATTAATGGTATCTTCTCTGAGTGTAAAGTCTTAGACTCTGGACATATTTTAATTGACATTTGGCGGCAATGATTTTATGACAGGAAAGGCCTCTTTATTATATATTTCAAAATGTCCAAAGGCTTGAGCTTGGTAGTATTTATTTTTTCATCCATCCGTTTATTCATTCATTTTTGCATACTGGGAACTGAACCTAGGGGTGCTCTACAATTGAACTACATTCAAGTCTTTTTTACTTTGTATTTTGAGACAGGATCTTGCTAAGTTGCCAAGGTTGACCTTGAACTTGTGATTCTCCTGCTTTAACCTCTCAAATAACTGGAAATTTAGGACTATGCTTCTGTACCTAATGAATATATTTTTATACCTTGTGATATATTTTTACTGTAGCATAATATGAATTATAGAATAGAACATCATACTGCTTCTTTTAATATATCATCTTCTGATGTGTGTTCATTATTAAAGTTGATAGGGCCTCACACTCCAAATGATACATGTATTGGAACTTATTTTTATTGTTCTAGTTTTTAGTATATATGCTGCTTAAGTGAGCACTGGAACTTCTTTTGTAACTATTTTCCCATACTAGTTTCTGAAAATGTTATTAAATAATATGGCTAGTTTTTAACTCTTCTAAAGCATAATTTTAAATTAAGAAATTATATTGAGCTTAAATCTTAGTTTTATATCTTCCACTGGCTTTTTTTTGTGAAGGGGGTGACATACATTCAAATGCAACTGTTAATTGAACATATTTTATGAAAACATGTGATGAATAGAAAGGCTAACAAATCTGAGGCCCCCTAAACCTAGCAGCAGAAATTGTAGGTAATAGAGTTTTTTAATTCTTCTTGAAAATTTCTTGGACACTAACATCCAATGAAATTCTGCTTAGATTCTGTGGTTGTGTTTACCTAGTTATTATAGAAGTGTTTCCATATTTTTATAAACACTCAAAAACTCAGTCATTATATATGGAACAGAAAATTTTAATTCTGATTAAATGCTATTGTCAATATTGATTTCTGTTTATATTTCTTAAAGAACTGCACGGTGAATCCAAAAGAAAATATTCTGAAAAGAGTGAAAGATATTGGACACATCTTTAAAGAGAAATTTGCTAAAGCTGTGGGACAGGGATGTGTTGAAATTGGATCACAGGTAAGTTGAGTTCATTTTCATCAATGCCTGTCTATAGCAATAATTTTAAAGGCAGCATTTGTTCAGATTGTACAGATACTAAACAAATAATAGTATTTGTCTAGTAGTATAATTGGCAGATTATATATCCCATCTGCCTATGTATGTTGCTATTTATGAGAAACCTTAAGAGAAATCATTCCCTATCCCTTTACAAAAAGAAAAGTGTACATACCAATTGTGGAAAATTTAGAAAATATAAGTAAGCAAAAAAATTAAAATCTCATCTTAAATTTTTGATGTATATGCTGTGACTTCCACGTGTGTCAATACTCATGTATACATACACTTATGTAAATGGGATTATATATATATGCCAATTCTCAGTGATAGTGATATTATTCAGATAATCTAAAACCAATATATTGGGTAAGAGTATGGATTATGGAATTATGGAATACTGGGTTTACATCTGGTTCTATTATTTGTGAGCTGAGTGATCTTGAACATGTCGTTTAACTTCTCTGAGATTCAGGTTCTATATTTATTCTGCTTTGTTGTGTGGCATTAATGAGGGCAATTTTGTAAAGATAAGTTTGAAAATTATAATCCATTGTACACATTTATTTCAGTGTCATGAGATTATACTTTTATGTCATAATGCTTTAAACAACTATACTTAAAAGTTCTTTTTTGGTTGTATATGACATTTGAACTTTTAATTTGGAATGAAGAACTATGGTTTGTGCATGTATATATGTGCATGTAACTGAAAATATTTGGTTATTCTTTCAACTGAAAGGAAGTAGTTATTTGGTTAAAACATTTTGCTGAGAAGTTTAGTTTTGTCTGACTTTGTGGCAGGGTTACTGAGTTTTTCAGTTTTTTTTTAATTAGGAACTATTCTCTAATTCTAAATAGTTGTTCTGAAAATAGATATTCTAGATTATAAGAAGCAGGTATGTGAGTGCTTAAAATATTGTACTGGACATATAATCTACCCTTTGGTATAAATGATGTAGACTGAAATGGTATGTTAGAGAATCAGGTAATGGATCTAACCTCTTGATAGCTTATTGGGAATATGAAACATTACTTTATACTTAAGTCTTGAGTTTTAGGTAGTCTAGCTTTTGTGTTTTTTTTTGTAACCATATTTCTTTTTTATTTTTTGGGGGGTGGGGGGGTACCGGGAATTGAACTCGGGGGCATTCGACCACAGAGCCACATTCCCAGCCCTATTTTGTATTTTATTTAGAGACAGGGTCTCACTGAGTTGCTTAGCGCCTCGCTTTTGCTGAGGCCAGCTTTGAACTCATGATCCTCCTGCCTCAGCCTCCTGAGCCACTGGGATTACAGGCATACACCACTGCACATAGTTTGATAGCCATATTTCTAAAAAGGGTCAGAAGTATGTTGCAAGAAAAGATTGTTACAAAAAATTAGTGATTATTGTGATGTTCTAAAATAGCAAGTTCTTCTTTTTCTTTTTCTTTGTTGTAGCGATATAAACTTGGAGTCCGATTATACTACCGAGTAATGGAATCCATGCTTAAATCTGTAAGTTTAAAAAAATATAGTAGAAAAAAAATTAACTTTGACACAAATATTAAGTTTCAGTTAAACTTTTAAAAACATTATCTGTTTTAGGAAGAAGAACGACTCTCCATTCAAAATTTTAGGTAATTTATTCTTTTAGTTTTAGTCAGCAGTTTCTTCTTTTTATAAAAGTAAATATTTTAAAATCATTCTCCTTTTTTCTTTTAGCAAACTTCTGAATGACAACATCTTTCATATGTCTTTATTGGCGTGTGCTCTTGAAGTTGTAATGGCTACCTATAGCAGTAAGTTAAGTTTTAGTAAATACATGTTTTAGTTGAATTTAAAGTTAAAAAAAATACTCCAGGTGTGTTATATTTTTTGTTTTGTTTGTTGTTTTTAGAGGGGGTACGTGGTAAAGAGAAGAAAAGCATATTGTAGATGAGTATATACTGAAGAATATAATTGGTTGTCATTTAAATAGTTTATCTGAATTATTTCAGGCCATCTCGGGGGTGGATTTCCCTAACCTATTCTGAACAAATTGAAGAGGTACCTTTTGAAATCCTTTAAAAAATATGTAAGATTATAAAGTGCCAAAGCAGTTTTTAAAGAGTAGACAATAATAATTGAAAGCATTGTTATAACAATGCTTTGGTCACTAGACCATAGGTTAGAGCTGGGATCCACCAGAGCTTCAACGCTTTCTTAATTGGTGCCTGCTTTTAAGCAAATTATGAAAAATCAATAATTTATTGATAAACAAAACAGTGTTTTTAAAATATAATTTTAAATATACTATTTTGTAGATAGTGTTGCAAGTGTTAAAAAAGTTATTCTTGCAGAAACAGAAGAGGAACATTTATTTAAGGATACAAGTACACAATTAAAAAAGGAGGAACTTGAATTAATAAATATATATGGAAAACTGTTAATCCTCATTAATAACCTTAAATGCACATTTTAAAGAAATTCCATTTTCAAACTAATGAATTAAATTAGCAAATCTTAAAGCTTCTTTTCTACTCTCCACCAAGGATTAATGAGAGAATTGAAATGTATATGCTTATGAATTGCTGATAAAATAATAAACCTGTCCCTGATAGGAGTTTAGAGTATTTAAACCTTTGAAAACTTGATGCAAGCTATGAGCCAGTTCTCAAGAAAAAACATACATGCACATACACTCAAAAATTTGGGAGCCTATTTCTTGGGAGCCTATAGACTCCAGAATAAAAAATTCTGCTCTAAATACAAATTATTTAATTCTTTGTTTGACAAGACCTTCCGAATAAAAATACTTAGTTCAGGTCTTAACATTTCATATCTATACATTTTTTCTTTCATTTTTAGGAAGTACATCTCAGAATCTTGATTCTGGAACAGATTTGTCCTTCCCATGGATTCTGAATGTACTTAATTTAAAAGCCTTTGATTTTTACAAAGTGATTGAAAGTTTTATCAAAGCAGAAGCCAACTTGACAAGAGAAATGATAAAACATTTAGAACGATGTGAACATCGAATCATGGAATCCCTTGCATGGCTCTCAGTAAGTAACTAGCTAAAATAATTAAAAATCTTTATATGTATACGGATAACAAAAGTATCTATTAGTGAGACATATTTCTTAACATCTACTTTAAAAGCAAATATGCAATTTCATGAATAATGTTATTTCAGTGTATATAGATAGCTCAGGAATCAAGTGGAATATTAGAATGAAATTTTCTTTAAGCTCCCCAGAGCATCTAATATAGTGATTTATTTTGGAGTAGTTTCCCTTAAAGCATGGCACTTTAAAGTAAAAAAGAAGTCTTTAAAGTAGTTAGGTAATTTATTAAAATATGTGTTATGATTGACAACGTAAATGCTCTTAAATTTCAACAAAATTAAGAATTTGAGATTGTGCTATTTATATGATTTAAAAGAACATTTTTCCTGTTCAATTTAGTAGGAGTCATTTTGTCCCATTATTAAAGATAATACAAAAAAATCTACATCATAGTTCAATTATAGGTATTGTTTAAGGCATTATAGCAACACAAATCATATTCTCTAAGTCTTCTATTTATAGCATGCAAGGTTTTGATAAATATTTTGTTTTAATAAAAGTGACATTTTCTGTGTACTAATTTTAAAGTATTTATTTGCAGTTCTGTTATACTACTATGAAATCTGCATAGTTGGATTATACTTTGTGAATCATCAGATTTATAGACTAATAACTCATTTCTTTTGAAAATGTGTTACATGCTAAGCATATACAAGTTGAGCTCCAACAACAAAAAGTTTCTCAAGTTTTGTAGTATTTTCAGATTTTGGATTTTCAGATTAGGGGTGTTCAACCAGTAACGTCTATGCAAACATTCCAAAATCAAAAAAACTCCAAAATTTGAAACACTTCTCAAATGAAGCATTTGAGATTAGATTCCACCTGCATATATCTTTTTAACTTATATCAATTTATAGAAATAATAGAAAATTAAGACTTCTTACGTTACAATCCTAATATGTATGGTATCCTTAGTTTTAATTTTTTGATGTTCTGGATATTAAATGATTGAGAGTCTGTTTCCTAGTCTTTTCTTGTATTGTCACATAGCCACTGGATGGAGAGAGAAGTAAAGAAAATTCATAGAAAAATACGACATTGCCATTACTGGATTTGGTAACTCCTTGTAGGACAGATTTCCATTTGATAAGAAAAGGAGTAGTTAAAACTTTTGGAATCTGGGGCATTAAACTAAAATAGCAAAAATCAATGAATTGATTTAAAAAAATAATTACTTTTCAGAAACTCTGTCCCCTCCTTCAGAAATTGAGATCAGGTTATTACTTTATCATGTGAAAAAGGCTATTATTACTATTATTTTTTTAATTATTTTTTGGTATTGGAGATTGTTCCAAGGGACACTTTACCACTGAGCCCAGCCCTTTCTGTTTTTTATTTTGAGACAGGGTCTCACTCTAGGTTTCTTTGTCTAGCCTTAAATTTGCGATTCTTCTGCCTCAGCCTCCTGAGTTGCTGGGATTACAGGCATGCACCACTGTACCTGACTCTTATTTCTTTCAGATAATTAACTTTATTTCCATCAGGACATAATTATACAACATTCTCTGTGAGTTTACAAAAATGAGGGCTCTGAAAACTTGCGTAGAAAAAGTAATAGAAGTTTACCTTTTCAAAAATTGTTGTGTTCAAGCCTTTTTAGCTCAATTACTGGAATTCAAAGATTCTGAATACATTACTTTAATTTTGAAAATTTTTGAAGAAAAAAATGAGATGCTCAAAGTTTGGAAAAGAGTATAATTTATTTATGATGGGATGATGTAGAAGCCATAAGCCTCTGAATTTCAGTTCTAATTGTAATCTTTCTAGGAGATGAAACCAGAGGACTTTTAGTTATATATTGCTAATGTTTGGATTTTATATTACTTTTTAATTGTACAAATACTATAGTGGTAGTGGATAACTTTGTGTAATAAGTCATGCCATACAAACAGGATATGTATGTATTCCTCTGGGAATAATTGGCATTATAGAGAAGGGACATGATAAGCTTTCACAGACTTTTTTTTTTAAAACTTGAAGTATTTTATATATATAATATATATATGCATCTATATATTATATATATTATAAAATATATTAAAAAGCTGGGTGTAGTTGTGCACTTTTGTCATTCCAATGGCTCAGGAGGCCAAGGCAGGAGGATTGTGAGTTCAAAGCCAGTAAGCAACTTAGTGAGACCCTGTCAGAAAAGAAAAAATAAAAAGTTTGGGGATGTGGCTCAATGGTTAAGTGCCTACTGATTCAATCCCTGGTATAAAACAAAGAAACAAAATTGTATTATTTACAAAAGTGAATATTTCAAGTGACGGATAAAATTTTCACAAATTAAACACACCACTCTAACAAACATTCAGATCAAGACTCAGCAAGGTTTCATAGTCTTTTCATCAAAATCACAATAAAAATTCCTCATCAGTGCTGTAAATCCTTGAGAACATATTCATACAGTGTTGTTGACCTAGGGGAAACATCAAGTGAGGTGATACTTAATTTTCCCCCATAATAATTGTGTGTGTGTGTGTGTGTGTGTGTGTGTGTGTGTGTTGGGGATTAAACTCAGGGCAGCCCATGTGCTAGGTAAGTGTTCTAGCACTAAACTAAGCCCTTAGTCCCCGCCCCTAATAATTTAAGGAAGAACATGGTTGTATTTTTAATGATCCTGTGGGGAAACAGGTTCAGTATCTGTGCTTGACAGTCTTGAGAAATAAGGGATCAGGAAGGAAAGAGTACCCTTCTGTTTCTTTTCATCCCAGGAGAGTTAGCAGGCAATATGTAAGTGTATAATGCTGGGGCACACTATTGAAAAACCTAGTAAAATCCCATTCTCTGAAAATATAAAAAATTAAAGATGATATAGAATATTTTATACCCAAGGGTTAGATTAAGTAAGTTCCAGATGTTTGGGCCTATTAAATCTGTTAAGAAGTTTATAATTCTAGGGGGTGATGAAATGAGATCTGGATTTCTTATTTTCAGAGTCTTTTAAATGTACTCAATATTTTTTCAATAAACCAAGCTATATCAGGTACTTCTCTCAATGGTCTTTCTTTCCTGAATTACTGTGGACTGCTATTAATCTACCATATACTACCTTGAGACCATATCTGTTACAGCATCCAAAGAAGTCTTATAATTAGAGATATTATGCTAATTTGCGGAGATCATATTCATCAGGTAATGATGGAAAAACACCCTCCTGCCCGGTGTGGTGGCACACACCTATAATGGAGGGTTCAAAGCCATTCCCAGCAACAGTGAGACACTAAGCAACTCAGTGAGACCCTGTCTCTAAATAAAATACAAAATAGGGTGGGGATGTGGCTCAGGGATCAAGTGCCCCTGAGTTCAATCCCCAGTATGCCATCTGAAAAGAAAAGAAAAAGACCTTACCATATGACTCCCTACAAAAAGAGACTCAATATAATCTATATAGAGTACAAAAAGCAACATCTTGAAACCACTGGACGGGAAGAACAGACAGACTCTAGTTGAGAAGGGAAATGAGGGGAGCTATGAGCCTGTGGAGGAATGAAGCTTTTTGTCTGGGACTAAGTGCAGTATGTGTACAGAAGGACAGTAGAGAATGGGAAGAGGGCCTTCCAATGAAGGAAACTAGAAAATTGAAGCTGAAGAAACCCTGGCTATTAAAGAAAGTGGAAGAGTTTTGCAAGAGAAAGGGTGACCAAATTCTGTCCACCCACATCTCTGACTGAAACCTGACTCAAACTTAGAACAACTTAATAAAGGACAGAAGGTCTGAACTGAAACTGCAGCTGCTGCCCAATAAATGGTTTGTACAGTTCAAGTTCAGCAAAGATAATTGCCTGTTGAAACAAGCAACAGCCAGGCACCTCTACACACACCTGTAATCCCAGCGATTCAGGAGGCTGAGGCAGAAGGATCGTAAGTTCAAGGTCAGCCTCAGCAACAAACTAATGACAAAAAAAAAAAAAAAAATCTCATATGAGAAAAATTCAGAATCTTCACAGTATAACATATAACATGGTGAAAAGAATATAATTCTAAAATTATCTAGCATATTAAGAAGGTCAGAAGAACATAGTGTGTGCTTTTAGAATGAGAGCTTTACGCCAACTCTTTGATGCCTGAAAGACCTTTTGTGTGTGTTGGGGAGGATGGAGGGCAATACTGGGAATTGAACCCAGGGGTACTTAAATACTGAGCCACATTCCCAACCCTTTATTTTTTTCTTTTGAGACAACATTTTACTAAGATGCATAGTGCCTTGCTAAATTGCAGAGGCTGGCCTTGAACTTGTGATCCTCCTGCCTCAGCCTCCTGAGATGCTAGGATTACAGGACTGTGCCACTGTGTGAAGCTCAAAGACTCTTTGTTAGAAGTATTGTCTCCTTTTTTCTTAAGTCAACTGTTCAAAACATGAATTAGGATTCTCTGTCGATTTCTGAAACCACTTGAGGGAATCTGCATAGTAAAAACTGTTTTATTATTACTCTTAAGGTGTTATTTATTTTTTCCAGTCTGTTGACATTTAAACTCATGATGTGAAATAAAGCAGTGGCTCTAAAATGGCTAGTAATCATTGCATTCACTACTATACATTCTCAGTTAAAAAATGAAACAAAATGTGTCAGTTTCATTTTAGAATATCCTTGATGAAGCAGTTGGAAAGTATTTTATTAAATCTCCACTTGAGTACTTTGGTTTTTTTTTGTTGTTGTTGTTGTTGTTTGTTTTGTTTTTTTAGCTTTTAGCTTTTTTTCCAGCTGCATACCAAAGTGCAAAAGTTGTCGTGAGGAAAAGCTTGTATATTGGTTAAATTGTGAACTGAACTCGTCATTCTTCATGAAACACGTCTTTTACTTGTAAGACTGATGAGCAGTTGTTTGTGTAGTCTTGGATATTTGGCAGACATTTTCTTGAAAATGAATAAACTGAGCATATCACTTGAAGGAAAACAACTGACAGTGATGATTGCCAATGACAAATTATGTGTTTTCAAGTGAAAAATAGAATTTTGGAGCACTTGTATCCACTACTGTAATCTTGACAACTTCCAATACTGAAAAGACTTCTCTAATTAAATCATTGGTTTTATCAATGAATGTGATTTTTTGTTCTTATATAAAGAGACTTGTTAACATTTGGAAGATCTATCTAATTTGGTGAAAATATTTCCAAATGACTAAATACATCATATAAAATCAGGTAAGAGATTACCTGAAATTGTTCAAGATATATTAAAAGATTTTAATTGATTTGATTAAATCATTTGATTCCACACTGCAGCTAACTTTAAGAAACTATCACTGGTTGAGTTTTGGTATAGTATCAAAGGAGAATAACCATAGCTCAAAAGGCTATTAAGATAAATTTTTTTCCAACTGAGGCCAGATTCTCTTATTTTTTCAGCCAAAGCAACATATTGAAGCACAATAAATATAAAAGCAGATAGGAGAATTCAAGTCTCTTTTGATAAGCCAGATATTAAAGACATGAGTAAGATTGTAAAACAGTGCCAGTTTTTTATTTTGAATAATATGGTTATTTTTCATAAAAATGTTATTTATGTTAACACATGTGTTTGTTTAAATAAAATATTTCTAAAACTTCTTGGCTTTAATTAAATTAAATTTAAGGTTTCTTTATTAATGCAGTAAATATTTAGAGAGATAACCCATATGATCAAAGGCTTTCTGGGTCCTCAGTAATTTTAATAATGTAAAAAGATTGTGAGTCCAGGAAGTTTGAGAACCCCTGCCTACATTCTTTTTTCCTTTTAGCCTTGTCTGTTCAACTATCACCCATACAACTGTTACTTTCTGCCAGTCTTTGAGTTTTAAAATATATTTCCTGCCTTTTTTTTTTTAACCTCATTTTAAGGTCTATTTCAGTTTGCCTTTCTAGTTTATAATCATTCTTTTCTCTTTATAGTCTTACTGTTTTTATTATCTATAATACCTACTAGTCATTTATAAGCCTTATATTTTATTATATTATTTTCATTAGATGAACTCATGTATATAAAATACTTAAAACAGTATCTAGTATTAATAGATATAGCAGTTAATTATATAAGTATGAATAAGAGAAGACATAGAAGGGTCAGCTTATACTAATATCTAGGTTTCTGGCTTGAATAACTAAGTGGATAGTAGTGTTATTCATGAAAATAAGATAAATTACTTTTGAAAACTCCAGGATGAGATATTCTTGGGAAGACAAGTTCTGCTCAATTAAATAGAGGTGTCAGGTGGTAGTTGGATATGTGAAATGGAGGATAGATTATTTATTTATTTTTTAATGGAAGAGATAAGGATTAAATATTGATAGAAAAGAGCTTATTCAAGTGGTATTTTGCTGGAAAACAATATAGTAGCTTAAAACAACCATTTTATTTTATTGAATAGGAATTTAGAAAGAGCTTAGAAAAGAAATCTAGGCTAGGAATGTAGATTAGAGAACTGCCACACATACATAATAAAATTGCCACTTCATTGACAATTTATCTAGTGTCAAGCAATTTGAGCACTTAACAGTATCATTGAATTTTCATAATAATTGATGAGGTGGTAATATTCTTTATGAAAAATGAATACTTAGAGATGTTTAATAACTTGCCCTAGACTACACAAGCTAAATGACAGAGCTGTGATCCGAACCCAAGTATTTCTGGTTCCAAAGCTGTAATCACAATGCCTTATTAAGTAAATGAAGTTGGGAGAATGGTTAAGGTGGCCTAAGGGTAGAATTTAGCATAAGAAGAGAAGTTTAAAGTATAGAATCCTAAGGAGCCCAAACATTTAAAGGATGCATAGAAAAGAAAATCTGTTACCTACACAAGTTATCGGAATTAGAGCAGCCAGAGAAATAGGAGAAAACCAGAAATTATTTTTTAAATTAATTACTTTATTTATTTTGTGAAGAGAGAGCATTACAAAGTCTGGAAGGGAACTTGCTATTTCAGACACTATAGAAGCAATTAGTCAGAACTGAAAATTTGTAACAAAGAATCCACTGCTGACAGTAGCAAAAACCATTAGATGAAGTGATGATAGGGTGAGATGTGAATTAGTGGTCAAGAAGTAGAGACAGTGACTATAGATGGCTTTTTTTTTTAAACCATAATTTTGCCTGTGAAGTGAGATACAGATATAGCAAAAGTAAAGATATAGCTTGGGGAGTATGAGGTGGAGAGAAGAATTTTTTTCTTAATGTAAAAAATTGGGATTAAATGTTGGTGGAAAAGAGCCATTGATAGTATTCTCTCTATAGGAAATAATTTAATGACTTAAAACAACCATTTTATTTTTCTCCTGTTGGTGATGGTTGAGAATTTGGGAAGAGCTTGACTGGACAGTTCATCTCTGACTGTGTGGTGTCAGCAGATGTTTGGAGCCAGAGGATCCACTTCCAAGGTTCTTTTTCACTCTCAACCCTGACAGCTTGCCGCTCTTGTGTATGCGTGCCTCTCCCTTCCTCCCATCCTGTCTCTCTTTCCCTCTTCTGTGCAGCATCTTATCCTCCTAACCATTTCATAGGAGAAGTTGTGCTTCTCATGGCACTTTTGTTTTGGGGGTAATTACATTTCTTATATAGCAGCTGGCTTCTAAAAGTCTGTAGAAGAACCGTAGCTGGAAGCTATATTTTGTTGGTCAGAGCAGTCACAGAATCAGGGGATGCTTGTCTGAGGAGAGGCAGGTCACATTTTAAAAGAGCATGTGGGATAGGAAATATTTCTGTGTCAAAAATGAAAATAAGAAGAGCAATTGCAAGTAAGGTAGTAGGTGCATGGTATGTCAGGAAATTGAAGTTTCCATTTAATGGTTTTTAAGATTTTTTTTGTCCATTTTGTTTATTTTATGAAATAGAACTGCAGTAATTTACTTAGTCTTGGTAGGTGGGGAGTGTAGAGTGGTGTGGTTTGAAATTTGAGGAGCCCGGATGTAATTTGGAATTGTTGTGGAGACTAATAGAATGATATGACTGGTAAAAGAGAAGAGCATTGCCCTGCAGCAATACAGGCAATTTGAGGATAGAAGCACAAATTTGTAGTGCCAGTATAGCGTTGTATGATGGTATTTTTTCCCAGCATCTCTTAGCAACCAGGTGTAAGATTAGAAAAGTGACCAAGTTAATAGAACTAGGCCATTGAATTATGGCTAAGCAAATGCAGCAGAATGGTAATGGGGTAAGGAAATTGAGGATGTTAGAGAGATTAGACCCTTATGGTTTGGAGTTTTCAGCTGCATAGAGATGATAAGAGACTGATAATGTAGAGGTTTCAAGAAATGGGAACATTTAATGAAGTTTAATAGGTGCGGTTGAAGTGACAATGGGAGTAAAAGGGGAAGTTTGGTCATAGAGAGAGATTTCAACTAAGTGGACACAACGTTTCTGGGAAGTTTACTATATTCTAAGGAAAGTCCTTTAGAGTACATGACTGAACTAGTATGGAAATGAAGATTGTTGGGAATGGGGAAGTCAAGGAACCAAGAGACTGAGAAAGGGTCAGTCACTCAGGATATGTTAGCAAGGAGGAATGTGAATTAGAGACTAACATCTTCAGTGCAGGAGGGCAGAGGGCTAGAACGGGCCTGAAAGGTAAAATTCCTATCTCATTTTCAAAAAACCTCTCAAAAATACCTAGTCCAGTGTCTTACATATAAAATTTAGGAATATAAGCAATTAGAATTGTATTTTTTTAGGTGAATTTACCCTTAATCATTGATAATGTGCTTTGTTCTGAAAATGACTTTGTCTGATATTAATAAAGCCACTCCGGGCCACGTCAGCCTTCTTTTTTATTAGTATTAGCATGTCATTTGCCCTGTTCTTTTATGTTTAACTTATTAGCATCTTCATGCTTAAAGTAGTTTCTCATAGGTAGTGTGTAGTTGGGTTTCAAATCCAGTTTGACAATCTCTGCCTTTTAATTTATATTTACTGTAATTATTGATATGGTTGGGTCTAAATTCTCCATCTAACTTGTTTCCTATTTGTCCTATCTCTTCTTTGTTCCCCTTTCCCTGCATTCTTTGGCACTGCATGTTTTTTATTCTGTTTTATCTTCTTTATAGGCTTACTACCTATATACTTCTTTGCTTTATTTTGTAATTTGCTGCTTTATGATTTATAATATGTATCTTTAACTTCTCAGTCTACCTTTAAATACTGTTGCACTGTTTCTCATATAGTCTTAAGAACCTTAGATGCCCTTCATGGGCTGGGGATGTGGCTCAAGTGGTAGCGCGCTCGCCTGGCATGCGTGCAGCCCGGGTTCGATCCTCAGCACCACATACCAACAAAGATGTTGTGTCTGCCGAGAACTAAAAAAAAAAATAAATATTAAAAATTCTCACTCTCTCTCCTCTCTCACTCTCTCTTTAAAAAAAAAAAAAAAGAACCTTAGATGCCCTTCAGTAGATGAATGGTTAGGGGAACTTTGGTATATATACTCAACGGAACATTATTCAGCATTAAAAGAGAATAAAATCATGGCATTTGCAGGTAAGTGGATGGAGTTGGAGAATATTTGCCAAGTGAAGTTAGCCAATCTCAAAAAACCAAAGGCGGAATATTTTCTTTGATATGAGATGCTGACTCATAATGGCGATGAGGGGGAGCATGGGAGGAATGGAGGAACTTTAGATAGGGCAAAGGGGAGGGAGGGGAAGGAAGGGGGTCAGGGGGTAGGAATGATGGTGGGATGAGTTAGACGTATTACCTTAAGTATATGTATGAAGACATAATTGGTGTGAAAATACTTTGTATAGTCAGTGACTTGGAAAATTGTGCTCTATATGTATAATATGAAATGAATTGCATTCTTCTATCTATAACAAATTAGAATAAATAAATAATGTAATATTAAAAAAGAATTTAGAGTAGGGTGCAGTGGCACATGCCTTGGAAGGCTAAGACAAGAGAATCGCTTGAGTGTAGGAGTTCAGAGCCATCCTTGGCAACATAATAAGACCACATCTAAAAGCAAAAACAAAACCCAACCAAACACTGCAGCGGTGGCACACAACTTTAATCCCGAGACATAGGAAGCCGAGCAGGAGGATTTTGAGTTCAAAGCTATCCTCAGCAATTTAGCAGGGCCCTGTCTCAAAGTAATGAATAAAAAGGGCTGAGGATGTGGCTCAGTGGTTAAGCGCTCCTGGGTTCAATTCTTGGTACCAAGAAGAAAAAAAAACAAAAGACAACCAACCAAAAAAACAAAAAAACAAGGCCTTAGAACAGTATTCTTTATGATACATTACTTCAATATAATTATAGACCGTATAATACAGTGATATTATTTTTGTTTTAAACAATCAATTTTTCTTTTTTTCTACATTAAATGCATTGGGTCTTCTGATTATTGTTTTGGAGGGGTTATTACACTAGCTGGAAAACACTGAAGTACTTACTAGTTATTAACTGTTTCCTTGTATTAAATTTCCATACGTCCCAAGAAAGTTGAATCTCCTGTAAATGTTATTAAATATAGCTTACTCATTAAATTTGTTTCTGTCCTACTACTTTTCTGTGATCACCAAACATAAGCAAGTTTCTTTAGGTAGTTACATAAATTTTGGACAGCATACTTCTATGTAAGAGAAGATTGAAAATATTTCTTTCAAATTATTTTTCTAAAATTTAAAAGTCTATTTTAGGTGAGTACCATTGTAATGAATAGCTTATATTTTTGGAGTCCTAACAGATTTTGAAAGCTTCTTTGGTATTCCTTTGAAATGTCAAACTTGACAGGAAGTGAACACAAAAGGGAGAAAAGCCTGTGGCTCTGAAAAAGCCAGAAAGGATATCTGTTTGTCTGTTTAAATGGTAAATCATTAACCTCTGGTGCTCTTTGTACAAAGGTTTTAGTATTTACCATGAGACATTGTCCTCCCCCCCCCCCCAAGTTATATTTTACAGAGAACTATTTCTCAGTAAGGCAAACTAATTGTAAGATAACGATTAAGCCACATTTAATGCTTTTTTAACAATATAGGTAAAGACAGTGGAGCAGTGTGATGCTATATTTAAAGTTACACAACAGCTGTGATACTAGAGTGAAAAATTATGTTGTGTTTTAAAAGCTTCTCATGAGTTCTTTAAAACAATCATGCATTTACGTTTTTTTCCAGCAAGAACATATTTTAATTAAAAAAAATCTTATTCTTTCTGAAAAAAATCTTATTCTTTCTCACTCTTACTCAGTTTATTTCTAATATTGTGCCCTTAACTTCTGCAGGTAACTAATAGCTTCTCAAGTGATTTATAAGGCTTGGTTTCACTGTTCAAAATTGAAATTTATTTTGTCCAAAATACAACTTGGCTTCCCAATATGTCTGTTTTTCCATTACTTTTCAAGTTTCCAAGGCTTGAATGCTTAGTGTGCTTTTTTTTTTCCCTCTAGTTTAGTGTAGAGTCTGTGAATTTTTAGAAATATTTTAAGCCAACTGCAGTGGTGCTTGCCTGTAATCTCATCTACTGGGGAGGCTGAGGCAGGAGAATCATAAATTCAAGGTGAGCCTCAGAAATTTAGCAATACCCTGTCTCAAAATAAAAAAATATATATATATATAAAATGCTAGGGATGTAGCTCAGTGGTACAGAGCCTCTGGGTTTAATTGCTAGTACCACATGGAAAAACTAAACAAACAAAACCTTTACCATGCTCATATTTATTTCATTATTATTTTTAAAATCTGTTTTAATTTACATTTCCCTAGATCAGATCACCACCTTCTTCTGTTCAATCTCCCACCTTTGGCACTAACCTTCATCTTATATTTTAGTGCCAACTTAATCTACCTAAATGCTTATTTATGCACATTCCTGTTCAAGAATCTTCAGTGACTTCCATTGCCATATAGAAGAAAACCAGTCTCTTAACTGTGGCTGTGATAATGTGGCCCTGCCTCTTTATCACAGCTTACTTTCCAGACCTTCTTCCATACTCATCATTTAATATAGTCAGAGAGTTTTTTCATCTCTGGAGCAGGCAACATTTATTCAAAGACAGGTAGCGTGGCCTAACATGGGACATGGAATCAAATGACCTGATTTTAGGTCCTGGCCCTTCCATGTACAAGTTAATATCTTTATGTCTCAGTTTCTTCCTTCATAAATTGAGACATGTACTTTTGTTCTTGGTGGTGATACTAGGAATTGAATCCAGAGTATCATGCATGCTAAGCATGTGTTCTACCACTGAGCTACAGCTCAAGCCCTATAGATTAAGACAGACCAAAAGATTCAAGTCCTTCTAGTTTAAGTATATTTTCTACAAAACTATTTAAATGTTCAGAATTATTTGTCATTACTGAATGTGAATCCACATTCCACTGGATTGCTTCATGGTTTATAAAATATTCAAGAAAAATTATTTCAAAAAAATACAATGATGAGGTTTCATTTGCTTGTTTTCCTTTAGCTCAGTTCTCCCTAGTTCTCCTTAGGTGATATTTGATATTCTGTGCATCATGTATTTTAAATAAACTGTACTTGTCCCTAAAGGTTTTTGTAATCTAGTAGATAGGTGAATTACTGGGCTATACTGTGAAAATGGATAAGCCATGAAAGTCAAAAGGAGTCAGGTTTGGAAATGTGCAATGGCAGATGAATAAAAAGTAGTCTTAAAAGTTATATTATCAGAGTTTTTAACTTTGTTTAAAATGAAGAGCTAGCTCTATTGGTAAAGGTGGTATTTCACAAAAGAGAGTGCACCAGATAATTTATGCAGTAATTATTTTTAAAAATATGTGTGTACACTCATGTACTATTTTGGAGGGAAATCTTGAAATACAGTATGTGCTTCCTTTCTTCTTTAACAGAACATATTGAAAGTACTTTCTGAAGTAGCGAACCCATTATAAACATTAGTGAACTGGACTCCTCATTTGCCTCTGGAGAAGGCTGTGCTCTTTTCCTAGTGATTTCCCCTACCTTTACTCCCTTTTTTTCTATTGGTTTATTATTTCTCAGTGTTTTAATGTCTAAGGCTTTACATCTGTTGCCTCTAACTTGCTCTGCTAAATTAATTAAATCAATATGCACTATGGTATATGTTTTTTGTCTTTTGAGGTTTTTGGCACAACTATGTTAATAAATTTTTTTCTTCCAAGTTGAGGGGTTTTTTTGTTTGCTTTTTTTTTTTTTGTAATGCTTTTCAAACTTTAATGTGTATTAGAATCATCTATAGAGCTTGTGAAAATACAGTTTCTTATCAAGTAGGCCTGGGTTGGGGCTTGATATTCAGCATTTCCAATAAACTCCTGGATGATTCTGATGTTGCTAATCTGTGGGCCATTCTTCAAGGTAACAGAATTCTAAATGACTCTAGATGAACATATATTCTTATAGGGCTTTCAAGTAAAATTCTCTGTTGGTTCTTTACACTAACTCTGCAAAGAAGAAAGTATAGATGTGATTCTAGTTTGCACTCGAGGGGAGAGAGTCACTGAATATCTATCTGTGCCCTATGCAGGAACTAATTAGTAATGGATGGAAGGGGAAATCTAACATTTATTCAGCAGCTGCAGTGTGCTGTGCATTAAAAGTGTCTGTTTAATTTAATTCTCATAACAATCCTATGAATTTGATACTTTTCATTTTCCAAAAGTAGAAACTGGTTCAGGAATGTTAAGTAATTTATGTCAGATCACCCAATTGGCATTTGAACTCCTCTTGATTTGATTCCAAATTCCATGTTGGTTTCTAGTAAAGCACTCTGTTGCTGAGTCACATTATTTCTGTTAAACAATGCACACACTCTTTTTTTTTTTTTTAAACACACACTCTTTTTATTACCACTGGAATATGTAGTTAGGCCTATTAGGTAGCACAACAGGGAAGAATATAAAGAGTAAGTTCCAAAATTTAAAGAAAATTCTAAGGAGAATTTTAAAATATAAATATGCAGTACAAGTATGAACAAAATGAGGAAAGTAACTTAGTTCCTGTGAATAATTCTCTTTTTTTCTTTGAATAATTATCCACTGAGGTGAAAATAGATTATTGCTTTTAAGGATAAAAGCTTAATTTAATAAAATCACTTTTTCTTTATAATTCTTAAGGATCAATAAGGTGATAAATATGTTTTTATGTGATTCTTCATGTTGTAAAAAAAGAAAGAAAATAAAAACCCAGAAAACGGAAAGAAACAAAGATGAGTATAATAAATCAATGTAGGTCTTCTGTATTAAATGCTTACATAAACCCAAGTTGATGATCTAGATCAGTTTATGGTTTTAAAAGTAAAATCTTTTCCATGTTCAAACCTTTGCTCAAGGCACTTCTAGTAGTTGCACCCTGTGTTTGACCCTAAGTCTATCCTTTTTTTTTTTTTTTTTTTTTTTTGGTCCCTTTGTTTAATCTTTAAAACACTCTGATACACAGGAGAAATTGCTGGAGTTCACTGTTGAAAAGTATTTATGACTTGTCCATTCACATTGCCCCTGCTCACCACATCTATACATGTTACACAATCTCTTTATTTTTGAATTGGTACAAAGAACTAAAGAAATTCAGACATCTCAAAAAAAAATCCAGCAACTCAGGAACATCCTTTAGGTAGCTCATAAATAGAATCAGTGCTTAGAAAAAGCTCATCACTTGCCTACTTTTTAGAAGTCTTTCCTGATTGTCATATAGACCAACACCAAAATGACCCCCACTTGGCATTCAGTGTAGAAATAACAATAATAAGTAATGCTTTTGCATATTTGTACAAGCACTAAAAAAGTTGTGTTAACTCATTCGCTTCTTACAATTTTGTGAAATACTCTTCTTATGACCATTTCATGGATGAAGAAATTGAAGCACAGAAAACTTGAGAACTTTCCCTTGTCATCAAACTAGTTGTTGGCAAAGCCAGAATTTTAACTCAGGATCTCTGGTGTGTTCCTAAGGCTATACTCAACCTCTGTGCTGTTTCTCTGTGTATATTAGTTTACTGTTTGAAATTTGCATTGTCATGACTAGTTTCTTTCCTCATGTTTTATCTGTTTGTCTCTTTATCTTTGTGAGTACTACTGTGCTGTAGAAAGAGCCTGGGATTGGATCACCAGATCTCATTTAATCTTCACAGAAGCCTGGAAGGGTAAACCCTGTTTAAAGAGAAAGAAACCTGAGGTTCAGAGATGTCATGTAATTTGTTTTGGTGTGATTCTGAGCAAGTTGTCTCACTAACTCACATTTCCTTATCCGTGAAATGGGAACAGTAACATTTACCATTCAGAATTCTTGTGAGCATTTATGAGAACAGTAATCAAAAATATCAGAATTCTTGTTTCTCCTTACTTCATTTCCTTTCCTCTCCCATGCAATGATTTCTTAATAACAGAGAACACAGGTAAATAGTATTAGACCTGTTTATCCTGGCTACTATATGTATGGAGAATTTTTCTCCTTGCTCTTCCACCCCACTGCCTTCTCAAAATAGAAAAAGTTTAGGGGAAAAAAGGTGTTACTGAACTCCACTGTTGCCAGAGTATAGGGAATTTTAGTTGTTACATTGCAGTTGACATTTGTTACATTGCTTTAGTTATGATTCATGTCAGTAGGTAACATTGAGGGCAATGTTAGTTCATTATTCAAGTACAAACAAGGGAGACAGCAACTGTAGGAATAGCCAGGAAATATCTTCTGGGCTTAACTTCTGAGCATATACTCTATTCAGAAAGCCTAGTATGCAGTCATGATGTTAGAGAATTACTTAAATTAGTCTTAGAATTTTCACTTCTAAATTTGTACTCATTTCTTAACTAGGGTAGTGTGGATGGGCTCTGGAAATCTGGATGTCCAGAATACAAAGAGGAAAAATACAAACTGTCTATTTGAATTTCTGTAGCAGAGTAGGAGATTGTTATTAATTAGTAAGTTTAATAAAATTTTAGACCCACTCAAAGGCAGTTGTTCTTTGAGTTCACCTACCCTTAATTTTAAAGTAAGACAATTTTTTGGCATTTCTCTTTGCATAATATTTATGGCATGGTTTTAAAACTCTGAACTATCACAACCCAGTCATTTCAATATGCATGTTTGTGGCTCTTACATATATGGGTTTACTAATTTACTTACTTTCTTCTAATATTTTCTACTTTTGTCAAAAAAGTATTTTTGTTTTTTTTTTCTATAAGTGCTGAATTTAGAACATGATAAGGCAATATGGACTAGGAAACAGCTGGGTTTGTTTCTTACTCTTTCTGAGTTTTAATGTTCCTTACTTTTGTTAAAGTATAAAAGATAATTTTTCTTTAAGGTGTTTATTATACTCTTTAAGAATACTTCAACAACTAACATAATCTTACTATCTTTTGAGTTCATTTCCTTTTTGGAATTACAGTGTATAGTCATTCTTATCATTTTACCCTTTTCATATTTTAAGATGATTTGTCTTAAAGTTTTTTTTCTTTTACAATTAAGTAATGCTACTTTTTAAAAATTAAGTTTTGTTACTTATAGGATTTTTTCTTCTAAGCATTGAAATGAGGAAGGTAGAGAAGTGAAATGACTTGTCTTTTACTACTATGTGAATCATAAACAAAATAAATACCAGATTCCTAACACTGTGGATGGGCTCTGGAATTCTGGATGTCCATAAAACAAAGAGGAAAAATATAAGCTATCTGAATTTCTGTAGCAGAGTAGGAGACTGTTATTAATTAGTAAGTTTAATTTGTTATTAATTAGTAAGTTTAATTTGTTCTTGAAAATATAATTTTTTTACATTATCTTTCTAATAGAAATATTAGACACTTAGACTACTTTCTGTTTTAGACTACTGTCTAATTTATTTGAACACACATATTTAAATAGTCTTCCGAAAACAGTTTTCCACAGTTAAGTTTCAGTGAAGAGCTGGGCATGGTGTCTCTTACCTGTAATCCCAGCTACTTATGAGGCTAGGGAAGGGGAATGGTAAGCTCAAGGCCAGCCTGAACAATTTAGCAAGATCCGCTCTCAAAAATTAAAGGATTGGGGATAAGTAGCTTGCCTGGCATGTGTGAGGCCCTTGGTTTGATTCTCTAGTACCACACATAACGACAGAGTTCAAATGAAGAATGAATGGCATGTAGGGGACAGAGAGTGACAAAAATTGCCATAATAATGCAAAAATTATATCCCTGACCTTTGTCATTATTTCTCTAGGAATAACTCTGTAATCTTTTGTGAGAAAATATACACGTTCTTTCTCCCTTTTTTTAACATATGTCCATATGTTTTTTCCTTCTTTTCGGTGACTAGACTATATTGAATTATGTGTGTTTTAGTCTTTTTGATCTGAAGAAGTATTGAGACCACAATATAAAATATAGCATTTTTTGCCTAACAGTTCTGAAACCAGTTATTTTGGCTGTCAGCAAAAATTATATATGAGACATATGAGCCAAATGAGATAATTTTAGTGCTAAGTCTTAAGTAGTCATTTTTTATTTAAATAAACTGCTTCTTATGTTCATCAAGTACTCTACATAAAACCTCTGTCCCTGAAAAGCCTAAATTTTAGTCTTGTGAATATTTTATACTCAAATAATTAAGACAATTTTTTATTTTAAAATAATTATGTGATTTTTATATTTTATGTCCATTAAAATATGAACTAATTATTAATTGGTAAAGGCAAAGTATCATTTTTAAGGAGAATTAAATAGAAGGATATGTTGTTCATAATACAAAGATTTGCTTTATTTTGATGAAAAACCCCTGTAATTTTTTAGCTGTAGTAAAAGGATTTTAAAATAGTATGACTTTTCTTGTAAAATAATTACTTTTAAAAATGAGAACTGTTCTGGTTCATAATAGCAGAGTACTGATCACATACCTTTACCATCTTTCCCCCTGCAACTCTACAGATATAATAAAAAAGAAATACATGTGCACACATGGGTGAAACCCAGCAATGCCTGGACTGTGTCCTGGAAAACTTATGGAGGAAAGTGGAGGTGTTGATTCATTTATGAGGGTTGAATTTGGATATGACAAAGTATAGTAGACCATAGCACAGTATACACACAGGAAAGGACTCTGATGGAAGTGGGATGTAGAGTTCTCTAAGGAGAACTTGCAAGCTCCAAGTAGTAAATAGTTGTTTGGCAATAATCAGGAATTTTCCAAAGTACTACCTGGCAGTGATCCTCAAACTTGAGCATGTATCAGAATCGTTTGGAGTTCTTATAAAAACACAGATTACAGATTGCTGGATGCAACCCTAAAGTTTCCAAGCAGTGTCCAAGAATTTGTGTTTCTAGTATGTTTCCAGGAGATGCTGCTGCTGCTGTTCTGAGTGCAACACATTGAGAACCACATTTTGAGAACATGAAACACTTGGACCCATGCCCTACCAAGGGCCATGTCAGCCAACAAGAATCAGGAAAATGCACCTCCCTCAAAACTAATGAATTAGAAAATGATGCTTCTCCAGACACAGCAGCCCAAAGCCCTTGGTATGCAGAGTTTGTCCTAAAACCCCATACTGTTGTGCAGTACACAAACTATACAGATAAAGATGATCCTCAATTTATGATGGGTTAGGTCCCAGTAAATCCCTTGCAAGTTGAAAATGCCAATGCTTTTAATACCTTACCCTGCCCTTTTTTGGATGTGATAGCTTATCAACATATTTAATACTTTACCTTTCTTATTTGGAACAATAAAAATGTGATAGCTTAAACAGTGTACAGTAGAGTGCTATTTGTTTGCCCTCATGATCACATGCCTGTCAGGGAGCTGTGACTTGATACTATTCTCCAGCATTAAAAGAGTATCATAGGGCTTTTACTAGCCTGGGAAAAGATCAAAATCAAAGTCTGAAGTATGGTTTCCATTGAGTATGCATTATTTTCACACATTGTTAAGAAAAATCATAATTTGAATCATTATAAGTTGTAGACCTTCTGTATATGCCTAACCCTGTCCCACCCCAAATTTTGTGTATACATAACAGCACAGGGTTTCCTGATGGTGCCATAGACACAAGTGGTGCAGAAACTAGGTAAATCCAAACTTGGAAAAAAAATTTTTAAAGAGAAAACGTAGTTTTTCCTAGTTGAAAAATATAACAAACTATTGTGCCATTACACTGTTTCTTATTTTGATATTTGGGAGCACGTTGGTTTCATTATCTTTCCGTTCATCCCCACAAGAATAATCAGAAAAAATATGACAAGATGAAATAATAAATAATAACAAAAATTTGTAGAGCTAATGAAAGTCAAAAGTTTTCAGATGGGAAGGGCTCGTTCAACGTGCCAAGCATGATGAATAAATATATTTTGGTGAAAATCAGAATTCTGAAGATAATGAGAAAGTTGTGAAAGCTTCCAGAGAGAAATAATAAATTCTTTTCTGGGGAATAAGATTCAGATCAGTATTGCCATTCTCATTTGTCTACTGGATAAATATTTGAGGACAAAATGAAATAATTTTTTTACTATTTTTGAAATGAAATTACTGGAGAATACACTTTAGCAAATGAAAAAAGTCTTCAAGAAAAGGGAAGTTATGAAATCTAAGAAAAAGTGAAACTGTCATAGCAGTGCAGAGAGAAATCAATAGGAGAAAAAAAAATCTTAGCAAATCTAGGAAAATAGTTGTTCCAAATAAGAAATAAGATAGTTCCATGAAGAATGTCTTCAAGAACAAGTGGTTTCTTTTTTTCTTTTTGGTCTGGGGATTGAACCCAGGGTTGCTTTACCTTTGAGCTATGTCTGCAGTCCTTTTTATTTTTTATTTTGAATTAGAATTTCACTAAATTGTTTAGAGCTTTGCTAAATTGCTGGGGTTGTCCTTGAACTTGTGATCCTCTTGCCTCAGCCATGAGATTAAGTGTGAAGGCACCTGACAAAATGGTTTCTTTTAGCAATTTTTGGACCTCATCTAAATAGTGAGGATTCACAGATGCAGTTTAAAATTGATAAATGAAAGGTTGATAACTGTAAGATTTGAATTCTTGTAGTCTTTTTGACAAAAGAGAATTTGCTGCTTTTGTGTGTGTTGGGGTGCTTTTGAAGAATTAAATGAGCCATCAGTTTGGTAAAGAAAAAGGCAGTCTTTTATTTATTTACATATTTGTGTTTGTAGATATAGAAGTTTTATTAAAACTATACTTTTAATACCTAGAATAGGAACTATGTAAAATAGGTATTAGTTTTTTAAAATTAATCTGGCAGGCAGATAATATCTAACTTGTTCTTTACTCTAGAACCCTTCCTTCCAATCTCTATTTCAATCTTGTGTTAGGCCCTGTAGAGACTGTATATAAAGAAGTATAAAACATAGTCCCTTTCCTCAAGAAGCTTGATGTGTCTAGTTAGGCAGTTATTGCACAACCAATATAAGAAAGTAACTACCAGGTATTTTTCTTTGCCCAAAACAAATGTATCTGTACCTTTTTTCAGAGGGATCTTTTAGAGAGAGAGAGAATCTTTTTTGTAGATGGACACAACACAATGCCTTTATTTTTTAATGCGGTGCTAAGAATGGAACATGGATTGCGCCCGCCTGTGCTAGGCAAGCGCTCTACCACTGAGCCACAATTCCAGCCCCTCAGAGGGATCTTGAAATGCAAATCTGATCAAGTCTCCTACTTGATATCCTTCAAGACTTCCTAAATATCCTCAGCTGTTCACATGGTCTTAATGTGAGCTGTAACCATGTAAGTGCTCAGTCTTATAACTCTAGATGCTTTGACTTTGCTATAATCCTTTCGGTATGCCAAGTTCTCTTCCTTTTCATGTGCCAGTGCTCTGGCCACCATTAAAGATCTAGATCAGTCAAAACAACGGAGTTCCTACCTAGTCTCTGCCTTAAATTCTTAAGTGACTCTGTGCACGTTACTTAGTTTTTAGTTTCTTAAGTTTCTCCAACTTAAGGTACAAATGACCTCCAGGCCCTTTCAGTTCTAAATTGTGAATTTTCCAGAAGCCATTTTGATAGGAAGATAATGGAAGTCAGCACATTCAGCCTGTGGCTATTAACTACAACTCACCTCTAAGTATATGGTATATATTTGTTTCTCACTCTTAACATCTTCTTAAACTTTAATTATTTTAAAAAATCAGGGCTGGGTTATAGTAGCTCAATAATAAAGCATGTGCTTAGCATGCACAAAGCCCTGGGTTCAATCCCCAGCAACACATTAAAAAAAAAAAAAAAAAAAACTCACTTGATTTTATTTATATGAGTAAAGCAAATTTTGAGTTTGAAAATTGATTTATAAATTTTTGAATTACCCCTACTTCTGGGGTCCTATTTCTTGTATTGATTTTACCACTGCTTTTCAGGTGAAAGAGATAATTTCATATCCTTATTTTAAGAAGATAATGTAGTAAATCTTTGAGAGAGGGAGGGGGAAGGACTTGGTAGAGAATTTGGCCTTAAGTTAATTTTCTATTTTTTTAAATTATCTGACCTGTTGTCTTATTTAATTGATATTCTTTGTTCTTTTATAAAATGGCCAGGAAATAAGTAAAAATGATGAGATAAAATCGAAATTTCAGAATTAATGATTTTAAGATTATGTACATATTGACCTCTGGAAAAGATTATTAATTAAGAAATATTATTGATCATTAATAATATTTGTTTTAAATGTGTCCTATATCATTAGTCCTTTTCAATTTGGAATTTATTTCCTTAGAAGTCATATATGTTATAAATGGGTAAATTAGTTTTCATGCCAATCTGAGTTTTTTATTTATTTTTTACTTTTTATTATTTTTTAAAATATTTTGTTTTTAGTTGTTGATGGACTTTATTGTCTTTATTTTTATGTGGTGCTGAGAATCGAAACCAGTGCCTCATGCATGCTAGGTGAGCATACTACCACCAAACCACAACTCCAGCCCCCAATCTGAGTTTTTTAAAAACCATTTAGGATTTCATTTCATTTACATCTAAGCACTGTTTATAAAATTGTTTCTATGCAAAAATTTATTCACAACTATGAATATCAGGTTACATCTTCCCTCGTTTGTGACAACATCTGGAATTGGATTGGCATATAAGTATTAAAAGTTTGAGTATTAGAAGGTAGTAAAAGTTCTTCTAGTCAATAGTAATTTACTATATTAACAAAAAACAAAGTATCTGGTTCATCAGGGGTCCAAGATTGCAGCATCAAAAAGCAATTGCTCTAGACTCTTAAAAGCTATTTCCATTCAAAAATCAAATGTTTGTCAGTTGGAAAGATGAAGTTAACATCATTTTCTATTTTCTGTTCCTCAACTTAGTGGCTGATTCTTTTAATTATCAGTACCTATGATTATGATTTATACTTCAAATTTATTTTCAGTATTTTGAATGTAAATATTAAGGTTTTCTTATTGGGTCTTCAGTTTCTTCCTTCTTTTAATTTTCTACTAATACATTATGCACAGGACATTTATTTTGTGGATTAGTTACTCAGCTGGTATTTCCTAAGAAAAGATAATTTTTAGGTTCATAACCAATTATTAAGATGCTGTAAAGCTGTTTTCAAACCCTGAAAAACTCTGTCCTCTTATTGTGTTCCTCTGAAGAAAGTTGACGTATGAAGGAAGATTAGCTAATCATCTACTTTTATGAAGATGTTATAAGCAATGACAGTTTTTTTCAGGGGAAGGGAAGGGCTCAAAAGTAAAAAGTAAAATCTTCAGTTCTAATTTTATTATAGATATTTCTGAATAAAGAGGAAAGAGAAAATCCTTGGAATATGTAGTTTGCCTTAAATTGTAACACTAACAAAGGAAAATAACTTTAATTTTGTTCTAGTACTCTGTCTATAGAGATAAGATGTATTCCATATTTGAGGTTCCAGATGAGAAAACAAGTATCAGCTGTGTATCAAATTATGAAGAATCTTAAGAACTTGATTCATGTACCCTCCTATTGACAAGAGGGCAACAAAAATTTCTCTAGTAATCATAGTATTAACAACTCTCTAGTTAGTATTTTGCTAATATTTTAAAGTAATATTCATGGTTTGTGATCTTACCTTGGGTTTTACTCACAGATCTTTAAGCAGAGGAATGGTCTGAGAAATCTCAAAGTTATGTAACTCTCTGCTTCTTTTAGATGGGTAGGCTGTTAGTTGCTTTTCAACTCAAAAATACACATTTAAAAGTGCTTAATGAATATCTTTTCTGGAGTGTGGTATGAAATTTAAAAATCTTATATAACATACACACACTTCTCTTGGAATATAAAGGACCAGGCTTAATTTTTTCATTAATTTTGTTTGGCTTTAGAAACCAGATCCCTAAATAAAATCCCCCACAATTAGTTTACTAAAAATGAATTTACTAATCTAGCAAATCATTGTGAGTTGTCAGAAGTCATTGTAGCCCAAACACAGAGAGTAGTAAATATCAAATGTACATCTTAAAATTTGTCTAGGTTGCATCCAGGTTTCGAAAAAATAAGATGGTAAAAACCAGATAGGTTGAATGATGGATTCAATTACATGTCCTTTTTCTCATGTAGAAGACATTCTGTTGTAGTTAACTTTGAATTGGATTTTGGGGGGAAAAAAGAGAAAACTGAGAGTTTTTGTGTAGTTATGCTTTTTTTTTCTGAAATATAGCTCAAAGCCTTGCCTTTTTTGTTTTATAATGAAAATGTGATTGTGTTTTATTATATGTTTTGTTTTATTGCTTTTTATATAAGGAACTGTGTTCTTAATAAAACTATTTGACATGCATTATTTTGCCATATATTAACATTTTGCTACTTTAAACAACATTTTCTACAATTCAGTATTTGGCTTCAAATGGTCAGAAGAGGGAAGCAAAATAAAAAATATGTTGAATATCACTTTCTAAGTACTAAATATTGTATTTCACTACCTCTGGTGTTTCCTCTGATCTAACATACTCAAAATCTAACATACTCTTTATTGTACATAAATGAACTAAAAAATATACCTCTAATAGCATTTTATTTTTTAAAAATTTACTTAGCAAAATAATATTTTATTACTTTTTTGTTCTCAATTATTGTGGCATATATCATTTTAAATTGGGTTTTAAATCCAGAAAAATGAATTAAAGTAGTAATTTCAAAGGATATTGTATAGTTTGACAGCATCTTCTTTTAATGAATTACCTTCAAAGATAAAACCCTTAAATACCATCTATCAGTGGCACTGCTTAAGTATCTTCAATAGTGTTAGTATGTCATTCTACAGAAGACTACATTTTTAACTATTTTTGAGAAATCCTATAATAAAAACTATTATTTTAAATTACTCTTTTCTCATTTATAATTTAAGATACATGATTAGTTTTAATTCAAAATGAAATATTTAATAAATATTAAATACTTAAAACTTCTAGTATGAGTAAATCATTTAATATAAAAATCGGTATATAGATGGTCACCACATGACTTAAATCATAGTCACTTTTAGACTTTGATATTTTTTTTAATGAAGAAGGAACAAGTTAAAGTGGCTCAGAAAAAAAATAAAATGTAGTATACAAGAATAGAGTATATTTTAATGCTTAACACATTGAGTACAAATTTTCTTTAAAAACATTAAAATGTCCATGTGTTGTCTTTTGGAGGTCAGGAGAAATAGTTTTCCAAGAGAACACTTTTCACAGTTGAAGGAACTTGGAGGTTCTGTCCCAGTGAAGTTCCAGTGGTTTTAGTTCAGGCAGCTTATATTGTAGATTCATTGTCAAATATCTTACTTTTTAAGGTCTGTAGATTGTGTTGAATAAAATTCTCTGTGCCTTGAACTTCAGAGAATCTGTAGTCAGTTCTCCTAACAGACCAGTTTTTCATTTTTATTGAATTCTGAATGGTGTCCGATGTAAAATAGTAAACTATAGGGTCAAAACAACAGTTGGAAACAGCAATGCAGAGAGTGATGGGATACATTGTCCTTACAGCTGCCACTACTGAGCAATTAACAAGTGTATGTGTTCTCATAAGAGAATATAAAATAAGATTGATATTATAAGGCACAAAACAGAAACAGAATATGACCAAATGAACAAAAATCATTTTTAAAACCTTAGTTTTGTTTAT
The DNA here is from genome assembly GCF_964194105.1 of Spermophilus citellus. Taxonomy (NCBI): domain Eukaryota; kingdom Metazoa; phylum Chordata; class Mammalia; order Rodentia; family Sciuridae; genus Spermophilus; species Spermophilus citellus. The sequence continues at coordinate 40,148,915 of NC_138182.1, read as the reverse complement.
TTTGCTTCTACTTAATGTAACAGGTTTATTTAAAGTTCTTAGCACCATACTAGAACAAGTTACGTTCAAAATTAGAGGAATAAAAAATCCCACTATTTCGATGAAAATTACAATCCTTGAAAGATATGTTTTCCAAGTAGCTTCTGGAAAGTTTTCAAAGCAGGCTTCTGAGGTATTGTTGCCCCGAGAGTGGGTAGACTGAAAAAAAACTGCTGGTGCACTTCCTCCGATCACAGTTAACCACACAGCAATGCAAACAAACTTTGCATTTCGTTTGGTTCTTAGAGTCTTTGACTTAAATGGGTAGACAATTGCCAGAAATCGATCTACACTAATGCAGGTTAAGAACAGAATGCTTCCATACATGTTGGTATAAAACAGCATCACAGAAATCTTACAAAGCAAATCTCCAAATGGCCAATTTCGTGTTGCAAAGTAGAAAATCCTGAAGGGTAAAGTAAAAACGAAAAGCAAGTCTGACATTGCTAAGTTAATCATGTATGTGGTAGTTTCATTTCGCACTTTGAGGGTGCAGATGAAAATGTATATGGCAACACAATTGGATATTAAGCCAAGCACAAACACCATGCTGAACATGCACCCATATAAAGTGTACTTAAAGGAGTCATCATAGGGGCATTGAGAGCTGTTAGCGCTTACCATTATAAAGGCACTTCCAACTTACAGTAAGAAATTCTGTAGGTCCCTGGTCCCTGGCTGTAGTCTCCTTTGATATTCAGATTGCGACCACTATAACATCCAGTTTATTCGCAAATTATTTGGATCTTTGGGTGGTTTTATAAATATTTCCTTTTTCTCCAAAATATATGAAAGAAACATGAAACTTGTTGCTGTAAAGTTTCCAGTAGATTCTTCAACAGGAAAATATTTTTATTTTCTAGTCTCCAGAAAATCCATGAATCCAAGCTTTAGTTAACTGATGGGAAAATGCAGTCAGTGAAGCCAATCCACAGGATTGCAAATGAAAAGAAAAGCTGTGTTCTAAGATGGGTACACAGCTCTTTGTCTTATAAACTTGTATTTCAGTAGTCAAGATGAGTATTTCAGAATCAGAGTTCCTTTACAATCCACAGTGTTTAAGCTTAAATGATTAATCTTATTTTGCTTTTCAATGCAGAGTTTCAGAGACTTAAACATTCCCAATTAGTCCTTTTTTCTTTCTTGCTTCTTTTAAATGATGTTTTCCTTTCTGGTATTCCTGCAGTAGATTCTAGATGGCCACAAGCAGAAGAATCTTTTGAAAGTTCTGAAGTAAATTCCTAAGCAAGTTAGCTCTTGTTGAATTGAGTCCTTTTCCACGGTTGCCAGCTGTATTGTGAGATGGGCTTTCTCTGAAGTGAAAAAAGAAAGGCTTGCTCGATTTGTAATATGACATCACAGGAAGAAGAGGCTGGGTTTGGACAAAGAAAGGTTTCAGCCCAGTTTGTTTGCAGTTCCTTTAATCTGATAATGTTTCTGCTGGGAATATACCTAGGAGGCTTGCAAATGGTCACTGGTTAGTTAGTTGGGCCAGCTGCCCATTAACTCTTTTATGTGGAAATGCCTTCTGGGGTTCTGGCAACCTCTGAAGAGTTGTTTTTGTTTTGTTTTGCTTGGGTGGTAATAACAGAGAGAGGGGGAAAAACAGTTCAAGCCTGTTTCTCTTATTCTGTTGCTTTTGTATTTAGGATATGATTTTTTTTTTAGAAATAAATATTATATGAATGTATCAAATTCAGATTTTTAGTAATGTCTTAACATGGCATTTTAAAGAACTGTTTAATGTCTGTGAAAGAGAGACCTTTAAACTTTTATATATAAAGGATTTAACTGAGAAACTAATGACAGTGCTTCCACTCTTGGCTTCTGTTTTTTTCTAATTACGTTTTAAGATTTATCTTAATTGGTATGATTGTAAGTAGCTTTAATCCTGTGTCTCTTTAGGTTTTGATAAATAATTTGCTAACATTTCTCTTTCCTATGAAGCTGAATTAATATTTTAGAGTTATTTCAATTTTTAAATTACCCCTTTCACCAAAGAATAAATTTAAGAATGTTTATTTTTGTTAGAGGTATAGCTCAGTGGTAGAGCATATGTTTAGAACATGTGCTTAGCTAGCTTGTTAAGGTCTGGGTTCCTTACCCAGCCTTCCCCACCAAAAAAGTTTATCTTTGATTTTGGTGTACTAATCTTATTTTACCTATGATTTAAGCACAAATGAAGATGCATTTTTTTAATCAAAGTTTTACCCCTAAATTGATTGAAATAACTTTTGGAGAATGAATTCTAATACTTGGCTAATAATAATTTTATGTTTGTTTTCCTGTAACTCTTCCCTGAGTCCCCTTAATACTATATTAACTATATGTTGGAATGTATTTTACATCTTGTTTTCATTTAAACTTTCCCATAAATGGTTTTGCTATATAATTATATTTAGAATATACTCTTATTTATTTACTTTTTGTAGTACTAGGGATGAACCCAGGGTCTCATGCATGCTAGACAAGTGCTCTACCACCGAGGTACATTCCTAGCCCTATTTTTATTTTTAGACAAGGTCTTGCTAAGTTGCCTAGGCTGGCCTAGAAGTTACCATCCTTTTGCCCCCGCCTCCTGAGTAGCAGCGATTATAGGCCACTGTACCCAGCTTGTATATTCATATCTTAAAACACACCAAATCAGAAGGACATATATGGTGGGGTTATAGTAATTGGTTGTAAATGTTATTTCCCAAAGGACTGAAGCTATTACAAACTAACACACATTTTTTTCTTGTTTTAAACTACTTTTTTTTTTTTTTTTTTTGGTATCAGAGGTTGAATCCAGCACTGTTCTAAATCTGCTAAACACATGCTCTATCACTGAGCTATATCCCCACCCACTAATTTTTTCTGAAAAGGCTAGATCCAGTTGTGTTTTTTAATTTTGTTCAGTTTGGATCAAAACTCTTACTTTTAGGAATTTTAGAGAAATTTATCTTTCCTTCATAAATTACTTAGTTAACTTTAAAAAAGTTACAGTAACATGTTTTATACTGTTTTGCACCTTTTAAATTTAAACTGCTTTCATGCTCAGCAACTTTTGTTGATAAGTTGTAATCTATTTCTATTGTTTTTTACTAGGAAATTAATTTACAATCAAATTTATGAAAACATGAGTTATTTATAACCAATAGACTTAAAACATTGAGGGTCTGAATTTCTTTGTATTACTTTTGGTATGGAAAAATGTGTATGTGTTTATATTAGAAGGCTGGTAGAAACTTTGAGTAGGCAGTAATGAAAAAAGAAGTAGTTAATAAACTTGTATTCTCACTGGAGAAAAATTTTCAGTTAATATTTTAGAAAAACAAAAAAATCTTTGTGGGTACTTTCAAATTTATAGTCTCCTTTTTAGTCATCTTTAAATAATGCAACGTATGCAGTTATATGTCCTGACCTTGTCTGCTTTTACTTTCATTTTGAGTATAGAACTTTATCAAAGAATATTCTAAAACTTGAATATTCTTCTACATATTGTTGTTATTCACTTGACTTGATGTTTATTTAAATGTTCATTTGTAGTTTTTTCATTTCTGAGTTATTGGTGCTTAAAAATGAATAGATCACTATTTGTGAATTAAGTGTTTCATTATTATCAATATATTAGTATATGTTTGTGTTTCTGATTCTCAGCACAATTCTTGACCCTTAGTAGACACTTAATGTTTGCTGATGATTCATATCAATAAACTTGAATTTTGTTGAAACTTGTTTTTACTGATGAAGAGCAGTAGCAAAGGGGCTGTTTCAACAGGATCAACGTAATTGAAAGCTGGTTTTCTGATTTTTTTAAATTAGTTTATTTGACTTCTAGCCTAAGGAACCAAAGTGAAATCTGATATCTTAAAAAATCCTTAAGTTAAGATTATTTAAAATAATTACAAAGAGAGTTCAGCAAATCCAGGGCATTAAATATATTTAATATGTGCTTTTCTATTTGATAGGCAATCTGTTATTTATACATTTCTAGAAGTCTGGGAATCAGTTCTTGTATGGATTTTTCGGGGAGAATGAAATAAGAAAATCAGAATCAGAAGTTGCAGTGGTGAAGACAAATTTTATTCAGGACTATTACAGTAATATACATGTACAATTTATTTGAAATATAGTTTTCAAAGCAACCAATTTGAAATATAGTAAATCTCAATATGTAACTCATCACTTTTTAAAATTTAATACCTTAAGAAGCTGGCTAAATAACCTAGCCTGTAAAGTAGTTCTGTTTTTTCAGTGCAGTAGTGGTCTAAATCTTGTAGTTGTGTAATTTAAAAAAAGAATCACAGTATTTTGAGAAAATTTTAACTATCAGTTTAAGGATTTGGGTAACTACTGAGTTCTTCACTAAATTTTTAATGTAACTGTAGTTCTGATAAGACAGAGAATATGATTTGCCAATGTTGGATTCCAAGTTAGGCTCAAAACTATGTTGTGTGAAACTTTATTGAACACCAGTATAAATGAAGTGTAAAGGGTTTCTCAACCATTCTTTTCTTTCTCTACCTATTTCTGAACTTGATAGTATTATCAGTTTTATCTTGCACCCTTTTCATTCTCACTGCCATTTTTTAAAGATAAACCCAGTTATTCTATCTATATGATTATTATAATGTGTTATCTAATCTTCCTATTTCTAGTCCTACTGTCTTCCACTTACCCCCTGGTAGACTGTCACAGATCAACTCATGAATGAACAAACTAAACATGCATTTATTCTCTTCTTGCTTGCAAAGAGAACTTAAAAATTATAATTTTGAAAATGAAAATACTGTCTCCAGGCATGGTGGCCCAATTATAATTTTTAAGTTCTTTTTGCAAGCACCAAATGTCAAATTCTGGGGAAACATATTATTTATTAGTAGATTAATTATATGTGGTGATTTGGTTTAATACTGAATTAAGTTTGACAGTCTTGGTGCATAGGATCTGCACCTGGGAACCTTGACATCTCTGAAACCCTTTTGTATAAGCTGACCCCCACCTCTGCCCTAGTTGGGGACTGGTTTCATAACCTTTCTGAAATTCTCAAGCACTGTGACTAAAAACAGATAAGAAAATCAGATCTGAAGAAATGTAGTCTCAACAAGTCCTGCAGGCTGTTCCTCTGAAGTATCTGGAAATATCTGTGAAATATTTTGAAAGTTTTTCTTTATAAAGGGACAAACTAGAAAGACTCTAGACTGTAAAATACATACATATGTATATTATATGTAAAAACATACATATTTTATATATATATATATATATATATATATATATATATATATAAAATAGAAAAGTGTGAGAGTGTTGTACAAAGAGTATTAGAGAATCAGAAAAGCTGGATAGTCCATCATTTGACCTTTCTAGGAGTCTGCTTTCTTGACTGTAACAAGAAGGAAGTTGGACTATACAAAGGTCCCTTCCTGCTTCCATATCTGATTCTGATTCTTTGAATACTTTGAATGTTTAAGCGGCCACATTGGGTTTTTTCACTTTAAGGTAAAACAAATGAATAATTTTTTATTCTTAGTGTTTAAGGATTTCCTGATTTTGAAACCAGGCTATACAAGGAAATGTATATGAAGTATTTTTTGTTTCAGCCTAGAGTCTAATGAGAAGATTTTCTATTTTGCATTACTATAAAGATTAAATGAGTTGGAGTTGTGGCTCAGTGGTAGAGTGCTTGCCTAGCACGTGCCAGGCCCTGGGTTCGATCCTCAACACCACATAAAAATAAATAAATAAAATAAAGGTGTTGACAACTACAACTAAAAAATAAATATTAAAAAAAGATTAAATGAAAAAACCCTTTCCTGTATATCCTATGTATTTCTATTGTTTTCTTTCTTAAAAGATCTCTCCTTTTAAGTAATCTTCCATCCATATTCTTTTACTGTGAGCTTTTTGGAAATACTGTCGAATTGATCAAATCCTTAAATTATTATCTCATTAAAAGTTTTGAAAGCTATTATTGGAGTTGTATCTAAAATAACATAAAGAATAGGGGATGTTCCAAAAAATAAAAAGGATGAGAGAGTATGTGAAACTTAAGCTAAAATAAATGTGTTCCTGTTCAAAAGAACATGTTGAAGAGTAGTATTTTAAATGTTAGAGAGGACTGGAAATGTAACACAGTGGTAGAGTACTTGCTTATTATGTATAAGACCCAGAGTTTAATTCCCACCACTACACACACACACACACACACACACACACACACACACACACAGCTTAAATGTAAGAAAAAATTCTTCTATGTTTACTAGTTTTGAATGAAGCAAATGTTTGCCATGGTGAGATGTGAATCTTTTGAGTTCTTTTCTAATTTACACTTATAAAAAAAGCAGTTTTCTCATTTGGATTCTTTTGAAGCCAATTTATTTACAATATATTTTTTATTTAGGTTTAGAAACAAAACATTTTCAATTTGATAAATGGACATTTTTAGTTTAGGTAGACAAAATATGAATATATTTATTTTCTATGAAAAGATCTTTTAGACCAACTGGAAAATTTATTACATTTTTGACAAATTTAGTATTACTGTAAGTCTGTTGATGTCTTTTGGAAGTGACTTAATTGCCTGTTATTATTGTAGGTAATACTTTGTTACTTTTTACTGGAGCATTAGTCATCTACGCAAATTCAAAGGACTAAACCTGTTTGTAGAGTTGGGTGGGAGTAAAAGAGGAAAGATTTAAAGGATTATTAATGATGATTAATGAGCAAAGTAAAAGTGGTTGGAAATGATGGCTAAAGCAGATACAAGCAAAGAAGGTAAAGGAAGTTAAGAGGATCAGGAACATTGTTGTGGTGTAAGATTTAAAACTTGAGTAAACACATTTATCTCTACTACACTTTAATTGTTACTTCTTCCTTATTTATTATTTATTTTCCTATCTCTGCTTGTTCCTTCTCCCTCAGCACCATCTCTTAAAATCCTATCATATTGTTCTGTCGAGTTTTCTCAGTCCTTTTTGTACTTCTGTACTCTGCTTTGTCTTGCTTTTAAGACATCCATGCAATCCACTTCAGATTTAAAAACAAAGAAATAATTGCAGGACAAAACATATCAGTAAATTTTTGCACAGAATAGAGATGAAAGTTGGGTTGGAGTTGTGGCTCAGTGGTAAGAGCCCTTGCCTAGCATGTGTGAGGCACCTAAGTTCGATTCTCAGCACCACATATAAATAAATTAAATAAAGGTCCATCAACAACTTGTGTGTGTGTGTGTGTGTGTGTTTATATTTATAAAGAGAGAACTAATTTTTATATATATATATGAATGAGAGATAGATATGAAAGTCTACCAGTACAGTAAAGGACATTCAGAGCTTTATAGTTGAATGAAAATTTCAAATTTTAGGTCTTATAAGCTAGAGCCAATTCTGGTAACAATTTCTTAGTGCAGTCCCATTAAGTATAGCCATGTTGCCTTACTCAGCCAAAATTATTTGAGTGATTATTTTTCTCAGTTCTCTCAAGAAAATGGCATAATCTATAACTATTCTGAATTCCTAGAGTTGAGAATGACGAGATGGGTTTCAGTTTCCAAAAACTACTTTAGAAACAGCAAAGCATATAGTGAAAAGAACCAAAATAAATAGATCTTAAATGATCTGGATTCTAATTCTAGCTATTAAAAGTTAATGTGACTTTAAGCAAATAATTAATTATTATATATTTGTAAAAAAGAGAGTATTGAATTAGATCTCTGGAATTCTTTTTAGTTCTTAGCTTTCTCGATAATTTAATCTTCACACAAATTTTGAATGACAGAACAAATGATGAAGAAACAAATTTAAGAGTTGTGACTTGTCTAGGATTACAGTGAGTGAAATGATGGTGAATAATGAAGCCAGAACTAGAGACTCTTGAGTACCCAACCCAGTTCCTTATGTATGTTTGTCAGATGAAGAAATACAACTCTGTAAGTACATGCCTAAAGGGAGAATAAGAAGTACTCTGAACTTGAAATTTAAAGTTTTTGATTTCTAAATTTGGGCTTTACATTTGGTAGTTTATGCTGAACTATAGAATAAATACAACATGCCTTTCTGGTTTTCAGAACAAAATTAAGTGAAAATATATCTTGATTTTAAATCTCTAAAAAATACTATTGTAGTTGAAATAGGCTATAATATCTTAGTGTTACAGAGGTAAAGAGGATTGTAGGAAGACAGAAGAATAGATTTGTTTTCTTGACAAGTGGAGTTCCTGTGCTTTTTATATTCAAGATGGAGAAGTGGCCATTTCACACATTTTGACACTGACAAATGCACAGCAGACTTGAATCTCAGACACAGACACAGTCTTTCTGAGTTTGTTTAGTAGTTAACACATTAGACTTAGTACTCTCCAACGTTGGAGGAAGCATTGGATTCTAAATTTTAGAACAAAAGTAGCTTTGTGCCCATTACAATACATTATTTATTTTCTTTAAGTCATTCTGCTCTTCTTCCAATCACTCAAGTACAACTGGGGAAATCGAACAGGTGAGAAACATATTCCTAAGGTTTTTAAACATAGTTGATTATTGCCAGAGCTGGAACTAGAATTCTAGTTTCTTTACATTATTCAGGTTTTCCTACTATATACAGGTAGCTTCCAACTTTTTTTTTTCCTGACACAAAAATCAGAAATTTGGTTCATAGCTTAGGTGAATATTAACAAATAGGAGATTTTAAAAATATATATAAGTTTTATAAATGTTTTTGAAACATTAAATTTTAATATTATGGCCACAATTTAATCTCAGGAATTTCCATTTATCTGTAGAGTAAAATAATATGACAACCATTCTCATTTTTAGCTTCATCTTCATTTATTTAGAAATTGTTTGCATTTGTACATAGTATTGTACCAAATTTTATACAGAAGATAAAATATATCTGTCTTTTAAAAATCATTAGAACAAGGTTTTTCTATGAACAGTAAAGTTAACATCTTCTTATTTTTATATACTTATTTATTTTTATGGTACTGGGGATTGAACTCAGGGTCTCAAACATGCTAGGCAGGCACTCTACCACTGAGCTACATCCCAGCCCTTTTTACTTTTTATTTTGAGATAGAATCATCTACTAAGTTGCCTAGGCTGGTCTAGAACTTCTGATTCTCCTGCTTCATCCTCCCATGTAGCTGGGGTTACAGGCATGTGTACAGCTAAATTTAACTTCTTGCAGCATAGTTTATTATCAGAAATTCAGGTATTCTTCAGTTTATTTCAATAAGCATTTATTGACTTAAAAAAAACTTTACCGAGGGGTTGGGTAGGATGGCTCTGTCAGAATGCTTCAGAAAATGAATACTGGTGTCTAGAAAGCTATTCTCTGAAATACCTAATTTTTTTTGCTCCCAGTATTGAAATTATATACATATAAAAAGTCCAGGCATGTTTGCTTCTAGATTTATATTACTAGTTATACATATTAGTGTAATGTTATGACACATAAGGGCAAAAAAAACACAAAATAGTTGTTTTTATTAAAACCAAGTTCAGTCAGGCATTTAGTATATGCCTATAATCTCAGCTACTTGAGAGGCTGAGGCAGGAGGATCACAAGTTCAAGGCCAGTCTGGGCAACTTAGTGGGACATTGTCTTAAAAAATAAAAAGAGGGGCTGGGGATGTGGCTCAAGTGGTAGCGTGCTTGCTTGCCTAGCATGCGTGAGGCACTGGGTTCGATTCTCAGCACCACATAGAAACAAAATAAAGATATTGTGTTCACCTAAAACTAAAAAATAAATATTTAAAAAATAAATAAATAAAAAGAGCTGGGAAATGTAGCCCAGTATCAGTATGCAAAAATAAATAAACAGAAAATAAATAAATAAAACCAAGGTTCAATGCTTCGAAATGACTCAGAGGCAAGTTTCTGAAAATTTTGTCATTGCATTAGTTGTGTGTGTAAGTCTGTAAAAGATGTGAGGGGATAGCATAAACTAGGAAAATTGATTCTCTGGTTCCCAGATTTCTTTGCAGCAATTGTCTTTATTTCCTCACCCCACACATGGTAAAAATCCTAAATATGCATTATTGGTGTGATTTACAGAAGAACAAAAACTTGGAACTCTACTCAAAAAAAAGAAAAGGAAAAAAAAAAACCAACAACTTGACCCTACATATAAAGAATTTTAACAAGTACATTTTACATGTTTACATTCAAACAAAATGTTTTGAGGAATTATGTGTATCATTTAAAAATTACTTCCTGTTCAGCTTTTTCAGTGCACTTGTACTAATCAGATACTTTCTATATCAACAGCAGTCAGCTGGAAAATGTAACACACACACACACACACACACACACACACAAAGACTCAATTTAGAGCAATAATTAAGTAAAATACTTTAGAAATAAACTTAATAGACAAAGTGCAGGGTCTAGATGAAAACAAAGCAAGACTACAAACCTCAAAGGCCATTAAAGAGCACTCAAGTAGGTAACAGGTAGTTTTCCTGGAACAAATCTATAAATATAAGGCTAATCCAGTAAAAATTCCAAAACATTTTTATTGAATGCCCTTTTAATTTTGTTTGCCTACAGAAATGTATAAGTACGTAGGTTATATAACTTAGCAGTTTCATTTCTAAGAAAAATTCTTCCCCTCCTAATTTGCATTTTTATCAATAGTAACTGTTTCCCCATACCATCACATAAACCAGACAATTATCAGACTTTTAATAGGTCAAAGGTAGTATCTTATTTAATTTGCATTTTTAAATTTATAGTGTGAACCCAGGAATGAACCCTAAAGATTTAGAACCTCAGGGAACTTAATATATGACAATTTTAGCACTTCAAATCAGTGAATAAAAATGTGGATAATTCAATAAATGCTAATGGGACATTAGTATAACAATTTGTGGGCGAAGGGAAGTAGATTCTAACTTATTCTAAAATAAACTCTACCTATATCAATACTTTCAATAAAAATTACTCCATTTTAAAGAGTGACTCCAGCCTGATAGAGTGGTCCACATGTAATTGTAGCTATTTGGAAGATTGAAATAGAGAAACTTTAAGTTTGGGCATGAGCAATTTTGTGAGACCCTGTCTCAAAGAAAAAAATTTAAAACAGGGCTGGGGATATACTTTATTGGTAGAGATCATAAAGCTCTAGGTTCAATTCCCATTCCTGGTTAAAAAAAAAAAAAAAAAGTGACTCCTTTAAAATTCTAGTGTTTGATGGCCTGCACCTGTAATCCTTGCTACTCAGGAATCTAAGTCAGGAGGATCACAAGTTCCAGGGCAATTTAGCAAGATTCTGCCTCAAAGTTAAAAGTAAAATGGACTAAGGATGTCCTTCAATTGTAGAATGGTCCTAGGTTCAATACCCACTAACACACACAAATATACAAACAAAAGACAGAAGCACATTTGAAAAATAACAGTAGGGCTGAGGATGTAGCTCACTGGTATAGCACTTGCTCAGTGTGGGCAAGGCCCTGGATTCAAGTTCCAGCACTTCAAGAAAGAATACTAAAATAACAGAATACTAAAAGCTTCCTCAGACATAAGGTCTGAAGATTCAAGAAAAAGATATAGGTTTTCAACAATGAATCTGCTGAGAAAGAAATCAGGAAAACAATTCCATTCACAATAGCTAAAACAAAACAAAACAAAAAAGACTAGGAATAAATCTAACCAGAAAGGCAAAAGACCTCTACAGTAAACACTCTACATTATTAAATAAAGAAACTGAAGAAGACCTCAGAAGGTGGAAAGACTTCCCATGTTCATGGATAGGCAGGATTAATATTTTTAAAATGGACATACTACCCAAATCAATATACAGATTTAATGCAATTCCAACCAAAGTACCAATTACATTCTTCACAACTAGAAAAAAACAATCCTAAAATTCATTTAGAAGAATAAGAGAACCACAATAGCCAAAGCAATTCTAAGCCCCAAAAGTAATGTTGGAAGTATTACAATGCCTGACTTAACCTTACAGAAAACAAAAACTGCATGGTACTTGCATGAAAACAGACACATAGACCAATGGTATAGAACAGAAGACAGACAAATCCACATATCTGTAGTTATCTGATCTTTGATGAAGCTGCCAAGAACATATACTGGAGAAAGAGAGCCTTTTAACAAATGCTGCTGGTATAAATGATTATCTGTATGTAGAAGAATAAAGCTAGCTCTTTATCTTTCACCCTGAACAAAAATCAACTCAAACTGGATCAAAGACCTAGGAATTAGACCGGAAACTATGCATCTCCTAGAAGAAAACAGGGTCAACATTCCAGCATACAGGCATAGGCAAGAACTTTCTCAATAGGACACCTAAATTCCATAGTTATATTGTGTGTATGTATGAATATGTAACAACAAATCCCATCATTATGCACCAATAACAATGTGGGGGGAAAAGAAGATATAGGTTTGACTAGTTTTTTTGTTTTTTTAAACAACAGTATTATAGAAAATAATGACAGATATTAATAAGTGGGATGGCATCAAATTAAAAAGCTTCTGCACAGCAAAGGAAACAAATAGGCATATGAAGAAAGAACTGACCGAGTAGGAGAAAAATCTGTGCTAACTACTCTTCTGACAGAGGATTGATATCTAGAATATATAAAGAGCTCAAAAAAAAAAAAAAACTACACCAACAAGCCAAATAACCCAATGAATAAGTGGACAAATGAATTAAACATACTTCTCAAAAGAAGAAATACAAATAGCCAACAAATATACAAAAAAATTCAACATCATTAGCAGTTAGGGAAATGCAAATCAAAACACTGAGATTTCATCTCACATCAGTCAGAATGACAGTTATCAAGAATATAAACAATAATAAATGCTAGAGAGGATATGGAGAAAAAAGAACACATTTACACTGTTGGTGGGATTATAAATTAGTACAACCGGTATGAAAATCAGTATGGAGGTTCCTCAAAAGACTAGGTATGGTGGAACTACCATATGACCTAACTCTGCCACTCCTTAGTATTTACCCTAAAGAATCAAAGTCATCATACTATAGTGAAACATGCGTACCCATGTTTAAAGCAGCACAATTCACAGTAGCCAAACTATGAAAATAGCCTAGATGTCCATCAACAGATGAATGGATAAAGAAAATGTGGTATATATACACAATGGAGTTTTATTCAACCATGAATAAAAATGAAATTATAACATTTGCAGGAAAATGAATGGAACTTGAGACCGTTATGTTAAGCAAAATAAGTTATCTGAAGGTCAAGGGTCATTTGTTTTCTCTTATTTGTGGAAGTTAGGAAAGAGGAAAAGAAAGTTGTGGGGGTGGGGATCTCATGAAAATCAAAAGGAGATCAGTAGAAGAAAGGGACAGTGGGAGGGAGGAGGGAAGGGCTGGGAATTGATACTAGCCAAATTACATAGTTATATTGTGTGTATATAGGAATATGTAACAACAAATCCCATCATTATGCACCAGTAAAAATGTGGGGGAAAAAAGAAGATATAGGTTTGACTAGTTTTTTGTTTGTTTGTTTGTTTAAACAACAATATTATAAAGTGGGAAAAAGATATTGGTCTTTTGTACTGTCATTTATGTAATATTTAAGTGGCACATTTTATATTAAGAAATCTGTTAGAACAAACTAACAAAAGTTAACAATCCATTCCCAAATGGAAAAGATCTAAAGAAATTTATCATTTTTGTCTTTAAAAGTGATTTTCAGCCAGGCACGGTAGTGTACACCTGCAATCCCAGCGGCTCTAGAGGCTGAGACAGGAGGATCACAATTTCAAAGCCAGACTCAGCAACACTGAGGCGCTAAGGAAATCAATGATACCCTGTGTCTATATAAAAATACAAAATAAGGTTGGGGATGTGGCTCAGTGGTTGAGTGCCTCTGAATCCTGGTACCAAAAAAAAAAAATAGTTTTTAGAACCCTAATTTAGCCCTTTTTTAAAAGCACAACCTTTTGTTGATATTATTGTCTTAATTAAACATCAGTAGACCTTTTTGGCCTGACCAAAAAAAAGGTTGCTGGATTGTTGTCCTTGTCATGTACTTAGGAATATAGATAGGATAGTCATATTAAAAATCTTTCATGTTGGGTCTGGGGTTGTAGCTTAGTGGTAGAGCGCTTGCCTACCATGTGTGAGGCCCTGGGTTCGTCCTCAGAACCACATAAAAATAAATAAATAAAATAAAGATATTGTGTCCAACTACACTAAAAAATAAATATTAAAAAAAAAATCTTTCATGTTGTGAGGAGTTGTAGCCAAGTGGTCAGGCCCCTGGGTTTGATTCCCAGCACTGCACAAAACACTTTTCCTGCTTATGTTATCTTCATCTCTGTTTCCAATGATGTTTATTTGTTTATTCAATAGTGTATATTGATTGAGTGCCAACTGCATGCCAGATTCTTTTTTAGATGCCAGGAATATAGCAGTGAATAAAAAAAAATCCCAGAGTTTATATTTTACATGGGAAAGACAAGCAGTCAGTAAATAAGCAGTTATACAATTGGTCATGTGGTGATAAGTTCTTTGAAGAAAAATACACTTAGGAAAAAGGAGGGTGGTTTTTTATTCTTCTGTATAGAAGATCAGAGAAAACCTTATTGCTAGGATGGTGGCACATGCCTGTAATCTCAGTGGCTCGGGAGGCTCAGGCAGGAGGATTGCAAGTTCAAAGCCAGCCTCAGCAACATAGTGAGGCCCTAAGCAACTTAGTGAGACCCTGTCTCAAAATAAAATATAAAAAGGCTGTGGCTTAGTGGTTAAAGAGTTCCTCTGGATTCAATCCCTGGTACAATTAAAAGACTGAGGAGGACAATGACCTTGCTTATAAGGGGGTATTTGAATGGATACTTGAAAGAAGTGAAGGAGTGAATCATGTGACTTTCTCAGGAAAAGGACTGAGGAGGACAATGACCTTGCTTATAAGGGGGTATTTGAATGGATACTTGAAAGAAGTGAAGGAGTGAATCATGTGACTTTCTCAGGAAAAGGACTGAGGAGGATAATGACCTTGCTTATAAGGGGGTATTTGAATGGATACTTGAAAGAAGTGAAGGAGTGAATCATGTGACTTTCTCAGGAAATTAGCCTTTAACTGATGAACTTCTTTAAAAGGCCTTCCCCATTCTGTTTCCAGCCTCACTGCCCATAAATTCACTCAGCAGATTTGTGTCCTCAGAATTTTCATGGCAATTGGAAAACTTTAAATAGCATTTATAATTGATAAAATTCTGTGCATCTACTTCTGATTTTTGTTTTGCATGACACTTCATAAAGTAGGAACACTTTCTTTGTTTTGTTTTTGGCTTCTTGATAGTATTATTCAAACCTAAATACAGCCAGTAGCTGTCATTTTTTAAAGGGAGCCTCAGGTCAATGGCTTCATTTCAAGTCAGATCCCACCCTGACTTCTGTTCTTCCTGTTCTGTAACTTGGCTTTTGTCTTTTACCCTTTGATGTTTTGGATAGTACCCTGTTATCTCAAGAGTTTGAACTTTCTTCTTCTGAATTCAATTTCCCTAATATCAGAGACAGCCTATATCTATTGTCTTCTGTCCTACCTATGCTTAGGTGAACATTCAGGGTCTTAAATGTATTAATATTTAGCTATCATAGCTTTTCTCTATGATAACATGGTATTCTAATTTTGGATCAGCCTTCAGATTCTGTGTCTGTCCTTAAAAGACACAACCTTTAGCCTTAACTCTCATTTTCTGACACATGATCTTTACCCAATCCTAATGGTCTTCCTGGAACTGTGACTCCACCTTTCTTTGACCTACTCCAGTACTTTCTAAGCATGTATAACATCATCCCATGCGATTTTTAAAATTTTCCCCAGGGAGAAATTTTTAACTTTTTTTTTCTTGCTTGCTACTGGAGATTGAACCCAGAGGTACTTTACCATAAGCTATATGCTCAGCCCTTTTTATGTTTTATTTTGAGACAAGGTCTTGCTGAGTTGCTTAGGGCCTTGCTCAGTTGCTGAAGCTGGCCTCAAATTTGACATCCTTCTGCCTCAGTCTCCCAAGTTGCTGAGATTACAGCTGTGTGTGTGTCACTGTGCCCAGTGGGAAAAAATTTTAGAATGATAATCTAGGAAAGATGTCACTGTTAAGACTCTTAAAAATCAATAAGAGAAACAATAAAATAAGATAGTTTCAGTCTTTGCTATTGTGCTTTGTATTATCAGAGAATAATACTTTAAAGATTTGGAAGGGAATGCTGCCTTTTCTTTTTATGTGCTCTAAAAAGAACAGTTCCTACTGTGTCTTTTTAAACTGTGCCTTACCATAAATTTCTCAAAGTGATTTTAGCCAATTTCTATTCTAAAGAATATGAGAAATAATGAATAAGTTTCTGACATGAACATACATATAAGCTACGAAAGCCTCAGTACCCTATGGCATATGTGGCATGAACCTGTTTGGGATGCATTCACTTCTTAAAAACTAATCTTTTTTTGAAAAAGTGTTAAGTGCTTTTCTGTTTAAAAAAGGATACTTAGGTGACTAAGGTGATGAGTTCATGGTAATGTTTGAACATGTTATATTTGGGGTGTTTGCAACATATCCATGTGGCGGTGTTTAATATCCAGTTAGAAATGTGGATCTGGAACTTGAAAAAAGTAGTTTTAGTCAGAAATATAGATTTACTCTGGGTGTGGTGGCATATGCCTACAAGCCCATTGACTTGTAAGGGTGAGACAGGAGGATCACAAGTTCAAAGCCAGCCTCAGCAACTTAGTGAGATCTTCAAACAATTTAGCAAGACCCTACCTCAAAATAAAAAGGGCTGGGGATATAGCTTGGTGGTAGAATATTCTAGAGTTCAATCCCAATTATCATGCCCCCCCCCAAAAAAAAGAAAAAGAAATGTAGATTTAGAAGTAATATAGATATGGTTCAAACCATGATAATGGCTCAGCTGGTATATACACTGGCAAGAGGATATGGAGGAATATCGGTATTGAAGGACCAGTGAAGTAAAATAGAAAAGAACTATCAAAAAGTTCAAGGCCTTCCAAAAATTTTTCTATTTTGTGTTCTAGTTTCCTTTTGCAAGGCAAAACAATCTTAGAATTTGGCTTAGAATAGTGCACAAACATTTCCTGTAATGTAGGTCCAATAATATTCCTTAAAATATTCAGAAAACAATAGCAATTCCTGCTTTCCCACTTCCCCTATTGTTAAGTTTTCTACTAGCCCTGGAGACCTTGTACTTACTTGGATAATCAGCATCTCTTTTAGGAGCATGTGACTTGATAGCCTCTCTAGAGAGGTTTAAGCTTGCTTTAGAAATGTATGCTAATTATGAAAGGTCATTTAGAATACACTTACAGTTTCTACTTTTTCTGTCAATATTATCTATTCAGTAGGATTTACACTAATCTTACTGACAGTGAGAGTCTGGTTTTCTTCACAAGATTAAGTAGCAAAACAGAGTGAAGTGTTGTACAAAGAACAGCTACAATTATGCTGACAGTTAATTTGAGTAGATAAGTAATGACATGAGGCAGCTTGCCTGAGTCCAGGAAAAAAGTGCTGCCTGTCTTGGATGGAAACAGTGCTATAGAAATTCATACATTTTACTTCCAAAAATTAAGTATTCCATTCAGTCTTTTATTTATAGTTCTTTTTTAAATTGATTGCTGTGTTATCTATTAGCAACTTAAAATGATGTTTATTAGCTGACACAGTTTCTAAAGGTCAGTTGTCTAGGGGCCACCTTACTATTAGTTTTGGCTCAGGTTTTCTCATTAGAGATCCCTAAGTTGTCAACCAACTGCAGTCCCTAATGCGGTTGGCAGTTCTCAGTTCTTTACCCACTGATGTTCAGAGGCTTAATTTCTTTGCCATGTGGGCCTCTTTATAGGATTGCTTATTTCATGGCAGCTGCTCCTCTTCTCCCAGAGCAAGAGATCCTAGAGAAAAAGAGTGCCTAGAATTGAAACTATAGATATTTTTTTACAAGCTAATATACAAAATGACATGCCATCATTTTTGTCATATGCCTTAGAGATTAACCCTGGTACAGTTTGGGAGTGGGCTCTACCGGGTGTAAATAATCAGGGTCAGGAATCATTGAGGACACCCTGGAAGCTGGTTGCCACCATTTTCATTCAGAATCACTTAGAAAGCATGATATGTCAATTTTCTTATTGGTGCTTTGTTGTATTTAATTAAGTCACAATATGGCTATGTTATCTGTTAACATTCTAGAGATATTTACTAGGAGTGTTTATGTTAGGCACTAGGATTTTAAGGAGTTTCTAAAAGTCCTATTTTGGACCCTGTTAGTCACTGCTTTAAGAATCCTTCAACAAGTTTATTTTTTGCTGATTCCTTGATAGCAGTCCATATTTTAGCTTTATGGAATGAATAATTTCTGTCTTAAGGCCTTAGTTGCCAGGTGCCAGTCTGAGCACTTTATACTAATTATCTCACTTAATTGTCAGAACATCCCTGGTATGGTTTTGATGTGGTTTGGCCCCACGGATTTATGTGTTGGAATCTTCATTCTTAATGTGGTAATGTTAAGAGGTAGTAGAGCCTATTGAGAGGTCATTGGAGGCATCAGCCTTGGAAGGAATTGTTATAGTTCTCATGGAACTTTGAGTTTAGTTCTCATTAGATGGTTATTATAAAGAACAATCCTGAACCCTTCTAGTGTTCTGGGCTTCCTGTCTTGCTATGTGATCCCTTCTTTTCTCATGTGATACCATCTGCCATGAGGTAATGTAGCCAGGCAGGCCCTCACCAGAGTCAACACAATGGTGTATGTACTTTTGTAAGGGTCCAGCGAAGCGTCGGAGGAAGAGACCACACAAGAGACTGGCTTCATGCAATTGGCATAAGGGGATTTATTGATTCAGCATGCTGAGGTTCCAGGCTCACTCAGGAAGATAGAGCAGCCCAGAGCCCAGAGCAGAGGTCAAGCAGAGCTTAAGTATACTTTTTGGGGAGGGCGGGGGGCTTTGCATACATCAGAACAAATCATCATGAGGCGCGGGAAAATTGAACAACAACTCTGAGACATGATTAGTACATTCATTGGTGGGAACAGTCTGGGCAGGGGTGATTGGTCACTTCTAAGCGGGGTACACATTTAAACTGATTGGTTTTAGGGCCTAAAGGACTACATGACATACTACACAGAATCCCAGGTTATTAGACAACCAGTGGAAACAGTGGGGATATTTACTGGGCAGTTCCAGTATTGTCCTAACAGCTACAGGGATTACAGGTTCTGGGGGTAGCAGAGGAATTTTAACAATACCTAGTCTTTTACTTTTTAACCCAGGCCTTGCAGTTTAGAAACTTTACAATGCCCGGTCTTTTACACTTTAACTCAGGCTTTACGGCTTAGAATCAGCTTAGAAATTTTACCTTTACACTTTTAGACTCCAAAAATGTGAACTAAACAGGCTTCTTTTCTTTATAAGTTATCCAGCCTTAGGTATTTTATTCTAGCAATGAAAAATGAACTAATGGAAGCTCTGAGGAAGTATTATTTTTCTTATTTTATAAATGGGCTACATGAAGCTACTCTAGGGCCACAATTTTCCTTCTCTTTCTCTGAGCCCTTAATTCTCCTCTTTTAAACTTTTATGCATCCTTTGGGATTCATCTCAGATATAATTTTTTTTTAAGTTTTCCTGAATGCACCCTATTTAAATTAGGTATTCTCCCTTGATTTCTGTTGTGCCCTCTGCTTCTTTTTATTATGGTACTTACTACTTTCTATTGCTATTTTGTATTTACCTGTCTGTTTTATTCATTAGCTATAAACTGTAGCATAAGAATTACAAAACAAGGACTCTGGAGGCAAATATGTTGGGGCTAAATTCTGGATTCAGTGCTTACTATGACTGGACAATTTACACTTCACTTACTTTTTTTCTCTTATAAAATCATTAAAAGAAATAGTACCTTTTCCTAGAGTTTGTTATGCAAATAAAATAATGTAAGTAATACATTTGGTGCTATACCTAGCACTTAATGTTATCTGTAAACTCTTCAAGGCAGAACTATTGATTGCTTATTTTGTGCATATACTGTCCCTGTTTTAGACTGCTTTTTGTCACTGTGACAAAATACCTGAGAAAATTAACTTAAAAGGAGGAAAGATTTATTTTGGCTCAGTTTCAGAGATTTCGGTCCATGGTCATTTGGCTCCATTGTTTTTTTTTTTTTTAAGAGAGAGAGAGAGAATTTTTTAATATTTATTTTTCAGTTATCGGTGGACACAACATCTTTATTCTATTTGTATGTGGTGCTGAGGATTGAACCCAGTGCCCCACGCATGCCAGGCAACCGCGCTACCGCTTGAGCCACATCCCCAGCTCTGGCTCCATTGTTTTTGGACCTATGGTGAGGTAGACATTGTGAGAAGCATGTTGTGGAATGAAGCTGATTACCTCATGGCAGCCAGGAAGCAAAGAAAGAAGAGAAAGGGCCAGGGTCACAATATCTTCTTCAAGGGCATTCCCTTAATAGCCTATTTCCTTCCACTAGGTCCCACCTCCTAAAGGTTCTACCACCTCCCGCTATTGCCTCAGGCTAGTAACCAAGCCTTTAACACATGAACCTTTGGTGTACATTCCAGATCCAAACTCTAATAGTGCTAAACCTTTTGTGTGTGTGTTATTTAATTTTCACAACAACCCAACAACCCTACTGGTAGATACTATCATTAACATGGTATTCCTCTTAGCATCTCTACATGAATGGGTGAGTGAATGAATGATAGATGGAATTGTGAGGGTGGAGCCAATTGTAGAGGTAGACAACGTCATGGAAACACGATGGAAAACATGATAGTAGGCAAAGAAAGTATGAAAGAAAGAAAGGAACATGTCTTACCTCCTAGTATAGTAGCTAACAGCACAAGATCTAGGAACAGGTAGACTTGGGTTTGAATCCTATTTGCTAGGTATATAACATAGGCATATTTCTTAATCTATATGCCTCTGATTCTTTATTTATAAAATGCAGATAATAATAGTATCTATTTTATAAATGTATGAGGATTAAATGAGATAACATATGTAAAATATTTAGCATAAAACATGGTATGTAGTACCTACTCAATAAGAATTAAGTAATACTCTGATTAAACTGAGAAAATCATGACAAGAATTTTGGAAGTGAGGGAAATAAAATAGGATTGTAATGTAATGTGTTAATTACGCATGTTAGAAAGATCATGGTTTTTCTTCCTTACGGGAGAGTACCCTCACTGATTGACACAAAATTTGTGTCTATGGGTTACAGGCAAAGTTAAAAATTAGTTCTCATAAACTAAAGTTAATAAGATAGTTCTTATATTCTGCCTTTGTACCCTATCATTACTTGAGCCCAAATGCTGGGAAATGGAGAACGAGAAGTGCTCTGCCAGCAATTAACTGTTATGATTAGGGACTATCTGTGTTTCACAATACAAACTGTACTTTTACATTTGACAGACCTCAAATTTGCCTGGGTTATTAATATTCTCGAAAGCAGAATTTGAGGAAGGCTTGTGAGAAGGTCATTTAAAATGCATGAAGACAAGAAGCAGAGCTGTTACAACAATATTGCTATTTAGGAAAAGCTAGTGAGTCTCTTTTCAGAAATTTATATCAGAATAAGAAAAATACAATTAATAGTTCTTAAGCACGTGAGAAATATATATATACACATTTGTGTGTATACACACACATCATCATCATCTTTATATGAGAGAAGTGATAGAGACAGGTTTAAAGAAAGATAGAAGGTACAATTACTAAAGAACTTTTCTAAAATGTAGGTGTCTTCCCTTCCTGAATATATAAATATCTTGTGGGGTAAATGGATACCTGGCATGTGTGTTTAATAAAGCTTTCTTGGAGACGCTGATATATACTGCCCTCCAAATAAATTACAGGCCATGTCAGAAAGTAGGAGTTTACGTTACAAAATATACTTGAAAACTAAAGCCAGATGTTCTAGAAAATGTTGGTTATTTTTCTTGGAGCCCTGGGATAGAAGTGGTTAGGATTTGAGAGGCAATCTAAGCTGTGTTCTACTGGGCAAAGAAAAGGGAAGCTGGAGATACGGAAGACATTTTTTTGTTGATGGTCTTTTGCCTAGTTTGGGCCCTGATAATTTTCATTTACCTATGGACAAATAGCTAACCCATACTTCTTTATAACTTATATTCAAATGTTTATGGTTATTCATACATATAGCCTGATAGGAGCTTGACCCAAAGTTTAATTTTTTTTGGTTAACATTCAGTATTATGATTTCATGTTTACAGAGACTAGGTTAAGGTAATCTGCTTTGCCTTTGTTCTACTGTCAAAAGAATTTATGATCAAAGACAGAGTCAATATTAGTTCTGTGATTTGTTTTTAACAAGAACCATCATTTAAAATTATAATTATACTCATAGATACAGGGTTTTCTTTATTAAGGGAAAAAAGAGACATCTCTCAGACTTGCTTGACTTCTTATTCATTTTCAAAAAATTTAATGTATTCATAATGAATAGAAAAATGAAAGGAGCTTAGAAAATAATCTTGTGGGATAAATGGATACCTGGCATGTGTGTTTAATAAAGCACCTAATTATCAGAGAAAGCAATTATAAACTTAAAATTTTAAATTATCATCTTTATTGCTAAGAAAAAATGCCCTATATATTTTTAAATATATTTTTAAGTATATATGAACACAAAAATCTTTATTTTGTTTATTTTTATATGATGTGAGGATCAAACCCAGGGTCTTACAAGTGTGAGGTGAGCGCTCTTCCGCTGAGCCACAACCCCAGCTCAAAATGCCCTACATTTTAATATTCAAAGTTTATAATTAAAAAGTGAGAAAGAGCTGGGGTTGTGGCTTAGTGGTAGAATGCTCGCCTAGCATGTGCGAGGCACTAGTTTGACCTTTACCACTACATAAAGGCAAATTAATAAAGGTATTTTGTCCATATACAACTAAAAAAAAATTTTAAAAAAAGTGGGAAAGAGAAGATTCCTGCAGACATTCTAGGCATGACACAGGTTGTTGATAGTCTAAGCTTAAAATTAATTATTAGATTGTCTGAACTCCTATAACACTGTCTTGTCTGTTGAGTCTTCTATAACAAAATACAAGAGACTGAGTAGCTTGTTAACAACAGATATATCTCATAGTTTAGGGGGGGGAAATATAAGATCAAGGCATAACTGTTGAGAGCCCAATTCCTTTTTAATAGATGGTGACTTCTCACTGTGACCTCAAATGGTAGAAGGGACAAGGGAGCTGTCTGAGACCTCTTTTATGAGAATGCTAATCATGAGGGGTGTATTGAAACTCAGTTGTACCTGGAGAGCCATATGGCAGGTTTCTTGTACCCATTCAAACTTTGATTTTAAGCCTCCAGGGCAGGAAGGGCCAGGAGGTTTCCAAAGCCAGATTAGGTGTAGAAGTAGTAACACATGCATATCAATAAAAATCACTTGCCAGGAACCCAAACCCTGCCAATGACCACATTCCTTCTATTTCAGATTTATTTCAGTTATTTCAGTTTCAGAATTAGAAAACTCAAGGATTATAAAATCTTGAAAACTCAAGAATAAGTGCATCTAAACATAGAAACAATGAAGCTGAAAGCCAGTGAAATACTGGAGAAATGTTTACTAACAATTCTCTTTTCCTTTTTTTTTTTTGTTTGTTGTTGTTTTTTTGTTTTTGTTTTTGTTTCTTTCAGTGCTGATAACCAAACCCAGGGCCTTGTTCATGCTAGGCAGAAGTTTTTTTTATATATATTAAACAATACTATATGATATTCAATCAATGAACAATTTTTAAACACACAATGTGGGCACTCTGAATAGTTTAAACCTGCCATGATATTTGCCATTGTGGAATAATATATGTGAGTAAAGTGTACCCATTAGATTCCCATAGGCAAAAATCTGGTGATTTTGATTTTCTGGTATAGAGGCCCTCATTAATAGGTAGAGATTATTCAAGGAGCATTGCTTTTAATGGAGATCTTTTAATTGTAGGATTTTTGTTTTTTAAAACTTATTTTTACATCTTAGTCATGGCATTCTTAATAGATAATTTGATGTCTCCTCCATCTGCAGTGCAAGCATGTTTATTCCTAACCTTTGAACTATAAGCTGCCTTTCATGTGCTTCCCCATTCAGTCATAACCTTCTCTTCCTTCAAAATTTGGCAAAGCATCCTTGACTTACATCATGTTCAGAAATGCTAGCTTCCTTTTAAGAACTTTCATGCCCTGTTCCCCTTTTAATGTCTGTTTCTCACACTGTATTAGTTCCTCTTATAGTATTAATTCCTCCTACAATATGGATTTCTATTCATTTCATAAATATTCACTGTTCTTTCATAGCCTTTTCCTGAATTTGTCACCTCATGTTTATTTCCTTGCTTGTTACTGTCTGTCTCTTCCCATGAGGTCTAACCACCATTTGGATAGGAACCACCTGTTTGTTCACCACTGTACCCAGTGCCTGGTATATGGTAGGCATTTAGTAAATGTTTGATTTTTAGTGGATAATGGCTGATTGATAAAAATAAATTTCAAACCAGATGTGGTGGCTCATGCCTGTAATTCCAGCTACTTGGAAAACGGAGGCAGTGATTCACAAGTTTGAGGCCAGCCAAGGCAAGTCAACAAGACCCTGTCTCAAAAATAAAATGTTAAAAAAAGGGCCAAGTGTAGCTTATTGGTAGAGCACTTGCCTAGCCTGCATGATGTCTTACATTTCATTTCCTGTACCACCAAAGCATATTAATAGTAATATTGGTAATAACTTTTAGTTTTACTCCAGGTTGCCTAAAACACTCCATTTTATTCTACTGCACTTAATTTTTTAAAAAAGTCTTCTATTAAAATTCTCTTAAAAAAAGTCTTCTAAGTAATATGCATTTTGAAACAGCTCATATATTTCATGGCTAAGGTGCATATTTTATGCTTGATTAGTATTTGAGGGAAAAAACATGGAGGAAAGGAGTAGGTAAAAGGAATAGATTAAAAATATGATTTCAGGTATATATAATAAGAAATTTCTACTATTAATCTTATCCTCACTTTAAGACAGAATTAACTTCAGAGAACTTAGAGCATTTTAAGCTTATCACTTCATTCATTTAGGCAACAAGTGCTTATTGAGTCCCTACTGTTTGCCAGGCAGTTTTATTTTTTTATTTTTTTTTATGTATATAACAGTTTATTAAATTCTATTTTCTAATGGCAAAGACATCAAGATTAACTAAGAGACATGCATGAATTAAAATTTACATAGATCCTCAAAATAAGTTCTAGCAACATGAATTTGCCCTCACATTCATCCTATATTTTGCAATATATTTTGTTCAGGAAGCTTTAATTTTAATATTTGGTATATTTTAAACTGTTACCTGAGAAAAATAACTTAAATTCCTCATAATATTTTCCTAATAGTTTTAGAAGTGTTGAACATCAGTAACAAAAGACACCGAACTATCAGAGAAACTAAGTACTCTAAAATTCCAATGAGTTTCTTTACTATTTTCACTTTCAGAATGGATTTAATTGCACATTCTCAAATTACATATTACACTAAAAAAACACAAGTAACTTCAATATCCCTAAAATGATAGTATTTGAAAGATCTAAATCAATTTCACCCATGCAAACAACTTTTATATGTATTAGCAATGTGACAGCATTTTATAACACAGAGGAAAAAGCAAAGATAATCTAAACATTTAGATCTGTGAAAAATATTGGAAAAAATAGGTTTTAAAATTCTTTTTATAGTTCCCAAATACTCTTGATTTTGACACTAGTCTACAGAACAGGAAAGCAACTGCAAAATACATTTTGGAAACATGATGTGATACTCAAAGACAAGATAATTCAACAAATTTTGACAGTATTTTTAAAAAAGGACTTGTCATTGGAAAAAGTCTGCACATCCAAGAACCAAGATGTGTAATATTTGTGATAATTTAAGTAATATTTTGTGCTTATACTATGCCCTTTATTCAGGAGTGTAAAGCACAAAGAAGAGAGTGAGAAAGTGAGAGAAGGAGAGTGAGAAAGGGCATTCTCTGCATATTTAAAGAGTAAACTGAGGCACAGAAACTTTGCCCAAGGCAAGACAAAAAGTTAGATTTTTAAATACAAAATGATCCAGAATTCTACATATCCAGTTCCTTAAAATACAAAATTTTGGATTGTCTTTAGGGCCTTCAGATTATTTTATTAAACATTAGTAAGTTTCCAGCATGCCTAAGAACTGTGATAGGTAAAACCTATAAGCTTTCCATCATATTTTAAAATAACTGATACAATGAATAAGAACGTTAAGCAAAACTACAAAACTGCTTTTTAAAAGGAAATTTAAATAAATGAGATGTTTTGAGGGCAATTCTGAAAATTCTTGCCTTAATTTTTCTTCAGCAGGATTTTACAACTATCTGCTGCATATGCCAACATTAATGTAGGGACCACAACTATTTTTTCCTTAAATGTTTGCCTTCTAACCTTTCCTCTCAAGATCTCTTATCTCTTAAGTTAACTTAGTTTGTTATAATTGAAAACAAAATGCTAAGAAGGTTTTGTGTAAGTACAAAATGGTTAATTTTGAGTTCAGTCAGTTAATCTCTGATATTAACTTGCTTTGTTAAGCCAAGATCAAGATGTATGAAGAAGAAATCAAAACATAATATGGGATAAGCAGTTAAGTGCAAGAAATATAAGACAATAAAAACAAGATACATTCCAAAAGCTAATCCTAAATTTAAATCTCTGCTTCATTCAAATACTAACTTGACCTTGAAACATGTAAGTTACTTTACCTAAGTACACTGGATGGGCATATAACTAATGTCAATTTTAGTTGCTTTATACTATCCTGTTCAGTCTATGTCCATGTGTGTATATTTTTTCTTTTCCTTTTTTGTTGTAGTGCAGGGGATTGAACCCCAGTCCTCATGCATGTTCCAACATTATATTCCCAGTCTATAGAGAGTCTGTAGAGCCATATTCCTAGTCCAGGTGTGTAAATATTCTTAAAATGGTGATTTTAAAATTTGAGGGAAAGTTCCCAAATTGCTTTGAGAAGCTATCTTGCTTCAGAAATACACATACATGTGCACATGCAATGAGTGCATGTAAATATCAATAAACTACTGTAAATCACAGCATTGTTGATGAAATGGGATTTGACAAGAAAATGCTCATATTGTTAATAAAAATGTAAGGAATACTCTTTTCAAAAGCAAGAGGAAAAAATGGTGACCACAGCCATTCATACATCTGCCTCTTTTGCTAGCTCTAACAGTGATTTGGTTGATTCAAATGTGCCAGGCAGTTTTAAACATTGAGATTACTGATAGGAACAAAACAGACAAAAGCTTTCTTTTCTGTCTCATGTATATCTAGTGAGGGAGATATAGTTCATAAATAAGTAAACAAATGAATACATAATATAATTCAAAGTAGCAATCTATGCTGTAAGGAAAATAAAGCAGAGTGAGGGGTAGCAAATAGAGGAAATTAAGCTCTCTCAGACAAGATGTTCCGAGAAAGCTTTGTTTAGAAGGTGCTGTTTATGGAGATATGTGAATAATGGAGTGGGTTGAGTCCTGGGAAGCTCTGGTCAAAGAACATTCCAGACAGAGAAAGCAGCAAATACAGAAATTCTGAAACTGGAAGCCTCATGTTACACTCAGGGAATAGAAAGACAACCAGTATGGCTGGAATAAGTTAAGAGTGGTAAGAGGGAGATCTAAGAAATAGCAAGGGGCCAGACCTCCAGTGGTGTTTTACAAACCAAAGTAAAGAGTTTAGATTTATTCTGAGATGGGATTAGAGGATTTTGAGAACCAGGGATAGTAGGGAGTTCTGTTGAAGAGAATTGGGAGTAGAAGCAGGAGTAGAAGCATGGATGTGGGTTTACAGGATGCTTTTGCCATAGTACAGGCAGGAGATAATAATGGCTTAAACTCTAGCAATGTAAAAGTAATTAAACTTGGAATATATTTTGAAGTTAGAACCAACATGCCTTGCTTGGCAGATTGGATAGTAGAAGGTGAGAGAAAGAATAATTAAACACGACTTCCTGTTTGTTTTGTTTTGTTTTGTTTTATTTGGGCAACTGGATATGAGGAATGACTTAAGGATATGGGAAAGCCTGGGAAGAAACAGGGTTTGGGGTTTTTTGGGTTTTTTTTAGTATAGAGGGTGATTAGTTCATTTTGTAAATAGACATCAAGTGGAGACATTGAGTGAGGTGGAAGAGGGCAGATACTTCTAAAATAATCTTTCAAGTCTATCAGCATCTGCCAAATGGAGGGTTGTTTACTTTTATGTCCCTACTTCCTAGTACTATATATATAGAACCTGGTACAAAATAGATACACAACAGGTCCTAGGTGGGTGGGTGGGTGGATAGATAACGAGGCATACATTTACACATTTGAACAAATACATTGTCCTTTTTGTAATGGCAGTTATAGATATAAATAAGAATCAACCATGCTACCAAATATTTATTTATGTATTTATTTGTTCATTTATTTTATTTTTCATTACATTCCTTATTACACATATAGAGCACTATTTTTCATATCTCTGCACATACAGTATGTTCTCGCCAATTTATGCCATTATACATGTACTCTTTTTTTTGCATTACAATTCTTAATACACATATATACCACCATTTTTCATATCTCTATTTGTATATAAGGTATGTTGGCCCCAAATTCAAATCTTCATACATGTATTTTGTATAAGGATGAGCATCACATTCCACCATCCTTGTTAATCCCCTTTACCCTCCATTTCCCTCCCACCCCTCTTCCCTATCTAGAATTAATCTAATCTTCCCATGATCTCCCTCCCTACTCCACTATGAGCCACCGCCCTTATATCAGAGAAAACATTCGGCATTTGTTTTTTTGGGATTGGCTAACTTCACTTAGCATTATCTTCTCCAACATCATCCATTTACTTCAGTGTAATCCTGTTGTACTACTCTAAAATGTGAACCAGGTTTTATATATTTAAAAAGCAAGTTTAATGCCTACTTAGTAGCATATTTAAGTCCTATTACATCTTTGTGAGATGTCAGGATCTTCTAAACTATCTCTTTGAGAGGAAAATGGGAGTGGGCCACATTCATGCTGAATATTTACACCCATACTACTTCAGTTAAATAAAGACATTCAGTTCATCAATGTCTAGAAAATGTGAAACACTGGATATAAAAATACAATTATGGGGGACTGGGGTTGTGGTTCAGTGGTAGAGTGCTTGCCTGAAATGCATGAGGCCCTGGGTTCCATCCTCAGCACCCCATATAAATAAATAAATAGATAGATAGATAAATAAATAAATAAAAGATCCATTGACAACTAAAATATATTTTAAAAAATACATCTATGAGGCTGGCATTGTAGCCCAGTGGTAGAGCACTTGTCTAGCATGTGTGAGGCACTGGTGTTTCAGCACAGCATATGAATAAATAAAATAAAAGTCCATCAAAAACTAAAAAAATATATTTTTTTAAAGAGAGAGTGAGAGAGGAGAGAGAGAGAGAGAGAGAGAGAGAATTTTTTTTTAATATTTATTTTTTAGTTCTCGGTGGACACAACATCTTTGTTGGTATGTGGTGCTGAGGATCGAACCTGGGCCGCACGCATGCCAGGCGAGCGCGCTACCACTTGAGCCACATCCCCAGCCCTATTTTTTGTTTTTAAACTACTTATTTTTTTTATAAGTTGTTCAAAACATTACATATCTCTTGACATATCATATTTCATACATTTGATTCAAGTGGGTTATGAACTCCCATTTTTCCCCCATGTACAGATTGCAGAATCACATCGGTTACACATCCACGTTTTTACATACTAGTGTCTGTTGTGTTCTGCTGTCTTTCCTATCCTCTACTATCCCCCCTCCCCTCCCCTCCCCTCCCATCTTCTCTCTCTACCTCGTCTACTGTACTTCATTTCTCTCCCTTGTTTTTTTTTCCCCTTTCCCTTCATCTCCTCTTATATGTAATTTTATATAACAATGAGGGTCTCCTTCCATTTCCATGCAGTTTCCCTTCTCTCTCCCTTTCCCTCCCACCTCTCATCCCTGTTTAATGTTAATCTTCTTCTCATGCTCTTCCTCCCTGCTCTGTTCTTAGTTGCTCTCCTTATATCAAAGATGACATTTGGCATTTGTTTTTTAGGGATTGGCTAGCTTCACTTAGCATAATCTGCTCTAGTGCCATCCATTTCCCTGCAAATTCCATGATTTTGTCATTTTTTAGTGCAGAGTAATACTCCATTGTGTATAAATGCCACATTTTTTTAATCCATTCATCTATTGAAGGGCATCTAGGTTGGTTCCGCAGTCTAGCTATTGTGAATTGTGCTGCTATGAACATCGATGTAGCAGTATCCCTATAGTACACTCTTTTAAGGTCTTTAGGGAATAGTCTGAGAAGGGGAATAGCTGGGTCAAATGGTGGTTCCATTCCCAGCTTTCCAAGGAATCTCCATACTGCTTTCCAATTTGGCCGCACCAATTTGCAGTCCCATCAGCAATGTACAAGTGTACTCTTTTCCCCACATCCTTGCCAGCACTTGTTGTTGTTTGACTTCATAATGGCTGCCAATCTTACTAGAGTGAGATGGTATCTTAGGGTGGTTTTGATTTGCATTTCTCTGACTTCTAGAGATGGTGAGCATTTTTTCATGTACTTGTTGATTGATTGATTTCTGTAGTGGCTGCTATAACAAATGGTAGCGTATGTTTTATTAATCCACTGGAACTGAAAAAGGGTTGAAAACCATCAAACTTTTGCACTGATACATATAATAATAACTGTATGATTGTCACATCTCTATTCAAAATTTATCAAGTATCTATTTGCTGCTATCTAGAGAGGAAAAAGTAAATTATTATTATTACTATTATTATTATTATTAGCAGTTCTGGGTTTTGAACCCAGGGACATTGTACTCCTATGCTACTCCCAGCCCTTTTTATTTTTTATTTTCAACAGTGTCCATTAAGTTGCCCAGGCTAGCCTCATTTGTGATCCTCCTGCCTTATCCTCATGAATTTCTGGAATTATAGATGTACACCACACCTGACTATAAAATTTTAATAGATGTTTTTCCCCTGAAAGTTAAGAGTCAAGAGCACATCTTTAACACATTCATATATATATATATATATATATATATATATATATATATATATATATATATATATATATTTGAGACTTAAATAAAATAAACATCACATCTCTGAAAGGAGAAAAAAGAATTGAATGCCCAAGTGGCTACAGTGAAGGCACATCAGGTGTTATGTCATTTAATCATAGGAAGTGGGTACTGTTATTCCTATTTTTCAGATTATGAAACTGAGGTTCAGAGAGAAACTTCACTAGTAGGCTTTGCAGAAAAATTAAGTTCACATCTTTTTAATTCCAGAACCTATGTTTTTACTATTACTGACCTTAAAAAAAAGAAAAAGAGTTCTTTGTGCTTTTTGTGGTTTTGAGTTGAGAGTAAGTAGGATGAGTAAGAAAAATGATGTTTAAGATGTCTTGCTTAGGCACCCAATTTCCTATTACTGTTAAATAATTTAGCCTTACTTTTTCTTTTTTTAAATTTCTTCTCCCTTTAAATGTGTCTCTCAAGGTGCTTTTTATTTGTTTTGTTTTGGCACTTTCATACTGGAGACTTTCCTAAGACATTTAACTGCTACATATATAAAAAAGTAAATCACTAAAAATTATCTAGAAGCTCTGAGTACCAAGATGGGTTTGGGGGATTTAATTGTGTGATGACTTGCTAATACAATTCCTTAAAAAAACAAAAAACCTACATTTAATGTCTTTAGGACTTTTAGATTCATCATATTACTCATTCTGACTCTTCTGGTTTCATGCTTGGGGGATATGATCATGGCTGCAAATATTCTACAATCTGGAGACAGGAAGCAGTAGAGAACATACAATATTCATTAATCCTTTCCTGTCATTTTTAGTATGTTATCTCCTCCCTAGATTCAGTCCCCCAATCCAGAGAATGATGTTTTGCATCCTCCAAATAATAAACATTTTGGGCTTCTTTTGTTTGTTTCCATCAGTAAAGAAAGGTGAAAAGGATGAGAGTATCTGAAAGTCTAACTTGTTCTTCAGTGGATTTCTCTCCAGTTCTTCCGTTATTGCTCCCCTTCTTGACCCACTGCTTTAAGTATCTGGTATCACTACTTCCAAACTCTTTGGGAAGGTTTGCAGTTCACTTGGTTTGTATAGTAGCTTTAAGTAAAAAACTGGTGGGTCCATCCAACTTTTTCTTATGTACCAAGTAGATTACTATTTGTTCATCTGCTTTCCAGTTTCAGATTTTTGTATCTCATTTTTCTTCTTCCATTCTTGTTGTTCATTAGATTTATATCTTTTAAAATAAGTTCCTGTATTGCCATTTTAGTGGGGATTTAGAAGAGAGAGTTACTATATGTATTTAGTTTGCAGTCTTTAACTGGCATTATCTTTTAAAGATTCAGTTTAACTTAATTTATTGTGGTTTTAGTCATATAGAAATTTTCAATTTGTATGTATTCAGATCTGTTCATATTTCTCATTGTAATTTATGGATTTTCATCAACTCCACAAAGTCCTTCATAAACAAGAAACTTGAATGATCTTCTCCTATATTTACTTCTAACACTTTTTCAGTTTTGTTTTTTAATGAAAGAAAGTGATTTTGTGTGTATTTTGTAAAAATGTAATGATTTAACTTTTTTTTTCAAATTGTTAGAGGATTTTTCCAACACATTGATTAGACTACTCTTTATATTGAATAAAACTACTTGTTATATAGTATTTTATATTTTTACTTCCATTTTTGACTTAAGTCTGTTTTTAGAAATCTTTCTTAATTAAATACTAAAAGCTCCTCTATTATGGAATCTACTCTATGTACTTGCAATCATATACCTCTAGGAAATTACAGTTTTTGAATCAGTATTTTTAATGATTTTACAGCCAGTCTTATTTTTTGTAAATGATATTTTAAAAATTACACTTTTTTTGATTATATAGAAATGTAATATTTCTTCTATTGATTATGAAATCATGACAGCAACATTGCTAATATTTCTTATTCTCTATAAATTCATCTTGGTTTTCTATACTAACAAATATCTATGGGCAATGGTATTTTGTTGTTTCTTTCTTTGCAGTCTTTTGATCTTGTATTTCTTTTCATTGCCTAATTTAACTGGTTGAGACCCCCAAATTCAATGCTAAGTAGGAATGAGACATGGGTTTCTTTTAATTGACTTTTTTTTTTTTTTTTAAAGGGGAACGCTTTTAATGTTTCACCACTGCACATAACATTTGCTATGGGGTTTTTGTTTGTAGATGTCATTTATCAAATTAGAAAATTCTCTTCTGTCCCAGTTTACTACCTTTTTTCTTTTCTTTTTTAAATATTACAAAATATTAAATATTTTGAATGAGAATATTTTTGTATTGATTTTTTTTTGTCCTATTATGGGGATTGAACCCAGGAGCACTATATACTGTGCTATATCCTTATACTTTTTAAAATTTTTGTTTTGAGACAGGGTATGGTTATAAATTGCCTGGGCTGGCCTGGAACTTGCACTTCTCCAGCCTCAGCCTCCCCAGTAACTAGGATTATAGGCGTATGCCATCATGTCCCAGCCTCTACATTTACTTCGATAATATATTTTACCTTAGTGAGGTGCATTGCATTGTAGATTTTCTAATGTTGAACCAATCTTGCAACATGGATAAAGTCAACTTGGTAATAATGAATTTTCTTTTAAACACTGCTGATTTGAGTTGTTAATACTTCTTGATTGGAATTTTTATCTCTATTCATGAATGAAAGTGGGGTATAATTTACTTCTTGTAATGTCTTTGATGGGTTTTAGTGTCAGTGTTATGCTAACATCATAAAAGAAGATAAGGAATATCTCTACTTCATTCTAAAAGATTTTGAGTAAAAATGATATTATCAGTCCTCTGAGTGGTAGAATTCTAGGTAAAACCCAAAGGACTTGGCTTTTTCATTGTGGGGGAATTTTTAATAACTGATTCAGTAGTTGTAGGACTTCTTTTCTGTTGAGTTTTGATCAGTTTATGTTTTGTAGGATTTTTCCACATATTTTAAGTTTGATGTAAATTTATTTATAACAGTCCCATTATCTATCTAATCTTTGCGTGTGATAGTGTCCCACTTGTCATTTCTAATCCTATTTATCTGTACTGTTACTCTTTTTCTTGATCATTCTGATTGGAAGTTCGTTTAATTTTATTAATTATTTCAAAGAAAAGATTGATAGTTATGTTGATCAGTGTTATTTTATCTTTGTTTTCTTTTTTATTAAATTCTGCTTTTATCTTTATTATTTCCTTCTTTGAGTCTTTGATGAAAAGTTTTCCCTAACTTCTAATGCAGTTTGAACAGCCCTAATCTGAAATGCTTCAAAATTAAAAAATGCTTTTGGTGCTGGGGATCAGACCTAGGGACTTGCATATGCTAAGAGGACTCTTCCACTGAACTATACCCCATCCCAAAATTCAAAAATATTTGAATGCCAACATAATGGCACTTCATATGATAGGTCACAGACAAAACATAACTAAACATATTGTATAAGATTAACTTCAGGCTATGTTTTTTTTTTTTTTTAAAAAAAAGGTGTATATGAAGCCTAAATGCTTTTTGAGTTTTGAGCTTGGTCTCATCCCCAAGTAGCTCATTATACATACTCAAATATTCTAAAACCCTAAAAAATTTGAAATCTGTAACACTTTTAGTCTCAAGCATTTCAATAAGGGATATTCAACTTGTACTAGCATTTGAAGTTATACATTTTCCTACTTCTTTTTTATATGTGTGTAGTACAAAATTGGTAATTGAGAATTTCAAGGGTGGAGAAAATGATCCTATTCTAACTTCTAAATTGCCACTGTTAGTTGTGCCTAAAATTCCTAGTGCTTCACATGTCAAACAATATGATTTCGATACATACCTGAGAAAATCAGACTTAACTAATAATGTTTTAATGTCATCTTGTTTCACCCTTATTAGGACTCACCTTTATTTGATCTTATTAAACAATCCAAGGACCGAGAGGGACCAGCTGATCACCTTGAATCTGCTTGTTCTCTCAACCTTCCTTTCCAGAATAATCACACTGCAGCAGATATGTAAGTAGAACACATTATGTCATCCTTTGAAATTGCAGATATGTCTTGAGCATAAGGGCACTATATAGAAGTTGTATAGAATAGTTTTGCATAAGATATTGTTACTGCTTTTAAGAATTAGGAATGTAACATATATGACCTAAATAAGGTCATATGAAGGAACACAAAATGCTACTGAATCATGTAGTATTGGTGTAATGAGAGCAGTTTTCATTGCACAGATGGCAATTTAGATAGGCTTTAAGGATTGAATAGGATTTCAGCACAAAATTAGGGAAGTAAGAGGAGACAGACTAGTGTTCTAAGAGCCAGAAATGACATGAACTGATAAAAGCCAGAGTAGCAGGAAACATTTTTCAGAGAACATAGATCAGTCCCTTTGGATGAAGCATGGGGTAAATCTAGGGAGTAGTATGAGATATGGACTGAAACAGTTGATTAGAGCAAGATGATGGTACGGGCAAAAAGCAAAAGCCAACATGTATTGAGAAGGCTTAGTGAGTGTTGGGCTGTTACCTAAGTACTTCATGTTCATGTTTTTCATTTAATTTTCATACCTGTCTTATAAGGTAGTAGATACGCTGTCTGCCTCATTTATCTATAAAATAGGAGAAATAAAGTAACTTGCCTAAGGTCAACAGAAATCTAACCCAACCAGTTTGACCCCAAAACCCATGCTTTTAATTTCTCTAGCTACACTGCCTTTCATAGAAATGTGCTTAATGTTATGGACCTGTTCTGTGTATTAATCAACATTACAGTGTTATGCAATTGGTATAGAAACCACTTTCCATAGGTGTCATTTTCATTCTAACTTGTATCCAAACTGTTCCTAGCATATAGAGACTCTCCATTCATGTATATATTTGTTTGCTAGGCGAGTTTTATATAAATAAATCAAGCTTTATTTTTTTCTTTAATTAAATAAATAGTTCTGTTAAATGCCAGGAAGTATTGTAGGCACTGAGAAGACAAAAGTAAAATGGTCTTTCTCCTTCATAGAGCTTTATGTTCTGGAGGAAGGAAGCAG
The DNA here is from genome assembly GCF_964194105.1 of Spermophilus citellus. Lineage (NCBI taxonomy): Eukaryota > Metazoa > Chordata > Mammalia > Rodentia > Sciuridae > Spermophilus > Spermophilus citellus. The sequence goes on along the minus strand of NC_138182.1, from coordinate 40,112,649 downwards.
TGAATAAGTAAACCAACATGTAAGTCGATTTTAGAGTATAATAAGTGGTATAAATGAAATGAATAAAGTGATATGAAGGAGAAACTAGAGGGCAATGGAATATTTAGAATTATATTATAATATATATTAAAAGAGTTAGACATACTATAACGAACAGAATAGTTTTTCTTTCTCTAATGAAGTGATATTTTGACCTGAGACCGGAGGGACAAGTGGATGCTGGGCAGGCAGAAATCTTCATGTTGTAGGGCAGACGGAACTTGACTGGCATGAGGACTAGCATGGTATCCAGAATGCATGGAGTATAGAGAGTATGAGAATGGTGCACAGTGAGGTTGGAGTGGCAGACCAGGTCTAGATTTTGTAGGTTCCCACAGGCCATAGTAAGCAGTTTGGATTTTATAAGAGCGGTGGGAAACCATTTAGCAGGAATGCAACTTGTTTTATTTGTATTTTTAAAGGACCGCTGTCTGGTTGCTATTTGCAGTACCAGGTGGGTTTGGGGGAGAAAAAGGGTCAGGACAGGAAAGAAAGTGGAAAGACCATTTGGAAGACTATTTCAGTAGTTCAAATGAGGGATATGGGTGACTTAGTCTAAGATATAGTATTAAAGGTAGAAATGAGAAAGACATGAGGTACATTTAGAGATATACTTAATAAGTTTTACAGAGTTTTATATCAGATTTGAGGAACTTAGGAAACAGTGAAATTAAAATAATTACAAATTCTAGGTTTTTTACTTTAAGACATTAATAAAATGTGTGGCCATATTTTGAGATGAGAAAAAACTGAGAAGAAGAAATCCAGAGTTCTACTTTGACCTTATTAAGTTTGAGATGCAAGTAATGATACCCATTATTAGGTAGTTGGATATTTGTATCAGGACTCAAAGGAGACTAACTTTGCCTAAGTTAGTCTATAATTTTCAGTTAAAAAACTGAAAATTAGACCAAAGAGAATAAGAGACCAGGCCCTGGTACTTATAAAATTGTGCTGGTGAGTCTCTTCCTATTGCACTAATTAACATACTGCATGTAGTGGAAATACTCATATTAGGGTACAAATTCTACTTCCTCTTCAGAGTTATTTCTCTGCTATTAAAACAAAACAAAATAAAATCATAGACATGGATTATTCTATTAAATAGAGGATAATATAAAACAAAAGAATTGCTATAAATTGAGAGAGAATATTTGCTGATATCCCTGCCTTGATTTATTCCTGGCATATTTAGTAAACAGGTATAAATCTGTCTTGATCATGTTATTTGAAGTACTAAGTCATAGAATTCTGTGCTACGTAATTTCGGAGAGTGTGTGTGTATAACTTAAGTCAACATGTATATGAATCATAGTTATCAGTAAAAAAAATTTAGCAGGAGAATCAGAGACACATGACAACACTGGTATTAGTAACTTGTTTTTTAAGCTGAAGTTATTTTATGGACTAAATCTCACTACTACGGTTAAAATTGTGCATATAAGCTAGCTATTGTTTTCCCAATAAGTAATTTCCAGGGAAAGCCACTTATTAAAAGTGTTAGACATACTATAACGAACATAGTTTTCCTATTAAGCTATTGTTCCCAACTTGTATTTAAATAGCCTGCTTGGGGAAACTGACAGAAAACCACAGATTAAATACATAAGATGTGTCTAGGTATATGTGTGTAACATGTATGTATGTGTATGACTCTTAGGAGATTTCAAATGAGGACTTTTTCTTTTGAATACATCTAGGTATCTTTCACCTGTAAGATCCCCAAAGAAAAAAGGTTCAACCACACGTGTAAATTCTACTGCAAATGCAGAGACACAAGCAAACTCAGCCTTCCAGACTCAGAAGCCATTGAAATCTACCTCCCTTTCACTCTTTTACAAAAAAGGTTAGTAGAAGATTACTTTCAAGAGCATGGGCTCTATAACCAGGCTGACTAGGTTCAAATCCTGTCTCTTCAACTTACTTGGTTGGACCTTGAGCAAGTCACTTAATATCTTTATTCCTTAGTTTCCTCATCTATAAAATGAAAAGAAAATAATAATAATTTACCTTATAATAAGAATAAAAATTACCTTGTATGGTTTTCAGGATAATTAAATAAATTATTACATATAAAATGCTTCTAACTGGGCCTACCACATAGCACTCAGAAAAGTTTTGATGTTAGGAATGCTGCATTACTATTGTTATACCTTCAAATTAATGTTTAGAAATATTTGCCCAAATATTACTTTTACTATTCAGGCATATTTAGTGTTGAGATTATTTTGTGTGTTACTGACAGTGCAAGCACATTCCCTGGATATTTTTAGGACATTTAACAAGTCTAGTAACCAGTTTGTATTATAATCTCTGATTGAATGTATATATGGTGGGGTGGGGAATTTATTTTGCATATCTGTACATGTATATAAACATATAAGTCCGTACCATCTTAGAGCCCTCTTAAGGAGACTAAAAGACCCGATTCCTCTGTGATAAGAATTTTTACTGATTTTATTCAAATCAAAAATATATTGAGACTTACACAAACATTGTAAGACTTAGGGCAGTGGTTTTCAAAGGGTAGGCCCCAATCAGCAGAATCCATGTCTCCTGGAAAGTTATAGAAATGATAATTTGGGGATCTACCTGTATCTACTCAATCAGAAATTCTAGGATAGGGCCCTAGAACACTCTAGGCAAGTAGAATATATGCTCAAGTTTTAAAACACCCAGGACAAATGGTTAACTTTAAAAAGTTACCTGGGGCTGGGGTTATGGCTCAGTGGTAGAACACTTGCCTAGCCTGTGTGAGGCACTGGGTTCCATCTTCAGCACCACATAAAAATAAATAAAATAAAAATATTGTGTCCAACTACAACTAAAAGAAATTTTTAAAAAAGTTTTGTTTACCTATGCAAGTCTTTAAAGACCCATCTTAAACCAAGACTCTTTGTATTTAAAACAGACAAAAATTCAGTTTTGTCAACTCCTTTTCTCTAAACCTGTATTTGCAATAATATTTTAATAGACTCTGAATAAACTTCGTATGACAGTTGTGCTCTACTTCAATAATATACACATCTACCAGTTTTCAAGAGTATGTTGGTATTTCATAATGAAACGTGGTTTGATTTTTTTCTTTTAGGATTAGAAAAATTAGTAAACACTGACAATGCCATTATTTTTAAAAATAATTATCCCTCTTACCTATTGATAGTAGGAATTTCCAACGTCTGTGATGAGTGATTACCAACAGAATGGAAGCAAACCCTATTTGGTTTGTCTAATTTCACAATATCTTATGGGCTATCCTCCTCTACCTTCTACCTCTGCCTTAGTTTTATAATATAATAATTGTTCATCAAGTATTGTGCCTTCCTAGTATTGTGCCTTCTATTGTGCTATTAATAGGAATTATTTATTCATAAAGAAAATAGTGGTAGAGGTGAGGTTACTGTTAAGTTGCTATTTAAAAAGAATACTGATATAGCAAATTAATGATTTTTTAAAAGTCTACTTGTGATTGAAAATGAACAGTAAATATGGTTCATTTCCCCTTACTTTTGCAGTGTACCGGCTAGCATATCTCCGACTAAATACCCTATGTGCACGCCTTCTGTCTGATCACCCAGAACTAGAACACATCATCTGGACCCTTTTCCAGCATACATTGCAAAATGAGTATGAACTCATGAGAGATAGGCATTTGGATCAAGTAAGAAAATTGAACACTTTGCCTTTTCTTCTCTCTACTTATTTAACTGTGTACTGATTTCTTTAAAATAAATAAATAAATAAACAAGATAGGATTGAAATAAGAAGATTGATTAACTTAGTAAATTTTATATATTCGCTTGCTGGCTGCCATTTATATTTTTGTTATAATCCTTACAAATTAGAGTTTTAGAGTTCAAGAGTATATGTCTATAACTACTTATTTAGTGATACATTCTTATCTTTTGAAAAATAACTGAAGAACCTGTTTATTGTCAGCTTTTTGTGTTTTAGTAAGCTAGATTCATTTTAGTGTAGAAAAAGCATGAAACTTAAAATTGTTTGATCAAGCAGTGCCTATTTAATGAATGAAGTTTATAAACATAATTATTTCTTATGTCCTCCTTTTTCATATCTCTTTCTCTCTCCCCACTTTCTCTCTCTCACCCAGAGGTGCTTAACCACAAGCCACATCACCAGCCCCTTTTTATATTTTTTTTAGTGACAGGGTCTTGCTGAGTTGTTTAAGGCCTCACTGAGTTGCTGAGGCTGGCTTTGAACTTTGAATTCTCCTGCATCACCCTCCCAAGTCACTGAGATTTCAGGTGTGCGCCACCACACCCACCTTCCATCTCTTAAAATGGGTTAAAGAACAATATTTTGGAGGGGGGTAATAGCTTATCAATATAATTTATGTATACAAATCACCCATTAGAAGTGCACAATTCAGTGGTTTTTAGTCTGTTTTGAGTTGTTTCATTTTAGAGCACTTTTTTTGACCATATAATTGTATTTATATGAAATGTATAGAATAAGCAAATATAGAGACAGAAGGTGGATTAGAGCTTGTCAAAAACTGGTGGGATGGGAACCAGGGGTGAGTTAGTGAACTTTTTTCATTGCTGTGACCAAAAACCGAACAAGAACAGCATAGAGGAGGAAAAGTTTATTTTGGCCCATGGTTTCAGAGGTTCTCAGTTCATAGTTGGCTGACTCTTTAGCTCTGTGCCCAAAGTGAGACAGAACATCATAACAAAAGGGTGTGGTGGAGGAAAGGAGCTCAGGACATAGCAACCAAGAAGAGAATTCTACTCATCAGGGATAAAATATAACCCTAAAGGCACACCCTCATTGTCCTACTTCTTCCAGGCACACCTACCTGCCTACTTTGCCGCCCAGTTAATCCACATTTGTGGATTTATCCACTGATTAGATTAAAACTCTCATAACCTGACAGTTTTCCCAGCGAAAATTCTTTTATTGTCTCACACATGAGTTTTTGGAGGATACTTTATGTCTAAACCATAACATTCTGCCGAGGCCAAACCTCATGCCCATCTCACATTCAAAATGTATTTGGTCCATTTCCAAGAGTTCCCATAGTCTTAACAGTTCCAGCATTACCAAAAGTCCAAGTCTAATATCTGATCTGAAACTCAAGGCAAACTCAGCTGTAAGAGTAAAGATCAAGGGGCTGGGGTTGTGGCTCAAAGGTAGAGCGCTCGCCTGGCATGTATGGGGCACTGGGTTCCATCCTCAGCGCCACATAAAGTAAAGACGTTGTATTCATCTATATCTAAAAAATGAATATTAAAGAAGAATAAAGATCAAAAACAAGTTACATATATCCTCTACAATAATGGCACAGAGTAAACATTTCCATTCCAAAAGGGAGAAATAGGGCATAGAAAGAAGTGGTGGGACCAAAGCAAAACTAAAATCCATCTAAGCAAACAAGTCCTGTACCTCCCATGTCCAACTTTGGGGGCATATGGTATCATAAAGTTCTCTCCAAAAGGCATGTGTTGCTCTGTTGCCCCTATGGCCTTGTTGGTTGCAGCCCACATAGCCTCTCTTCTTGGCTTATTTCTTCTTAATTCCTCCAGCTTTCCTCAGCTTTATACACATTGCTGGCATCTTTAATCTCAGGGGTCTCCGCTGCAGCTTCAGCTTCCTTCTCACATCTTCACACATCATCCTCTTAAAGGTAGTCTGCAGGGATTCTGACCCTGCTAGACTTTGGCTTCCTAGAACCTTCCTTTGAAATCTCTGTGGAAGCCTCTATGAACCCCTAACTCTAGCATCCTGCTTTTCTGCAAAATCAACACTACATGGTTGACACCAATAGCCAAGGTCTGCCACCAGTAGCCAAGCTTTGTGGGACCACAGCTGCAGTCTCTGAGTGCCTGGGTGGCTGAGCACAGTGAAACAACTTCCTAGGCCACATGTTCAAGCAGGGTGCCCACTTTTTCTCAAAGGAAATTTTACTTTTACATCCTTGAGCCTGAGATGGGTCTTACCAATTTTTGAGATGCTCTAGCCATCTTTCCTATTGTTTCTGAATAAAATACTTAACATTTCTTTAGTGGTTCTTTAACAACCATACCTTCCTTAGCTCCAGTTTTATTCAGACTTTTCTGGCCAAATTGAAAGTTTTTCAAATCGTTCTACTTTTTTTTCTCCTGATTATCACAGTAAACTTGGATAAATAACACCAGCAATATTCATGCTGTGCTGTCTGGAAATTTCCTTCACCAGATTAATTAATACATCATTTTTAAATTCAGCCTTGCAGAAAGTCTCAGGACATGGGCAAAATGTAGACAACTTTTTTGCCAGACAAAGCGTGAATGGCCTCTAGTCCAATTTCCAATAGACTCCTCCTCTTTTTAGACTTAATGAGTCCAAACTTTATTGTCCACAGTCCTATTGGCATTCTGGTCTTCTTCGCTCCCACCAGAATCACCCATTAAGCTCCACTTACAACATTATAAAGCTTTTCCAACTTGCATCTCTAAACTTTCCAAAATTCCTATAAACCAGATCCAAAGGCTTCTGAATCACATGGTCAGGTTAGTCACAGCAGTAACCCTACTTCTCTATACCAATTTCTGTTTTAGTCAGTTTTTTCATTGTTGTGACCGAAAGACCCAACAAAAACAATGTAGACGGAAGAAAAGAGTATTTTGGCTTACAGTTTCAGAGGTTCTTAGCCTGTGGTTAGCTGACTCCATAGCTCTGGGCCCAAGGTGAAACAGAACATCATGGAAGAACGGTATGGTAGAGGGAAGCAGCTCAGGATATGGCAACCAGGAAGAAGAGATTTTAGAGCATTTTCGTCACACCAAAAAGAAACCCCCTTATCTTGCAGGAATAAACCACCCCCCAACCCCCACTTCTTCAGCCCTAAGCAACACTAACCTAGTTTCTGTCTCCAGATTTGTTCTGGATATTTCTGTATAAATGGAATAATATAATATGTGATTTTTTGTGTTTGAATTCTTTTATTAGTATGTTTTCAAGGTTCATTTGTGTTATAATTTGTATTGGTCTTCATTCCTTTTTATTGCCAAATAATGTTCTGTTTTATGAATCTGAACCACATTTTTATCACTCATTAATTGATGGACATGGTTTTTGACTATTATAACTAGTATTATTATGAATATTCATGTACAAATTCTCATATAGACATATACTTTCAGTTCTCTTGAGTATGTATCTAAGAGTGAAATTGCTCGATCATATTATAACTCTGTTTGACCTTTTGAGGAATGGCTAGGTTGTTTTCCAAAGTGGCTGTGCCATTTTACATTCTACCAGTCATGTATGAGTTTCAGGTTTCTCTCTATCTTTACTAACTTACCTTTTTTATTATAGCCATGGCAGTGGGTTTGATGTGGTACCTCATTGTGGTCTTGACTTGCGTTTCTATGATAGCTAATGACGTTTAGCATCTTTTCATGTGTTGATTGGTCATTTGTATATCTTTTTTAGAGAAATGTCTATTTACAGCCTTTATGTGTTTTAAAATTAGATTATTTATTTTGTTCTTAATGACTTACAAGAATTCTTTATATATTCTACACCCAAGTCCATTATGAGATATATGATTTGCAAATATTTTCACTCATTCTGAGTTGTGTTTCACTTTCTCTCATTTTATGAGTTGGTGTCCTTTGAAGCACAGAAGTTTTTATTTTGATCAAGTTCAATTGATCTATTTTTCTCTTTCATTACTAGGTCTATTGCCAAATCTGAGGTTATTATGACTTATTTATCCCTATTTTCCTCTAAGAGTTTAAACATTTTTATCTCTTACGCTTAGGTTCTTTTGAACTAATTTTTGTAGCTGGTATATTAGTTATCTTTTTGTCACTGTGAATAAAGTACCTGAAAAAAACAACTTTAAAGAGGAAAAGATTTATTTGGCTCATGGTTGCAGAGGTTTCAGATCACGGATGGTGAATTCTATTGCTTTGAAAGGCCTGAGTGAGGCAAGACATTGTAGCAGAAAGGCACCGAGAAGGAAAGCTTCTTAGCTCATGTTAGCCAGGAAGGAGAGAGGAAAAGAAGAAGGAGGAGAAGAAGGAGCTGGGAACAACAAATAACTGTTCTAGGGCATGCCCCCATGACCTTCTTCCTCCAACCATGCCACACTATCTACAGTTTCCAACACCTCCATTCAGCTGTCAATGGATTAATCCATTGGTGAGGTCAGAGCTCTCATGATTTAATCACTTCCTGCGCCTCTGAGCATTGCAGCATTGGTAGCCAAACCTTCAACATATGAGTTTTGGGGGACCTTCCAGAGCCGAACCATAATAAGTAATATGAGATCCAACTTCATTTTTTTGTTGTTGTTATAGAATACTAGTTATTCCAGCATTCTTTCATCTCTCTTCCTTTCCTTTTCCTTACCCCCTTTCTTCCTTCTTCTAGAAATTGAACGCAGGACCTCATATATGCTAGACAGGTGCTCTGCTAAGCTATTCTCCCGGTCCTATCCTCAACCACACCAGTTCTTGAAAAGTTCTTTCTTTCCCCCATTGACAGCATCTAAAAATCAATGGGCTACAACTGTTCAAGTGTTTTCTGGAAATTAAAGTCTATTCTGTTGATTTATAGAGCTATTCTTAAGCCAGGAATATATATATATATATATATATATATATATATATATATATATATATATATTTGGTACTGGGGATTGAATCCAGGGGTACTTTATGACTGAACTACATACCCAGTTTGTTGTTTTTTTTTTTGTTTTGTTTTTTGAGACAGGATCTCACTAAGTTGCTAAGGCTAGCTTTGAATTTGTGATCCTCCTGCCTCAGCCTCTCATAGTCTCTGGGATTAAAGATCTGTGCCACAATGCCTGGTTTACACTTCCTTGACTAAATTAGCTTTGTAGTAATATTTTGAAATAAGGAAGTATGGGGAACATACATATATTTTTTTTCAAAATTGATTTGACTATTCTGAAGCTTATATTTGCATATAAATTTTAGGATTGGCTTGTCAGTTTCTGTAAAGAAGGTTTTGAAAGAAATTGCATTAAATTTAAAGTCAATTTGGGGAGCATTGTAATTTTAACAGCATGTTTTCCAGTCCACATACATGTGATGTGTTTCCATTCATTTGGACCTTTTTATGTTTTATAACATGTTTTTGTAATTTTCAGAGTATTTATTAAATTTATTCCCAAGTATTTTATTATTTTAATACTATTATAAATGAAATTATTTTCTTAATTTCATTTTTGGATCATTCATTGCAAGTATATAGAAATATAATTGATTTTTGATATATTTCTTTTTGTATCCTTCAACTTTGCTAAATTTCTTTATTAGTTCTAAAAATTTTCAAGTAGATTCCTTAAGACTTTTTATATATTAGATCATGTCATCTGTGCATAGAGATAGTCTTACATCTTTCTTTTCAATCTGAATGCCTTTCATTTTCTTATTGAATTTCCCTGGTTGAACCTAAAGGATAATGTTGAATGGAAATGGCTTAAGAGGGGATATCCTTGTCTTGTTCTTGATATTAGAGGAAGACATTAACTATGTTGTTGCAAGGTATGGTGGTATATACCTGTAATCCCAGTTACTTGGGAGGCTGAGACAAGAGAATGACAAATTCCAGGCCAGCTTCAGCAACTTAGTAAGACCCTGCCTCAGAATTAAAAAATAGGGAGATGGAGTGGGTCAAGCTCATGTAGAACAGCCCTGGGTTCAATCCCCAGTGCTTTGGGGGAAGTGATTGGCTCATGAATGCTCTACTTCACAAGTGGATTAATCCATTGATAATTGAATGTACTATAGGGATGTATTGGAAACTGTAGGCAGTGGAGCATGGTTGGAGAAAGGTCGTGGGGATGTGCCCTGGAAGGGTGTGTGTCTCTGTGTGTTTTTAATATGCCTTTTGATGGATTGAGAAAGTTTCCTTCTTATCTTAGTTTCTTGAATACTCTTATCATGAAAAGGTATTGGATTTTGTTAAGTGCTTTCTTTATATCTATTGGATGTGAGATTTTTTTCCTTTATTATACTGGCATGGTATATTACATTAATTTGTTATCAAATGTTAAACCCATCTTGCATTTCTGGAATAAATCCCACTTGGTCACAATACATAATCCTTTTGATATGATTCTGGATTCAGTTTGTCTGGGCTATAATTTTGCTGAGAACTTTTACATGTATAATCAGAAAATGCATTTATAGTTTTCATATGATATCTTTATCTAGTTTTGGTATCAGAGAAATAAATACTAGCCTCATAGAATTACTTGGGAACATTTCTAATTTCAGAAGAGTTTGTGAAGAATTATTATTAAGTTTTCTTTAAATATTGATAGAATTCTCCAGCAAAGCCATTTTGGCTAGGGCTTTTGTTTGTGAATAGTTTTGTTATGTTTTCCTTTTTTTGTTTTGTTTCTTTCCTTTTTTTTTGGGGGGGGGGGTGGTACTGAGGATTGAACCCAAGGTGGTCTACCACTGCCCCCCCCCCTTTTTTGAGACAGGGTCTCACTAAGTTGCTGAGGCCAAGTATCAAAAAAAAGAAAAATGTGAATAGACAAAAAGGATACATTGATGGCATTGTAAGTGAAAGGAATAGTAAGTTCAGATTTGGTAAGATGCTGAGCAAGGGATGGTGGTTAGGTATTCTTGACAATAGTGGATGTGAACAAAATGTTGCAGAAGTGATACATACTTAAATTAGACAAGAAAGTTCATGCAGATTAAGAAAGTGTGATGTTTTAAAGTCACAGAAAGTCATTTTCAAATCTTATTTTTGCATTTAAAACATATTTTATTGAAAATATCTTTTATTGAAATACCATATAGAAAAAAATCCATCTCTCAAAAGGAGTCATGAAAAGAAAAGAACAGAACAGAATGAAAAGAAACAGAACATGATCAACAACTCAAAAGTCTCTCTTTTGTTGCCTTCCAGTCACCAGTTCCTCCATACCAACACCACATATATTAAACATTTTATCCAATGCTTTGAAACTTTCATACCTGATTTTTTTTTAATTTAAGTGGTAATTATACAATTAACCGATTCCAGTTTCAACACTGCTGGGGAAAAATTAAAGAACAAGAGCCAAAGTTAATGTAATTTACCAATCAGATAATCAGTCCTGAATAATTGAAAGTTGGTTATTTGCATTTTGTTATTTAAATACAGTTTGGGCTAAACATTTTACATAGACTTTCAAATGGAGCTTAGGATGAAAAAAAAATAACCCTATAGAAATTAAATTTCCCTCTTTTGAAGCTAACCGAAAGATAACAGAGTGCTTTTCAGAGAAAAACCATGTAATTAAATTGTACTTTTACATCTCATTTATTTATTAGATTATGATGTGTTCTATGTATGGCATATGCAAAGTGAAGAATATAGACCTTAAATTCAAAATCATTGTAACAGCATACAAGGATCTTCCTCATGCTGTTCAAGAGGTAGGTAATCTTTCATGGTAAGATTTTTTTAAATAAATCCATATTTATAATATATATATTTAAGTCATTAATGAGATTATATATTCTGACATTGTGTAAATTCACAAATCAAATTTTTTTATTTTATATTACCGATTATCTGTAACTAAAATGGAATTGGAAAGCTAAGGCAGATTTTGAAATCATCTAAATTCATCATTTAACTTAATAAATAATACTATGTGCAGTAAGCAAGACATTTGTAATAAATTTGATGTAAGTAATAGGATATTAGATGTTAAGTTATTTTTATTACTCTATAGGAAATGCCAGTGTAAATGCAGCCTTATAAAGAAATAATGAAAATTTTCCTTGTAAACACATTTTGTGCTTCTAGTTTACCTCCCCTGTAGGCAAGTAGTATTAATAAAATACACTTGATGTGACATACATTTCATACCCTCCTATGATAGATGAGTAATTTTTCCAGCTTAATATTGGAGTTTTCAGAAGTAATACAGACCAGGTTATTTTTATGTATTTATATGTTATCATGAGCAATTATTTTTTAAATCCAGTCATTTTAATTGTGTGTTTCAGAGGCATTCTATAAAATCCTGTGGTTTTACTGAACTAAAATTTAAGTAAAATCTAGCAGTCAGAAAAGAAATAGTGCTTTTACTAAATGTCTTCTTCTTGCAATGGAATAATGTACACTTCTTGAACCCTTTAGATGTTGGGGATCAGGGAGGTACAGAGAATATAGTCGAAATATTGATGTCTTTTGATCAGCTCTGATCTTTGCTTCCCATAATGCTTTCCACCCTGTCAGCTTGTCCACTTCTGTCTTTGGGGATGTTTGTTTGTTCCATGTACTGACTAGTAGTTACCCTTTGAATCATTCTGGGACATTCCACTTCTAGTTGAGCATACAGAATCCAAGCCTAAGAAGGCTTTTTCAGATTATTTTTTTCTATATAATATATACTTCTTACTAGTTAAAAAAGTATTACAAACTATTAAGGAAGAAAATCTGAAGAGAAAAATTCTTAATAAGTGTTTTTATTATTCTTCCTCAGACATTCAAACGTGTTTTGATCAGAGAAGAGGAGTATGATTCCATTATAGTATTCTATAATTCAGTTTTCATGCAGAGACTGAAAACAAATATTTTGCAGTATGCTTCCACGAGGGTATGTTTAAATTATCCTTTGGGGAAATCTAATTATAAAGTAATGGATCTTATTACAACATTAAATAAATAACCTGCTTCTTGTTTTTGCTCTAGCCTCCTACCTTGTCACCAATACCTCACATTCCTCGAAGCCCTTACAAGTTTTCTAGTTCACCCTTACGGATTCCTGGGGGGAACATCTATATATCACCCCTGAAGAGTCCATATAAAATTTCAGAAGGTCTGCCAACACCAACAAAAATGACTCCAAGATCAAGGTTGGTATTTTCTCTTTAGGAAAGTGATAAGAAGTAAGGGGATAATTTTGATCCAAGAATAATGTAAACCTTTCTTTGTTTAAAATAAGCTAAAGAATAATGTAAAGCTTTCTTTGTTTAAAATAAGCTAGACTCTTGAATTTCTAATTTGCTTTTTTATATTAAGCAACATGACAAGAATTTAGGGGGGGGGAATCTGTTTACTTGGATAGGTTTGCAAATTTTGTCATCAACTTTAGTTTAGTGTCTTCTTTTGTGACTATCTGATAACCAGTTTGTACATTTCAAAACACTTTGATATTTTTGCAAGTAACCAACGTGAGAAACAAAGGAGATTCAGATTAAAAATTCTCCAGGTTAAAAATTTTTATTTTACAGTTTACTGGATTTCCTGTGAACTCTGTCTGAAGACCTTGTTCATTTTGCATGGATATGACTTTAAATATAGATGACTGTCAGTTAAGTCTTTAGAGGCCCATCCCTAACTCGAGCCAGTGGCCTCTTTATATTACTTTGGGCAGATCTCTCTCTACTTTAAAAGGGTGCTATGGATCAGTGAAGTGATGAGTGCAAAGTTGTTTTAAATTCTCAGTTGAAAGCTTCTGTATAACTATAAATCATTATATTATCTTCCAATCCAATCATAAGTTCTCTCTGGCTTTGAAGTTCTTCAGTTGAATAATTATATGTTATCATGGGCTATTAGAAACTGACTTTACTTGTATAAAGTAGGAGGCAGATTAGCTAGTATATTTAATGTAGTCTCATCTCAGAAATGGTCAACCTATATAGTTGTACCTAATGGGCAAGAAAAATAAAAAAAGGAGAAGGGGCTATATTAACTGTTTAGAAATAACTATGTGGTGGGTTTAATTATATGAGTAATGCACACCTGATAAAAATTTCAAATTCTAAAGAAAAGCATGAAATAAAAAAATAATTGAAAATATGATAAGTGCTCCTGTGTACCCCTGTATCTTTCTTTTATTCACTTGATAATTGAAAATCCATGTACTTATATCTACAGCTTACATTATAAACTGTGAAGATAACATCATGTCTATTTAGGTAAATTTACACAGTCCTTTGCTGCCACATGAAAATATATTCTTATGTAGTTTTCAACCATGATGTTTTGTATTGTTTTTCTTTAGTAAAAAAGTCACATTCTGAATATCCTAACCCATAAATCATTGATTGGGCATTAAGAAAGTAATATCTTAATACACTCTATTTATGTAGCCTATTTAGGTATTCTGGCTAATCGAATAGAATGATGACCACTTATCAAGAAAATGGAGAACAATAAAATCTACATAGCCATTAGTTCCATGTGTATATTTTTTAAAATATTTTTTTAGTTGTAGATAGACACAGTATCTTTATTTTTATTTATTTATTTTTATGTGGTGCTGAGGATCGAACCCGGGGTTTCACGTGTGCAAGGCAAGCACTCTACCACTGAGCTACAACCCCAGCCCCCATGTATATATTTTTAAATCTGTGTTTCTACCACTGAGCTACAACCCCAGCCCCCATGTATATATTTTTAAATCTGTGTTATGTTAGATCAAAGCTGTTCTGCAGCTTTATTATCAAGAACATAAATCATGTAGTCAAAACAAAGACAACAGACTAATGGAGATTTCTGATTCTGGGATACATAATAAATAACCTTTACTACATCTCAATATTAGAATTTTGATTGTTACTTAATACTGTAAAGTTTTGCCAAATGTCACTTTAATTTTAAATGAAAAATTTGAAAGAAGTTTGATTATTTATCCATTGATTTATGAAGAACTAAGTAAGGGTTAACTTAAAACTTTCTTTTACCCTTTTTAAGTATGGACAGTGGAACAAAGTATCCTAAAATTTTTTTACTTTCAAAAAAAACTTACTAGGGCTAAGGTTGTATCTCAGCAATAGAGCACATTCATAGCATACATGAGGCCCTGAATTCAATCCTCATCACCACACACACACACACAAAAAAAAAAAAAAAAACTTAAAAGAGACTGACTGAGTCACTATTAGAATAAGTCTCTGATTGAAGTGATTTATTAGTGGTTCTAGAGTAGAGAAAACCTTTGATTTGTGTTCCTGATAGTTTAGAATGATATGTATATGTTCATCTCTGCATATCTGCAGAATCTGTGTATGTTTTCTGTTACTAATTTATATTTCATCTTAATTTGACAGAATCTTAGTGTCAATTGGTGAATCATTTGGGGTGAGTATTTTCTTCTAACAAAGTATAATGGCACAAAATATTAAGTAAAAAAAAATGGCAGTATGCCACAAGTGCTCTTGTATGCCCTTGTATCATACTTTATTTGGTGTTCTTGTAGTGGAGTATCTGTGTACTGCTCTCTACAACTTATAACTATAAAGGAAATTAAAGATTTCTTTAATTTGAATTTACAAATGCTATTATTTAAGTACTTCATCCAAGCATGTTAAGTGGAATTTATATTTATTGCAGATTTTAATATCGAATCATATTCAAAATTTGAAGTGAACTTCAAAATTGTCCCCTCATTTTCTCCCTCTCTCCATATGTATTTCTTCCTTACCCACTCCCTATACCCATCCACCTTCTTTTTTCTTCCTTCCTTCTTTCCTTCCTTCCTTCCTTCCTTCCTTCTTTCCTTCCTTCCTTCCTTCCTTCCTTCCTTCCTTCCTTCCAGGACTGGGACTTGAACCAAAGGGTACTCTACCACTGAGCTATATGCTAAGCCATTTTTATTTTTTATTTTTAGACAGAGTCTAAGTTGTTGAGGCTTGCAATCCTCCTGCCTCAGCCTCCTGAATAGCAGGGAATACAGATGTACACCTCATGCCTGGCTAAAAACTGTTTTATAAACATTCCTCTGAGATTATATAATATAAATACACTCATATATGTACATATATTTGTGAACTATTTTAACTCATAATACTTCTAACACCAAATGGTTTTTTTTCCTCAAACCACCTGTTCTCCAACTGTCTATACACAACTGATGTCCTATAATTCAATTCAGTTTAGTTTTGTTTTTTACCAGGGGTTAAACCCAGGGGCACTTAACCACTGAGCCTCATCCCCAGCCCTTTTTATATTTTATTTAGAGACACTGTTGCTTAAGGCCTAACTACATTGCTGAGGCTGGCTTTGAACTCATAATCCTCCTGCCTCAGCCTCCAAAGCTTCTGGGATTACAGATGTCTGCCACTAATATCGCACTGCACCCAGCCTCAATCCAGTTTTGACTCTGATTACCCAGAGTTTGCATCAGACACCATAGGTTCAAAGTTCAGTCCCATAAGACTGATGCCAGTCACATGTGTCAGGTCTATAGGTTACACCACACTTCTGCCAACTTGGCTAAAAATCAGGGAGTTCCTACAACACTTCCCCCTTTCAGATTTTATCATTTGCTGGAATTGCTCAAAAAACTCTGGAAAACACTTTACTTATTACTGTCAGTTTATTATAAAGGATACAGATGTGTAGCCATATGAATAGGTACTTAGGGCATGGTCCAGAAGTGTCCTTAGCTCAAGAACCTTCTGTCCCTGTGCAGTTGCCAGCTCCAAAGCTCTGCCAACTCTGTTGTTGAAGGATTTTAATAGGGGAAGGTTTTCATTATATAGACATAGTTCATTAATTCAATCTTCAGCTCCTCTCCCCACCCTCTGGAAGTTCTAAGTTACTAAGCAAGGCTGGGTCTTTCTGGCAACAAACCCCCATCCTGAAGCTACCTAGGGCCCCAACAAGCATCACCTCATTAGAACAAAAGATGGTCCTATCATCCTTGTCACTCAGGAAATTCCAAGAGTTTAGGAACTCTGTTCTCCTAAGCAAGAGAAAGACCAAATATCATTTTGTGTTCCCACATGTGTATGTATATAATCTCAGAGGAGTAGTTACGAAACAGTTTTGGAAATCAGTCATATGAATATGGTTTGAAATGAGATACTCCAAAATGGAAGCACCATATCCAGATGTCACCATCCTGATCTCCTTATACATGTTGATACACACACATATAAACTCACTCTTGGATGCTTCTTCCTCTCAGACTTCCAGGATATTCTTTCTCTGGTATATTTATTAGGAATTGGTAATATATAAGACTTTCCCCAGTAAAATTGGCAGGGCTTATGGTAGTCCTGATGAAAGCTTAGCTTTGGAACAGTTATTCTAGGCTGAGAATCCACTACTCTATTTGGCTTCCATTAACATCTCTAGTGGAGCACCACTAATTCAGCAGTCAGTGTGTTGTTATCAGTATGTTGCACCATCCTGCCCTCCACAGAACTTGTATTCTAGAGGAATGGGAAGAGTGCTTATATTATTTATTGTTGAAAAATAGATTACCCTCAAAATTAGTGACTTAAAGGAATATTTATCTCACTTCTGCAAGTCAGTAATCTAGGCTTCACTTAGTTGAACTTTTTCATAAGATTTTGATCTAGCTGTCAGCTGGGGCTGTAGTCAGCTCCAGACCCAACTGAAGGAGCATCTGCTGGCAAAGTCATTCATAATTGTAAGCTGATACTTGATGACTTTGGGCCAAACTTGTCAGTTCCTTGCCACTTGGGATCCTCCACTGCGCTCATTCATATCATATAGCTGCTGTAAATATGCCCCAGAGCCCAAGAGTAAAGGCTTTAAGAGCAAGATGGAAGTTA
Source organism: Spermophilus citellus (assembly GCF_964194105.1). Lineage (NCBI taxonomy): Eukaryota > Metazoa > Chordata > Mammalia > Rodentia > Sciuridae > Spermophilus > Spermophilus citellus. Next base: position 40,095,085 of record NC_138182.1, on the reverse strand, counting down.
GTATTTTTCCAACCTAATATTGAAAATGACATTCCATCACTTTTGTCATATTATTTTGGTTATAAGCCCAACCCACACACAAGGAGAGGAGGATCATATAAGGGTATGAATACCATGAACTGGAAATCATTAGGAGTCACTTGAGAGGCTGCTGACCACACTCCCCAAATGAAATAACTAGAGATAGGTAAAAGTTTATATACTAAATGACCAAGTACTAAATATACATTGTAAATATTCAATGCTATGACATTTAGTTTAAGATAAGCTGCACATCACAAGGGAGATGTGGAAACGTTCGAGTAGGGTTGGGGCTGGATGGCTATAAAATTGAGGTCTTCAAACTTCTTTGCTTGCCATACCTCTTAAAAATCACTGAGAAAATATTGTATATACTTCCATAGTTTAAAGTTAGTAACTAAAAATCTTAAAAAGAGGGGCTCATTGAGTGCTCTAAGTATATTTTCCATCAAAACCTACTTTTGCACTTGATTTTTGGAAAATAAAACAAACAGCAAAGCTAATTCTACTGTCAAATCTACCAGTCAAACCACATTTAATTTCTATCAGAAAGTTTGGCTACATCTTTTTTTTTAGTTCAAGTAAACATGTTAATATACATCTCTGAGACATTCACCTCATTTTGTTTCTAAAATGGATAGCTAAGTAATATATTTTTTCCACATATTTGTCCATTGGATAAAATAAGGTCATGTACCCACTTGACACTTTTTCTCAATGCTTTTTTTGCTTTGTCTTGACAGTATTCTCCCTCCAGAGATATCTCAAATTATCTCCAATAATACTTACAGAACTCAAAATCTGAAGTCTTTTGGATATTTGTTTATTTTTTAAATTTTGAGAATTAGCAGTATTTCAACAAATACCATACCTGTGGTGATTTAAATGTATAAACTATATGACTTGTCAATCTAATGCCCATAAAATAAATTTAAAAATTATTGTTTGCTGAACATATCATGCTTATCATATTCTTGTGATCTTCTTTCTTGTTATTTAATATCAAATATCCTAAAAATCCTCTGTCAAAAAAGAGTTCCAGGGGCTGGGGCTGGGGCTGAGTGGTAGAGCACTTGCATAGCACGTGCAAAGCCATGGGTTCAATCCTCAGCACCTCAAAAAAATAAATAAATAAAGGTATTAAAAAAATGTAAGCATAATATATTCTTTAAAAAAAAAAAAAGCGTTCCAGAAAGCTGCCCAACTTTGCGGGTGAGTTCTCAAAACAAGGAGCCAAGGCATTCAGACTAGTAATCAGATTTGTTAGAAGAACAGTAGGAACCTCGTGGGGAAAAAAATAGGAGAATTTACAAGCGGTGGGTATTTAATGGACAAGAATTGGTATACTTATTCTGAAATGTTTTTATTTGGTCCAATAAGGCAGAAAGTTAAAATGAAAAGATGTACTTCTGCCTAATTTTTTTACACACCTCAGACTATGGTTAATAGATGCTAACTTCAAAATGCTGACATTAAGTGATTTACAATAAAGAATTATGTAATTTGTAGACTTCTGAGAAGTTCCAGAAAATAAATCAGATGGTGTGTAACAGTGACCGTGTGCTCAAAAGAAGTGCTGAAGGAAGCAACCCTCCTAAACCACTGAAAAAACTACGCTTTGACATTGAAGGATCAGATGAAACTGATGGAAGGTAGGAATGTTTTGGAATGTTTCCCAAAGCCCAGAATCTCAGTGCTGTCCCTCACTCCCACCAGACCTTCCTATGCCAATTTTATGTGGAGGTTTAAGGATGGTTCAGATTAATAGGTGTGAATGTAGCCCAAAGTTAAAAGACCACAAAAATCAGATATCATTTTCTGAAATTCAATAAAGATATCAGATGTTTTCTGTTCTTTTTTAACAAATTTATAAATAAAATTTTGATGGCTTCAATATTAGAGTTAAAAATACTTACTCTTTGCTGAGAAGAAGCTTTTTAGTTTGAATCTATCCTACTTATTGATTCTTGATTTTAATTCTTGCATTATAGGAGTCTTATTAAGGAAGTTGGAGCCTAATCCCATGATAGAGATTTGGGCCTTCTTTTTCTTCTAATAGGTGCAGTGTTTCTGGTTTAATTCCTAGGTCCTTGACCCACTTTGAGTTGAGTTTGTGCATGCACAAATAGGGGTCTAATTTCATTTTGTCGCATATGGATTTCCAGTTTTCCCAACACCATTTGATGAAAAGGCTATCTTTTCTCCAATATATGTTTTTTGGCACCTTTGTCTAATATAAGATAACTGTAATTATGTGGGTTAGCCTCAGTGTCCTCTATTCTGTACTATTGGTCAACCAGTCTATTTTGGTGCCAATACCATGCTATTTTTGTTACTGTTGCTCTGTATTATTGTTTAGTGATGCCACCTGCTTCACTCTTCTTGCTAAGGATTGCTTTAATTATTCTGAGTCTCTTATTTTTCCAGATGAATTTCATGATTGCTTTTTCTATTTCTATGAGGAATGTCATTGGGATTTTGATTGGAATTGCATTAAATCTATATAGTGCTTTTGGTAGTATGGTCATTTTGACAATATTAATTCTGCCTCCAAGAACAAGGGAGACCTTTCCATCTTCTAAGGTCTTTTAATTTCTTTCTTTAGTGTTCTGTAGTTTTTGTTGAAGAGGTCTTTGTTGAAGAGGTCTTTCACCTCTTTTGTTAGGTTGATTCCCAAGGTTTTTTGTTGTTGTTGTTGTTTTTTGTTTTTTTTTAAAGAGAGAGAGAGAGAATTTTTTTAATATTTATTTTTCAATTTTTGGTGAACACAACATCTTTATTTTATTTTATGTGGTGCTGAGGATCGAACCCAGCACCCTGCGCATGCCAGGCGAGTACGTTACCGCTTGAGCCACATCCCCAGGCCGTTTTTTTTGTTGTTGTTGTTTGTTTTTTGTTTTTTTTTTTTTGAGGTAAATAAAGAGCCTACATCTTCAGAACAAATTTTTTTTTTTGGAACCTTTTTTTTTTATTGATTGTTCAAAACATTACAGAGCTCATCTTTCATACATTAGACTCAATTGGGTTTTGAACTCCCATTTTTACCCCAAATACAGATTGCAGAATCACAACTGTTACATACTCACATTATTACATAATGGCATATTAGTGACTGTTGTATTCTGCTACGTTTCCTATCCCCTACTGTCCCCCGTCCCCTCCCCTCCCCTCCCATCTTCCCTTTCTACCTCCTCTGCTGTTGTTCAATTCTATTTTTACCACTCGCACATCAGATAGACCACTAATATCTAGGATATATAAAGAACTCAAAAAGCTAAACAGCAAAGAACAAATAGCCCAATCAGTAAATGGGCCAAGGAACAGAACCTCTCAGAAGGTGATATACATACAATCAATCAACAAATATATGAAAAAATGTTCAACATGTCTAGCAATTAGAGAAATGCAAATCAAAACTACTCTAAGATTTCATCTCACTCCAGTCAGAATGGCAGCTATTAAGAACACAACAATAAGTGTTGGCAAGAATGTGGGGAAAAAGGCACACTCATACATTGCTGGTGGGACTGCAAATTGGTGCAGCCAATATGGAAAGCAGTATGGAGATTCCTTGGAAAGCTGAGAATGGAACCACCATTTGACCCAGCTACCCACTCCTCAGTTTATACACAAAGGACTTAAAAACAGCACACTGCAGGGACACAGCCACATCCATGTTTATAGCAGAACAATTCACAATAGCTAAACTGTGGAACCAACCTAGATGCCCTTCAATAGATGAATGGATAAAGAAAATGTGGTATGTATACACACAATGGAATATTACTAAGCAATAAAAGAAAATAAATCCTGGCATTAGCAAGTAAATGGATGGAGTTGGAGAATATGCTAAGTGAAGTTAGCCAATTCCTAAAAACCAAATGTTGAATGTTTTCTCTGATATAAGGAGGCTGATTCATAGTGGGGTTGGGAGGGAGCGCATGGGAGAAATAGATGAACTCTAGATAGGGCAGAGGAGTGGGAGGGAAAGGGAAGGGGCATGGGGGTAGAAAAGATGGTGGAATGAGATGGATATCATTATCCTAAATACATGTTTGAAAACACGAATGGTGTGAATATACTTTGTATACAACTAAAGATATGAAAAATTGTGCTCTATAGGTGTAATAAGAATTGTAATGCATTCTGCTCTTATACAACAAATTAGAATACAAAATAAATAAATTTTAAAAAACTTACTCTTGAAAAATACTAATTTCTGTGTTTTATAGGAACCATTGAAAAATATATAGAATCATAAATTTGTGACATTTTTATTTTAGATGGTTGACTCATCAACTACTCAATAAAACAATATCATCAAATATCACTGAAATCACCATAGAAATTTGAGTTTTGCATTTATACATATGTATGTGAAATACTTTTTTTTTTAAATCTGCAGTAAACATCTCCCAGGGGAGTCCAAATTTCAGCAGAAACTAGCCGAAATGAGTAAGTACTTATTTCACCTTATAAAAATGAAAGAAACAGTTATTTTTATTGCAAAAGCCTTTTGCTTCATAAAAGAATACACATAATTCCTTTTCAAGTAACAGATGTGTTTATGCACTTAAAATATTTTGGTTGAGAGTATTTTATTTACCTCACACATTTTTTAATTAAATGTATACTGCAGAATGAAGGTCTTTGTCACCCTAACATCTTAAGTGCAGGAAGACTAAGAAGCGAAATGTTGCCTGACCATATCTTCAATGTAGTGCATATGGTCAGAAAATACTGTATGGCAACAGAACTATCATGAGGAGGTCTTTTATGTATGAAGGACAGGAAAAGGTTTCACAAATCTAGCATATCTTCACCCTCATTTAAAAAACACTGTCTTATTCTGCTTTAAAACATGTTCAAACAAAAGTTTTCTATTACTAAAAATCAGACTTTTGGTAAAGAATGCCAGGTCATTTTCTAAGTTTGGAAATAAAATTGGAATGTTGGCCTGGGAGTATCACTCAGTGCTACAGCATATTTGCCTAGGATGTGTGAAACCCTGAGTTCAATCATCAGCCCTGCCCCCACCCAATTTTTTTTATTGGGGATGGTGATACTAAGGCAAATGGAATCCTATTCTAAACTATTCTGAGGCTATAAAAGAAAATTAATCCAAGTATAGTAGATGGCAACTCTGTAGGAAAAGATAAATGTTCACAATCCACTGCTGGGTTGTTTTAGGTAGGTAGCTGTAACAGTGTGACAGTTTCTGATATGTGGTGTCAGATCATTTGTAGGAAAAGAATCTGGAACTTGTAAAAGAAGAATGTTTAGAAAATGAAGGTTGTTAAAATAGTCATTCCTGGGTCATAGGACATCAATGAGAACAATATCAATTAAAGCCTAAGGAGAGGCTTTCAACTGTCTTCATAGATACTAACTTGGAGACATAAAGTATTTAAAAGAATACTTTTGGTTGATTCTTAAGCCATTTTTTCCCAATGTATTGCGTTACAATTAAAACTAAATATAGCAAACATTTAATTTGTTTGGATTTTGTATCAACTGAAATATTCCTATTTTAACTTTTAAATAGTTGTGGTTTTTCCTCCCAATACATGAAAATAAACATGAAGCTTATAACCAAAATCATGCTGTGAAGACATTTGGAAGCATTTTGGAATGTACAGTATGCATTTAAAAAGGAGCAAAAGCCTATAAAAACACGTATATTTTCTTAAAGAGTTCCACAACTGTAATCAGTACATTTCCTGGTGACACACTTAGCTACGTTACAGTTTCCTCTTCCAGGTCAAAGTTCATGGATTTTGTGCAGATGGAAAATTCAGGACAATTAGTGGGAGTTTTAACCCCTGAGGCTAAGGAAGGTATTCACCAGCCTGCTTAAAATATTTGCATTCATTATTACTGAGGGAAGAATAGAAGCTCATTGGATTAGACAAAAGGGTTTTATTTTATTTATTTTTATCTATAATTTTTTGTGGTTTTTATTTTTGACCCCAGGGGTGCTTTACCACCTATAGTTATATCTCCAGCTTTTTTTTTTTTTGAGACAGTGTCTTGCTTAGTTGCTAAAACTGGCCAGGAACACTTGCAATTCTCCTGCCTCAGTCTCCAGAGTATCTGCAGTTACAGGAGTATGTGACCAATCCCAGTTCTCAATTGTTTTTAATATTTGCTTAGAGTATTTTAAAATTTATACACACATCCGGACATTTCATTAGTACATGCTTTGAAACACTTTAATTCACATGTTATAGTCAGTTTTACTCACATGACTTTAAAAACTTTGGAGACCCCTGCCTTTGCAAGATTTTGAGCTCCATTAGTTTGACATGAGCATAATATATATGGCAGCCCCTTGCCAACATACCCAGTACCATCAACACTATTAACAGGTTGTCTTCTCTTTTTCAGCATCTACTCGAACACGAATGCAAAAACAGAAAATGAATGATAGCATGGATACCTCAAACAAGGAAGAACAGTGAGGATCTCAGGACTTTGGTGGACACTGTGTATATCATGTACGCCTCTGGCTTCATTATCTCTCAGAGATGTGACTGTATAACTCTCCCAAGTTCTGTTTACAGCCACATTAATATCTCTTTTTTGTAGATATAAAATGTGCAGATACAAGTTGAATATTTGTGTGGGTGATTCCTAAGCCACTTTCAATGTTATATTCAATGGTATATGCATTGTTATTATACAAGATTGAAAATCTTGTGTAATCCTGCCATTAAAAAGGTATAGCAGATCATCACATTTCCAAAGTAAAATTGCTCTGCTTTATGAATGAATTTGAGGCTGCCTCTGGAGTGGGAGTACTAATAACCCATGCCTGTCTGACTACTTTGTCTTCCCTTGTAGCATATGTGTGATGTTTGCTCTTGGTTTTATTAATTTATATGTATATTTTTTTAATTTAAAAACGTGAACACCCTTAGAAAATGTGTCCTGTCTTCCAAATGCAATTTGACTGACTGTCCATTCACCCAAATTATCTTAAACTCTTCTGCTAAAACAGATTATTATTAGAAACTAGGAAAAAATTAATTTTTACACATTTGATTTTATTTTAGTATTGGAATCTGATGTATTGTGTGCTTGTTTTACAAATTTTCTTTTACATACAAGCAAAAAACAAAGTACAAACATGATACTGTCATACTACTGACACAGATTTCATACCTCAGAACTTATAAAAATTTCTTTTCTTTATCCAAACTCATGGTTTAAAATGCATATTATTGTAATACTCTTGGTTTGGGGTTTTTGTTTGTTTTTTACCATTCAGATCACTGAATTTTTTAAGTACCTATCTGGTACTTGAAAAAGTAAAGTGTCCAGTCAGAGCTTTGCTGCGGAGGACTCTAATACAGTATATCCCAAGTGCACTTTCTAATGTTCCTGGGTCCTAAAAAAATCAAGATACAAATTAATTTTATTCCATAGCAAGTCTGTTAACTATAGAAGCCTTGAGGGTTTTTTGAGTTTCCCTTAGGGATTTGTTTAATTGCATCTCAATAATTATTCTGCCCTCCTAAATTTGGGAAGGTTTGTGTTTTCTCTGGAATGGTACATGTCTTCCATGTATCTTTTGAACTGGCAATTATTTATCTTCTATTTTAAGTCAGTATGGTCTAACACTGGCACATTAAAAGCCACATTATCTCTAGTCCAACATTGCAAGTAATCAAAGGTCTTGTAAATTAGGCATTAATTTTTCTGATTTTATGCAAAAGCTTCAAATTAAAATAGCTGCATTAGAAAGAAGTGCTATCCCCCTTCCCCTACACCTAAAGGTGTGTTTAAACCGTCTTGTGTGATTAACTTATTTAGAGATGGTATATATAAAATAGGTGGTATTTAAGATAGCATCAGCTAGCATTTAGAAAAATCATTTTGTCTAAACTCAGAGTTCTTTTTAAAAAGAAATCTGGTCTTATTTCTTAGAAAACAAAATTTTGTGTTTAAACATCAAACTTACTATTTTGACAGTTATCTTGATAACAGGCACTAGAAAGCTTTACCCCATTTCTTCATTTTTTTTTTTGCATGAATAGCATACAATTCAGTTAGTTTTTATGTCAAGGGCTTACCATATTTCTGGGTCTTTTGCTCATAAATTTACATTAGAATTAGTGACAGAATTTTAGGAATTTCAGAGATCGTGTATTGAGATTCTTAAGACTTCAGATGTTGCTTTATTGCTTTTTTGTACTGGTTAAAACTATACATTTAAAATTGCTATGTTACTATTTTCTACAACTAATAGTTTGTCTATTTTAAAATAAATTAGTTGTTAAGAGTCTTAGTGGTTTGATGCTGTGGTCTTTTTATTAGGTATAGCAGTGTTCCCTTTGGTATGTAAACTGTCTCCTACTATCTCATCCGATGAATTCAGTATTTAGTGGACCCTTCTGCTGCTGATTCCCAAATTTGTTTCTCCAGCCCTAACCTGTTCACAGAAATTAAACCTATCATAGCCAATCAAACTCTCAATTTCTACCCCACTCCAATTTCTCACAATTTAAGTCAAAATCAACAACAATATCTTGTTTCTACTCTAGTCTTTCCCCATTTTTACTAAACACTTATCAAGCAAAAAACTTAGGAGTCACCTATTAATTCCTGTCTGGATCACTACTTATTTATTCATTGTTAAAAATCTATAAAGCTGAAAACCAAGTGGTCCTGTGTGTTTGGAACTAAAAATCATATGAGACCAGAATCTTATCTAAATTGCCATATTCCTTTCTATAGTCTTTAACCCACTTACTGGAAATATTCATCTTTCTCTCAGAAATATTTAATGTTTGATTATCATGAGCTAAGGCCCTATACAGTCTTATATAACATGTGGTATGTGTCATTTTATTATTATTCTTAACTCCAATATATATATATATATATATATATATATATATATATATATATATATATATATATATATATATATATATATATATATATATAATGCATCTAGCACACAGGTTTATTTTTAGTTTATACAATTTCTCAGAAGTGGGTGGAAAATGCAGTGCTTTCCTTCTGGAACAGCATATTTATTCCTGAAGGAAGAAAGGCAAATAAAGAGGCTAGAGCAGGACAAGCAGAAGGTGAATCTCAAGAGGCTGTACTCATATTGCATGAGGATCTTAAATGAAATGTTGTGTTAGGTCAAGTCAAAAATCAAGCAGCCTTAACAATACTAAACATTTTTGTCTCAGTGATGGAAAATTAATCACTCCGGATAATTTAGCATTCTAATTATTTAAACATTCATTATAATAAAAGGAACAAGTTCAAATTCATGTATTTTACTTTTCATTACAGTTTTCTGGCACAAATGGTGGAGGGGAAGATCCTGCCTTCTATTATTATCTGGATGATCGCATAGAACTTGCTTTTAAAGGCATATTTTTGTTCCTCATTTTGGGACCAATGTATTGCACATATCAAGTTAAATATTCAGTAGAATTTCCCTCTGGACTAAATTGGTATTTTTAAAAAGTATTTATTTTTTAATTGTAAATGGACACATATCTTTATTTTTATGTGGTGCTGAGGATCCAACCTAGGGCCCCGCACATGCGAGGCGAGTGCTCTACCGCTGAGCCATAACCCCAGCCCCTAAATTGGTATTTTATAGAAAACTTTGCCACACCACAAGGCCAGGTGTGGTGGCACACACTTATAATCCCAGCTACTAGGGCTGAGGCAGGAGGATTACAAGTTGAGGCCAGCCTCAGCAAATTAGTGAGACCCTGTCTCAAAAATAAAAAGGGCTAGTGTGACGTAGCTCTGTGGTACAGGTCTTCTGGGTTCTATCCCCAGTACCATCACCAAAAAAAGAAAATAGTCTACCACGGATAAAGTTTCTTAAATGGAGACATTATGGTGCCATAGTTTGTATGTCAAATATATGGCAAAGGCCACATGTTAAAGGGTTGGTTCCCAGGGTGGCACTGTTAGGAGGTGGTAGCAGAATTTTTGAGGGCTGGATCATAATGGGAGGTTCTAAGGTCACTGGGGGCATGCCCTCCAATAAATTATGGGATACCATGCTTCCTGTCTCTTTATGTTTCCTGGCTCGTGATATAAACAATTTGCTCCACTATGTACTCTTGCCAAGATGTGCTGCCCTCACCGGAGCCCCAAAGTCATGGGGCCACCTGATCTTAAGCTGGAATTCCAGAACCGAGAGCCAAAATAAACCTTTTTCCCTTTATAAGTGAATCATCTTAAGTATTTCATTATAGTAACACAATACTGACTAATACATATGGTAACACTATATAATGTGTAAATGAGATAAAAAAAGCTCTTTTAACATGCAGCTGAGTCATCTGTTCTCATAAACTCTTCTGTTCATTGTTTTGAGGCTGTACTTACATATTAGAATTGACATGTGACACTGATAATTTATTTCAACATGTTTCCTGTGATAATTTTTCAAAAAATATATTTTTAGTTGTCAATGGACGTTTATTTATTTATAAGCAGTGCTAAGAATCAAACCCAATGCCTCACACATGCTAGTCAAGGGCTCTACTACTGAGCTATACAACCTCAGCCCCTCTATGTGGTTTAATATGAAAGATTAAATATATTGTACAGACCAATAGCAGTTATTTCCTAAATAGAAAATGTTATGATTTTTATTTAAAGTTACTGAAAAAAAAATCTAAGTTTTATATTTCAATGTTTGGGTAAAAACTGAATATAAAAATAACAGTAAAATATGATTTTTCCTTTTTCTTCAGTTTGCTCAACCTATTTGCTATGAAAATGGAGGGGGGGGGCTAATAAAGAAGGCGAGGTTACATAGTTTATGGTTGCTTCTTTTCATTCTCACTGGTTAAGAATTCTGCCTCTAAATAAAACTCTACATGTTATGGTCCATTTATAGTAGCTGTACACTAAAGAAGATATTTAATATTCTTAACCTTTGCTTTTTAAGATGAATTAAATGGCATCTTAAAAAATGTCTATCAGCAAGTGAGGATACTACTTCATTCCTACAGAATCTTGATTTTTCTCTGTACATCAGGGTAAAATTATATTGGAAACATTAAGACATTGAACTTTTCTGTGGAAGTAAGAGATGAAACAAAACTTCAGGCTAGAAAAACTTAAACCTGTATAAAAGAAAAGATTCATTCATTTCTGATGCAGAGTCATTTTGAAAATCTACCTGTGTGTCACTTATCACTAATAAACAGAATATTCTGAGGCTTTGTAAACACTCATCTGTCAGAAGGAAATAAAGGAAGGAAATCTTTTGGAAGTGTCAGTGGCAAGTCTGTTCTCCAAGACCAGAGAGAAAACATGTTTTTTCAGTAGATGTTTCCACCACACCCAGGACTCATCTGTCATCTCTCACAGTGGTCTAAAATTAGCTCTTCCTTATTGTTTGAAGTCATAAGTTTTACGTGCTAAACCACTTGATTCTCATCCCTGGCAGAACATCAAAAACACTTGTGGAGCTTTTTAAATACTCCGATTTAGAATCCTCAAACCTATATTCTGTAAAGTCCCACAGATTACTGTGCTGTGCACAGAGATAAGGAGCACTGAGATGATATTGTACCCCTACAATATGAGAGCACTTAGAGAAAACATGGATACAAATCCAGAATAACAACTTGTACCCTAGGAGTATGGCTACTGACCTGTTATGAAGCCTGGTAAAGGGTAGTCCATTTATCATTACTAAATAAACTTCTCTGTTCCCCTTTCAGTGTTCCAATTTTTACATGAAATGTTTATTAAAAGGGGGAGGGGCACTGAGGAGCTAAGACCCGAAGAGCAGGTGGAACACAGGATTTATAGAGCAGTGAATCCTGTATGGCATAATAATTATGGCTACATTTCTCCAAACACATAGAATGTGCAACAGCCTTCAGGTGATGATGTGTCAATGCAAGATCATCACCTGTAAGAAATACACACTGTGGTGGGGGACCCTGGTAATGAGGGAGGCTACACATGTGCGAGGGCAGACAGCACAATAGGAAATCTCTGAATCTTCATCTCAGTAGAGCTATGAACTTAAAACTCCTCTTAAAAGAAAGTAACCTTGTCAAAGGCAATAATATGAATAGTAACATGTTTTAAGTAGGCTTTGCTATAAGACATAACTGAAAAATTTCCTTAAAAACAAGCATATATCACATGGAAATATATATATCTGAGACGTGAAGTTGATATTTTATAATTTCACTGCTGCTTAGGGATTAAAAATGCATTTATTCTATTATCTGCAAATAAGCACTTTATTATTATCAAATAGTTCAGCATCAGAACAAGATTTACAATTCTAAAAGGGTCTTCTTTACATAACATCATATTGTGAGATATATATTAGAAGAAACGGATAGATACTATGTCCTGTTCCGTTTTCTCTTTTGCAATTGAGTAACTTGTTTTGATCTAAAAAGTATAAATTTCTCTCACACTTGTTATGTAAGTATCATTTCAGCTAGTACAATTATACCAGTGCAGTTTAAGAGACCTGTTTTATAGTGACATATGATCAACTGTAAGAAAAACTCATAATCATTTTTACTTACAAAGGCAAATCATCCTTAACACAAACAAAAGCAAAGGACCTTGTTATGCATTTATGTAAGGCAGATGAACCCAGAAATAACATTCATTTGAAGGTAATACTTCATATCCAATAATCCCATATGATAAATTAATTACTCAGACTAAAAAAAATTAAAATTAGCCCTTGGGCCTTTGACAATTTAATTGCTAAGGCCTTTTGTGAATTCTAATTAGCGCTCTAAATTAGCCACTATTTCTCAGAATGATGTACCAGAAGACTATGAACCTCAATAATTACAAGCTGTTTTATATTTATCCTGTATAACTTCTTTATCCAGTATTCTACAAATAAAGCTGTTCTCAGATCACCTTTAAGATTTATAATCAATTAACTGAGTGCCTATTATATGCAAGGCACTGTTCTGGGTGCTGAAAATGTAGTAGTGACAGCATTCTTTGTCTAGTGAAGTGCGTACTACCAGCCTGCTGAATAATGGAACACTTGGCCAGAGGAGCATATACCAATATCCCAATGAATCAAAGTTGTCCAACTGATTCAAAAGAGGAAATGGTAAATATAAGACATTTGCATTGTTTTCCTTGAGCACAGTTGCATCTGATGAGAGTATTCAATGCTTTCTATGTAAACTTTGGATTTAGGCATATGAAAAAGACTGATTCACATCCTTCTAACAGAATACAAGTATTCAGCCAAAAGTAGCTAAATACTGTTAACTGAAGTGAAGCTATTCACCACTGGCTTTTTTGCAGGGGAAATGGAAAGGTTCAGAAACTCTTCTTTTCCGCAGATGGGATCAATTTTTAAAGGCTCCAACTCTGCTGGCTTTGCTAATGAAGTTCTTCAGGAGATCATGGTCCATTTCTGCAAAGCCTGAAGTTTGTGTCACTACAGTCAGATGATTTATGCAAAACCTGAAGCAGAAGTCTTCTAAATCCTAGGAACAACAATAACAAAGGCTTATTAGCAAGTTCATATTTCTCAATACAGTGCAATATGGCAGGAGAATTCCTCAAATAAGAAAACTGGATAGCCAATAGGAGGAGATATTGATAGAGCGATACCTAAGCAATAGTTACAGAAAGTATGTAACTAACATGAATCCAAGCTTGTAAATATTTAAATAACAGAGTAAAACCTACCTCCCTCATACCAACTGGTGCAGAGTCTGGCTTTTTCTTCCCAGAGATAAACACCTAAGTATATGAATTCTCCAGTACCCTTTCTAGTGACAGTACTTGTATCATTCATTCCACCTTTAATATTTGTTAAAAGCACTACACTCCCTTTTTTATGTTCCCTGGGCACTTTAAATATTTCTTACCTACAACATTTTTAAAAGAAATGGGTGAAGCCATAAAAATTAATAATGGTGGGAAGTTGCTTCCCTTAAATCATTAACAGGCCACTGTTGTTTTTCCTTTGCAAGAAGACAAAGGATGGGGGATGGGATGGATGGGTTTTGTCATACTACACTTATCTTCAATAATCATAACTGCACAGTAGCCCAGTGTGTGTCTGGGCCCTGGATTCAATCTGCAGCACTAAAATAATTCTAACTTTATTATTATTTTTGCAGTGCTTGGGATTAAACCTAGGACCTCACACGTGACAGGCAAACACTTTATATCACTAAGCTGCACCCCAGCCCCCAGTTGCTTTTCTGATCTGGGGATAAATGAAGCCAGCTTGCTGGGACCTCTAAGAAGCCTCAGACGTACCCTGGGCTGCTGCCATGTGACACAGCCAAGGGGCTACCAACTGGTGATCAATTTTATATATATATAAAAATATTTTTTTTGTTAGATGGACACTATACTTTTATTTATTTATTTTTAATAGTGCTGAGGATAGAACCCAGGGCCTCACACATGCTAAGCAAGCACTCTCCCATTGAGCCACAACCCCAGCCCAGTGATCAATTTTTAAAGTTTCTTCTCCAATGTTGCTCAAACTAATTTATAAAAACTAAAGTCCTAAATAATTTCCAAGTAATTACATATGCATGTTGCAACTGTGGTCTTTTTTTGTTCTTTAGGCACATATAAATTACAGCAAATGCTGAAGACAAAAATGGATCAAAATTAGCAATTAAAGAGAAAACTGGCGATATTGATAGCCATGTCAATGCCTGTAGTACATTTCCCTTTAAGTAAGAAACAAACTACATGAAGATAACTATTATTTCATCCTAAACATAGCTGGGTTGATCACACCAGCAGTGACAGTTCAGTCCGAGGCAACCTCGCAGTGATAAAGCAGGGAAAATTCACACCCACGCTTGATATGGTAACATGTTCCTAATATGTGCTGAACACAAATGTGCTGACTATCCCAATATCCACTTAAAATCATGTCTCTTGCTTAACTTTTAGGAATAACCTTTTTGCTGGCGGCACATGCACGTGAACCAAGACAGAAATGCACTGAAAGCTTTGGCTGAATTCTGCCAAGGAATGGAAGATCCCATACCCACCCCACTCACACGGCAGCATGAACACACGGAGGTAGGCGGCTGGGCAACTAGGAGTCTTAGGAGATATGGACAACACAGTAAAACTGCTAATTAGTAAGAGAACTAAAGGACCCTAACCCTAACAAGTTATCACTTGGATCCACCTTTTTTTTTACATCCTAGAATGAGAATGTCCCATAATTATTATGAGGACAGGACTTTGAAGGAGTTCTTGCAATCTAAAAATTTAAGAACTGGCATGGGGGCACTGGTTATAAGGGAATTCTATCCATGTAAAACAAATCCCCACCCGTAATTATTATTATTTTTTATTTTTATTTATTTATGTATTTATTGTTAAAAGAACTGTAGTTTATTTTAAATGCTATTACTTATTCAGCTTCATCTTTTAAAATAGCTCCCTTAGTTCTGCTGGGCAACTCAACCACATTTCCCTAGTTCACTCATTCTCCTACATGACTTATACTTTCTCCCATTAAACCCCAATAACATAACTTCCCACTTTTCTAAGGAAACAGCTCTCTAAGAGGATCCACAAACTCTTGCCATCCTGTATTCTGGCCTCCCTGGTAGACATCCAAGGCTGAATAGCCAGTGATGGATGGAAGACTAGTCCCCTGGCTCTCTGACTAAATCCCACTGCCCTACCTACTCAAGGACCCACTCTAGTGGCTGCACCATTAACTTATTCTCTTTGTTTTGTTTTCTTTTGTTTGAGAGGCAGATACCAGGGATTGAACTCAGAGATACTCCACCACTGGGCCACATCCTCAGCCCTATTTTATTCAGAGACAGGGTCTCACTGAGTTGCTTAGTGCCTTGCTTTTGCTGAGGCTGGCTTTGAACTTGCAATCCTCCTGCCTCAGCCTCCAGAGCCATTGGGATTACAGGTGGGCACTACCACTCCAGGCCCATTAATGTATTCTCTTTGAAAGGATCATTCCCATCATTATACAAACATACTTCAATTTCTTTCATCCAAACAATTAAAAAATGTCTTACTTGACATGCCTCTCCTGTTTCTCTTTATAACCAATATTACCAGGAAAAGTTGTCTCTATTCCCATCTCCAATTTCTCTGCTTCCATTTTCCACTCAGGCTTTACCCCCCTCAATGAATTGAAGCAAGGTGACCAGATTGCCTGTGGCAATCTCACTGCCCAAACCACTAGTCAGCTTCCAGGGCTCACCCTGACCACTGTCAGCATCAGACATGGTTGAGGTCTAGGACATCTCTCCTAGTTTGTCTCCTACCAGGCTGCTTTGTCCTTTTTGTCCCCGTGGCTGGTGACCCCACATCTTCTTTGACTCTATACTGAGTGCCTGCGACATTATCCTCAAACATGCCTGTCTCATGATATCTTCACAGCTGCAATACATTTCTCTCTGAACTCGAGAGGTTATGCAACTTGCCTATTACCCATGTTCATCTGGAGGTTTAAGGCATCACATCCTTAACATACTCCAAACCAAACTCCTGTTACTTCCCCCAAAATGCTGCTCCTCCTCATCTTCCCTATCTCAAAATGACAATTTCATCCTTTTAGTTGCTCAGGCAAAAATTCCTGGAAGTTATTCTTAAATTTTTTTTTTCCTTACCAATCCATCAACAAATTTTATTGCCTCTATCTTCTATATTCACAATCCAACCACTTTCCATCATCTCCACAGTGAGTGACCCAGACCAATGCACCCTCCTCACTTCCTAGAGCATATGGCCTTCTAACTGACCACCCTCTTGGCCCCCATACATTATGCAAGGTGGGTCAGATTTTTTTTTTTAATGCTGGGTGGAAAAAACATCTCAACTTTGAATATTTAGAAATATATATACATATATAATGTGACCTAGAAAAAAAAATCAGAAGTTCCTGATTTGAAAGTTGCAATGAAAACTGTAATGCTTTCTGGCTAATGAGTCATTTCCTTCCTCATAATTTTTGTATTTTTTACATTTTCTTTAATAAGTATATTATTGTTTACATAAGCAGAAAAAATAAGTTATAACCTTCTTTCCACTAAATGTCCCTGTTTTTTGACCAAAGGAGAGGATATCTTATACCAAAAGGAAACTGACTCCAAGAAGTTATGGCCTGTTTCCTAAAGATTTAGTTTAAAATTGGTTTTCTTTCCTTTCTTTATTATCATAACAATACACGGTCACTATAGAAACTTCACAAAAACAAAGAAAGAAGATAAAAAACGACAACCCCACCACCCAATGATAACCACAGCCTATAGTCTTTAATTTTTTTCCTACGTAGATGATGAATTCAGTCTTTTTTCTATTCAGCTGTTTATACTTCTTAAAAAAATAATAATGATAGGATCACAGCTTTTCATTTAATGTTAGATCTTGAATAGTTGCACAATTGCATGCTATTAACATTTTATAAATAATCTTCTAATATTCACATTAACTTTTTCTAATTTTCCAAAATAATAAACTGCTGCAGTGACCATCTTTGAAGTTAATTATTTGTTCAAATTTATAATTACTTCCTTAAAATAAATCCCTATAAGTGAATTCCTTAGTATGAGAATTACATCTATGAGGCTTTTAACACATATTATATATAACTGGCCCCAGAATGACTGTACCAATTCATATTGTCATCATTTTAGGAGAATGCCCATTATTCTAAGCCCTTATTATTTATACAAAAAAAAAAAAAAAAAAATATATATATATATATATATATATATATGGCTATACTTTGACAGGTGAAAAATGATACCTAATTTTCATTTATATTTTTATTTATATTTTTCATTTTTTCATATTTCCATTTGTTTTTTGGTCCATTTTTTTTTTCAGTCAGGCTGCTCATATTTTCTTTTTCTTTAAACTTGTTTCATTTTATGTTGCAAATATTTTCCCCAGTGTATCATTTACTTTCAGATTTTCTCTGCAGTATTTTGGTGTAAAAAGATTTTTATCTTTTGAAATCAGGTCATATCAACCTTTTCCTTTGATGTCCTCCCTGACATCGTAAAGCCACTTACCTCCCCCCCCACCCCGCCCCCCCTCCCCCCAACCCCACCCCGCCCCCCCCCAGCACCTTTGTTAGTTTATTGTTTTTTACATTGTCTTTAGTCCACCTGGAGTTGAGTTTAGGGGCTCTTCTCACCTGAGCGTCGTATTTCACAGCAGCCGAGAGGAGAGCGATGGCGTTCTCCTCACAGATCCCTTGCTTGATGGTTTGTTGGCAGAGTTTTTTCAAACGATTTTCTCTATAAAATGTAGCCAAATCTAGCAATCCTGGTGGAAAGACATGCTTATTAGGGAACATATCTCAAGCATCCTGATTCAAATTCACTCAGCTGTGCACAGATGATCTTGACATGATTTTGAGCTGGAGGGTGTGGCGCTCCCTAGGAAGGCAGTTGAACTGAACTGTGTTTACAGTATCCAAATGGAGCAAAATGAAAATGGCTTTAATAATTTTCCTAGGAAAACAAAGAAAAGGAATGTGCCCCTTCCTTGCATTAGCTATAACTTTCTCTGCAGGTCATGCCCATCTGCACACATTTTAAAGATAAAAGAGAGGTTTGGGGGTAACTCAGTGGTAGATGTATGCTTGGCGTGCACAAGGTTCTGGGTTCAATCCCCAGGATGAGTAGTTAAAAGAACCAGCTTTCATGGGCATGTCTCTCTACTCCTCCCTACAGCAGAACTCCTAGAGTCCTCTGTACTTGCTGTCTTTTTTTCTTACTCCCAGTCTATCCTCAAACCATCCCAAGCAGAATCCCACTGCCACCCCTCACTGAAGTCATTGTCACTAATGCCTTCTACAGTGCCAAACCGCAGGTCTGGTCTCCAGTTTCCTCTTACTCAACATTCACATGACATCTGATGTGGTTGATGATATGGTCTCCTTGGAGCACTCTGTTACTTGTTTGTTCTTCTATTCTCCCTAATCACTCATGGGTTCCCTTGGTGGGCCATTTTTCCTGACTTCCAAATGTGTGGATGCCCCAGGGTTCGACCCTCAAACACTTATTCATTTCCCCAAGTGAGTTCCAGCATCTGCTTCTATAGATCTGATGGTTCCTGTTATGTTACCTGTCATCTTCTTTCAAATCATCCAGTGGAGACTCAGTTAATTTTAATCTACCCTGAGGGGCATATGAAGTCCTCTAATTAGGAATGGTCTATTCACATTTAGAAGATCCTATTTGTTTTCATATATTGCTATCTGAATCTTCATTATAAATCTTGTTAATTAGCATAAAGAATAGCAGAATTAGTTTGTCACTGGTGAATGAATGCTGTTGAGGATATGTGGCTTGGCTAAAATATCCTGAATCCTTCTACCCTTGCACGGATGCAGTTCCAGCATTGTGAGCTCATGGTCTGACACCCTTGGTAGCGGTACACGTGTCAGGTCTTCAGTTAGTCCTGGGCTGCCACCTGATCAAAAGGTTAGCCGACTCTTGCTACCAGAATATTGTCACATCCACCTTAAGCTAACATTTCATACAAAGGTACTCAGCAGAAAGCCTAAGACAGAGAGCTGGGATTTCATCAATTTTAATGTATTGTTTTTGGGTCTACCTTCCTTCACTAATGTTTTTATACATGTGGTAGAATCTGACTGGAAACCCCCGCCATGGCAAATATTCTTAAAGCAAAGAGAAAAGGCCCATGGTCAGAGGAAGATAATGAAATTTTGAGAGTTGTGAACAGCTTGAATTGTTTTGGGTCAGTTCTTAAAACTCTCAAAGTCATACCAAATGCTCCTTGAACTTCAGACTGACATACACAAGCCCTGAACTGCTGCCTGGAGCCTGGACTCTGCACCTTCTCTAGGCACACCCACATCATGGAGTGGCTCAGGAGCCCCAGCCCACTTCATGATTCACACTTTGGGCATCTGAGAACCTGGATTCCCTGCCTTGTTGGTCCTAAGGCAACGCATGTGTGAGGATTTCTTCCCCCTGGCAAGCCACACCACCAATGTCTGCACATTGGCCCCAACAGGTGGCTCAGGTTGGGGCTGGCTGAAGTTTGGACATGCAGGCTGGGGTGCCCATATACCCCCTTATAATGCAGGACATAGCTGCAGTCTGGAGGCCAGGGATCCATCCTTCCTGCCACTGTGTTCTAGCCAGAACCAAAACTCAAGCCTAGCCCTTCAGTTCTTATGAACGTGTATGTTTCAAGGTAGGAGGAGGGAACATATTTTATCTGAAGTTTGTTAGCCTGACATATTACTTTAAATATTAGACAGAGAGCATGCAGGCCTCTATTTGAACTCTTGTCTTGGGTCCTACCAATGTTAAAGATGGGCCTATGAAAGAAACTGCCACTCAGATGTTTATGAAGCAGCTGAAATTCCTCTAGCTGCTCAAAGGCAAGAGCAAAACCTGTTGCTCTCCATCTCCCTCAGCTCATCCACTTCTTTTAACACAGCTGCTCAAGCCAAAAGCCTCAGCACAGTCATCCTCCCTTGCCTCGCACATCAGGTCCCATCCATCAACAAATTCCACCAGGTGCAGCTCCAAAGTAAATCAAGAACCTGACCTCTTTTTAGTACTTCCACTGCTAGACCCCAACCCACAATACCACCATCTCACACCTGAACCAGTATAACTACCAACCTCTTAAAAACAAAACATCTCCCCTGTGACAGAGCTGCTGCCTGTCTTTCCTCTTCACCCAACACACGCACGCACGCACGCACGCACGCACGCACGCGTGTTGTCTCTCTCTCCCCAAATCATAAATGTTAGGCTGAGCCGTGGCCATCTGTAAATGTCCACTTTCCCAGCCTCGATCCCCTCTGGTCCATGGTCTGAGTGAGTGGACCCTCCTTGGAGACACTGGGGTTTTTGCCCTTTGTCCCTGTAAATCTGTCCCTCCCCCACACCCTACTGCCTGTGATGCTCCACAACCTCTCATTTATCTATCCAGTCAACTTTCATGTGAAGTAGTAATGAGGGAAAACAGGTTGGATTCAGGGACTAGGGATGCAGCTCAGTGGTACAGTGTGAGCTTGGCATGCGCAAGGCCCTGGCTTCTATCCCCAGCACCTACCAACATCAGCAAAAATTTGGGTTGAACACACAAAAAAGAACTCCTGTGGTTATCCTCACAGTGACTTTTCTTTAGGTTCTACAGAAACCATATGAAGTTACTCGACATTTGGCCCACTTTGTGGTAAACTCTTTGGCAGTTACCTACTGCCTCCTCAGGGGAGAGGCTGATGCTGTCTGTGTAGAGGTATTCCAGGAAGGCTCGGTACACAGGATATGAAAATTCACTCATTTCTACAATATCATCCTCGTTGTCTTCCAATGAAGAACGAAAATGCTCACACCTGAAGGAAGAAAGAAGCAGGTCAGGTCCCACCTTCTAGGCTAAGTTAACTGTACACTTTCCCGTGTGCTATAGTTTGGATGGTGAATGCCCCCCAAAGGCCCCCTATTAAAGGCTTGTACACTAGGTTGCCGTTTAATGGGAGGTGGTAAAACCTTAACAGGTGGGACCTAATTGGAGGCCTCAATTCACTGTGGGTATGTGCCTTGCAGAGGCCCCTTTCTCCTTCTCCTTCATTCCTGGCTCCTGGTGTAAGCAGTTTTGTTCCCCCATAGACTCCTGATAGAATATGCTACCACACCCACAGGCCCAAAGCAATCATGGATGGACTGGAACCTCCAAAATAAACCAGTCAAAATAAACCTTTTTGGTTAGAGGTGTAGGCTTACTGGTAGATCACATGCTTATTAGCATGTGTGAGGCCCTGTGTTCAATCCCTAGCACCAAACAAATCTTTTGTTTTATAATTTCTACCTTAGGTATTTTGTTAGAGTTCCAACATCCTTGCCTGGGTTCCTTGCATTCTTTTCTGGCCTGACACTTTCAAACAATCATTTGTACAACGAGGCTGCAAATGCAAACCCACTGTCATGGCGGCAGGCAGCTGCCTCTGGCTGCAGTGGTGAAGATGCTGCCGGGCTCCCTGGCATCTTTCTCACACCACACCTACCAACCAGCATTTATAGAAATCAGTAAGGCTTATTTTTATAAATCTGAGTAATTTTGTATCTTCACTCCATTACAATTTGGACGTGTCCCCTAAAAATTCTTATGTTGAAATCTCAACACCCAGACCAGCAAAATGTGACCTTATTTGGAGACAGCGTCTTTACAAAGGTAATCAAGTCAAGATGAGGTCATCCAATATGACTGGTGTCTGTATAAGAGTGGGGAATTTGGACACTGACGCTCACGGGGAGAATGGCATATGATGATCTGAGTTAAGCTGGCACATGCCAAGGAATGCCAAAGATAGTTGCCAACCACTAGACGCTGGGAGAGCCTTCAGAAGGAAACTTTCTGCCTTGACCTTGATCTTAGACTTCTAGCCTTCAGGCCTGTGAGAATAAATTGCTGTTGTTAAAGCCACCTGTGTGTAAGTACTTTGTTACAGCAAACTAATTCACCCCCTTTTTAAAAATGAAGATTTATGTGCTATGGCAAGAACCAACATGGCCCAGCTTGACCTTACTAATGGGAAACTTGAGACTGAATGCCACATTGGGTTATGATTCAATGAAATAGGATTTAAATTATGTTACTCAACAGCATGATTAATTTCAAAAGCAGTACAGTAAGAGGGAAAAGTCAGGCACAAAATAATGTATATTGTACTTTTTCATTTAATATGAACTTCGAGAAAATGCTAACCCATCTATGGTGGCAGATCGATCACTGGCTGCCCAGGCTGCAGCGTGAGGGCCTCTCTGAGGGTTGACATAAATGCTCTATATCTTGAGCAGGGCAGTGGTTTCACAGGCGTGTACGTATGACAAAACTCATCAAACAACACATTTGAAATGGATGCCATTCAGTGTTCATAAATTAAACAAATTTGATTCTAAAAATCATTGTGTTAGTGTCACTCCAGATCTTGTTGGTCTGGAAAAGCCTGATCTTCTCTTTTTAAAGCACCTAAAAGTTAAGCGTCCCTCACTAATTGAGGAGAGTGATTGCCACGGGCTGAGCTCAGTTCCCAGGCAGGGAAGGTCACTTGAGAAGGGAACTCTACCATGTGCAAAGCTCAAAACACACCAAGCAGCAGGAGAGGCTGCTCTCTAACATGAAGGTGGACAAAACATTCTTTCAGGTGTTCTAAGGAATGCCTAAGGGACTGACTCCCCAAACCACATGCCCCGCACTTGTCACACCTGACCTGTATTATTTCTTGTTTCCCTTATCATGTATTTCCCAATCTACACTCTGCAGAGCCAAAAGAATCTTGTACTTTTTCATTATCAATTAAGTGTCTAGCTCAGTTGTCGAATGAAATGGATTGATCTCAATCCTCAAAACAAATGATTCCTTACCTAATTTTGAGAAGGACTTTATGTGCATAAATGTATTTTCCATCAACCAGAAACTTCAGGTCTGCGGTATCTGGGTTGTCAAATTCTCTCTTCAGTGACTCAGCCACGGTGAGGTGGTCATCGGGTTCTAAGAGAATAATACATGTTTCTAGGCTCAGCTGCAGACATGACAACCACACAGGCCAGGA
Organism: Spermophilus citellus; assembly: GCF_964194105.1. Classification (NCBI taxonomy): domain Eukaryota; kingdom Metazoa; phylum Chordata; class Mammalia; order Rodentia; family Sciuridae; genus Spermophilus; species Spermophilus citellus. Next base: position 40,071,498 of record NC_138182.1, on the reverse strand, counting down.
TGGGGCCTTGCTGATGACACTGATGAAAATATCAGCTCCCCAAAAGAACTGACCAACTAACCAATGCTTTCCCCCACCTCGATACAGATCTGCATCTCTGCAATTCATGAAGATAAAAAAACTCACACAAAACTGCTTATAGAGCTGGCCAAACAACAAAAAAGTCCCAAACTACCTTACTAATTTTGAATGAAATTTTAGAATGTCTGAGTAAAATAAAGGATGCAGTTTCCCAGCAAAATTAAAAAATAGTCAAATAGAATTACTTTAAACTTAGTACTGGCATTCGTTCCTGATACTTCTAAGAAAAACTTATCATTCAAGTTAGTTCCCTTTCACAGAAACCCAGTAGAAGGAAATAAACTAATATCCTGCACCTAATGGAGTCCTTATATCAAAATAAAAGCCCTGAACCTCTTACTAGTTTTCAGGCCATGTCCCAAATGGACAGGGTCCAGCTCACCCACTGAGAGGAGGCGCCAAGTGACAGCAGGAGTGGCAAAGCACGCAAACACGTCGTCGGTGCAGGAGAAGTGGGTGAGGTGGGGCAGGATCACCGACTGGCCCCGGCACTGGCCCCACATGTACACGTGCCCTCCCTGGGTCTTGGCAGCAGATGTGTGGGCGGAGTGACAGGCTGCAATCTCTATGATCCTAAATTCACAAGCAAACACCACAGAAACACAGTAAACAGGAGAAGAAACAAGCTGGTCTCTCCTTCCCCTAGGTTTAATTGATTTGGGGCATCACAAACCTAACTGACAGAAGAGTGTGGCCTCAGGATGAAAAAAGTCAACAAAACAAGACTTAAGTACCTCACTTCCTAAATTTCAGCCACATTTCAGTGGCACTTATCAGGATCTGTTTGTTACCATTTCTAGCCAGTAGGCCCATAAAAACACATACTGCCCTATTCAAGTACAGCCAAGTCAAGTGGATATCAAAAAGAAAAAAAAGAAGATTTAATATTTTTTTGTTCCTAAAACACTACTCTGAAATACATAACAAAGATGTACACTATCTTGAGCCAGGGTCAATAAGTATTTTGATCAAAACTTTGCCTATTTGGGATGTGGGCATAATAGCTCAGTGGTGCAGTATGTGCTTAACATGTGTGATCGTTTTAAGTTCAATCCCAACACCATAGACAAAAACAAAAACAAAACTCATCTATTTAGGGCTAAAGGGAGCGTGCTGAGAATCCTCCCAACTCTGATGGCACATCAATAGCTTTGTTTTGTGGGGTGAGGAGATTTTTGGTGCTGGGGAGCAAACCCAGGGCCTTGTACCTGCTAAGCAGGTGCTCTACTACCGAGTGACATCCCCAGGCCAAATTCAGTAGTTCTGCTCACTGGGCTGTATCATCTGGACCTGGAGAGCAGTTTCCTGGGCTCTCCTGTGACATAAGTTCATGATTGACAGGGAGGTAGTTCTCAGAACACTTCCTGATAGAAAATATTGCTCTGTTGGTCTGGAAACAATTCCTTCTCTGTAAGAACAATCCACCAGACAGACTCAAAGAAGATAGGAAGCACTTTTGCCTCAAGTGAGGTCTCCATCTGGATTTTGCCCCTACAGGCCGTGCCCCCAGTAACCTCAGAGATGGACTCGAGTCACCTTTGACTTCCTCCTCACTTGCCACTTTCTTCAAAACAGCCAGTTGACAAACAAGGCAGATTCTTTCTTGGTGATGTCTCACATCAGCCCCAGCTGGGCAGGCACCCTCACCCCAGCCCCATCTGGACGCCAACAATTTCATATTCTGTCTCTCCTCAGCCCCAGATCCATCTTGCTGGCAGGGGGACAATCCTCCTGAGACACTGTTCTCATGAGTACTTTTGGACCTGCAGGGGCTTCCCACTGGATGAAATCCAGAAACAGGACCCTAAGGCTTCCATATCGGGGCTTCCACTCCCTGCAGCCTTCCAAGTCACCTCGGCCTCCACTCTATATGTTCCAAATATCTCACTGCCCTTGAGTCTCTTTAGTCCTGGTTGTGGTGCTTGTTCAAAAACACTCCCTTTGTCTCTGCCTTACAAAAACTGCACATCTTATAAAGTCCAATACAAACAGCCCCACAGGAGAGGCCCCTCTCTCACCTGAGCTCTTGCAGCACATCCTGGCCCAGATGTGTAAGATTCACCTGTCCACCTGGATTACATGCTCCTGGCAGGCCAAATCGATGGCTTATGTCTCTCTCAACACAGTGTCTTACTAAATACTATCTGTAGGTCATTTTACTGGCTAACTGAGGACGACTCAACCACACACAGCAGCTGAGGGTTGGGTAAGACCCCGCTGGCCAAGTGCTAGCCGTGGAAGAGTGGAGAAATCCTCCAGCGCCTGCCTGACACAGATTTTTCCAATCAAGAGGGAAGGTGTGCATTCTACATCCTGGAGGCTATCCGGCTGCTGTCCTCACAAGGCCAAGCAATTTCACTGATTTATCTGAGGGCAGCTCTCAGCTCTTGAGAACCCATGGATACTAGAGGAAAAGCAGCTACAAAGCACCACTGTGGAGAACCAGGGCTTTGGAGTCACGTAGACCAAGGTTTGAACCCAGCTCTCCAGCTAGGCTGTGGGGCTCAAGGAATGTCACTTAGCCTCTGAGGGCCGCAGTTTCATCACACTGCAGGGCTGATTGTAAGAATCACTTAATAAGATGCTAAGTAGCTGGCGCAGTGGCACATGCCTATAATCCCAGCGACTTGGGAGCCTGAGGCAGGAGGATCATTAGTTCAAAGCCAGCCTCATCAACATCGAGGTGCTGAGCAACTCAGTGAGACCCTGTCTCTAAATAAAATATAAAATAGGGCTGGGGAGGTAGCTCACTGGTCAAGCGCCCCTGAGTTCAATCCCAGGAACCAAATAAATAAATAAATAAGATGCTAAGTGTCAAGCATGAAGTCTAGGATGCAAATGGGAGCACAATTTAATACTTGTAACACAGTCAAAGGACAGGGTTACAACAATTTAGTTGAAACAACCTTCATAGGCTTTGTTTTCAATTCTAGAATTGGATAATACTTCACTTCACAATATACAGTAAGGGTTCCAATGGGCTGAGCAAAGGGGGCTGGTTTCACAGGCAGAGAAAAGCAGAAAGTAGGTTAATCGTTCCAAAATTACTATCCTCATAAAGTTGGGACAGAGACAGAAAAATGGGGGGGAAAAAGATGTAGGAGCAAGATTAATGGTTAATGTTGGCTTACTTCAGCTTACCTTTTTTGTGTAGGGACTAAGCATTATCAGGAAATGGGCCTGTTCAGGAAATTTGGCTGTTATCTCTCTGATTCTAATTTCTCAGAAAATCAGATAAATAGTGTAATATCAACTTAGTGACTTGAAAGTTAGCATGTCTCCATTTTGGTTTTTAGTCTGGTCTGTTGGGGTCCTGGGCAGGAGTTTAGTCCCAAACAATGGCTGCCTGTATTTTTTCTTAACACTATTACTATTCAGCATTTTAAGTGACAGTGTCCACCTTAGACTATATACAAATCAAATGATCAGTTAAGATTAGTAAACCCTCCCTAGAATATTCCTCTTTTAGCCTGGAACAGTGGTGCACACCTGTAATCCTAGCTGCTTGAGAATCTGAGACATGAGGATTGCAAATTTGAGGCCAGCCTGGCCAATTTAGCCAGACCCTATGTCAAAATAAAATGCTTGCACTTGTGGCTCAGTGGTAGAGCGCTTGCCTAGTATAAGTGAGTCCCTGGGTTCAATCGAGAGAGAGAGAGAGAGAGAGAGAGAGAGAGAGAAAGAAAGAAAGAAAGAAAGAAAGAATCCTTCTCTAACATTTGCATGGCTAGGTCAGTCGAATGGCTCCAACTCGAATCCAGTGCTCTACAAAAGAGCTTTGCCTGATGGGAAAATGGTACATATTACTTGGCTTCCCAATAGGCACATTCATTTTAACAAATAAAGAAAATGGGAGAAGGAAGTAGAAAAATTCATCTAATCAAAGGAAAGTAGGTCCACTGCTCCCATCTATTTTACAGGCAAGGCTCTGTGTCACTCTCGGATATTAGGCAAGAGCTCTTCCACCCACCTGCACCTCCAATCCTCACTCCCCCAATGTGAGCGCAGCAACACCAGTCCTCTGGGGTGGTGGGAATGAGCTCTGAAGCAGCTGGTCTGAAGAGGGCAAGTTTTTATTATCAGTTTCATCATCTTTTTAAAGAAAAAGAAAGATGTAGAAGGAGCAGGATCCAAGGTAGCCACCACCTCACAGGTTTGTGGTGTGGAGGAAATGAAGTAAGGTACCCAGCAGAGTTAGGCATGAAAAATGGCTTATTTCCATGACAAAAGTGTGTTCACAGCTAGTACAGAACTGAGAAGTCACGGATCTGTGGCACCAAGACAACCAGCAAATAACAGGAGAGTGTGTCCCAGAACTGCAGGAGCAAGGAAGGAACCCAAGCACCTGCTGGGTCCTGAGGCCTGTCAACAAGGACTGGGTACCTGCAGAGACGCTGCAGCCTGCATGCAAGCAGAGGGCGGAGCAGCAAGACTGGAGGGAAGTGCTCCCTGAAGAGACAGGTGGGTGACACTGGGGGCAGGGGCCTAGAGTTTGCTGGGAAATTCAAAGCCCAAAGCCAAAGTTCAGTTTTGATATGATGTGACAGAGAAATGGGAAACAGCTCTGTGAACCAGGCCATGAGGTGAGGAACATGGTGTTCTGGGAAGGATTAATCTGACCAGCAGTGCAAGAAAAACTGAAAGGGAAAGAGAGAGCAGCCTATGAGGCTGTTTGGGAAGCCGAGGCCCATGGCAGGACACCATGACATCCAGGTCAGGCTGCCAAGAATTCAGGGTGGCCTGGCAGAGGAAGGAGAGGAGACCAAGATGGCCCCAGAGTGGGAGCCTAAGAAAACCCCTGCCTGGTCCTGCTGAGGGAAGCAGAAGCAGCCCTGGGCCAAAGGCAGTGGTGGGCTGGACATATTGATGGCTAAACAGTAAATAAAAGAGAAAAAAAAAAAGGCCTCGGGCATTTTAACCACCTCAGTGGAAAAAACTTGTGGGAGTCTCTGGGTGGATGAGGCTTTCAGGCCAGCCCAGTGACCTTTCCAGGAACATTAATGAAGTGCGCTTGCTGTCCCCTATACAAGCACTATTGCAATCACCCGCTAGGCAAAGACTTTTCTTCAGGAAAAAAAAAAAAATTCTGTGTACTTTGGGAGACCACTTAAAACGACAGCAGATTCCTGCCACGCACAGTGGTACAGGCCTGTTAATCCTAGGAACTCAGAAGCCTGAGGCAGAAGGATCATAAGTTTGAGGCCAACCTGGGCAACTTAGTGTCAAAATAAAACTAAACAGGGCCAGTGATATAGCGTGGTGGTAGAGCACCCCTGGGTTCAATCTTCAGTACAAAAAAAAAAAAAAGGACAGATTCCCTTTTCCCTGATGATGCTTCATGAAAAATGTCACCAAGAGGCACAAAATAGTGTGCTTCTGTACAAAATTACCCAACACTAGAAAATGGAAATAATTTAGTCCCTGCATTCCCTTCTGAAGTGTCTCTGAGCCTCCCCAGGAGAGAGCAGCCTTGGTCACACAACAGCTGGTGACCCAGGAGGAGCTGGGACAGGCAGAGTGGAGAGGATGGGGAGGGGCACAGGACAGTGCTAGGCTGTGCTAGGCTTGGCCTCTGGGAGTCCCAATGGGGAGGGGCAGGGGGGAGCAGGGGGAGGGGTAAGGCTGGGCTGACAGCAGGAAGGTGGAGAAGGTTTAGAGGGAGCTTTCAGGTGGAGGCTTGGGACCCAAGCAACCACCAAGGGACCTGGCCTTTGCCTTGGGTTGTGGTTTGTGAGTATGATTTCATGCCCAGAAGCAAATTCTGAAGCTCAGATTTTCCAGAGTTACAAACAACAATGACTACAAACTCACTAACTTTCACCTTTAGAGTAGCCAGCATATTTCACATTTTATTTTGTAGCCAACCTTAATATGGAAAAAAAATGACTACATGTTATTGTTTTGTTTTGTTTCTAGTCCTGAGGATTGAACCCAGGGCCTCACATGTGCTAGGTAAGTGCTCTGTCACTGAGCTACACCCCCAGTCCTTTTTATTTTATTTTAATACAGAGTTTTGTGAAATTGCAGAGGGTGCCCTCCAATTTATGATCCTCCTGACTCAAATCTCCTGAGCAGCTGGGATTACAGGGTGTGTGTCACCACACCCAGCTCAAAAAAAAAAAAAAAAGACTGCATATTCTTAATAAATAGGTTTTGTGTCATCTTGACAGAATAATCTGCAACAACTGCATAGCTTAATAGCTGTGAAGTACTAAAATGAAACACCATTTAGTGGAAAAAAATGTAAAAACAGAAAACAAGGATGAGCAAAGTGAATTTTTGAGGGAGAAGAATAGGAAGAATAAAGAACAATAATTCTTGTAAAAGACCCAGAGCAGTGATTCCTACTCTTAGTTTTTTAAGAGCCCAAAGTTTTACCAATTACCTCAAGGTGTTGCAGAATTCTGAAAACTTCAAGCTAGCTTTACATCAATTTAATTACAAATATGCTTTTATGTTATTTTAAGAACAAAGGTACAGATGCCAGTCAACCAAGTACCAAAGTATTGAAACTTGAGAAAGACCGGGAATGACGGGTTAGAGAGCAGATAATCATCTTAATTATTAAAATTACTTTTAGGTAATCATAAATTCCTGACAAACACTAGTGTTTTTCTTCCAAAATAGACCTCTCTGGAAAAAAATTTATTCTTCTTTCACTTTGGTGAATAGGCACCTAAATCACAGACCCACCCTGCCCCACCCAAATTCAATCTTATTCTTAATTAGTCAAGCTTCCCTGGGACAAGCCCTAGCAGAGTCAGAAGGAGAATTTTTGGGAAAGAAGTCTTGACCTGCCCAGGAAGTTCAGTCACTTGAAAGCGTGGAGAGGTAGAGAACAAATCCAGCGCGATTAGAAATTCCTCCCTTGCTATGTGCACATGTGCATGAGGCCCACTGACTCAGTTCAGGCTCAGAAACCACTGCCTGAAGTTCAAACCTTGAAAACTGACAAACAAGGATATCTCATTTATATCTCTGTGACTTTTACAAGCCAAAAATGTTTATGAAGACAACAGCAAATGCACAAGTACAGATCTAGCTCTACCTTTTTTACAAATACAATTCAAAAAATAATTTCAGTTTTAAACGTCAGAAAGGCAACAGTAGCTCTCAAGGTCCAGATAAGCAACTGCCTCACACCACTTCCACTCCCTGCTTCTCTGCTTCCTTTTCTTTTTCCCACCTTGATGCCCCATAATCTATCCCAGCACGAACCAGTCAGAAGACCTGGGCCATCACTCTGCACAAGCAGTACAACATGAGCAAGTCACTGGTAGACGATGACAATAGATCCCAGGGGTATGTGGATTAAGTTTTTGATAAATGTGGAAATACCATAAAGAGGGGTACAGTACCAGCCAGGCATGCACGCCTATAATCCCAGCTACTGAGGACGCTCATAATTTTGAGGCCAGCCTCTTATCAAAAATTTAAAAATCATATTAAAAAGGGGTGGGGATGTAGCTCATGGTAAAGTGCCCCTGGGTTCCAGTCCCCGTACCAAAAAAAGAAAAAGTGGTAAAAGTCATATAAATATATGGTTTTTGTTTCAAACTACACTTTGTTGTTTAGGCTAAGTGCTAAATGTCCCCATTGACTGGATTGGCAGTCCTGAGGCATTTTTGTGGCTATTCAGAGCTTCCTGGCTCCTTTACAAGATAAAGCAAATGACGTGGGGTAACCAGCTCCTACCAGGGTTGCTATAATGGGTCAAGGGTCTTATTCTAAGAGTTTTGGTGAAAACAGTTTTTAAAAACCTATTCAACTTAGGGTAAATAATAGCAACTGAATTCACATACATAAATGAAAAGTGAGGTGTTGAGAAACCACTATTTGGTCATTTTTGTTAAGTATTTCAACAGAAAAATATAAGAGAACTTCATATAAGTGCCAACTAATCTATTTATCCATACATCTATTTTTAAAGCAAGTATAATAAAATTGTGCAAAAGTTTTTTAAAAAGTAAAAATTTCTCTAATAACTACAACCCTGGTTTAAAGGAAAAGATAATGAAATGTTTTTGCTTCACACTAGGGTCAAGAAAATGTGGTATTTATACACAATGGAATATTACTCAGTCATAAAGAAGAATGAAATTTGTCATTGGCTGGTAAATGGGCAGAACTGGAGATTACCATGCTAGTGAAATGAGCCAATCCTTCAAAACCAAAGGCTGACGGTTCTCTCTGATTTGAGGATGCTAGCACACAATGGGGGGGGGGGGGGCACACAATAGAGTACAAGGAATTGGACATAACGTTCCTATGTTCGTACATGAACACATGACCAGTGTAATTCCACATCATGTTTGACCACAAGAATGGGATCCTAATTAGAATAAGTTATACTTCATGTATACTTAATATGTCAGAACGCCCTCCACTGTCATGTATATGTAAAAAGAACAAATAAAAATTTAAAAGGAATCAAAGAGCAAAAAAAAAAGCCAGTGATAAGGCCATACCTGAGAAATTCAGAGGGCTTACAAAAACGTTAGGATAATTTGGAAACTACTTCTGGATGCACTAATGACTTAACTCAACCTTATAAACAAGTGCACAACACAAAGTCTTAATATTTAAACCATTTTACTCTTCCCATAGCTTTAGCTTGGGAGTTAAAGTGATGAACTGCCCCAGTTGTTTTCAACTGGCAAATTTCATAAGCAGCTGAGGAGCAGCCTCACAGCCCATTCAGGGCACTCATTGCCCCACACCAGACTTCCAATATTATCAACTTCCCTTCAAGTATGAAAACCAAAAGTAACAGAAGGGAGAAAAGGTATGTGTGAGAGGGAGAGAACGGCTGTTGTAAGTTTGGTCATTCTAGCTCACACTGAGTAGCTACTGGAGGTATAAATGAAATACAGCTAAGTGAAGATAGGCTATTTAACACAGTCAAACTTCCCAACAATTCACAAGCTGACTTTAAAAAGGGAGTGGCTCCTCTGCTTAAAGAATATTGTGATGGTAGTAGCAAATGACACACAATTCTAAATCACATCTAAGTCCCATCTTGGGAGACCAGAGGGTTATTTTGAAAACACACACATTACCTGTCCTTTTCCACAACGACAGGGGTAGGGTAGGACTGGTTACTTTTATTGCCAGTGCCCAACTGGCCGTAAGAATTTGCTCCCCAAGCATACACTTGACCTTCATCTGTTAATACTAACGTGTGTGCATAGCCACAGGCAACCTGGAAGGGGAACAAAACAATCCTCTCAGACCTACAGAGAGAAGGAAATGTCTCACTACTCCCACCCACTAGGTTAAAAATCAAAAAACAAAGCGAAGGAAAAGGCAGGCAGCCCATATGGGAGACGTTAAGCTAACCAATACTCTACCCTCCCAATACTCTACCCTCCCAATACTCTACCCTCCCAATACTCTACCCTCCCAATACTCTCATGGGCTTCCCAGGGGGTGGGCAGGCAGCAGAGGCCAGAGCCCAGTTCACTATGACCTTCACGTGGTTTTCTTCATGCTCACAGAAACCAAGGGGTGTGGGCTGAATGTAAGAAAGAGATACTTTTATTCCTTTTTCTGATTATTAGAGGAAATGTACTCAATGCAGAAAATAAAGTATAAATATGAAAAAGTACTCTTTTTAGTTGTAGATGGACACAATGCCTTCACTTAATTTATGTTGATGTGGTGCTGAGGATCGAACCCAGTACCTCACATGTGAGAGGCAAGTGCTCCACACTGAGGTACGGCCCCAGCCCCTGAAAAAGTACTCTTAAGATCAGGGTTGCTTTTTTTCTCCTATTTACATAGAGACAGATATATGCATCATAACTTTTAATGATGACATTGTATGTGCAGTTCTGTATCTTGTTTCTTTTCACTTACTGTTACAAATAGACCTTCTCCTATCCTTTAGAATTCTTTGTAAACATCATTTCCATCATATGGACTTGGAATTACCTCTCTAATCAACTTATTGTTCTATTAGTCCTCTTTTTAATTTTTTGCTTTTTCTTAACTAATTCAATAGATTTTTTCTTTGGTTCCTTAGGACAGTTTCCCAGGGGTAGAATTTTAAGTCAAGAGATCTTAAGATTTCTAAGGCTCTGAAACATCGTGCCAAAGATTCTTCATGAAAAGCTGTAACAACTTGTATTCCAGAAGCTATGCATGACAGTACCCTAGAAGTAGACATCTCCTGACAGGTACAACTTAATTCGGGGGAAAAGAGCCTTAACTTTTACTTCAGTGAAAATATTCAAGGAGCTGATCTTTTCATTCTGCTAAGAACACTATATTTTAAAATACCAGTATCTTTGCCACCAAAGATCAAAACATGCGCACTCAGACCAACAGTGGACGTACCCGCTGGACACGAATGCCTTGCAGAGCTGCCACCCTGCAGGGGGTTGGCTGGTTGCCACTGCTGCCAAGTCCCAGCTGCCCGTTCCCATTGTAACCCCAGACGTAGACCTAGGAGACGAGAAACACAGAGCTCACGGAAGACAGATGCCAGCCCAATGCTGTTAGGAGAAACATGCCATGCTCACCATACTGATGTGTAAAAAGCTTTTTAAATAAAATGTGAAATAACCTTCCTACCTCCCCAGTGTCCACTACTGCCATTGAGCACATCTGTCCACACGCTATGTTCATGACTACTTTATTCTGTAAACAGCCCGTGACTCTTCGAGGGATTGGCTGATTTGCTGTTGACCCAGATCCTACCTGCCCAGAGTTATTATAACCCCAGGCAAATACCTATGTGAAAGAAAAGGTTGACAAATGAAACATGTTAATTTATAGAGTCTCAACTGGACGCTGACAGATGCTTACAGCACCTCACCGTTTCTCCAAAAGAGACTCAGAACCAGAAATTCTCACATGCACAGGCAAAGAAATTCTTAGAAAAGTCATTCTTACCCAATGTATTATTTTATGAAGTTAGATAATAGGTGTTATCTACCTAAACAGTAATAATTACAATCAAATGTCACATAAGACAAAAATATCTACTTTGCTTCAGCCACATTTTTCGACATTTCTGAATTTTTTAAAAAATAAATAAACTCAGGCTGGGGATATAGCTCAGACGGTAGAGGGCTTGCCTTGCATGCACAAGGCCCTGGGTTCAGTCCCCAGCACCACATAAATAAATAAATAATCTCTTCACTATATAGAAGAAAAAAAAACACATCCTTTTAAATTTTGCAGCACACTCAGTGGTGGAGTGCTTGTCTAGCATGTGTAAAGTGCTGGATTAAAAAACAAAAGTTGAATAAAGAAACTATTGACCTCAATATCACAATCAATAACCTAGACTTAACTGACATATATAGAATATATCAACCATCATCAAGTGGATATACTTTTTTCTCAGCAGCACATGGAACCTTCTCAAAAATAGATCATATATTATGCCATAGGGCAACCCTCAGTAAATATAAAGCGGTTGAGATAATACCATGCACTTTATCAGATCATAATGGAATGAAACTGGAAATCAATGATAAAAGAAGGAAGGAAAAATCCTACATCACATGGACAATGAACAATACGTTACTGAATGATCAATGGGTTACAGAAGACATAAAGGAGGAAATCAAAAAATTCTTAGAGATAAATGAAAATACAGACACAACATATCGGAATCTATGGGACACAATGAAAGCAGTTTTAAGAGGGAAATTCATCGCCTGGAGGTCATTCCTCAAAAAAAGGAAAAACCAACAAATAAATGAGCTCACACTTCATCTCAAAGCCCTAGAAAAGGAAGAGCAAAACAATAGCAAATGTAGCAGAAGGCAAGAATTAATTAAAATCAGAGCAGAAATCAATGAAATTGAAACAAAAGAAACTATTGAAAAAATTAACAAAACTAAAAGTTGGTCCTTCGAAAAAATAAATAAGATCGACAGACCCCTCCCTAGCCATACTAAGGAAGAGAAGAAGAGCGAGAACTCAAATCACTAACATACGGGATGAAAAAGGCAATATTACAACAGATGCTTCAGAAATACAGAAAACAATTAGAAATTATTTTGAAAACCTATATTCCAATAAAATAGAAGATAGTGAAGACATCGATAAATTCCTTAAGTCATATGATTTGCCCAGACTGAGTCAGGAGGAAACTCACAACTTAAACAGACCAATATCAATAGATGAAATAGAAGAAGCAATCAAAAGACTTCCAACCAAGAAAAGCCCAGGACCGGATGGGTATACAGCGGAGTTCTACAAAACCTTTAATACCAATACTTTTCAAGTTATTTCAGGAAATAGAAAAAGAGGGAGCTCTTCCAAATTCATTCTATGAGGCCAACATCACCCTGATTCCGAAACCAGACAAAGACACTTCAAAGAAAGAAAACTACAGACCAATATCTCTAAGGAACCTAGATGCAAAAATCCTCAATAAAATTCTGGCGAATCGAATACAAATACACATCAAAAAAATTGTGCACCATGATCAAGTAGGATTCATCCCTGGGATGCAAGGATGGTTCAATATACGGAAATCAATAAATGTTATTCACCACATCAATAGACTTAAAGATAAGAACCATATGATCATCTCGATAGACGCAGAAAAAGCATTTGACAAAGTACAGCATCCCTTTATGTTCAAAACATTAGAAAAACTAGGGATAACAGGAACTTACCTCGACATTGTAAAAGCTATCTATGCTAAGCCTCAGGCTAGCATCATTCTGAATGGACAAAAGTTGAAGGCATTCCCTCTAAAATCTGGAACAAGACAGGGATGCCCCCTATCACCACTTCTATTCAATATAGTTCTCGAAACACTGGCCAGAGCAATTAGACAGACGAAAGAAATTGAAGGCATAAAAATAGGAAAAGAAGAACTTAAATTATCACTATTTGCAAATGACATGATTCTATACCTAGAAGACCCAAAAGGGTCTACAAAAAAACTACTAGAACTAATAAATGAATTCAGCAAAGTGGCAGGATATAAAATCAACACACATAAATCAAAGGCATTTCAGTATATCAGCGACAAAACTTCTGAAATGGAAATGAGGAAAAACACTCCATTCACAATATCCTCAAAAAAAAAAATAAAATACTTGGGAATCAACCTAACAAAAGAGGTGAAAGACCTATACAATGAAAACTACAGAACCCTAAAGAAAGAAATAGAAGAGGATCTTAGAAGATGGAAAAATATACCTTGTTCATGGATAGGCAGAACTAACATCATCAAAATGGCGATATTACCAAAAGTTCTCTATAGGTTCAATGCAATGCCAATCAAAATCCCAATGGTATTTCTTGTAGAAATAGATAAAGCAATCATGAAATTCATATGGAAAAATAAAAGACCCAGAATAGCAAAAACAATTCTAAGCAGGAAGTGTGAACCAGGTGGTATAGCGATACCAGATTTCAAACTATATTACAGAGCAATAGTAATAAAAACAGCATGGTACTGGTACCAGAACAGGCGGGTGGACCAATGGTACAGAATAGAGGACACAGAGACTAATCCACAAAGCTACAACTATCTTATATTTGATAAAGGAGCTAAAAACATGCAATGGAGAAAGGATAGCATCTTCAACAAATGGTGATGGGAAAACTGGAAATCCATATGCAACAAAATGAAACTGAATCCCCTACTCTCGCCATGCACAAAAGTCAACTCAAAGTGGATAAAGGAGCTAGATATCAAATCAGAGACTCTCCATCTGATAGAAGAAAAAGTTGGCTCCGATCTACAGATTGTGGGGACGGGCTCAAAATTCCTTAACAGGACACCCATAGCACAAGAGTTAATAACAAGAATCAACAAATGGGACTTTCTTAAACTGAAAAGTTTTTTCTCAGCAAGAGAAACAATAAGAGAGGTAAATAGGGAGCCCACATCATGGGAACAATTTTTTACTCCTCACACTTCAGATAGAGCCCTAATATCCAGAGTATACAAAGAACTCAAAAAATTAGACAATAAGAAAACAAACAACCCAATCAACAAATGGGCCAAGGACATGAACAAACACTTCACAGAGGAGGACATACAATCAATCAACAAGTACATGAAAAAATGCTCACCATCTCTAGCAGTCAAGGAAATGCAAATCAAAACCACCCTAAGATACCACCTCACCCCAGTAAGATTGGCAGCCATGACGAAGTCAAACAACAACGAGTGCTGGCGAGGATGTGGGGAAAAGGGTATTCTTGTACACTGCTGGTGGGACTGCAAACGGGTGCGGCCAATTTGGAAAGCAGTATGGAGATTCCTGGGAAAGCTGGGAATGGAACCACCATTTGACCCAGCTATTGCCCTTCTCAGACTATTCCCTGAAGACCTTAAAAGAGCACACTACAGGGATACTGCCACATCGATGTTCATAGCAGCACAATTCACAATTGCTAGACTGTGGAATCAACCCAGATGCCCTTCAATAGATGAATGGATAAAAAAAATGTGGCATTTATACACCATGGAGTATTACGCAGCACTAAAAAATGACAAAATCACGGAATTTGCAGGGAAATGGATGGCACTAGAGCAGATTATGCTTAGTGAAGCTAGCCAATCCCTAAAAAACAAATACCAAATGTCTTCTTTGATATAATGAGAGCAACTAAGAACAGAACAGGGAGGAAGAGCAGGAAGAAAAGATTAACATTAAACAGAGACATGAGGCGGGAGGGAAAGGGAGGAAAAAAAGGGAAATCACATGGAAATGGAGGGAGACCCTCATTGTTATACAAAATTATATATAAGAGGTTATGAGGGGAATGGGATAACAAACATGGAGGGAAATGAATTACAGTAGATAGGGTAGAGAGAGAAGACGGGAGGGGAGGGGAGGGGGGATAGTAGAGGATAGGAAAGGTAGCAGAATACAACAGTCACTAATATGGCAGTATGTAAAAATGTGATGTGTAACCGATGTGATTCTGCAATCTGTATTTGGGGTAAAAATGGGAGTTCATAACCTACTTGATTCTAAATATGATTTGTCAAGAGCTTTGTAATGTTGTGAACAACCAATAAAAAAAAAAAAAGAAAAAAAAATTTTTGCAGCAGGGCTGAGGATAGCACTCAGTGGTGGAGTGCTTGTCTAGCATGTGTAAAGTGCTGGATTCAAGCCCCAGCCCCACACAAAATAAAAAAATAAATAAATTTTGCAGTGATGGAAGTCCTTAATACATACAGGTAAACTTCATAATATAAATACCACGACTAAGAATTGTTACCAAGAAGAAGACTGAATTTGAAGGGGACAATTATTTTAATCAAACCATCACATTTCCACAACTGCTAAAGGGATCTATAGAATGTTTTATATATATATATGTATATATTTAAAATCAATGAGCTTTTATGCTGAATATTCTCACCTCTCCATCAGCTGTTAGGACCAAAGAATGGTAGGACCCACAGGCAACTTCAATGACTTGTTTATTTGACAAATTAGTAGAGATATGACAGGGCACTAAGCCATGATTCGTTGTCCCATTGCCCAGCTGGCTGTAAGCATTATGACCCCAGGTAAAGACTTCTCCTTCTGCAAATAAAAAAGACAAAAACCAGCTCTTAAAACATCTGCTTCATTATATGAAATTATAGACTGCACAACTGTTACAAATGAAAACTAAAAACTCAGCTGCAAAGAGCTAATCAATTTCCTTAGTCTACCAAATTCATTCTGTAAAAGAATCTATTTGGAAAGTATAAACTGCCTTCTACCTCAAAGAAAAAAAGATAATATTTAAATTCACACAGTTATAATAGCTGTACGATGGGTTTTAATAATCAGCAAAGAAAAGTTTCTAAAAATAATGGACAAAATATTAGATTGAAAGTTAAAAGATTGTAAAGCTACTTAACTTTTCTGGATCTTAGTTTCCTTATCTATAAAATGATCACTAAGTTAGTTTTTTTAAAAAAATATATTACCTTATTTATGTGCAACATACACAGGAAAGTTCATTAAACAAATATTACAGTTTTATGAATAATTATAAAGCACACATCCATATAGGACTACTCATGTCAAAAATATAAATTATGATTACCCCTAAAGACCCCTCATATATGCCTCTTGCATAAAAGAATTTATTTTTTTATGTTTTTTGACTTTATTTTACTGGGGATTTAACCCAGGGCTGCTGTCCCACTGAGTTACAACCCCAGTCCCTATTCTTTAAATCTGATCTTGAGACAGGGCCTTGCTAAGTTGCCCAGGCGGGTGTCCAGCTTGCAATCTTCCTGCCTCAGCCTCCTGAGTAGCTGAGATTACAGGTGGGTGCTGCTGCACCTGACTTCCTGGTTTTAAATTTTACATAAATGGAATCATATGGTGTATACTCATTGAAATGATCAGTCTGTTTTTTGTTTCTGTTTTCTTCAGCCCTTTTCTTAAACAACCTCCTCTGCTCAGCTCACCAGGACACACATGCTAATTTATGGAAAGAATTATTGCCTGATTCTAAAATCGGAAAGAAAAGCCAATCAAGATCTTTAAACTAGTTGTAAAGCATCCTGGTGCCTTGTTTCCTGTGTGCCTGGCTCTCTTAGACCGTGTGCTGCTCATTGCCATTGACCTTAAGGTTGTGGTCACCTCAGGCCGCAGATGAAGGTCCTTCCTCTAGAGGTGGTCGGCATTAACTTCTACCAGTCCAGGACCTCTAATAAATTCAGTGTGAGATTTCTTGAACCATCTAGTCTAATGTGAGTCAAACATCCACGGGGGTCCACGGTCGCAGGGTGAGGGTTTATTTCATTGCTCTTTTTTCCTGCCTGTTTTGCTCAGGGCAAATAATTCTGTTCAGGCCTCAGGAAGTGGTCAGTCCTTTCCTGAGCCGGCACCTTTTGTGGTCCCAGCCTGCCTGGGCGGTATTCTATCATGCTCCTGTGAGGCAGGACCTTGATGAAAGTCCCTTCCCTTCTGAGTTCTGCCAAACCACAGGTCAGTGGCAATGGAGTGGCAGAAGCCTTGAGAGAAAAATGGCTTCAAGTTCTCTTCTAATCTCTTAGTTAACACTTTCTATTAAATCTAGTCTGATAATTCCTTTCTGCCTTGTCAGTGCTTTATAAAGTTATTTTTAAAAAGAAAATATTTTATCTAGAATTTGGTAGTTTTCAGTGAAGAGGCAGTCTGAATAATCTAACCTAGTACTGCAAACCAAAAAAAAAAAAAAAAAAATCCCTAAAACATAATTTTTAATGTGAAATAAACATGTAAATGAATATTTATGAAATTTATTTTCAGTTTAAAAAAATACAAATAAAATGAATACTAAACTTAAAGAAAACTCCACAGTGTCACTTAATTACAATATCTCATTTAGAATCCATGAGCTGGCCATGAGCATGTTCAATTCCTTGGATTACTAATGCCAATTAAAACCTTCCATCACTATTCAGTGTAAAAGCAGCACAGAATGAAGCATTACAAGGGATGCTGGAGTCAAGGGTTAGTCTCTCAATTCATAGATCAGGAATTTAAAGCTCAAAATGTGGATTTCCCAAGGTCCACAGGGAGTGCAGCACCTCCTACAGTGGTCACATCTCTAAACAGAAGGGGTTCACTGGGCCTAATGTGTTGTCATTCACTCATCTTACATGCCAGTAAATGCTAGATTCTATCTGCTGGATCATCTTACACTGATATTCTGATACATTCCCATTTTGTGTTGTCCAGCTCATGGTCAAGTTCATAGGACAGTGCCAGCAACGCTCGTCCCATCAGAAAATACGTTCTAGATTTCAGGAGCGGGACTCGATTTGTTTCTCAACAAATAGAGCAATGGCTAAAACTCTTCACTGAATATCTGTTACCTGTTGTTGCCAGGACAATATGTGGACCGCTTCCATAGCTGAGACAGGCTATCTTTTTGCCACTTAAAGAATCCAGTCTTCGAGGTTCAATGGTGCTCTGGACATCACCTAACCCCAGACAGCCACTGCAGTTCGTGCCAAGCACAAAGATCTGTGGGAAACACAACTGTTGGTTCAAACAGCTCTATTTTTGATGAGCCTATAAATTTCACTTAAACAGGCACAGTCTTCTGAAAGCAAACTGCTTTTTTTTTTAAATATTTATTTTTTTAGGTGTAGATGGACACAACACAATGCCTTTATTTTTATGTGGTGCTGAGGATCGAACCTGGGTCCCGCCCATGCTAGGCGAGCCCTCTACTGCTGAGCCACAATCCCAGCCCCGCAAACTGCTTTTTATAAATATAATTTGAATAAATATAATTTGACTTTCTGTGCTGTTTTTAACTTTGATTCCTTAGCTCCTCTGAGATCTTTGATTTAACAAACACGTGTTTTTGATTTAAAAACACGGGTGGGTAATTTTTTTTTTTCTTGAGAATTACCTCATCATTTACTGTAGTATATAAAACTTCATTGCCAGCACTGCCAAAGACACAAGCCTGACGAATTAACTGCAGTTCTTCCTCGGAACAAAGGGAAAAAATTGGCCACTTTCCCACATCTAACATCTTCAAAGATGACAGAGTAGCCCGTACTGGCTGAAAAGGAAAAAAAAAAAGTGTATATATTGAGACTATTAATAAAATTTCTTTGCCCCATTCTGCAGAAGAGAGTTAAAACCAGTTTAAGGAGGAGCAAGTCCTGTCTATTTCTGAGAGGCCTCTCACAGCAGCAGGAATTGCTTCAAGCCCAAAGGCTTCAGTACTGCTCTCAAGGCAAGCAGGCGCCAGAGGCCCAGGTGGCATCAGATCTCACCTATTAATTTTCCTTGAGGACACAGGAATCATCCAAGCTGAACTCTGGGGAGCTGAGTTTTAACAAGTACTTTAAATATCGGCTAGGTCTTCAATGCAGCTGTGGAAACTAGGCTGGTTGTAAAAGCAAGAAAAGACAGAGGGAGGAGGGAGGGGAGCAGGGAGGGAACAAGGACTGCCATTTCATCTGCTGCCTAAATCTTAGCAAAGCAAAGCCTTGAAAAAGAACAATGCTGAAGGTGACAACAGGGAAGTGGTCCAAATGTCTTGTTCCCTGGGCAAGCTTTACCTGAACTTCAGTTTGAGAAGCTGGCTTTCCTCACTGTCCACTTGGGTCTGGGACTATTAAGAACAAATACCCCAAAAACATTGTATGAGTTTTCTAGAACAGCTGTAAAAAGTATGGCAAACCAGGTGGCTTAAACAATGGAAATTTATCATCTGACAGTTCTGAAAACTAAAACTTCAAAATCCAGGTGTCAGCTAGTTTGCTTCCTCCTGAGTATGCAGAAAGGATCCATTCCAGGCCTGGATTCTTGGCTTACAGATGGCTGTCTTCTCCCCTTGTCTGTTCACGTTGACTGGCCTGTAGGTGTACCTCTGTGTCCGAATTTCTCCATTCTATGGAGACACTAATGATACTTCACTTAATTACAGATAACTGTCAAAGTTATCACAATTCAATTTAAAATACAGCCTATGAAGATAGAATCAAAATGACAGGTTGGGCATGTCGTCACCCACTTGATTCCTCACAGAGGTGCAGAAGCATGGCTCCACGGGTATACATTCAAAGGACTCGTAAGATCTATCTTGGTTTCTAATTTATACAACAGATATATTTTCTTCATTATGTTTTCCTTAAACTAATATTAAAATCTTAAATGGATGCAGAAGTGGTTCATATCTCTCAGATGCCAGCTACAGGTGGGGGAGGGGAAACTGATGTGAACCAAACAGTAAAAGAAAGCTGGCCTGGAATAAATTATCGCCTCCGGCAGTGGTATGGGAAATCAGGAGGATGCCTGAGCCAAACCTGGACCTAATTCTAGAGATGCCATTTTAAAGACAAACACTACCAGGCTCTCATTCCTTCTTCTAAGATTACATATTTTATAATATTTTTTAAATCTCTTTGAGAAAGGACTAAACATTGTCTATCTCAGAACCTTTTGCAGGATAGTGTCATCTGTGACAGGAGGCCTGAGCTCCTCCTCATCCAGGTCAAAGATCACCTGTCCCTAGGAGCCCTTTTCTCCATCCTTCAGACAGTCATCAGTTCCCTGCTGGCCCCTTCAGCATTCTACACCCCATAATAACTATCTGTTGACATCTCAGTCATCATACAGTGAGCACCTTAAAGATGGATACCATCTCACTGATCTTCCTATCATTGACCAACTTGATGAAGTATGTTTCATGCAACAGAATACACATGCTCCAAGGGCATGATTTTTTTCTAACCTTGCCACTTTCTCCATAGAAAAGAGGAAGTTCTTCTTCCATATGGACTCAATTCTGTGTAGTCCCTGAGGAAAAAGTATGTGGTAAAATCAGGATCCATATGTCAGATGAAGTAAGGCAGGTTAAAATCACTTTAGTTCTAATCAGGGACGGTTTCGACCCCTGTAGTTCTAGCATTTGGGAGGCCAAGGCAGGAGGACTGCTTGAGCTCAGGAGTTTAAGACCAACCTGGGCAACACAGCAAGACCTCGTCTCAAAAAAAAAAAAAAAAAAAAAATTACTTTTAATTATCAGAGAAAATAAGCTGAGCTCAAATATGATGAAGGAAATTAAGCTCTGGCTGTGGAAGTTAACTCCCAAGAAAACCCACAGGGTATTTTAACTGGAATTCTCATGGGAATCGTTCTGCTGAGTTCTAGAAAAGTAATCCCAGGATAAAACAGAGATCCTTATGTCTATAAGAAAATGAGTTGAAAATTTTCATTTAAGAGTTGACATCTACAGGTAAGGAAAAATAAATTTTAGACCTTGGTCAACCTTTCTCTGGGATTGGAAAGTTCCAGATCACTGTGAAGAGCAGACTTATCAATTCTCAGCTCCACTGAAGAATATGTAGTTTGCTAAGCTGGAAAAAAAAAATGGAGAAATGAATGAAATGGATGAAAGGGTGAATGAATTAATATGGCTTTGTTTTCCTTTGTTTTAACAAAAAAAAAAAAATCTGAAATGAGAGCCAGCAAGTGTGTAACAGCAGCATTGAATGGTCTTGCCTTCACAACCATCTGCACAATGACTTCTCACTACCATGCAGAAGTGACAGCAGGGGCAGCCCTACGGAAAGATACCAGCATGTCTGCGCCATGGCTCACGGTTCATTACCTCACCACTAAAAATGAATATAAGCAAAATATTGTCCCCCCCAAAAGCAATTTAATAAAACTGTATTTAACAATGTTGATTTGTTTCTAATTTATTAAGTTGGGTGCTATTATATGCAATCCATCAGGTACTAATATCAGAAGATTTTATCTGGTATTTGCTACAGTAGATCTTGAAACTTAAAGATAAAAAACAAATGAGGTCAATTCTTTAATAGTGTTCTTTACCAATGTTTTACATACCCTTGAGAATCTCAGTAATCTTTTTTCCTCAGCTGTAAATAGTCTCTCAGAATATGAGGAATAAAAATATATACAGAATAATTATAATTCAAAACTATGGCAATTAGGAATAAATCATTATCTCTCGCATTTAGAAAGCAAACTTAAAAAGACATGCTTGTTTCTAAACAGGATCACTTAGAAGTTTCTCACTTGTAAATTTATAAAACTTGATCTAGTTGACAATATGAAAAGATATTTTGCCATATTTAATACTACACATCATCTATGCCATTTTGGCAGATGTGTTATATCCTAATTTTCTCTAAAACCCAGTATGACCACCACTGAACTTCACATATCAGTGTGCTTCCCAATTATTCAAATAGACAGAGACACCTTCCCCTATGTATTTCCATAGGATTTTTTTTAAAACTTCTTAATGGCACCTTTCATATTCTGCCTCATGTCACAGTTGTTCTTATATGATTTATCTTCTCCATTAATTTGCAAACTTCTTAAAAGGGGACCATGATTCATTTGTGGCTATAACCACTACAGCACTATGGCTCAGAGTGAATACAAGGTATATGTTGGAAGCATTCTTGGAATAAAGCTCTTGTGTTCTGGAACCTGCCAACCGAGGGTTGTATGGTTGGTTGGTTGGTTATTCTTCCTCCCTCCCTCCCTCCCTCCCTTCCTAGTACTGGAAATCAAACCCAGAGCCTTGGGTGTGATAGGCAAGCACTTATCACTGGGCCCCACCCCAGCCCCTTGAAGGTTTACTTTTCTGTCTCATCCTAACTGAAAACACCTTTTCCATGACTGTCTCAAATTTAATGGAATAAAAAATAAAAAGAGAAGAGAGGAAGACCAAGGATGTGACTCAGTGGTAGAGTGCTTACCTAGCACGCCCAAGTACTGGGTCCAATCTTCAGTGCCACAAAATGGGGGAGGGGGTAATAAAAGAGAAGAATAGAGGGAAAGAATCCAAAAGTTATACAATGGGCGGAAGGTGGGAAGGAGGGGGGAGAGGGAAAGGGGAAAGTGAGGAAAGAATGAAGGAAGGGAAAGGAAAGGATATAATGGGGAGAAGGAAAAAGAGGACTTCACCTCACTGAACTTCAGGCACCTTTGTTCCAATGGAAGGGAAACATGCTAAGATCAGGGAACAGTATCCTGGGTTTTTAAGTTGGAAAATAAATGGCTCTTTTCAGTATCCTTGGTCAATTTTAAGCATAATAAACTCTTTAAATAGGAAAGGTTGGAAAACAGGCCATTCTGTTTATTGGCTGATCAGGTTCAGGCATAATTACATGGATGGCATGTGGAAATCGCCACCTTCCAAGAAATGACATTCATAAGACTCAATTACTACTAAATATAAGATTAACATAATTTTACGTTTGATGGTCAGAAAGTCCTTCAATATTTAGAAATGATTTAAGATTAATTACTATCATTTGCTACAATAAAAAATTTTTGTGTTGAATTCCCTGGCTCTGTAGAAAATGGTTGGCTTGTTTTTTGTTTTTGTTTTTCATGATACATACTTGATTTAAAAAAAAAAACCCTAATTTTCCCAATTTGTGCTATTTGAGGGATATAGTTTTTGGAAAATATGTGGAGATTTTAGTTATCCTGAGATCCACATGATTTCACCAGGCTATTATCATCAATATTGTAGTAGTATCTCAACATACATCTTAAAAATCCACAATATACCTACAGAAAACCACATTCATGATGAGCTAAACATGTATTCTAAATAACAACAGTATGATATTAATAGTTAAAAAACAGTTATCCTATACCTGACAGTATTTCATTTAATCTGTATAATACCTAAATAAACAATAAAAATGTTTCAAAAATTTGACCAACAGTCACCAGTCACTCAGGATCAGAACTAGTATTAGACCCAGGACTGGTTCCAAAGTCCTTACTCTTAGATCCCCTACTGTGCTGTAGGTATATTTTAAGTTTTTCCTGTGTACAATCCAAATATATATATCCAACTATCTAAGAACATTACCTCCAAATGCATTTGTACCTGGTTGTTTTAAATTTCTGGAGCCCAGTATTTGGTCATCTTTAATCCTGTTGCCTTATAAAGTTGTCCTTGTACGTTGTCTTCTAAAACAAGGTTAATATAACTGAAAATACAAATACATAAATAAATTCTATTAGAGAAAAAAATATACTATCTTGCAAATTTAAAAATCCATTATTTATCTTGGAAAAAATATTTTTAATTGGATGAACTCCTATGAAAAAATCAGCAGTAGAGATGTTCAATTATAAAAATATTAAGTTTATAATATATAACTGGGATATATATTTTATTTGGTAAGTTTGAGACAAGATTTCAACAATTTGGACACTGACCCATATGTAAAAACACTTACTAAAAAAAAAATTTAAACTGTAGCATTTCAACATAGAAAAATGAGTACTGGAGATCAAAGTACTTGGGCATACTAGGTAAGCACTCTACCGCTGAGTCACATCCTCAGTCTTCCTCTCTTCTCTTTTTATTTTTTATTCCATTAAATTTGAGACAGACATGGAAAAGGTGTTTTCAGTTAGAATGAGACAGAAAAGGAAACCTTCAAGGGGCCAGTGTTAAGTGCTTGCCTATCATACCCAAGGCTCTGGGTTTGATCTCCAGTACTTATGGAATACTCATATGGAATACTTAAAAAAAATAAATAAAAAGCTTTCAAACTTTCAGAAGTATAAAAAAATATCTTTATGACTTCAGGACAGGGAAAATTTTCTTAAATAAGACATGAAAGCATAAACCACAAAGAAAGACCAGTAATGTTGAGCAAAGAGAAAAACTATGACACTACAGGAGAAGATACTTGCAACATATAAAACTGACAACTGGCAAACAATTAGTATCTAAAATATACAAAGAATGTCTACAAATAAATAAAACAACACAATTAGGAAACAGGCAAAGGATACAGGCTATTCACAGAATTAATGCACACATTAAAAGATATTAAAATTCACCACTGAATTTATCATGGAAATGCAACCACAATAAAATTGATCTTATCAATCAGATCTGTAAAATTTAAAGAGGGACAATACCTAGAATTGGTGAGGATAGAGATTGAAAGGCATTCTCATATCCTGCCAAAAGAGATGTAAATTGATACAATCACTTTAGAGAATAACTCCACAATGTCTGGACAACTACAACATCTTTCAATCTTTTTTGACACATATATGTAACTCAAACAAAAATTTCACAAAATAATTCTCTTACACTTCCTACATGAGATAGTTGGTGATATTTTCTTTTTCATTTTGTCTATTCCTACTCTACCCTCCACTATTCTATTTTATCCTATTCTGTTCCAATTTAAAAGAAAAAGAGCTAAATGGCACATACCTATAATCCCCAAAACTTGGGAGGTATGAGGATGCCAAGTTTAAAGCCAGCCTCAGCAAATTGGTGTGGCCCTGAGCAATGGAGCAAGACCCTGCCTCAAAATAAAATTTAAAAAAGGAGCAGGTGATATGGCTCAGTGGTTAAATGCCCCTGGGTTCAATTCCTGGTGCAAATTAATAAATAAATAGGAAACGATGTATTTTGCAGAATGGTTTCTTATATATTTCCTCATTTTATTTAATGTAATAAAAAAATGATACAGACTCATACTGTACTGATACTGTCTTGCAATATGGACAGAAAAATGGTAAGATAAGGACCTCCTCCAGCCACTGATCTCTGCCTTTTGAGGATCCAAACTGGACACTCAGGAGTCAGTGTTTTGAGTTTTTGAAAGAGTTAATTTTTCAAGACCAAATACATATCAAAGTAAGGTAATCTATTTTTTATTTCAAATGTTTTCCTAAACTTAAATAGTTCAACACTTTATTTCCAAATCACCCCTGATTGGGAAAGATTAACTCCTTATTTGGACATATTGTATTCAGAAAGTTTTTTTCTGCACTCTTAGTAAGTACACAGTTGAAGCAGACAAGAAGACAGTCATTTGAAAATGTGAAAATATATCCATTCCAAATACAGAGAACAAATCAAATAACCATTTCTCTGTACAAAGCATATGATAGGCAGTCTGTACATATTATTCTTGGCAAAGTAATCAATAGAAATCAGTGTGTCTACCACACAATGTACCATATTACTTGGTAGTGCCTCTGACATAAGTAATGAATTAAGCTGATTATTGGACATAACATTCATTTGCCTGGTTCATTCAACAAATATTGGTTTATCGCCTGTAGCAGACAATGAGTGAAAAGCAAATATGTAAAACAGAAAATCAATAATGTAGTGCAAAGGAATTTGTAACTCTCAGGTGCCTGAGTCCACATTAATGCACCCAACAATGGGCCTTAAGAGCCAGTACTTGTCAGTTAATTGGGGGCTTCTAAATGCTGGCAGCTGTACTTTAGAAGTGTTCCCAGTGGGAAAAATTTAAAAAATTTCTGCAGAGAAATCTAGTGTTAGTTATTTTTAAATTCAACTTGATAATACAAGGTCAACTCTGAAGATCACATTTAAGCAACATAAAACATAAAAATATTTCCTTGCAATATAGAATTCAATGCCTTCAACAAAGTCAACACATTAAATGATGCTTATCTAATCAAAGTAAAAGAAAAGTAAACAAAACCAAATATCTTTTAGGACATCAGCACATAGTTTGCAGCATCAGTGTGTTAATGAGCTGCAGATCATGTAAAAGTCAATGAGACAATGACAGTTCCCAGGTATACGCTTTGCTGAGTCACTACTGACAACAGCTTTTTTAGTGTCATTCTGAAGTTATAGGTAATATAAATAGGTTAAAAAAATTATATATATATATATATATATATAACTTTTTCATATATATATATGAAACATGATCCCCACTGTCACGTGCTTTAAAAAACAAAAAAGTATTGGCAATAATTTAGTTCCTCCTGAATGAGGTGTTGGAAATCAACAAATAATAGTAAGATACCAACAGCAGCTAATTAAAATAAATAAGTATAAACAGGATGAATAAAGCTAAAAAAATGTAAAAGCACAATGAAAACTAGAGCACAACCTCAAAGGAAATGGTGTTGCCACGTGTTTATGAAAACCAGCAAACTGACTTGTAGAACACAGAAACACAGTTGCTATTTTAATTGCATGTTTGTCAAAAGGTTTTCAAATTTCACCAAGAGTGTTGGGGCAGAGGTACAAAGCAAAGGTGAACTTAGTTTGAAGAGATTACTGAGCTTGTCAACATTGGCCTTTTCAGCCACATAGCAAGTGTCACTTTCTTTTCTTTTCTTTTTTTTTTTTTTAAGAGAGAGAGAGAGAGAGAGAGAATTTTTTTAATATTTATTTTTTAGTTCTCGGCGGACACAACATCTTTGTTGGTATGTGGTGCTGAGGATCGAACCCGGGCCGCACGCATGCCAGGCGAGCGCGCTACGGCTTGAGCCACATCCCCAGCCCGCAAGTGTCACTTTCAAATATGAAAAAAATAAGATGAACTACACAAATATTATATGAGTTGGTACTTAAGAGACATTTTAAAATTCATTTAAAATTTAGTTCCTTATAGATCCAATCCAATTTTTCAATAGATTTAAACATATCCACTAATAGAATCCTAATTGTTCAAGATCTTGGCCCCCATGACACATAATTCCTCCAACATGGCAGGCCTTCTTGACTTTGGCTCCTTTCCATTTGGCATTCCTTTTGTTCAGTTTAACAGACATTTTGTATGACACAGACTCTTACAGTGGTCATAAGTCATGTTTGAGTCACATACTATCACCCATTAGTACTGGTCAGCTCAATAAGTCTTCCATTGGGAAGTATACACAGGATGGATGACAAGACAGAAGACTTAGAAACACACTCCAAAGTCTGATTAATGCTGAAAAAAACTGTCGGGGACCGCCATGAACAGGAGCTGGGCATGTAGGAGCTGAGCACATACCCTTAGCCTTGAGCGATAGGGTTGTGGAACTGGCTTCTGTGTGCTGGAATGTAGGTAGACCTCACCTCTGCTGGGCAGGGTAGTGAAGCTCTGGGAGTGGGCATCACCCAACAGGACTGAGCTACACCCCCCTGAAACCCAATCCCTTGCCTCATTTGGGTGGAACTTTCTAGTGTCTTCCCTTCAATCAATAGGGTTTCAGACATGCTGTCTCTCTCTTTCCAATGGACCCTTAAGGTTGAGAGCTGTCCCTGAATCCTGTAAGCAAAAGTATTTGTGTGTTGCATGCTTCCTTGAATGTTTTCTTAGTTATTGATGTAGCCAGCTCTTGTAAACCCAGCTGGCAATAAAAAACTATTTTTGGTTAAATTTCCTGGGGTTCCTTGTGGTGCTAGGACAGGGTCACCATGTTTACGAGACACATGTTCCTTACAGATTAAGGATCATACTAGCCTTCCACTGATGGTCATTTAAGAATATCTCTCACAGGGAGACAAGCTGTCATTTCCTTTGAAGCGGATACTCCCATTTTCAGCCTTGAACAGGATCCTTACTGTCACTCTGCAACCCCAATACTTCTGTTCCCAGCCTCCCTTTCCTGGACAATTTAACTTATAATAACTCCAAATAAACTTCAAAAGCAACAGTATCTTGGGGGCATTTAAATTTCACTTTATCTACTGATAAAATTGAAATTGAAGATGACAATTTCCTAAGGGCATGAATAAATTCAATGGTTCCCTACATTTAAACTTCTAGATAAACAGTTTTTCAATTTTTGAACCAACTTTACTTAAGCAAAGGGCTTCAGGGAACCACACTTTACTTTCTAGAATCATTCCTGTCAGCCTCTTTTAATTATACTTAAAAGTTGATTAGGTTCATTCAAATATTTCTAAGAGATATCTTTTATTATCTCAGTATGATATCATACCAGATGCTTTAAGCTCCTCTCCAGCACAGTTTCAAATAAAGAAAAGTAATGATCACTCTTAGAAGAAAGCTTCACTAGCCATCCACATGACTTACATCATAAGGACATTAAGAAGGAACTGCAAAGCAGAGTAAATGGTGAAGAAAACACAGATGTCTCTTGGTGTCCACAGGACCCCTCCACCCCATGAATAAGAAAGTCAGTGAATGCTCAAGTCCCTTATATAAAATAGTGTATCATTTGCCTATAACCTACGTTCATCCTTATACTTTAAATCGCCTCTAAATTACAATACCTAATACAATGTAAATGTCATTAAATAGTTCACATCCTCTATTTTTAGGGAATAATGATAAGAGGAAAAGTCTGCATGTTCAACACTCTCAATATTTTTTAAGATATTTTCAATTTGAGGTTGGTTTAATAACTGGATATGGAATGTAAGAATATGGACAGCAGACTGTATAATTTTTCTCAGCACATCTATAGTGGTTGGTGAGTCTCTTCCATGTAAGAATCCAGCCTTTTCATTTGATGTGATGAGTTAAACTGCAAAATTCTGAATAATTTGAACTCTATTTAGAGAAAATGATTTTTAACCTATAAAGGATGGTACCATCTGTCACAGTGGTCATATTGCAGGCCCCCATGAAAGACATATTAGAGCAAGGTAATGAATATGTTCTCCCAGAAATATATTTAATTCTAAACCTCAGTTCTCCATCTTGAGCACCACCTTCAAATTATCCTTTAGACTAACTATCACCATGCTATTTAAAATTGTAACCCACAGCCAGGCGTGGCAGTGCACACCTGGAATCCCAACTATTTGAGAGGATGAGGCAGGAGGGTCATGAGTTCTTGGGCAATTTAGGAAGACACTGTTTCAAAATCAAAAGGGCTGGGGATGCAACTCAGTAGTAGAGGGTCCCTGGGTTCAATCCCCAGAACTGATGGATAAATAAATTAACTTCATGCCATATCTGAACTCCCAATCACATTTCTCTTCTCTTCTCCATTTTTCATTCATTCATTCTAGAATTTTCTGAAATAATAACTAAATGTAGGTTGTTCATCATTTTTCACTAGAATGCAGGCTCCAGTAACAAGGGATCTTTTGTTTACTGATAAATCCCAAGCACCTAGGAGAGCACCTGATACAAAATGTTTGCTGATCGAATTCACCTTCAGTACAAAATCAGGAGTTAGATTTCAGTTGCATTTATACAGTTAACAAATACCTTCTGTGCTCTAATTATGGTGAAGACTGAACATAACCAAAGAAGTATATAAAAATCAGATAGTGATTCGGGGCTACAGAATAAGATGTTGGAGAGCCAGAGCAGTGGCTACTTTAAATGAGGCAGCCACCTCTCTGAACTGATCACGACTGTTTCAAGCACTGAATAAAGTCTGGTGCCAGGATGATTTGGGTGGAGTAGTAAAGTGAGCCTTGAGCATGGAGGAAATACCAAAAGCACAAGACCTGGTGTGACAAGAACAATAGGCCTGGTCTGGTGGGTGTGGGGTGTTCCAGAATGTCTCATTCTTGGTTGCCTTATCTACTACTTAACAACATGTATGTACCAAACATGAAGGAAATAAAGGGATTACACTTCACTGAGAGTACTCAGATTCTCGGAGCCTAAGTGGCTTTTCTATTCCAGCTCCCAAAAGTCTGTCCAGCACATTACATAAGATTGTGAAGCACACAATAATGACATTGTTAAAAACACTTCACAGTAGCCCCAGGCATCACGAAACTGATTAATCAAGTACCACAGCGGGTAAGGTGTAAAACAGGAACTCAGTATTACAAAAGTGCAAAGCCAGATTCCTCAAAGCCTCAAAACACATTATTTAATGTGACAGTCACTTCGGAGTCTAGTAGAAAGAGCATCGTCCCAAAGCACCATGTGTAAACTCAACCACTTTTATTCAGCCAGGCACAGTACAAAGCAGCTGCAATACATGCATTTTGTTACAGCCTTGGGCTCTGTTATAACATTTTTCTGTAATTTTGCAAAGAACAGAAGCAAAAAAATCCACTCTGAACTCGCCTTCCAACTCAAGGCAGGAATTTCTTTCTCGGCCAGGGCAGAACACTTGGAAAGTTTTCAATTTCTGAAAACCTCAACTTCCGGGGCTGAGCAGAGCAGTACCTTCAAGCTCAAGGTGTGCAGTGACATATCCCCATCCCTCCAGAGTAGTTGCGAAACAGTTCGCCTAGCAAAGGAAACTTTTCACAATATCCCTCCACATCAGGACCAAATGTCCACAGCATAAACTATCACAGAGTCTGCGACCGGTTCCAGCCGGGGTGCCAGGGGGTCAGGCTTTGGGGACAGGAGTCACGGGTCGAGGCGACAGAAATGAAAACAACGGCAGCCTAAGCTGAGCCGAGAGAGTAGACGGAAGGCGGGACGCTAAGGCAGGAGCCTCCCAAGGCCTGGGTATCAGCTCGAAGTCCACTTGGACACGTAAACTTAGAAGGGAGTAGCTTCCGAGCACGTGACTGTCAGGGGGCGACGCCAAACGCGACCCTAGCCTGGGGAATTGACGCGTGCGCAGTGATGCATTGGCCCAAGTCTGGGGCAGGATGTAGCCCCGGAACCAAGAACTCAGCCCTCGCGCGCGGACTCGCGCAGGCGCAAGGGAGCCTCGGTCCGCGGCCTGGGCGAGGGTACAGCCTCCCAGACTCGCGCCCAGCCCCCACCGGCCGGATTACGCCTGCGCGGCGACGCCTTGGCCTTTGGCTTGGGCGCAGCTCTGGCCCCCGGGCCCCTCCCCAGCGGTCGAAGCTGCCGGGCCGCGGGGGCGGGGAGAGGTAGCCCGCTGCAGGGGTACCTGAGAGCCGCCCGCTTCCTGTCCGGCGCCTCCCCTCGGTTTCCTACTCCACCCCTGCACCTCCGTACCTCAGCGCGGGCCGGAGCCGCGTCCGCTCCGCCTCCTGGGTCGCAGTTACTGCTCGGTCGGGGGCCCAGCGCCGCGACGAGTTGGCGCCTCCCCCTGAAGCGGCCGGGCCTTGGCGGGATGCGCTCCGGTGCCCGGCCGGGAGGGAAAGGAAGGGGAGCGCAGCCGAGAGGAGGGGGCCGGCGACAGCGCCTCGCCCCTCCTCCCCTCCCCGGGTGCCCACTGCCGCCCCCGCCCCTCTCTCTCGCAGAGTCCCCTCCCCTGAGCGGACCCCTGGGACTGGACGCCGAGTGTCCCGCAGGGTCCACCTCCACCCTCACCTTCTCCGGGGTGTAGTCCAAGGTTTGGGGACTTTGTCGTTTCACGTGTAAGGCTTTACTCGGGTTGGAGTAAAGGGCCTGTTCATTCTGCATTCGGAGATCCAGGGTTCTCAACTCCTTTTATCGAGGAGACTGCAGCTCATTGTGTGTGCTTGGCAGCCTTGTCAAAAGTCAGTCAGCCTTTAAAAAGGAAATTCTGTCAGTTTTGACAGTGTGGATGGACCTGGAGGACGTATTAAGAGAACTAGGCACAGTAGGACAAATACCATGTTATCTCACTTACGTGGAATCGGAAAGAATGGAGTTCATCGAAGCGGAGAGTGGATGGGTGGTTATCAGGGTTGTAAGGGGGCGGGTAGGGGAGATATCATGAGAATACCAATTTTCAGGTAGGAGGAACATGTTCAAGAGATCCATTTACAACGAGGTACTATAATATATACAAAACTTGCTGAGACAGGATAGCAACTTAGCGAAACCGTGTCTCAAAAATAATAAAAGATTGGGGATGGAGTTCAGTGGTAAGGGCTCTTGGGTTCCATCTGCAGTTACCACCCCCCAAATGTATACAACATGTTGTATAAATATGGACAATTTTGATTTATCATTTTAAAAATAAAATTTAAATGAATTTTTTTTTTAGAGAGAATTTATTAACATTTATTTTTTAGTTCTCGGCGTACACAACATCTTTGTATGTGGTGCTGAGGATCGAACCCGGGCCGGCCCGCATGCGTGCCAGGCAAGCGCGCTACCGCTTGAGCCACATCTCCAGCCCTTAAATGAATTTTTTAAAGGGTTAAGTACCAGCTAGGCTAGTTGGTACACACCTGTCATCTAGCAACTCAGCCTCTGCAACTTAGATCTTTAGTGATATAGTAAAAACCTGTCTCAAAATAAGCCATGGGGATATAGCTCAGGGGTAGAGTGCCCCCCTCTGGGTTTAATTCCCCTGTATAAAACACACACACACACACACACACACACACACACACACACAGTACCGGTAATTTCTTGTGTACTTTCTCAACTTGGACTCTTTATAGTACATTGTCTCAATCCTCAGATAACCTAGCCCTGTTTTAAAGATGAGACAGTGGAGATTTAAGTACCTTGCCTACAGTCACATAAATAGTGAGAATGGGGCCAGGACTCAAATTCATGTCTTATTCCAGTCTGTAACTTTTCACTTGGCCCTGTAAATGAACTAGAATGGTAAACGGGTCAAATAATGAAAAGCTTTGACAATGTAATAGCAAGATGTATCACAAAATTCCACAGAAGATTTTAAGCAGGAGCATGACACAGTGCCCTCCAGTTGAACCCACACTCTGTTGTTCTCCTGGGTATAGATGAGTCTGGAGCCAGGGAGACCAGGCTGAGACTATTGCCTCAGCCTAGGTGAACACCAGCCAACCCACCAGCAGACCTTAAACTTACTGCGACAGTGAGTGGGCTTAAAGGGAGAGGAGAAAATGGATTTGAGAGTAGTTTAGGAGCTGAAATCATCAAAATGATGTGGAAGATAGGGAAGAATGTTAAATGAGTCAATCATTTAATATTTTCTAGGCCTCAAAATCTTTGCCTTTAAAGTGGAACATTGGACTATATGTTAAATATTTTACAAAAGAAACCTTAGGCTGATACCAGAATGTGGCAAAAACAACATCTTTTGTATTGAATTTTTTTAAAAAGGGAAAAAAAACTTAAGTAAAACATAAATATAATCTAGCGAAAAATTTAAAAGTTTGTTGTACCATGACCAAAATTGAGTTTATGTTGTGGGACTTTTGTTACAGACTTTTAGATGAGGGCTGGTGAGCTGGGGAAGAGGTGAGAAAAAATCACAAAGGAAGCAAATAAAGAGTTTATTGGCTGGAGATAAGCTGCTGCTGCTATAGACAGGGGGGTGGGGAGATAAAAGACATTTGCTCACCCACTCAGAGGGCATCTGGTCTATATGTTTCTGAGTTCTTTGTTCCCCTTTGGCGGGCTTTTTGCTAGGACTGGTTTGTGCTGAACAAAGGGTGATTGACAGATTCCTACACTTTGCCCATAGTGCTTATTGCATGCTCCAAAACCTCCTTCCCAGGTTTTACATTAAATATATGAGATGCAGTTAATATATATGGGGACGTGAAAGGAACCTTTTCCTTAGGTTACTCAGGATCAAACTTGGCTCTCTATTCAGGCTCCTTGGGATGGTCAGCTGAAAAACAGCTCTTTCTATTTAGACTTCAGGGAAGTTAGCTCCTTGGATAACAATTGAGGTAGGGTGGGACTTTGAACAAGTGTCCCTGATCTGTCCTGCCTCAGTTTATTTCAAGGATATTAATATGATACAGTGCTAATAAATTAATACACTTATACATAATAGGTCAAATGAACAGGAATGTTTTGATTTGTGATGGGAAAATGTTTCATAAAATTTAATACTTATCCCCAGTCTTTCTTATTTTTTTTATTTTGGGACAGGGTTTTACTGAGTAACCCAGGCTGGCCTTGAACTTATGTTCTTCCTGCCTCAACCTCCCAAGAAGCTGAGATTACAGGCATGCACCAGTATTCCGTTTATCAAAGAAACCTTTAGTAAATGACGATAGTCACACACTGAAAACTAGTTTCATGCTTAATGGTGAAATTCTAACATATCTGATAACTATAGAAATAAAACAGTGGTGCCTACTTATCCCTTCTAAATGTTGTAATGCTGTTCTGGAAGTACTGGCTTATAGAATTAGATAAGATCTTAATGTAAGAAATGAGAACTGAAAAGGATGCAGAAATTTTATTTCACTAAGCAGTTAGATTTGTGGTTTGAGGTATGCATGCAGCCCCTTTTCAATTTCTGACTGGTCAAGTTCAGAGGCATTTTGTGCATGTCTGCCCCAGAAGATGAAGCAGTCACTGTGCTATGATAGCACACAGTCTAGGTGCAGATAGCTGTCCCATGGTAGGTACTGGGAGTGATTCTTACGTGTCTCTTTCCTATAAGGCTTAAGGGAAAATAGTTAAGGCCCTTTCCCAGAAGGTATCTAACCTTAAGTCCACTTCCTTGTGCCTGAAAAGGCAAGACAGCCCAAAGATAGGTCATTTGCCCCAGGCATCAGAGCAAATGTTCTTTGTTTTTGCACTTGCTTCTCACAGTCAATGATCTTTTCTGAATTGGCTTTTCCCAGCATTACAGGGACAGGAACCGGGATGAGGATGGGGTTCTAAGGCAGAAATAAATAGGGCAGGTTTCATGGCCTGCCTGGTTCTAAGTTTACATATACATAATATATGTATATGTGGTATAATGGTGTTCCCTAATTTTGTTCAACATTAGAGCTTGGACTAAAACCCTCAGCTAGTAATAGGGATCATTTGCCTTGCTTTGTTTTTCTGTGTATGGACTTCTTCTGGGGACCTCATAGAAGCAGGTCAAGGACAGGATTTGGGTTTTCCTGGATTTCTTGGCCACACACCACTTTAATTGCTCTTACTTTTGGCATGACCTAAATATACCTCAAAAACCAAGAAAATAAACTGAAAAAAACCTTTAGAAATAATAATGGAGTTTAATAATGTTATAAAACTACTGAGAGACAAAAGAAGACAAAATAAAGAGGAATATCCTATTTTTAGATAAAGAACCCAACAATGTAAGGAGTAACTTCTCCTAAAATTAATCTATAAATCTAGTGTACTATCAGTAAAAATCCCATTGATTTTAATTTTTTTTAAAAAAGTTAAAATCTAATTGAAAGCCTAGAGTGGTAGAGGAAGACAATTTCTGGAAGATGATTTATCTTTTTTTTTTTTTTTTAAAGATAGAGTAGAGAGAGGAGAGAGAGAGAGAATTTTTTAATATTTATTTTTTTTTTTAGTTATCGGCGGACACAACATCTGTGTTTGTATGTGGTGCTGAGGATCGAACCCGGGCCACACGCATGCCAGGCGAGCGCGCTACCTCTTGAGCCACATCCCCAGCCCCGATTTATCTTTATGTATTAAATTTGTCCGATGACTTAACAATCCCATCTTTAGGAATTTACTAGCATCCCAAGATACATAAAGATAGATATCACAACATTGTTTATAATTGGGAAACATGGTAGCTTACTCCACTCAGGCTGCCATAATGAAATACCTTAGACTGGGTAATTTATAAACAGTAGAAATTTACACTAATGGTGGCTGGGAAGCACAGAGTAAAGGCACCAGGAAATTTGATGTCTGGTGAGGATTTGCTCTCCACTTCAGAGACCGACTCTTGTTGCTGTGTCATATACAAAGAGGGAACGCTGTGCATGGTGGAGGGGACAAGGGAACTCCCACAAGCCTCTTCTTTTTTTTTTTTTTAAGTGAAGTGGGTGTAGCTCAGTAGTATATCACCCTTTTTTTTTTTTTTTAAAAGAGAGAGTGAGAGAGGGGAGAGAGAGAGAGAGAGAGAGAGAGAGAGAATTTTTAATATTTATTTTTTAGTTCTCGGCAGACACAACATCTTTGTTGGTATGTGGTGCTGAGGATCGAACCCGGGCCGCACGCAAGCGCGCTACTGCTTGAGCCACATCCCCAGCCCCCACAAGCCTCTTCTAATAGGGGACTATTCCCTTCATGAGTGTAGGGCCCTTATGACTTAATCACTTCCCTTTTCCCCAGGCCCCACTTCTTAATATTAACACATTAGGTATTAGGTTCCATGAATGGGGGCAAAGAGGGGGCACCAACATTCACATTCACATGGAAAATAGCCTACATATTCTATGGCAAATTAGTTGGTAAACTACAGTATGGCATACTTTCTTTTTCCTTTTTCTTTTAAAAAGAAAGCCATACTTTCTTTTTCCTTTTTCTTTTAATTAGGGAAAATTACCCCCCCCCATTATATATAGATAAGTGTGGAGGGATAATTTTGATGTGTGAATATATAGACATATACATACATTATGTATGTGTTAATATTTATATATATATACATATATATAATATATACATGCATTATGTATGTGTTATATAATGCATGTAAAGATATATGTATATATAATATGTATATGTAATGGGGATAATTTTTCCTAATATATGAAATAGAATATATATGTATTTTTATGTGTACATATAAAATGGAATAATAAACAAAACCCATGTACCCATCATTCAGCTTTAACAATTAGCAACTCATGGCAAAACTTGTTTCAGTAATACTTCCATTATCCCCACTATCATTTTCTTTTGAAGCATGTTACATAGTTATGGTAAATAGTTAAGCATGTTAAATAGTTCAATGACTGTCTCTAAAAGATAAGAGCTCTTTTAAAAAAAAAAACTAAACAAAGTACTTTTATCTTACCTATAAAAACAAACACTAATTCATTTATCTCACAACATTCTTTCACAGATCAAATTTTCAAGTGCCTCATAAGTGCCATAATTTTTTTTAACAGTAGTTACTTGAGATTCAAATAAGTCAACACATGACAGTTGGTCTATATGTTTTCTAAGTCTCTTTTAATCCATATATCTCCCCCTCTAACATCTTTGTTTCCTTGCAACATATTATTTATTTATTTTGTGTATTGAGAATTGAACCCAGGGCCTCAGACATTCTTAGCAAGTCCTCTATCACTGAACAACATCCCCAGCCTTTTTAAAATTTTATTTTGAACAGTGTCTTGATAAGTAGCACAAGGGGGCCTCAAAGTTGTGTTCCTCTTGCCTCAGCCTCCCGAGAAGCTCCAATTACAAATGTTCACCACTGTGCCCAGCAGAACCCAGATTATTTGTCCTCAGATTTTCCAAAATATGATTTATCTCAATCCAGTTAGAATGGTGATCATCAAGAATACAAATATCAATAAATTCTGGTGAGGATGTGGGGTAAAAGGTACACTCATGCATTGTTGATGGGACTGGAAATTAGTTTGACCACTTTGGAAAGCAATATGGAGGTTCCTCAAAAAACTAGGAATGGAACCACCATATGACCCAGCTATCCTACTCCTTGTTATTTATCCAAAAGAACTAAAATCAGCATACTATAGTAACATATGCATACCAATGTTCATGGCAGTGCAATTTACAGGTTCTGGAACTGGCCTAAGAACCTGTTAACAGATGAGTGGATTAAAAAAACATGCTGTATCTTCATAATGGAGTTTTACTCAGCCACAAGAAGAATGAGATTATGTCACTTGCTGGTAAATGAATGAAGAGGAGAATATCATACTAAGTGAAATAAGCTAGACTCAGAAAGTCAAGTATAGAATGTTTTCTCTCATATGCAAGTCAGACACAAATAAGGAATTAAAAAGGTGGGGATGCATCTGGTGAAAATAGAAGGGAGAACAGTGGAGTAGAGGAAGGATATTGAAGGGGAGGGAGGAGGGATGGGAAAGGGAAGGAACTGTGGAATAAAAATGACCAAACCATGCTGTGTGCATGTGTGAACATACCACGATGATCCTATTTTTATGTTTACCTATAACACACCAATTTTAAAAACAAAAGATCAATATAAGAAAGACCAACAGAAGTAGGAGAAGGAGACCAGGGGAAGAAAGGAGGGAGGGAAAGGGGAAGTACTAGGGATTAAAATGGAGCAACTTATGTTATATGCATTTATAAATATGTCAAACCCCACTATCATATATAATGATAATGCACTAATACAAATATTTTTTAGAAGATGACTTCCTCGACAGTATTGTGTCCTTCCACCAGAGGCATATAACCTTGGAGTGTTTCTGTGATGTTGATAGTTATTGGTAATAATGCCTAGATCCATTAATTTTTTGGACATGGTGATATCATAATTCCATAATTGCTTCTTCACTTATTAGCTGGAATACTTATATAAAGGAAAACTCCCTAAATGATTTGATTTCCTAATTGATACTGGAAATGCAGGGTAAGCATTTAATTCTCTTAATTTATACTTTTCAAAATAATGAGTTGATTCACTAGCATTCTCCAACCATTGCCAACTAGGTTTGTTGGTTTATATCATTATGAATTTATGAATTTAAATTTACTTCATATATTTCACCCCCCTTTCCTTGTTCATGGAACCCTGATTTTTGTTTAGGTAGTAATGACTCACAGAAAAGAAATCCTGGCTTGTCTGAGCTTGTCATGCCAAGCCATTCTCACTTGGCAGTGTCTGGGGCAGGCATGTGACAGGCCCTGGTCACAGACATGTGGTACAAGGAAATCCAGTAGGAGGTTTCTAAAGAGCCCCCACCTACTCACCCATCAACTTCCTACTCCTGCTTTCTTTCTGTTGTCACAAGATAACTCATTGGAGGGCCACCGCTGAAGCTCAGATTATCCCAGTATGTACATGTGACACATAAGCACGATTATGAACACTATTACTGCATACCTAGACTTGTTGACAGGGAAATCCATCCATGATATGTTGTTTATGTAATACAAATCATTAAACTGTACACATATAATTAAACACAGTTTAATTTATACAAGTGTTTACACTGAGATCTGTTTAGAAATATATTCACTTAAATACTAAGAGTGGTCATCTCTGAGTGGTGAGATGTTGGCTAATTTCTACACCTTTTCATCTATATTTTCCACAACATTTAAATTTTTGTGAATAAAAAAACTTTTATAAAAAGAAGTATCATTCTGAGAAAAAAATGAAAAAAGATATGATTCTGGGTGATTTCTATTTATCTCATGTTTACTTATAAAGGATTTTTCTTCAAATATACAATCCCATCATAAAAATATTTTAATAAGACTTCATAATTGGTATCACATGATTTTCTCTATGGCATGATTTTCAGGCAGGAAATGTTTTTATTCTGGAATAACACTTCCTCACAAACATTTTTCGGAAACATTTAAGCATTTCCTGATCTGAACATTTTTGTGGTGTGTGTGTGTGTGTGTGTGTGTGTTGTGTGTGTGCGCGTGTGCGTGCGTGCATGTAGCTTCTTATTACAATTTACAGTACTCTCTAGCCTACTTGAAAATAATCATCCTGTTAGAGAAGACAATTTTCAGAAAAATGTGTTTTGTTAGACACTTTCTATTCACTAAGAAAATAAAATTGGTACAATTTTCACATAGCGGTAAAAATGATAAGCAGTCTCCCCTTAGCCTACATTTACAGGGGATACTGAAAATTGAACCCAGGGCCCCTCTATTACTGAGCTACATCCTCCACTCTTTTTTTAATTTTTATTTTGAGACAGGGTCTCCCTGAGTTATTGAGGGTATTGCTAAGTTGCTGAGACTGAGCTCAAACCTGGACTCTTCCTGCTTTAGCTTTCCAAGTTGCTAGAATTGCAAGTATGTGCCACTCCACTCCACTACTTTAACCTATGTTTAGGAAATTTTGAATTACTTGGTTCATTTGATTCTCTCAAGAAACTATTAAAACTAAATATATTACATGTATGTATACATATATATGTATACATATACATATATATGTATGTATTTTTTTAAGGCAGTCTCTAGAGTAAAATGGAAAGGGGGCTTTTATTTTTGTAGTTAATGACCCTTTGCAAGGCTGGTCCTACCAGGCCATCACACAAAGATTCAAGGCAAGGCTGACCATTGCAGTAGATAAAGGAAATAGAATCAGTGCTATTCGTCCTGCATTATGATAGTTGCTATGGCAAATTTGATGTAAGAGATAACCTTTCTCTACCAGATCTTAGAATCTAAAATTGATAAGGCCAGGAAAACATGTGGGGACCAAAGGCTGGAGATGACTCCAGAAAGGGAGTCCGGGGGGGGGGGGCACTTAATGAACTTAAACAAAGGGCAGATACGGTCTGGAGGATGCTGTGAGAGAAACAGATGGACACAGGGAAACAAATTGACAAGTGGCTCTAGGAGTCTAGAGGAATTTCTGCAGTGGTTTTGAGATGGAGAGGGAAGGAGAAGGCAGAGATTAAACAAATACTTACATTATCTAGTCTCTGTGGTCATTTCCCTCTTGTTCTTTCTGAGCATCAATGGAGTCTTCAGAAGGATTTAACTTAACTCAGCTGGAATAGGAAAAACTGAGGACAGGGTGATTTCTGTACACACTTGTGTCAGAGCTTTACAGAAGGAATAGCTTGCACCTGGCTGCCAGCATGGACATGGTGAATGTCTGAGTCAAGTTATCTTATGTTTGTGTTTTAGTTGGATAGATCCACCCATTCACCTATGATTGACAGTAGGAATCATCGCTCTACACAGATAGAGATGTGACCCTGACCCAGTGTAAAAGTTGTAGCCATGAATCCCAGGGCTTTATGGTAGTCTTGAAATTCCCTCCCTGTTCTTCCCTTGGGGTCTTCAGTGAGATGTTGCTCCTCCCCCCTTCATGTTGGTGCTTTTCAATAACTTCTGGGATGGGGCTTCCTGCTAAAATGGTTAGGGTTAGGGTTAGGTCTTTTAGGGGACAGACTATCCTGAAGTTTAGTCAGAGGTAAGACAAGGCCTTCCTAAGGTTTCTTTGATACAGCAGGAACTCAAACCTGACCTTACCACCCTAGCCTGAGCCAGTGTGGGTCTGGAGAAGATATTGAAGCAGGTCTGTAATCTGGAGGAAAGCCATTCAGACTGAGGGTCTCAGATCTGTTTTGGGTTAAGAACACAAAACAACTGGTAGAATTACACAACACACAGTCCACTGGAAAATGTTTAAGAGCCCTATTTAGAAAAAAAAACTTTGTTTAGACTCTATTATTTAGTACCAGTGTCCATTCGATCTTCTCTCCTTCAGAGATTCCTATCTGTTTTGCTAGGGTTTGGTGCCTCAGGCCCAAGTCACCAGAGAAACTTTGGAAACCAATGCTGGTTTCATTTTGCAAGGCCGATATAATGTTTCTAAAAGCTCCATAGTATAGTCTGAACTGATGGTCTCGTATGTATCATAGTGGAATGATAAACAAAATGGAAATTTTAACCGTTTTTGTACATTGATATAGTTACCCATGTAGTAGGATTGAGGTAAATCCAGCTTCAGGGTTTACAACATTAAAGTTGGAAGAGATCTGCAGAACGTTCCTGGCCCTGTCCCCTGAACTGACCTCCAGTACCCACTCAAATGTCTGTTGATCCTATTCCACGGGACTTCCAGAGCAATATATACAAGGAGAAATGAAGACTAAGAATAGGCAAGTTAGGAATCAAGTATCAGTCAAAGCTTTACAACAGGGATGCAAAATAGGCAGGACTTTTATCATTAAGAAACGAGAAAGATGTGATGAAATGCTTCCTGCCTTTGTGGCCATGTTGCCTGCTCTCTTCACTCACCCCTGGCCTCAACCCACTTCTGCTTCCAGTATCTTCCTACAGGATTTGACAGGGATTTCTTTTGGACTTCTCTTCAGTTGAGATTAACAGTAGCTCTTTCTTGGAACACCTGGTCTTCGAAGTCATAGAATTCTTTGTCTCCATATAGCTCAACATTCTTTCCTCTCCTGATCTCTCCCTATGACCCAGCATCTCCATCTATTTAATTTCCCAGTTCAACCTGTCTTCCTGGTACCCATGGCCTCATATTCTTTTTCCCTTTCCTCCTCCAATGAGGCCACTTAAACAAGTTCACATCTCAGATTTCCCACATCTACTTAAAAGTTCAGAGGAATTCCTGCCCCAAAGAGACAATCCCCAGAAGGCCTGATGGTTCACTTTTTATTTATTTATTTTTTTAGTGCTCAGGACTAGAAAATGATTATTCTGATGTTCTGATGCCACGGAGTCTCTTTCTAGCCCTCATCAGAGGATACAGATTGATATATCCCTTTGATTGAATCCACCACTGTGGTATGGAGAATTGTGATAATGCTGGAAAACCAAAACCAGTGAATCTTACAATTCCCTTTTGTTCACAAAAATATGTGATCATAGGTCAAAGCCAATTTTTATATGCAAGGTTGATGTTTTTAGCATCGTACCCCCAAATCTCCTGTCTCTGATTTACCTTTGCCCTGAGCTGATTTGGCTTTAAAATATAAATTAGTGATAAGACATGTATGTAGCATTATTTGATATGTGGAGCCATGGCAACAAAATCTTCTTTTAAAGAGAAAAGGAATTAACAATTATTGAGTACTACTATACAGGAGACAGGGCACAATTAATCATAATGATATTGATAATATTCATAGCATGCTATTATGTGTCAGGCAATGTGCTAAGATCTTACTTGTGACCTATCTTAATCCTCATAATAACTTCATGAGATAAGCATTGTATTACTGTCCTCATTTATAAAATGAGGAACTTAAGCTTAAAGAGATGAGGCAACTTGCTTGAGATGAACTGGGTTTCAAACCCAGATCTATCTAAATCCAGCACCTTTTATATAGTATATTAGAGAAATGGGGAACTGACTCACATGGCATAACTTGGACCTGATACAGTCAGATAAGGATGAGAAAAAAATGAGTTTTTAAGTAGATTATTAATTTCATCTCAAATTTTCAATACATTTAGGCTATGAATGTAGATTTCAATGAAACTTTGGAGACCATTTCATGAGCTGAGAATACATACATGTCATTGTTTCATTCTATTTGTAGTTTTTGTTACCAAAAAGAGTTACATGATAA
Organism: Spermophilus citellus; assembly: GCF_964194105.1. Taxonomy (NCBI): domain Eukaryota; kingdom Metazoa; phylum Chordata; class Mammalia; order Rodentia; family Sciuridae; genus Spermophilus; species Spermophilus citellus. Next base: position 40,028,442 of record NC_138182.1, on the reverse strand, counting down.
ATTTTATATTAATAGATAACTAGTCTTAATTTTAAGCAGAAATTTTCTTTTTAAATCTAATAGGCAAAATATATAGTCTCATTTTTTAAATTATTTGCTTTTGACTAAGAAAAAGAATAAATATAAAACCTAGCTGTATTGACTTTCGTGTTTCAGACCCCTTTTAACTAGTTATTTAAGACTCAGTCCAAATGTTTCCTCTATCCTTGGAGTTAGGGGGTCACAAGTATTTGTTTGTAGGAGGATTCAACCATTCAGCAGTCTCAGGATTGGGAAGCCAAAGTCTCTCCAACAGTGCCTTATAAAGCAAATGAACTTAGGAATTTAAAACTAGCTTCTTTCTTCAAAGGATGTTCTTTCCTCCCCATGAAAACTGGGTTGGAAAAATAAAAATTTATTCAATCTTTTGTTTCCTTTTCTTTTTCTTCTTCTCACTACTTGGGATTAAAACCAGGGGCACTTAACAACTGAGCCACATTTCCAGTCCTTGTTATTTATTAGTTGGTTAGGGCTTTGCTAAGTTGCTGAGGTTGGCTTTGAACTCCCGTTCCTCCTGCCTCAGTCTCCCAAGCCACTGGGATTATAGGCATGCGCCCGCCACCTTGCCCAGGTTTACTTTTTAATTTACTTTTTTTAAAAAGTCTCTTGGGCCTTTTAGTCAGCACTTGCCACCCAGAATTTCTCTCAATCTATTCATTTCAACTCCTAAAATGAAATCACAATCCTCACTGATCAATCTGGTTCAAAAACACACATATATTCTCAATATTAGATAAATGCATATTAATATCTCCACTTGGAAAATCCTCTTATTTTAAAAAGGTAACAAATTGGATTTATTGTAGCCATATATCATTAAATATACAAAAGAAGGCATTTGTCCTCAGTTAAGAAACCATGCAAATCAGCTACTCTAAGACTTAATTTCACTATTGTCGGAATGGCAATCACCAAGAATACAAGAAACAATGAATGCTGGTGAGGATGTGGGGGAAAAGGCACACTCATACATTGCTGGTGGGACTGCAAATTGGTGCAACCATTATGGAAAGCAGTATGGAGATTCCTCAGAAAACTGGGAATGAAACCACCATTTGACCCAACTATCCCACTCTTCAGCTTATACCCAAAGGACATAAAATCAGCATACTATCGTAACACAACCACATCAATGTTTATAGCAGCTCAATTCACAATAGCTAGACTATGGAGCCAACCTAGATGTCCCTCAATAGATGAATGGATAAAGAAAAGTGGTCTATATAGGTATATATATTCAATGTAATATTACTCAGCTTTAAAGAGAGTGAAATTCTTATGGCATTTGCCAGTAAATGGATGGAGTTGGAGAATATCATGCTAAGCGAAATAAGCCAATCTCAAAAGAACAAAGTCCAAATGTTTTCTCTAATATGCAGATGCTAATTCACAATAAGGTGGTGGGGGGTGGCATTAGAGAAGAATAGTGTTACCTTAGAGATTAGATTAGGTAGAGGGAAGTGAAGAGAGGGGAAGGGAGGGGATGTGGGGATAGGAAAGATAGGAGAATGAAATAGACTTTTTTACTTTATGTATATATGTGACTACATGACCAATATGATTCTGCAACATGTCACTCAGAAGCATGAGAAATTATATGCCATCTATGTATGATATATCAAAGTGCATAAATGCATTCTACTGTCATGTACAGCTAATTAAAACAAATAAAAATTTTAAAAAGAAGAAGAAGAAGAAGTTTAGGGGGAAAGTGTATCCTCTCTGTAAGCTGACCTGCACTGCATACCCCACCCAGAGAAACACCACTGGGAGGGCAGAGGTTAAATAGACCCATAATATCAAGTCTTGGTAAGCATGTGGGGAACAGGCATTCTTGTTAGGAGTGTATGCTGAAACCTCCTCTTTGTGGTGTAATTTGGTAAATATTGATCAATATTTAATATAAACATATTTTGACATATTAACCCTATGTGTTAGTCAGTTTTGCATTCTGTGACCAAAATATCTGATAAGAACAACTTAAAGTGCCACTTAGGCAGCATATATACTAAAATTGGAATGATACAGAGAAGATTAGCATGGTCCCTGTGCAAGAATGACACGGAAATTCATGAAGCAGTCCATATTGTGTTTTTTTTTAATATTTATTTTTTAGGTTTCGGTGGACACAACATCTTTATTTTATTTTTATGTGGTGCTGAGGATCGAACCCAGCGCCCAGCGCATGCCAGGCGAGTGCGCTACCACTTGAGCCACATCCTCAGCCCCATATTGTGTTGTTGTTTTTTTTTTAAAGAAAAACTTAAAGGAGGGAAAGACCCACACAAACATATCCAACAATAGTGTTGTATTCTCTGGACATCTCTTAGCCCAGTCAAGTTGACTCATAAAACTAACCATCACAAGAACCAGAGACCTTCCTAATACAAACCTACATATATAAGATTGAAAAGAACATTTTCACCTGAGCATTTCCACAAGAAGCTATCAAAGAACTCCAACTAATATTCCCACCTTTTGGGCCATGCTCAGAATAAGAGGTCCTTAGGATCTGAGTCTGCTCTGTGACAGTAACCAGGGTGGGAAAAAGGGCTACGGGAGAGGCTCCAGCAATTCTTTCCTTCATACTGGGAGAGATGATTAGGACGTAGGCAATCTAAAATTACAAATTTTTACTGAACCACCCTCATTTATTGCTTTTATTTATATTTATTTCTTACCAGGTAACTGGTAATAACTTTGGTTGTTAAACCAAAGACAGTGAACAAAAATAAATAATTTTATGCAAAAAAGCATCAATGTTATTAATTGAAAAAGTTCATTGCAAAATTCTCTACTCATTTCTCAAGAATTACTATGTATATCATATCAATACTAGATTTATTTTAAGTAAAGATTCAGATTGGCAAATTCACTTCATTATTCCCTTTCTTTTTCTTTGATAATATAGCTTAGTGACCTATGCTTTTTAAAACTGTGCTCTAATTCTTAATGATTTAAAGGGAAAATGCAACAGTACCACAAAATGAATGAATTTTATTTCTCCATTATTTCTCTTCTTATCTTAAAAATCATTATTTGCTCTGATGATATATACAAAAAAGCCCTAAACTTCTTACCTTAGAGGTCAAGATTTCCTTGATTTTCACTTCAATATGGTATCTCTAATCGTATCAGCTAAAATGAGCTCAGCTATAAGGTACAGGGAACTTGTAAGAATAATGAGTTAAATAAGACAGAAGGCAATTTTGCAATTGTCAGAGACCTAGGCTCTAAATTGTTGTTATGTAGCATCATCGCGATGTGTGGCTTTGATCTTGTGGTCCAAGAGGCTTCTCTAGGTCTGGCCATCATATCCATAACCTGACCAAGGAGATGGAGAACAAGCGGAGGAGCACACATATTCCCCATCTCTAAGAACACTTTTCAGGAAGCTGCATACATCACTATATGCATATATCCCGTTGTCCAGAACTTGGCCATATGCCATACCAAGCTTCAAGGGAAGGTGAGAAATATAGTTGTTATTCTAGGTAGCTAGTACCCAGCTATATTTGGGGGCTTCTAACTCCTGAGAAGAGAACAAGAATTGATTCTGTGGGACAATCAATAACTTGTGCTGTACCACCTTCCTCCTCTCCTTTTCTCCTTCCCCAAAGGTGGCAATACCAATTTGACCCTGAACAATGACTGGGTTTTGATTACTCCTGGGGCAGAGCCACTGCACAGATGTATGTAGTTGCACAGATATAACTCTTCTTGGATCCTCTACTCCATTTCTTCCTTCATGCAGCTGAACTGGTAAACTGATCAAGCCTCTGTCTGGAGGATAATCCAAGGATCTTTGTCTCTAGTATCTTTCTTCTCATTTATAAACGGTTTATTACTCCCATGGAAGCAGTTGGCTGATAACTTGCTTTGGACATCCATGGAGTATGAATAAAATGCTCCCTTCCACTTTTCCAGAAAGATATGCCTTAAGGATTATAGGCTTGAGGCCAGTTGAGACCTAAAATAAGATTAATACTTTAGTTTTAATTCTAAGTTAAAAAATGCTTGGAATCAAAGTCAGAACCTCAAGAAAATGCTCAAGTAATCAACAATGGTAGCTAAATTGTTCTACATGATAGAAGGAGCCAAAGAGACTGGAGGTGAAAGGATCAGAAAAAAAACCACCTGTAGCAGGATCAGGGAACAGAAAAGAGAAGTGTCTCTGGGGATTTGCAGGCTGTGTGCTGTGGATATACTTTGTCAACCTCTTTTTTTCTCTTCTATGAAACATCTTGTAAATTTTACATTGGTCATTAGTGGTTTGTATAAGTAAATTCATATATATATATAATAGACCTTTATTTTATTTATTTATTTATATGGGATATGATGTTGATAGACCTTTATTTTATGTTTATTTATTTATATGTGGTGCTGAGAATCGAACCCAGTGCCTCACATATGCCAGGCAAGTGTGCTACTGCTGAGCCCCAGCTCTGTAAGTAGATTCTTTCTTTCTTTATTTTAGTTGTAGGTGGACAGCATGCCTTTATTTTACTTGGTTATCTTTTTATGTGGTTCTGAGTATTGAACCCAGAGTCTCACATGTGCTAGGCAAGTGCTCTACCACTGAGCCCCAGCCCCAGCCCTAATAAGTAGATTCTTGATGGAATTGAAAGAGGAGGAGGACACAGCTAGATTCTATCACTTGCACGTTCAGAAACCCCAAACAATCTGCCTTTGCCAATGCAGCGGGCATCATTCAATTTGTTGAGCATCTGAAAAGAACAAAAAGGTGTAGGAATGACAATTTTGCTCTGTCTACTTAAGCTGGGACATCCATCTTGTCTTGCCCTTGGACATCAGTGCTCCTGGTTCCTGAGCCTTCAGATTCAGACTAGGACTTACACAATTAGCTCCCCTGGACTTGGTGACTAAAGGTCTTTCTATCTAAGTATCTATGTATGTCTGTTTCTATCTATCTATCTATCTATCTATCTATCTATCTATCTATCTATCTATCTATCATCTAGCCATCCGTCCTATTGGTTCTCTTTTCTAGTGAAGACTGATTATTGTAGTTCTCGACAAATTCTTCAAATAGCTAAAAAAAATAGTCTTCTAGTTATTGTTATGCATTCTCATACTATATGTATTACAGCAAGGATATTTTTAACTGAATATTTTGTTTTTGAAATTGAATCTAGGTTTGTTTTTTAAATTAATCTAATACATTTGTTTTATCTTCTATGGTATTCAATTTGATAAATTTACTAGTTTGAGTCATAAAAATGGTTGAATAGCAGCAATTTCATGTGGTTCAACAAATATCACATTGATCTATTTTCCAATTGATGAACATGTAAGCTATTTTCAATATTTCCTTATTGTGAGCAATGACATCATGAAAATCTAATTATGTGTCTCTTTAAGTATATATAAGTTTCATTCAAGTGCAAAAGTTTCTGTACAGTATATTCTAAAAAGTAGAATTTCTGGATCTTTAGTATCTACAACTTCTATTTTATTAGGTGACTCCAACAATTCCCTAAAGTGTTTGTATCAACTTTCATTCTTGCCAGAATTGTGTGGGGATTTCTTCATATTGGACAACACTTGGTATTATCAGAAATTCTGACAATCTGATAGGCATGAAAAGCCATTTCCTTGTTTTTATTTGCATTTCTTTAATTACTGACCTGTATGAAAATCTTTTTACTTTTATATTAATTGTCCTCTTATGTCTTCATTTCTTTGAATTTACTTTTTTTTTTATCACTGCCAGTGTTCTATCTTTTCTTTTTGATGTGTGGAGTTTTTCATGTAGTTAGACCATTAAATCATTGTTAAAATATGCATTGCAAGTATATTCTCTGAATTTCTAGTTTGTCTTTCAATATTTTTTGTTTTATGGTGATTTTAAATTAAAAAATACTTCAATTTAATTGTATTTTCTTTATGAGTTTTGCTTCTTGACTTTGGTGTAGGAATTAGTTCTACCCTGTGGTCATAAATATATTCTTCTATATTATCACATGAAAGTCTTGAAGTTTTGCTTTTCACACTTGAATCTTTAAAACAACTGGAATTGAGTGCACATATGATACAAGATGAAAGGCTAATTTTTTCCTTAATATGGAAACATATTGTCCCCACATCACTTATTTACTTCATTTGTCTACAGAATTGTAATATCACTTCTTTCATTTGTTATATTTACACACATGCAAGTACTTTTTCTTGATTTTTTTCCCCCTGGTGAATTTGTCTGCTTTGCCAATGCCAAATTGTTTTACTTTCACAGTTTTATGGTAATTAATATCTGTTGACGTCTTTTTTTTTCCTTCAAAACTATCTTATTATTCTTGATCTTTTACTACATCATCTGAAATTAAGGGTCAGCTAGTCAAAGCCCAAGATAAATTCTTCTGAAAATTTGTTGGCATTCATTGAATTTATAGATTATTTTGGGGGAGACCTGACATCTTTAGCATACTGAGTCTTCCATGAATATAGTCAATTTCCTTATTGATTTAGGTCTCCTTTAAGTTACTAAGTGATACATTACAAGGTTCTCCTTTCATAAAGGTTTTTTTTTTCATATATTTCATTTTACCTGTATTTCTAAAATGCTATTATAAATGCAATCATTTAAAAATTACACCCTAATTGGTTATTGCTAGAATACTGAAATGTCGTTTATTTACTTACTTATTTATTTATTTAGAGACAGGGTCTCACTGTGTTTTCCAGGCTAGTCTTGAACTCCTGGACTCAAGGGATCCTCCTGCCTCAACGTTCCTAGTAGCAAACACAAAACACCATTGTGCCCAGCAAACACAGAACACCTGCCATTGTGCCCAGACACCAATGATATTGCTTTAGTATCATACCACCTTGCTGAACTCTCTCAGTTTATTTATTTAATTATGGTACGGGGATTGAATCCAGGGGCCCTTAACCACTGAGCCACCTCCCCAGCCCTTAAAATTTTTTCCTTAATGTGGCAAATTATCTTAATAGGTTTTCACATGTTAAACCATTAGGATAAATGCTGATTACTCAGGGTAATCTTTTACATGCATTGATGAATTTGGTTATGTATCATTCTGTTTGTATTTGTAACTATATTCATACTTATAATTATGTATAATTTTTCTTTCTTATCTACTCCTAACTTGGAAAATGATTCTTCTTTTTTCTACCATATGGAACATTTGGTACAAGGAGAGGTTTGATAAAACTTGGGTGTCAAATCTGGGCATGGTGTTTCCTTGGTATGTAGATTTTTTTAATATCTGAATTAATTTCTTTAGCAGATGGGGTGGGATTGATAGTCATCTAGTACCCACAAATCTATGTTCATTATTTTCAGCAGTTGTCTGCATGTATTTCTTAGTTCCTTTGGTTTCATCATTACATCCTGTATCAGTGGAATATTTTAAATCATTACCCCTGAGTATAAGTCTAAGTTTTGTATTTGCTCTTGAATCAATTTAGATAATTTCTATTAAAAAAAAACTGCTGAAAATAACTGAAATTGGAATTATAGAGTACATCCTCTAACCATAATGGAATCTAACCGGAAATCTGTAAAAGTAAAATAACAGCTAAATCCTTATAAACATGGGAAATAACTTTGTTTTTGTGGGGTGAGGTGGGTACTCAGGATTTGATCCTGGGCCCTCTATCACTGAATTATATCACCTAGTTTTTAAGTTTTATTTTGAGACAGAATCTTGCTAAGTTGCTGAGGCTGGCCTTGAAGTTGTGATCCTCCTGCCTCAGCCTCCCACGTATCTGGGGTTACAGGACTATAACCCTGTGTCTGGCCAACATGTAAAAATTAAATATATCATTTCTAAATAATCCATAGGTCAGTGAGAAATTCTCAAAGGCAGGAAAGTACATAGAATTGGGTGAATAAAAATACAACATGTCAATATATGTGGAATGTAACTAAAGTAGGAAATCTATAGCATTAAATGCTATGTTAGAAATGAGGAAAGGTTTGAAATAAATTATTTAAGTTTATACCTTAAGAAACTAGAAAATTATAATGAATCCAAAACAAGCCGAAGGAAGGAAGTAATAAAAATAAGAGAAGAAGTCAGTACAATAGAAAATAGGACAGCAATAGGGGAAAATAAATGAAAACTAAAAGTCGGATCTTTGAAAAAAGTGAATAAAATTGGTAAAACTGTAGCAAAGCTCACCAAAATAAAAAAGAGAAATAAAAAAAAAAGGCAAATAAAAAAGGGAAAGACACAAATTGTCAAAAGCAAAAATAAACTAGGTCAGTGGCAGGGCACACACTTGTAAGTCTAGCAACTCCAGAGGCTGAGGCAGGAAGATCCAAGTTCCAGGTCAGCCTGGGCAACTGAGTAAGATCTTGATTCAAAATAAAAAAATAAAAAAGGACTAGGGTTGTTTCTCAGTCATAAGGTGCCTGTGAGTTCAATCCCCAGAACTAAAACAACAAAACAAAACAAAACAAAACAAAAAGTCACTACACCAACAAAAACCTGGAAGCAGCCCAGAGGTCTTTCAACAGGTGAATGGTATGTAGTTTATATGGACTCCTACTCAGAAATTAAGAAGAACCAACTATTGATACAAGCAATGATTGGGATGAATGTTCAGGAAACTACACTGAATGAAAAAAGGCCCATCTCGTTTTACAGATGGTATGTTTCCACATGTGTAACTTTTTTAAATGATAAAACTTTAGAAATGCAGATAGATCAGGGATTAAAGATGCAGGGAAGGGAGAAGTGGGTGTTTTTATAATAGGGCAGCAGAAGAAGTCCTCCTGGTGATAGAATTTTCCCTGTGTTGACTGGAGCAAGATTGTACAGAACCAAATACATCTGTGCAAATATTTACATGTTGAACTATGGAATAAAATAGGCGGATTGTATCCATGTCAATATTTTGTTTGCAAAAGTTCTACAAAATGGGAGAATCTGATAGAAAGTATTCTTTGCATTATTGCTGATACCTGCATGTGAATCTACAATTATCTCAATAAAATCTCAAGCAAAATGCTTTACTAAATAATCTATGCATTATTAACTTTTCTCCTAATGTTCTATTTTACATCCTTTATTTGAATTCTTGCATGCATTGACAAAGTAAATTGATTTTGTGGATTACTGATGAGAAGGGAAAGAAAAAAATAGTACAAAGGACAAATGTGCTTTAACCAGCCGTCAATAGACCGTTCTTGGTTTCAGTGTTTTTTCAGCTGAGTTAGTCATATCAAGAATCATCTTTAATTAAAGGTATAGAACTGCAAGGAAGACACCTGACTTAGATGTGGTCAGGCAGCACTGTTTTTCAATAACAAAGTGGTTAAGACCTTTGTTCTTGGAATTCATATTGTGCAGGGCACCAAGGGGATGTCTCTTTTCAAACCTATCTGTTCTATCTTTCTACCGCTGCAGAATTGTTCTCCACGAGGCACCGTAATAAATGATGATTACCATCATTAATACTAATAGTCCCAACGACATTATGCAGCATAATGGCTCCAGTGATTATATAGAGAAGTCTGATAGGTCTTATTTTCCTGAGCTCATCCTGAAATTCCTTCTTGCTCAATATTATCTCATTATTTCTATTTATTTGTGCCTTAAAATGCCTTGCCTGTTACTTCCCTGGTAATTAGAAGCTCTCTGGGTGAGGCACTTTCATTTTGGTTTTCTTTCCACTGCCTAGAGCATGGTGGGCACCCCATAAGTGCTGTCCCAATTTTGGTGTTGACATCTTCAAATGGAGGCAGGTGGCTTCACAAGCGAGGACAGTTATTGCGTCAACCAGGATGGATTTGATAATTTGCTTCTAACTCATTATAAAACTGGATCTTCTCCAAGCACCTTGATTTTTGGACAATGAGTGCTGAACACCTGACTTACTCATTCCTGTAAGATTTTGAAAGTCCAACCCCGTCAGTCATTCTTTGGTCATTCTATTGTTTACAGTAAAGGAAGGTTGACATTTGACAACTGAACATTGATTGTACTATTTTTCAGGTTATGCACAGTACAGATCTGTCACCAGATTAGCATCAGAATCTGTGAATTTACAAATTTTTAAGCAGGGGAATGATGTACACACAAAAAAAAATTAACTAAGCAGCAGTTGCACCATCTATTACTCTGATATTTTTGAAAAAGGAAATAACTGATTGAGAGACACAAAAGAACCTAAGGAATTTGCAGGAAGTGTATTTAAATTACAATAACACGGCTGATTAAATAACCTGGATGCTGTTGTCTGAAAGGACCATGTTTTCCACAGGGGGTGTCAGAACAGTGACCTCAGTGGAAGTATCTAGCAAGTGTTCATTGAAATGGACTCACAGATCAAAAGTACCCACACATCTGCTGTTGAAAACAAATCTGTGATGATAATAATGGTAACTCAGAAAGGAATTCCATTGCAAGGAGAGTTGATGTTGACCAGCATCTACTTGCTGTGTAGAAAAAGCAATCTACACTGACTTCAGAGATTTAGTACCTAATCTGCAGGAAACACCACTGTCCTTAGAGGAAGAAACTTCAGACCACTTATGAGAGAGAGAGAGAGAGACAGACAGACAGAGGCAGACAGACAGACCCTGGAAGAGTTGGTGAGACCTGGAACTGAGCCACAGGGCTACTTATTCACAGGAAGTGTGGTTTCACATTTGAGCAGCTTGGGAGATTCCAGGTGTGGGTTTCTGTTCTCACGACATAAAATTGTAGACCCAAATTTGGTACCTTTTCTTCAGACCAACTAAATAACGTGCCCAAGCTTGGACAAAGTGTGGGGTGAGGGGATGTTTCAGATGGTTCCTCGCCTAGCGGGAGAGGGAACTTAATCATGGTGGTGTCATGTGGGGTGAGGTGGGCAAGGTTAAAATGCCACAGTAGGTTGACTTGAAACTGGGGAATGGAGGATGCAGGGTCAGGGCTCCTGGCTACCACGCCTGTTCTCTAAAGTGACTTAGATCTTAGGAAATGCCATTTTCCAGCTCTGTCTAGGATGATAGGCCTCTTCAACCATAATGACCTCTTTGCCTTGAATTCTTCCCATTAGGTTTCTTTTTCAGTGGTATCTCTCCTCACGATTGCTGCAGCCAAGAGCACCTGGCAGAGAACATTTTATTCCCAGCAGTGCATAACTGTCTCCTCTGCTGGTCAAAATGGTCTCAAATACAATCCGTTCTTCACTGAAATCGGAAAATGTTGGCCTTGATTTTCTTCTGCGTGCCTTATGGAACTCAAATGAACCCAACAGCTAAATGTTGACAGAAATCTGTGTTTAAGGGCTAGAGCCATATGCTCCTTGTCCAGGTCTCTGTGTTACAAACCTCCAAGAGATTCATATAGTATCTAATACTATAACAGTAATTAATAAAGATGCAATTTAATTAACAAATTTTTTTATTATCTAAAAATCCAAAAATAATAATAAGTTGATGGTCTAAGGGAAACACATCGAGATTTTTTTTTTGGTCCCCAGCTAACTACTAACCTTAAGTGAGTCACCAGACCTTCCTGGCTCCCAGCTTCCTTATCTAATAAAGTAAAGGGACCGGCCTAGGTAACCCAAAAGTCCCTGCCTGCTCTAATAATCTGAAATTCTATAGAGGACCAAGAGAAAGTAATCTTCTCCCTACTCATTCTATAAAGTTTCCAGTGATCAGTCGTATTATTCTGGTTGCTTTGTACCCAAACCAAATTGCTTTAATTGTGTAAGGGTAATTATCACACTTAAATATAAGTGTTTGAACTCTGAGGGACTGTGGCCAAAGGAACCTTAACATTAGACCACATGATCCGTCATTTAACTGAAAAGAAAATAAAAACCCTCCTCGTCTTTTTTTCATGAACCATCAAGTCGCCCCAGCTTGCAATGGTCTTGATAGGCTTTTAATTCGCTGTGTGACTCACCAGGAAGACAGAGCAATCGATTCTGGTAACATTTTAGACAGCTTGCTGATAAAAGAGCCCAAAAGAAGATATAGTATGCAGTTGCCAACCAGGGTCTTGGAGGGAGACTGAAAATGAAGTTGCTATTGCAAAGGCAGGAAGACACTCAATGTCCTCACGTTTTTTGTTTTTTTTAATGTAGAAATAGAAATTGATAAATAAATGCTGTCTTTTCTCTGGGGTAATTGCAATAATGATTCATGAAAAACTATTCATGCTATTGCAACAAAGAAAAAGTGATGATAATAAGGGGCCACGGGCAAATGAAGGAGGATGTTTCTGCCTGTTGAAAAGATCATCTTCCTTGGTCTTTGTTTTACTTCCTCTTTGGGCTGCTGACTTGTTCTATTATGACAGCGATAAGAGGCACTTTGAGAGGTTTTATAAATACTGACTCTGCAGCTTGCATTTATCAGCAGCTTTGCCCTGGCACCTTATTTAGACAAAAGTAAATGAAAACGAATTGTGCAATGCAATTTATCTTAGAAGTGTGTACTGTGAGAGGAAAAGGATACCTAAAAAAGTCATAATATACTTGACCAGAGGATGTAGGAATATAGTTCTAAAGAAGCAGGACTCCCATAGTGCAAATTGCTATGAGCACTCGATATTTTATAGCTTTTTTAAAAATGTCATTGATACCTACATTATGATAATGTAGGTAATTGCTAAGTATAAAATAAGACAACTACAACCATTTTAAGCGGTTGTGACCCAAGATGGTTACCCAACTTGTATACTATTATTTATGTACATCAAGGCATCTCAAATAAGGAAGAGTTTATCCCCCAGGAGACACTTGGCAATGTCTGGAGACATTTGTGGTGGTTGTAATATGGGAGGTTCTATTGGTGTGGTAGTCAGTTTTCCACTACTGTAACAGAATACCTGAGATAATCAGTGTTACAAAAGGAGGGTTTTATTTTGGTTCCCAGTTTTGGAGGATTCAGTCCAAGGTCAGTTAGTCCCATTGCTTTGGGCCCATAGAGAGGTAGTAGTTCATGGTGGACACTGCATGTGGAGAGGAAGCCTGTATCACTTCATGGTTGGGAGCAAAAGTGAAATGGGAAGAAGAGACCAGAGTGCCATGATCTGCTTTGAGGGCATGCCTCTCACACCTAAAACCTCCCATTAGGTCCCACCTCCTCAAGGCTCCCCTACCTCCCAGGAGAATCAAGCCGTGGGCCAAGCCTTCAACACATGAGCCTTTGAGGAGTCTCCAGATCCAAACCACTGCAGTTGGCACCCAGTGGGTAGTGGTCAGGAGTGCTGCATCTTACAAAGCACAGCACAACTCCACCAGCAAAGAGCTATTCAGTCCCAAACGTCAGCAGTGCTGAAGTTAGCAAACCCTGATGGGCATTATAAGGATAACTGGGTGTTTCTGTAGGGAAGGGACAACTCTGTTCCTACCAAGTTTGACAATTGACCAAAGATAGGTCAGACATCCAATACCCCAGGCCTGAGGTCAAGGAACTCCCTAACATGGGGCTATTAGGTCATAATTTAAGGTTTCTGATCCAATGTGCATGGCCAGAGGACACTAAACTGCACCTGAGTAGAAAACTCTTTGAAGGATATCACCTATCTTAGGGAGAGTATAAGAAATACTTTATTACCATTTCTTCCTAGAAGATTCTAAGCTCTTTCTTATACCCACATACTAACTATAACTCTTCTTAGGATAGCAAAAGAACAGACTAGAAAACAAACAGTAGTTCCAATGATTAGTCTGTACACAGGCAACTTCATCAGCCAGAACATGGAGGTGCAAGGGTATGTGTGTGTATGTTAGAGCATGTGTGTGTATGTTTGTATATGTGTGCGTGACTGTGTGTGCACGTTGCACATGTTCCCCAAATAAGGCAATTCAGATCTCATTTATGTAGGCTCTGTCTCTTCTTGCGATGTTCTGCAGGTAAGTTCACAACTGAGAGCATAAGGGGTGGGTTCTTGAGATTCACTGTGGCTCATTTGCCTTTGCCACATTAGATCAAAATGTTTTCCTCGTAGGCACTACAGGTGGGTTCCCCAGATTTCTGTTCTCTTTCTTTATTTTATTTATTTGTTTGTTTATTTATTTAGCAGTACTGGGGATTAAACTCAGGGGCTCCTTACCACTGAGATATATCCCCAGGCCTTTTTATTTTTTATTTTGACACAGGGTCTCACTAGACTCATCTTGAACTTACGATCCTCCTGCTCAGCCTCCCCAGTCACTGGGATTACAAGTGTGTACCATGGTGCCTAATTGATTCCCCAAATATTTGAGGAGGTTCTAGAGGAGTCTATCTCTATACTCTCATCAAAGATATGCCCACCTTTTGTGTCTCAGGGTCTGTGATATGCATGCCACAAGCCCTTCAGCATTATAAGACTTTAATTTTTGTGTGTGTGTGTGTTGGGGTGGGGGAGAGGGATGAAACTGAGAGAAACTCTGTGTTTTAAATTCATCTATGCAGGGCTGGGGATGTGGCTCAAGTGGTAGCGCACTTACCTGGCCTGGGTTCGATCCTCAGCACCACATTCAAACAAAGATGTTGTGTCTGCCGAAAACTAAAAAATAAATATTAAAATTCTCTCTCTCTTAAAAAAAATAAATTCATCTATGCTCATTATTAAATTTCAGTCAATATATTTATAGCATAAAGTGAACCCTAAGGTGTTATCTGAATCAAGTGGTGTTCCAAACAGATTGCAAGGTGTTTTAGACCTTCATTATATTTTTTCCACAAAAGTGGTTACCTAAGTGTATTTATCAACTCCATACATCACCATTTGTAGTTTTCCATTTGCACAATTTGAATCTGGAATGTCCCTAAAGGCCCATGTGTTAAAGGCTTGGTCCCCAGTGTGGTACTATTGGGAGGGGTGGAGTGTGCATGAGGTGGGGGCTAGTGGGAGGTTTTCAAGGAAAGGGCCCTTGAAGGGGATTGTGGAACATTGTCTCTTCCTCTTTCTATCTGGCATCCTGGCTGTGAGGGGAGCAGCTTTTCTCCCACCACAGTCTCCCTGCCATGATGGGCTACTTTTTCCACAGGCTCAAAACCACAAGGCCAAACAACCATGGACTAAAACCTCCAAAACTATGAGAAAACATAAACTTTCCATGAGCTAACATAACCCTTTCCTCTTTTTAAGTTGATCATCTCAAGTATTTTGTTATAGTAACAGAAAACAGACTAATACACCATGTTGCCCCAATATATACCTGTATGGATATATATATGTATTCATATGAGTGTTCTTTGCTTTTAGGAAATCCAGTATAGTAAAATCTTAAGTTGGAAAACAGATAACCTTTAAGGTGATTACTCACAATGTCAAAGAATTCTTTCCAAGAAGTTCTTTTGAGTGAGAACAAAACAAAAAACTAAGTCAAATCCATAAATATGCATTAAGCGACTAATTTTATAGCAACAGAGAAAGTGAGTATGCAAAGCTGACCAAAATTTATCATCAGTCTTTAAGACTTAAGTTCAAATGGCTTAGAAAGTATCATTGACTTATCATTAACCACACGATTGGTGTGGTAGACTTCCTCGTGCCCATCAGCTTCTTTCCTGGGGGAGTCACACATCCTCCACCCTTATGGGTCTGCTGAGGTTGTCTGTCATGGAACCTCACCAACCTACCTCCTGCATTTGAACTAGGGAGGGCTGATTAGTCAGTCTCTTTAGAGGGTGGCTGTAGAATTTAGGCTTGAGGCTGTCAGTGGCCAGATGTGGGAGAGAGCAAGGCTGAGAGCAAAGCCAGCACAAGGAGGGGCATCGACAGGGAGGCAGAAGAACCCTTATAAAATCACTTGGAATTCAGGACCCAGGATCTAAAACCTCCTAGCCCTATGTTTTGCTTAAGCGTCTTTAAGTTGGGTTTATGGCACTGAGAACTCAGAGAGGCTTGACTCATAAATGAGGCATCTGGGTAGGAAGAGGAACTGAGAGAGAAAAACTCATCCACTTCAACACATAGAAATAAATTGGAATTCTGTGAAAACATCACATGATTTTTAAACATCTGAGAGGATGAATAGAGTATAGATCTACTTATTCATCTGCCTCAAGGGTTTAGGTGAAATATTTTAGAGTTGCCTCAACCTGTCTGTACATACTGCAAAACATATGTCATGATTTATTTGAACAAATGATAATCTACTTTTTTTTTTAACCATTTGAAAGTGAAGTACAGACATTGTGTGGTACTTCACCCCTAAATCCAGCAGTACCTCCTAAGAACAAAGACATTTTCCTCCATAAATACAACAACATAGAAAAGGCTTACCGGCACTTTTCTCTCTCAGCCCTGGGATCTCCAGGGATCCCAGTGCAATGGTATTTAGGAACCAAAATCTGGGTCTCACAGTGTGTTCATTTTTCCTGAGATTCTAGTTTCTAGGCCCTTTAATAGAAAAAGCTGGAATACATATTTATTTTAGCCATGGCTGAACCACTTGAAGTCTTCTGTTCCAAATCTGAAACCACAGAGTCCTTCTTTTAAAATGGAGAGAGATAATACCTTAATTAACTCAACCCAGTGATCCCCACTGAGGAGTGTTTCTTGTTTCATATTCAACTATGGAACCGTTTACTTCTTATTCTACTCCGAGAAAGCTCAGTAAGGGAAAATGAATCTGAAGCCTGATGAACTTTTATGGTGCTCTCTTTTCCTACGCAGCATCAAGTAGGTTCCATTCCTTTTGCTTGAGTTGAGAGTACTCATCTTGTTATTTCTTACAGTAACTTGAAAAAATAAAAAACAAAAAACAAACAACAACAACAAAAAAAAAACCCTCCTATGTCTGAGGTCCTGATGGATCTTGAGACTTTGTATTTCTGCTACCAGATAACGAGGCGACAGCATCTTAATTATTTTTGTTGTTTATTATTTATTTGTTTGCCTCTGGGGATTGAACCCAGAGCCTCATGCTTGCTAAGTACATACTGTATCACTTATCGACACCGCCAGCCTCCTCCTATCCTGTTGCAGGTCAATGGTGTGCGGTGTAGAACTTTGCTGAACTTTGTGTCATCTGGGGCTCCGAATGGCTGTACTATTTCATCAAAAGAAAATTATTGTTCATAACAAACCAGTCTTGATCTTCAAGTGGCATTGCCTCATTATAGCGACCACCACAAGGACAAAAATACGAATTTCTTTCTTCTCTTTGGCTTTCTTTGAAGTCAAAAGGGAAACCCAAATGAAATGCAGATGGAAGTTTTCTTTGTTTCCCTCCCACCAACTTGGTTGAAGGCTCAAAATCCGACATGTAGCTAACACGAGAAGGGAGTGGCGGATTTTCCAGCAGCTGCAGCCAGGATTAACTGTGCTGCCTTGTTCCTTTGCCAAATCCATCTGTGAAACAAAACTGAAACAGGTTCCAGGGCTTTGTAATCCTTGGAGGTGCAGCAGACCACACAGGGCAGAGAGCCTGACTTGAGGAAAGCTGGGTTTGGGGCCAGTTTTGCTACTTTAGTGCTGCTGGCCTTGGGCTCTCTCTGAGCCCTGCTTCTTCTTTGCAAAACAGGAATAAGAGCCACTGCCTTGCTTACCTCATCAGGGCGTTGGAGGCTCAAATTAAACGCGATAATGTCAAAGAGCTTTGTGAACGCTCAAGATCTATAAATATAAGGTATCATTAGAAATTGAACTAAGTGATGAGACAGCTTGGTTTAAGCAATTTCAGACTTCTCAGCAGAGCTGTGTGAGAGTGTGGGATTTTGCCCCCGCCCCTTGGTAAGGGAAGCGAGGGCAGCTGGGATGGAGGTATTGATTCTTCTCCCCTAGGTAAACAGGGGGCATGTTGAAGTGCTTCCTGGACAAGGCAGGAAATATCACAGTGGTTTGGAGATTGCAACAGAATAGCTGAGATTGAACTAACAGGAGACAGAAAGATGGTAGGAGAGGCCAAATAGCACAAGTAGAGCAAAAGATGAGGTTCAGAAGTTGGAAACTAAAAAGGGGCAGTGGAGGGGCTATTGCTGGTGGCATCCATTGAGGCTGCCCATGTGGGTAAAGTGAGGGTGGGGGACAGGTTTCCAGGCTTAGGGCAGAGATTCCCGGAGTGGGAAGCCAGAGGTCAGCAACCCTGGAGGCCAAACTTGGAGAATCAGCTGGAAAAAGATTTGCTGTCCTAAACCAGTGGTCTTCAGTTAGACTGCTGTGCTTCCGTGAATACCTACTGCACGCAAACCACACTTTTAAATTAAGTTGTGCACAAAACTTCAATGTTATAAAACAGAAAATATTGAAGCTGCCCTGCCGAAGTAAGGCTCGGGGGACCCTGGGCTGATTGGCTTCCCCCTGAATCTTACCGACAGCTTCCAAAGCATCTCTGTAAGGAGCAGGGATCTGCCGGCAGGCGGAGGACCACTCTGTCTTGGTATATCTCCAGCACAAGGGAAGGGGTTTCTGTGTTTCCTGAACAACTGAACAAATACATGAGATAGAGCAGGTGTTCTGTAGGAGATAACCCGTTCAGACGAATGGGTTCAGTGGCTTCTGGAACTGCACAGTGAGGCTGAAACTCAGCAATGACCAGTGGTTTATAGATAAAGGTTTCTCCAGCTGGAGCCATGGACTGGTGGCTGGGACACTGTGGAGGGGAGGCCAGGGAGCTCTCTATTCATGGGAGTGAGGAGCCAAAGTTTTGGAAGGTAAGACAAGCCAGAACAAGAGGAAGCTTCCATTGGCAAGGTCTTGTTTACGGTATCAAAACCACAATGAGCCCAGCACTCTGCCCTTATGCAGAGGAGCAGGTTGTCTTCAGAACCACAGGCCACAATTAAAACATCTGGCCTTGGATGCTGCTATTTGCCAGGCACAGTAACAACCCTTTTATGTGGTATTGTGGGCAGAACAATGGCCCTGCAAAACCATCTATATCCCAATTCCCAGAGCCTAGGCTACATGTTAGGCTACATGTTAGGTTGCGTGACAGTGGGGCCTTAAGGTTGCTGATCAGCTGACCAGGGGAGAGGGCACTATGGTTCGTCCCCTCTGAAACTCATGTTGAAATTTGGTGGCCATTGTGGTGGTGGTGAGTGGGAGGTGGGGCCTTGGAGAGGTGACTTGGTGGTTAAGAGGGATTACTGACTTTCTCATGGGACTTCTCCTTTTTGTGGAGGTGGATTAGTTACTGTGAGAGCAGGTTGTTATAAATCAAGGCCACTGTCATGTTGGTCTTTTCCGCATGCACCCACTTGCCCTTCCGCTCTTCTGCCATGTCATGACACAGCACAAAACTCACTTAGCTGCCAGATCTTGGACTCACCATCTCCAGAAGTATGAGCTGAAATGAACCTTCAGTTTTTACAAAGTGCACCACCCCAGGTATTCTGTTATAGGAACACAAAACAGATAACAAGAGGGAAAGTTTCCAGATAGGCCCAATATAAACACAAGGATCTTTACAAGTGTCAGTGGGAGGCACCAGAGTCAGAGTCAGAGAAAGAGTCGTGATGACAGAAGCAGAGGTTGGAGTGATGTGATGGAGGACGTGACTGGCCTTTGCTGTTTTGGAGATGGAAGAAGGTCATGAGCCAAGGAAAGTGGAAAGCTTCTAAAAGCTAGACAACCATCCCCCCACCCTCCAAAAAAGAAAAAGAAAAGAAAGATTCTCTTCTACAGCTGTCTGTCCCTGATGACACCTTGATTTTAGCCCAAGAAAATCCATGTCCGGCTTCTGATCTCCAGAACTGTAACATTAAAAAAAGAAATGAGGTTGTTTGAAGTCACTAATTTTTAGGTAATTAGTTATAGCAGCCATAGGAAACAAATCTAGATGTTCTTAGCCCATATCTGTGACAGCCTTACCAGATGGATGGGTACCACAGGTTGTTGCTACTTTGCAGATGAGTAGGCCAAGTTTTGGGGAGGTGGAGCCACTGCACCCAGAGTGCAGTGAGTGACCCGATTCCAGGGCTGGCTTTCTTTACCACATGGCCACCTGGAAATGGCTTCACTTCCTTATTTCACAAGTGAGAAAACATGGGGGTGGCGAGAAGTGTCCCGACCTGCCCCAGTTCTCACACGAGTTGGTAATCCAGCTCAAACTGTGCCCCAGGAGGATGGTGTAGACCCGTGTTTCGTGAAGGCAGAGTCTCCTTGGAACGCAGGCTCCGAGTCAGCAGGGCTGGCTGGGGCCTGGGACCTGGCAACTCCACCCAGCTCATAGGTGATGCCCGAGCAGGGGGGCTGTGCTGGCCATTCCTGAGCCTGCCATGGGGTCTGCACAGTCCTGTAGTCAGGAGAGCCTGGAGCACCCAGAGGGATGAGGATGAGGAGGTGCTGGGGAAGGGAGAGATGCAGGCAGCCCATGCACAGAGCTCCGTGGAAAACAAAACAGGGAAAGACAGAGGTCATGAGACCACCCTGATTCCTTGTTCTTCCATTGAGAAAGATGTCACCCAAACGTGATGGTTATTTTTGTCATTTGAGAAGTCATTCCAATTCTGCAGGCATGGCTAACAGCACACACAGGTCAAGGATCTTCTTTCTGCTACAGGGACCACAATATCTGTATGTGATTGTGGGAGAAAATCCAAGTCTCCATTCTCTACTGTGGGTTTTATGTTGTTGTTTTTTGTTTTGTTTTGTTTTTAAGAAAAGAAAGAATGTACTTATTCTTCCAGAAAGATTTCTGAAAATTTTGACAGAATCAAGAGATTCAGGGCCCCCACTCCACCTCTCCTCAGCCCCAACCCACCGCCTCAGAAAACTGCAAACTCAAGACTAAGGGGACCATTCACTTCGTGACTTTCTCATGGTTTTCTCAGTTCTCATTTTAAAAAATACGCTCACACCTGTATTGGAGTGGGAGGCGTTGAGAGAGCCTCCTTAACCTACTTCCCTGCATTTGCAGAATTTCCAGCTGCCAGTGGCTACCAGAGCTGCCTGCAGGCGAGGAATGCTCTGGTTTCATTTTGAAACAAGTCCCAGGCACACAAGCGAGAAATATCAGCTTTCAGACACATGAACTCAGGGAGGAAACAAATGTTTGCCTGAGTGTTTCCTAGGGGGACAGAGGGAAAACTATACCTCTACTTATTTACAGTGGCTCAAACGTGAGATTTTCTTCCCCCATAAGACTCAACAGTATTAACTTCCTATGCTCCCTAATGTATAGTTTGCAAAGTGAAGTTTTAAAGTATTTCTAAAATAAGTTTTCTGTTTCAGCAGTGGGGTTTGCCTGCAAAGGTAGTGGTAACCCTTCTGGAAAATAATATTTGGATGAGTTGTATGGATCGCTCAGCAAGCACTGAGGAGCCCCACAAAATACAAGGAAAGCGCTGCACTGAGGACTGAAGGAAAGTCTTTCTTTTCTTTCAGTCAGGGTTCAGTGCTCGAGTCTGGAAGCTGAACCCGTGGGGAACTTGACGTGGTGGGCAGTTTTCAGTCTGTGATCAGGAAAGCATACAGCTTGGGGGCTCAAAAACAGTTGCTAGCTGTGTTGTCTCCTCCAGGTCCCTCTGCTGTCCCTCGTGTGCATCAATGCTATCCATGGTCCTGGGTCTTCAACTGCTAAATATGAATTTAAAATGCCCCTCCTCCGAATTACTGTGAATATTAAAGGATATCCTATGAATGGCACAACGTAGGCTCCTGAAGACGTTTCTTCCTCCAAGAGCCAGCAGCAAACAGGAGATTTTCCACAATAATTCATCAGGTCTTGGAATATATTGTTATCCTTTTTTGCCTCAAGTGGGCCCATTGCTCTATATTTTGTTGGTCGACCAGTACTGTTGATTTTTATTTCTTTTGAACATGTAAGCTGATAATGAAAGAGGGAGAGCTAAAATACAATTGTGGCAATCCAGTCATGGTTCTAAGTCCCAGGATGCCTACTTACTGCAAATGGGGGGAGGGAGGTAGATGGCTGTGTTCAGAAGACATGGTCATAATGAATTGATTGATTATCCTGGTGATGGGAAACCAACAGCCAAAGCCAGAAGAGAGCTTCTTCAGGGTTTATTAATTATTGGGGATCTAGAGGAACTAAGTTTTCCTTACTTTTCTGCTCTCCCTCAACACACACACACACACACACACACACACACACACACACCCCTCCTCCTCCTCCTCCTCCCTCACCAGCTGGCAAGAAAGTCTCTCCAGAGTGACACCCATGAAAACACTCCTTCCTTGCTCACACTCCGCCCCCTCAAGCCACACAGGTAAGGTCAACTCTGGTCAGGCAGGAGCCAGCCCACCCAGGGTACTCCCCAAGTCCCCTGAGATCTCAGGGAAGAGGAAAGTAACAGTCTCCCATCATGGTAGAAGGGCTGGCACATTGGCTTTTTTCCTGTTTGAGTGCCAGTCATAGGAAATGAAGTGTAAGTTGCAGGGAACTTCACCTGCGTAGACTCTGCAGGTCTATGTGACACTCTAGAAATAGGTTCTTTTTTTTTTTTTAAGAGAGAGAGAGAGAGGAGAGAGAGAATTTTTTAAATTTTATTTTTAGTTTTCAGCGGACACAACAACTTTATTTTTTTATTTTATTTTATTTTATGTGGTGCTGAGGATCGAACCCAGCGCCTCGCGCATGCCAGGCAAACGCATTACCGCTTGAGCCACATCCCCAGCCCTAGAAATATGTTCTTATGTTCTTGTTTTTTAGAAACTAATTTAATTTTGAGCTCCATCACAGTTCAGATCCTGTTCTGTTCCTCCTAATTCTTATTTCTCCTCCATCATTCTTCCCTATTTGTTAGTGGCATTGCATGTGTCCAGGGGATTTGGAGGGGAAGTTAATTAGAGATACATTTAGTGCTGGTTTTGTGGTATACATTTATTTACACTGCAGACTCTTCCACGTGGAGATTGCTAGGAGTACTCTTGATGCCCCGCTATGCTGACTCCTGACTCATGACAAGGAGTTGCAGGGAACAGAGGTCATTTTATGACATAGGAGTTGAGCCATTTGTCACTGGAGGTAAAAGGAGTCAGAAGACAGTCTGTGGAATCTTCTTATAAGTTTAACTTTTCAAAAAAAGCCTGCAGGGCTGAGGGTGTAGCTCAGAGGTAGAGCATGTGCTTAGCAAGCCCAAGGCCTTGGATTCAATCCCCAGTACCTGAAGAAGAAGGAGAAGGAGAAGAAGAAAATAATCCTGGTAACATACAAGTTCTTTCTTGTCAGGAATATACATGAAACTTATGGACAATTTTAACACTGTGTGTGTGTGTGTGTGTGTGTGTGTGTGTGTGTGTGTATGCAAAAACATTTGTCAAAGTTCCAGAGTTCGTAAACAGGAAGTCTATGCCAGGTGACTATAGACGTTCATGAATGAAAGAAACAAAAACCTTGATAGAGGAGTTTCAAAATTAAGAATAACAATCTTAAAAATGTGCATGAATTTAATAATAATGAGTTGTAAACTAGGGAGAAATTTATCTACACAATTGATTGTAGGAAATGATTTTGATCAATGCTGCTAGAGAAAAAAGACTGGGAATTATCCTTCTATTTTCTCCATAGAAAATATGACAAAATTTGTATATGGAGTGGTGATAAAAAATTATCTATTCTAACTCTTTGCTTTCATGCCTATTTATTTATTTATTTTTTCATATTATTGTTCGTAGAGAAGGCCCTCTAAATCATATAGATATTGGGGCCCATAAACCCTGGATCTGTCCCTGGTGCTAAATGTTTGATTGAAAACACCTTCCAAACCTGAAAAGCTCTGTTGTTGTTCAGTTGATTTTGTATTTTTACAATACGATACGTGTCGCATTGATCGATAGTAGCAAGACAGAATTCTAGGTTTTTCATAATCTCCTATCTCTCAGTATTGTTGAGAAATCCAATGGCATTCTTTCTTAATCCTCTCTGTAACATCTCTGGCGCTTTTCCTTACCTCTGGTGTTCTTAAATTTCATGGTGACATGCCTTGTTGGACCTTTCCCTTTTCATTTTTCTGGGCACTCAATGGGACATTTCAATCTGGAGATGTATCCTTCAGTTCCAGAAAATATTCTATCACATCTTTGATAAACTCCTCCTTTCCATTTTTCTCCTCTTTTCTTTTGGGAACACCTAGCATTCAACAAATATCTATTTGAGCCATCTGTCACTGGAAGTATGAGGAAAGTGGAGAAGAAACAAGGTCTGAAATGTTTGTAGTCAGAAGAGAACCTTTGGAACACCCTCCCAAGATTCAGTTCTCCAAAGGGACGAGGGCTCTGGTGTCGGTAAAGGTCAGTATGTACTTTTTGTGTATCTGCTGGGGATGGAACCCACAGCCTCATACATGCTAAGCATACACTCTTTTATCAATGAGCTACAACCCAAGCCTCAACAAATATTTTATAGATCTTTATTTTATACCAAGAACTGTTCTAGGCCTTTGGGACATGTCAATGAACTAAGGAAACCAAAATCTGTGCCTTTGTGACACTTGCATTCTTACAGTAATCGGTTAATATTAGATTTCCTGAATTGATCCTCTTTCTTATTTTTTTCTTTCATATTTACTTTTCTTTAGTTTTTGAAAATATTCATAGGCTTTATTTTTAAAGCTATTTCTGTTGCAAAAAAAAATTGAGCAGGGAACACAAAGACTTCCTATGTGTTCCCTTTTCCTGTTTACCCATGCCTCAATTTATCCTATTAGGAATAGCTCTCATCTGTATGGTAAATTTGTAACAATTGGTGAACAAATATTTATTTGCTGTTATTAAAGGCCATGGCTTACATAGGGCTCACTCTTTATGTTCTATGGTTCTATGAGTTTTGTCAAATACCTAATAACATGTACTTATCATTGTAGTACAATTCATAGTAGTTTCCTTGCCCTAAAAATCCCCTGTGTTTGGCTTATTTATTACTCCTTCCTTCCAATAAGCCCCAAACACCAAAATTTGGCAAACACCAAAATTTTCACTCTTTCTATAGTTTTGCCTTTTCCATGATGCTTTATAGTTGGAATAATACAGTATGCACCCTTCTCAGATTGGCTTCTTGCACTTAGTAGTATGCAGTTAAGTTTCCTCCATGTCTTTTCATGGCTTGATAGCTCATTGCTTCTTACTGCTAAATAACATTCCATTGTCTACATGTACCACAACTTATTTACCCATTCACCTATTGAAGGACATCTTAGATGCTCAGAGTTGTTTTTTTTTTAAACAATTATGAGTAAAGCAGATATAGATGCTTATATGCAGGTTTTATGCAGATGTACATTTTCAACTCATTTGGGTAAATACCTAAGTAGTTTGATTTCTGAATCCCGAAGCAAGACTATATTTAGTTTTTAAAGAAACTGCTGGTTTTAAAGACTACCACTGTCTTTCAGAGTAACTGCACTGCACCACTTTTGCATTCCTGCCAGGAATGAATGGTAGATGTGATTGCTATTAACAGTATTGCCTGACTAAGCATGTGAATCACCAAGAACCCAAACTCAAAACTCCAGTTCCTTTATGCAACTTGTCATCATTCACTCAAAGACAGGCTAGGACAAGACTCACAGGGTTAGCTGAGCTAGGCCAGCTGTTCCAGCTCCTGACAGCTTTCATACTTCACGGTTAATTTAGGATGGGAGGTACCTGCATCAATGGTAAGTGAAAAGGCCTAGCGAACCATCCTGTTTGAATGGTTTCCCAGAAGAACCAAAATGCCAACTGATCCTAGAGACTAAGACCACGTAGTAAATCACCATTTTATCATTTCATTTTACTGTTCTTGCTGTGAGATGGGGAACACTAAATCTAAGCACCAGGGTGCTATGATTTTGTCTCCACCAAAGAAGCTGAAATTGGAAATTTGAGGGAGCATGGAATATAGCTCAGTTGGTAGAGTGCTTGCCTCGAAGGTACAAGGCCCTGGGTTCAATCCCCAGCACTGCCACACACACACACACAAATTGAAATTGGATCCCTATTGTGAGGTATTAAGATGTGGGACCAGGGTGAGACTTTTAAGAAGTGATGGGGTTATAAGGGTTCTGCCTTCATGAATAGATCAATCCATTAATAGACTAATGAGTTAACAAGTTACCTCAAGGGTGGTAAAAAAGCCAGTTTCTCTCTGTCTCTCCCATACATCCCTCTACTATGTGATGCTCTGTGTCCCTCAGGACTCTGCAGAGTGTCACCAGCAATAAAGCCCTCACCAGACAGAGTCCTTCCCAGGATCTCCAAAGTGCAGCCTCTAGGACCATAAGCTGATTAAATTTTTATTCCTTATAAATTATCCAGTCTTTGGTATTCAGTTATAGCTACAGAAAATGAACCAGTATACCAAGGAACTTCAGATTCTTATGACAACCTGACTTTGCTTTTTTGGCTCCACAATCCTGTCGATTCACAATCCCCATCACCTCTGGTCCTAGCTACCATCACTCAAAGAAGAATAGCACCAAAAGCTCTGATAATCTTTCCAGGAAGACTCCAATTTTTTTAACATTTATTTTTTAGTTGTAGGTAGACACAATACCTTTGTTTTATTTATTTGTTTTTATGTGGTGCTGAGGATCGAACCCAGGGCCTTGCACATGCTAGGCAAGCACTCTACCGCTGAGCCACAGCCCCAGCCCCAAGACTCCAATTTTGGTCATCAGATTTGAACTTTGATTGAGCTCAGAGACTAATATGCCTCCAGTAATGTGAGGGCTAATCCAGAATATTATATTGAAAGGAAATAATATTCCTATATATTATGTCAGGTAGTGAGTAGAAAAGGTAAATTTATTTAGTTTAAAAAACCACCTTTGGTTTTTTAAAAAACCATCTTTGCCATGGGGAGGAAGAAATAAAAAAACATGAAAATTTTTTTAGGAATTATGAGATTATTTTTAAACTTTCTGAAAGTTTCTCCTTCCCCCTGCTTCCGATAAATCTCTTTTATATTTTGGATTTGGAGTGTGATTGAAATGTTCAGGTTCAATTGAAAAGACATGGATCTTGGAAACCATAGCTAGCTCTCAGTTTCTGACATCGAGGTCAGTGGAGGAAAGTGGATTAGCTCCTTTAAAAAGCAGAGAAGAGGTTGAAAAGGTTGGAAAGGCCAAATCTCTCATGAACTTTGGGTGGGAAACCCATAACTTTTATCTTCTGGGCACGAGGTAATGATGGCAATGATGATGATGATGATGGCGATGATGATGATGATGATGACGATGATGATGATGACGATGATGATGATGATGACGATGATGATGATGATGATGATGAGACGATGATGATGATGATGATGACGATGATGATGATGATGATACCCTGTCTTACATTAAAGCCTTTCATCTGTAGACTAAAGTCCAACACAACCACTAATTAATTCTGCAGGCAAGGTAGGCAAATATCATTATCTTCAATTTACAGGTGAGGAATCCCACAAGGAGGAAATGAAGCCCTTTACTTAAGGCTACATCAGAGTGCTTACTGTAAGTGAAGGGTCCTTGCTGATTTACTTTCCACTGGCCACTCTGCAGGTAGCCTCAGAGGGCTTTCTTTCAGAAATACTCTTTGATTCATTATTTGTGGTAAATGCTGTGGAAATGCAAGAGATGACAACAGAAAAAAGCACATGATTAGGTATTAGAATGGAAAGTGAAAAAGGACAAGAATTAGGGATGGTGGAGACAGCTGTAGATCTGAGAAGACTTTCAGCAGAAGGGGGCTTGTGATGGTATTAAGTGTTTGAATTTAGGGAGAAGAACTATTACGAGAGGCTCTGGAACTTTTTGCTTGCATATTCTAAGAATACAAGGCCCTGACTGCTCTCTACTCCGTACTTTCTCAGGGTTGTATAACCTTGAAGGATGAGGATCTCCTAAATCAAGATCAGTCTTCCTTACCACCTGCTATAAAAGGGGTGGATTCCCCAAGTTGAGGGTTCCTCTGTTGTGTTTCCACTCCTGCCTGACAGCTTTCATCTGGCCCTGTGTTGCCCCTGTGGGACTTGGAGACAAGGGGAGCAATAAAACCATGATGCTCATGTTGCTTGGTGGCTGTGAGTACTAGCGCTCTTTGTCTCTGACCCAGGAATCTCATGTTTTCTCACAACATTGCCAAAGCAGTAAAAGGCTCTTATTAGCTTGTAAGCAGTGTCATACTAATTTCCAGAACTAGTGGGAACAGCCTGATCAATATTAGGTACACGTACTCTGGAGGGTATTTTTGTGTCCCACTGAGCACCTTCACTGCAATTATGTATTTATTTTCCACATTTCCTACCAGTCTAGAAACTCTGGGAAGGAAGGGATATTATACTTCTTGTGCTTACAAAAGTGCCTAGAAAGAATGAATAAACAAATACGCCTGCTTAGGGGCATAGATTCAGCCAGTTCACAAGGAAGAAAGGGTTTATAGAATTGGGACAGTAGCTTCCTCCCTGTCTCTTGGGTTCCTCCCTTCCTCTGGGGCAGAGGTAGCTCCTTGCTGCATCTGACCCTTCCCTTTAGAGAGTTTGATCAGGACAGGGAAGAGACCTAGTAGAACGACATGTTCACCAGAGACTGATTTGGGGGCTGTTGTCACATTGCTGTCTAGCCAAGAAATGAGGACAGCCCTGGTCTGCCCTGCTTGTTTGAACAGACGGGCCTAGGTGGATTTCACATCTCACTGAGTGGAAGTAAATCAAGGCCACATCTATGGAGGTCACCCTTTGTTTCAAGATCCACAGGTGTGAATAAGAACACCTGGCCAGGAAACATGCCTCTTAGAATCCCAGGAGTGATCAGGAAGCAGGAAGCTCTTCTGTATCCATCTGTCCAGTCATCCAACTCTGAGGGTTTGTGGAGCAAGGATCTGGATCCTACACCTTCCCTGCTTCAGGACGAGGCAGGTGACACTTCTGAATTCTGCAGCTGGGTGCTCAGCACACTGGCAAGTCCACCACTGCCTCCTCCCCAAGGAAGTAACTGCTTCTTCTTGAAGAGGAGTTTGATGTGAACTGGCTCATTTTTTTTTTCTTCCAGAAAGCATGTTCTCTATTTGCCTAGAGGGAAAGAGAGAGGCATCTGTCAAAATGTCAAAGCCATTCCACCTTGTGTCTTCTCTCCCCTTTCCTTCTTCCTTTCTGTCCTCTCAGGCACAAATGGAAATACTACATTAATCATAGCCATGGATATTATATTTACTGGTGATTTTATTTACAAGGCTGATACTAATGAGATGCAATATCCTTTTCCCTTCCTTTCTTCCTTCTGTCTTTGACTCTCTTTCTCTTTCTCAGCAAACACTGATGGAGACACTACTCTGGGTCAGTGCAGGCAGTCAGGGCTGCAGAGTTGGTTCCAGATCAGCTGATCTAGATTGGGTCCTGAGGGAGCTTATTAGTGGTGGGGCCTTTGGTTACCCCATGTGAAGAATCTGAGGAGACCTGCCCTGGGGCTGTGCAACAGCTGCGGAGACTGCCCTTTGGCAAAGCTGCCTGCCACACCTGTTCATGCTGGAATTCCTTTACAGGAAGCACGGCTTTATATTTCAGTTCCAATTAAATAAGTTCTCCGACGCCCTGGTGGAGGTAACTAACACCCACAAGTTAAAACTCGCCTGAATACAGCTTGTGTAGCCAGAAAAAGAAGTGTGCAGACAATTAGTGGGTGTGGGAGGGGACAGGGACACCACAGGGAGAGAAGCATTATTGGAAAAGAAAACTAGGATCCTCAAAGACAAAACTCAAAACTTAGCTCTTTTCCTTTCTTGCTGATCTCCCTGCCCTGTCTCATCTTTAAGAGTGACTTTCAGTTCCTGCCACTGCATTGCTCAATGGGAACCAGGGATGATTTGTCTACATGCTTCATACCTGTGCTTTAAATATAGACTTTGGGCCCTTTATTCTAGGTCTGGCAATAATTAACTAACTATAAGGAAACCACATGATTTTCTAAATGAAATGGCATCAGAAAGTTTCCTGGACCCAATGAGCCCTGTAAATAGCTATAATCAGAGTTGGGCGTTTCCTCTCAGTCAGTGCCAAAGTCCTTTTCAATTCAAATCCAGAGCCTCAAGCATACTAGGTAAGAGCTCTACCACTCTTTTATTTTGAGATAGGATCTTACTAAGTTGTCCGGGCAGGCCTTGGGTCCAAAATCCCAATGCCTCTGCCTCCTGAGTCCTTGAGATCAAAGGCACACAACACCACCCCTGGCAGTGTCTGCTTCTTTGAGAATGGTTCAGGACCTGTCACTTCTTGGCATCTTGCAGACTTGTAACCAAAAGCTTCTCTGGAGCTGGAAATAGCACAGCTTTTTATCCTTTGAACAATTTTTTTTGAGCACTCACTTGGTGCTGAGCACTGTGTAGGAGTCTGGAAAGAAGAAATTGGTATTAAAAAAAAAAAAAGAAGAAGTAAAAAAATAAGAGTTTCTGCTCCAGACAAATGGCCTTCAGTAAAGTGGTTTTTGTTCTGACCAAATAGAAACTCTCCCCTCAAGGCCACAATGGCTAACGTTCATTTTTATTCTAACCAAAATGGCCTGAAGACAGGAGAGGAAAGTTAGCCTAGAATGAACTATTTAAAAAAAAAAAAAAAATTCCTTTTTACAGTCCGACAATATTTTAGCAATGCTGCCCTCTGCCGTGCAAAACTAGAATATCAGCTCCAACAGTTTGCACAAATTCCCCAGTGCTGGTTAGTTTAGAGAAAACTTGAAGGTCTGATGTTTTTCATGCTTTGTTCATAACCCCTAAAGTAATTGTGAATAATCATGTGCCCTCTTGCATGTTTTTAATTTGACAACTAAATTTGTATCATTGGTTGAAAAGTTGTAAAGGACTTTCTTTTCCACCAATTTCCTGCGCTTTAAAGAACTGCAGCTCTTTTCCAGCTACACTAGGAAGCATCATGAGCAACAGAGTCTTTCTGGACCCCCTGTAGGAGGTAGCGCAAAAGTCCTGTTCGGGAACCAGCACAAGTACCAGAAGTTTTTGGAAATGGTGGAGCTGCAGACCTAACCTGAAGAACTCTGACCCTCAGAAGGACAAATGCTCCTGGGTTACCAGATGGTTGAAGTCCACTCTCTGCCCCAAGTTCTCCATGTGTGTTCTGGGGCCCAGCAGCATGTGATGAAGCCAAGACCGTGGACTCCCCGACATGGATAATCACCAGACACTGGTCAAGAAGTATTATGTCTTTCTGGCCTCAGAGTGTCTGATCGAGCAGATCCTGTGAATCCTGGGCCCAGGCTGAAATAAGGTTGGCCAAGTCCAAAATATGGGGGTCATTACGAAATGTTCCAAAATATGGGAACATTACGAAATTTTACCAAGGACACAGAATTATTTAACATAACCAGCAGATGAGGTGAAGTCCACCATCAAGTTCCAGATGAAGAAGTGCTCTGCCTGGTCATGGCTATTGGTCACGCCAAGATGACAGATGGTGAACTTGTGTACAACATCCACCTGGCTGTAAACACTGTTCAGGGAAAGCCCCAGTGTCTGTCCTGGGGAATTCTAGTACCATGAAAGAATAAAGCTTTCAGATTGAGCTCATCCAATTTATGTTACCATCGACTGGTAGTAAAGCCAGCCCTTGATGTCAATCAAACCAGCCAAATTCAAGTTGCTTTCAGTGAAAAATTATTTTTTTTGACTGTTTTGGTGGCCATCACTGTGTTCTTGTGTTCTAAGTTTGAGGCAGGTTAATAGCCATCAGAGAAAACTCTCCTTGCTTCACTTTTGGGGGACTCCTTGTCTTAAAGCTGAGTTTTCTTATTGGGCCATTTTTTAAAAATATATTTTTTAAATTGATGATGGACCTTTACTTTATTAATTTATTTATATGTGGTGCTGAGAATTGAACCCAGTGCCTCACACAAACTAGGCAAGCGCCCCATCACTGAGCCACAACCCCAGCCCTGGGCCATGGTTTGGTGCAAGCTTTCACACGCCAGGACAATGCGTAGTGTAGTTTTGGGATGGTGGGAAGTGTATGTCTGTTCTGTAAAGAGGGGGAAAGGAGATGATGGAAGGTACATATGAGGTGGGAACAGCCCACTGAGCACCATGGAAACTTTCTTGGGCAGTTAGTTTTAGGAAGGGGGACCTACAGACGTGGGGATATGGAGAACAATCGCTCTAGTCTACACCCAAGGGTCACAGTCACCTAAGAGTTCTTGACTGACCAGGGCGCAGAGGCTCTTTGTGTTTGGTAGCACCTCTTATCTCTTGACTCTTGCTCTGGTCTGTAACAACTTTCTCTCAGGGTTACCTAGAGGGCATGACTATGTCATGCTTTTGCCCTGGTTTTTAAAAGATTAGATCTCTGGAAAAGAACCTTTCTCTATCTCTGCTGAGGCCTTGAAGATAATTTTTTGGTCCCAAAAGTTATCTAGTAAAAGGTGAATGCCACCCTCCAGCAGCTCTCTGCTCCGATTCACAGGTCAAAGGGTTCCTTTCTGGCGGCCAGCTGGACAGAGTGCCCAGGGAGAGTGTAGATAACTATGTCAGGGCCTTGGTAGGTGGGACTGTCTGCCGGGGGAGCACCTTGAATGTAAACTGACCCCAGCTCCCCTCTGCAGGCTCAGCTTCTACCCTGGGTCCTTCCTCCTGGGAATACAACATCCTTTCCCTCACACCCTGACTGGCTTGCCTTGACCCTTCTCTTTGTCAAAATGCTAACTTTCAAGGCTGAACTACTGTTTCCAGATTACTTTCTTCTTTACCTCAATTCCTACAACATTCTGTACTTTTCAAGGGCACATCTTGTATTTTGCTTTGTATTATAATTCTCTATGCACTATGTCTTGTGGCTTTTTAATTTTTTTTTTTTTTTTTTTTTTTGTACTGGGGATTGAACTCAGGGGCACTCCACCACTGAGCCACATCCCCAGCCCTATTTTTTTCTATTTTATTTAGAGACAAGGTCTTTTGGAGTTGCTTAGCACCTCATTGTTGCTGAAGCTGGCTTTGAACTCACAATCCTCCTGCCTCAGTCTCCAGAGCCACTGGGATTATAGGCATGTGCCACCATGCCTGGCTCTTACAGTCTTTTGAAGAGACAGCTGAATTCATCTTTATATATCCCAGCTGCCTAGCTCAGTATCTGGCAGGGGGCAGGTTCTCAGAAAAAAAAAAAAACATTAGGGCTTTAGGTCCCATTCCATACTGCTGCATGCGAGTTAATAGATTAATGTCTATTAAATTAATATCTATCCTGTTTCCACAGATGCAAGCATACACTTCTCACCAAACACCTGAAAAGCCACAGGATAAATTCTGAAACCTATGGCTTCTTTCAGAGCTACAGCAGAAGGCAGGCATGAAGGTAAGGGAACTTTGAGTATAATTGAGGAATTTGTCACGGCGATGAGCCCCTTTGGATGATATTTGTAAAACACTCCCTAGTGCTTCAAGGTCAGGGGCCCAAGTTCAGTGATGACCTTGGGATATTGTGCATCATAGGAAAAACAGGAAGCCAGTCTGGGTTTGTGCCTCTTCCCCCTATTGTTAGAGATACCACGTTCAAGACCTAGAGTTAATTCCTGCAGTTTCAAACATATATCAAGTACTCATGTCTTTGGGAACATTACGAAATTTTACCAAGGACACAGAATTATTTAACATAACCAGAAATCAAACTTCATGGTTACTCCCAGAGCCTATAATTCCTAACTAAATGTGTAGTTTAGACTTAAATGATGGGTCAAGTCTCATCACTTGGTGGGGACAGGATAGATGAAAAAATAGAATGAGAGATTAAAAAAAAAGTTCAGCCTAAATCATACCTAAATGGACAGCACCAACATCATTTGGACATTCATAAATCTGCAAACAAATAGGAGAATAGCTGGAATGATTCTGCTGTATGTTGGTTTTGCAAAGCAAATCAACTCAAACAAAACATGTAAGACTACACATATGGTGCGACTCTACATCATGTTCAACCAGAGAAATGAAAAGCTGTACTCCATTTGTGTACCATGAATCAAAATGCATTCTGCTGTCATGTATAACTAATTAGAACAACAATAACAAAAGCTTATAGTAAAGTAAAAACAAAGTGGAAAAAAAAAAGATCAAGAAAACAGGGCTGTGTCAATTGTCTTACACACAATGCATGAAGAAGGATGCCTTCAGGTGACATGTGCTTTTATTCTACCCCTTAAAAATGCAAGTGTTAGCTATGGAGTGGGAAAGAATTCTTGAATGAAAACATGTGCCAAGGTGTAGTGTGACAACGTCTCACCTAGGAGTTTCTTGTCCCAGCTCTGCTGTTTACCAGCTGAATGGCAGGCTGAGGACCTGTCCATATTAAACTTAAACTTGAACATTGGCCAGTGAGTTCACATAGGAACATTTTGGGTCGGTAAGTCATTTTACTAAAAGAATGTCCTATTTTTTTAGATGCTAAAGTTTAGAGACTCAGCCACCCAGTGTCCCATACAACTTGCCCTTCTTCATTGGGAATCTACTACAGCCTCTGCACACCTGTGTTTTGAAAATGCCTCTTGAGTATTTGGCAGCCAGGTGTTCCCATGGAAACCAGTTCTACTTGGGAGGGATTTCCAAGCTGGCTGTAAATTGGGGTTAGTGAGGGCGGCCTCCATCATACTAGGGAACAAAGCCAGCCTTTCACAGGAACAAGATGCTGGCACTGTACTGCATGCTTTTCCAACATGCTCTATAAAAATTCTTTGTGGTGTTCATTGGGTGACCTCCCACTGACCTTTCTCTTGTGTTCTAAACACTTTTCTCATGCCCAACTCTATGTGAATTTTTGGTTTCCAATGTTTCTGTAATAGTAGGATTGTCCGATTCCACAAATAAAAATACAGGACGTCCAGTTAAATTTGAACTTCAGATAAACAATGAATAATTTAAAATGATACAATATTTGGGACTTATACTAAAAATTATTTGTTGTTTATCTGAGCCTGAAATGTAACAGTACATCCTGTTTTACCTGGCAGCTCTGGACGGTGATTCAAATGTCTTCATTTTCATGCCTACGGGAGTGCTTGTGAGTCTCAGGCTACGTAGCCCGAAACTACCTTACTCTTCTAAAAAGAGCATGCGCTCTTCCTCTGCAAAAAGTTATCAATAACACAAACCAGATCCGCTTTTCATTAATCACGGTCCTGAAGTTTTCTGTCATTTCTGGTGCTTACAGATATTGCCTTTCTGTCTTTTACCTCTTCATGTCCTCCTCTGTCACCATTTGTCACATTTTCTTCAGTAGACATGTGAAGGAAAAACAGCTGTTCCCAAATCCTTTTAGCTCTGTGGGTTATGGAATCCCATGAGCTCTGAAACTAATAATAGGACAGTCACCCTATCCTTACTCTGTCACTAAGTATCACTTTTATGAAAAGATGATTAAAGATGATGCTTAAGTTTTAGGTGGAGTCTTTGGAGGAAACACCTTATTTAACATTTTTTGAGTCCACATGGTGATCTGGGAGGGGGGTTGGGTCAGGATGTCGACACAGCAGCGCCACCAGGAGGTTTCAACCCTCGCTTTTGGGGGCTCCGGTCTTTGCTGTGGTTGCAACCATTTTCTTCCCTTGCACTTCCTTCCCCAGAAAAGTTGTGGTTCCTCCTTGGAGTTGAGCCAATGTTCAGCCTCTGTCTACAGCAGAGTCTGTGTCAGAACCTCCTGATGGGCTGTGGGTTTTCTGGTCCAACTCGAGGTGGTACCACGCTCAAGGAAGCAACAGGAAACTAATTATGAGGGGAAACAGAGCCGCCAGGATGGGGAACTGCCAAAGATAAATGTGTTCCTGATTAACTGTGTGAGAGACACAACAGGAAGGTCTAATCACAGGGGAGTGTTTGTATTGTTAGAGATAAGCATATTTGGGCTGAGGCAGGTAAGCATATTTTTTACTTTTTTTTTTTAATGCAATAAGGTGCTGATAACTTGGTCACACACATAGTGTAAAAAAAAAAAAATCACAAGAAACCAACTTAGGAAGTGAAAATTGGTTAACATCGGGGCCTGCGTACAGAATCATCCAGGAGATTCTAGAAGCAGGCTAGGCAGAGGAACATTTTAGAGATATGTAACCATAGGACATCGGTTGGTTATACAAACCACGCTAGGTTGACTCAGACATGAAAGAGGAAACCTCTGCCAGAATCAAGTTGGAACTACCTACCCCAACATCTGAGGTCCCCAAGGTCCGGCCTGAGCCTGTGTCCCCATAGTGTCCCTCAGGTCCCTCTTACTTCCTGAAGAGTGGAATTGGTCAGGAGGTGCAGGGGCACAGCTCTGACTCTTTGCAGGGTCCTCTCCCACTGTGCCAGGCCACCAAGCCTGGCAGCATGACCACTTTGTGTCCCCAGACCACCCCTCAGTCTTTCTTCCCCTGCCTGTAATTGAAAAGCCCCTTCCTTTCCAGCTGTGTCTACATAACACCCCCACCCCGGCCTCACCCCTTGTCCAACCTCCATTCTTGGTGGCTTTGGTCAGCAAGAGGGTGGGTATGGGCTCTTACCCACTGGGCTTCAAACCAGTAGGGGAAAAAAACCTGCCCCCACCCCTTCCGCTTCTCGTTTAATCTTTCTGGAGTGACCATGGTGAGTAAGTCTTCTAGCTTCAACTAGGAATAGCATAAACTATTTCCCCACAGTGAGTTTCTGTTTCCTGTGGAGTTCTGGGTTCGGCTGGAAGCGCCCTGTTGTGGGCTGCATATTTGTGTCTCCCCTAATTCCTCTGTTGAAACCCTAATCCTGAAGGCGATGGTACTTGGAGAGGGGACCTGTGGGAGGATATTAGGTCTCAAGGTTAGAGCTGTCCTTCAAGGACTAGTGCCCTTCTGAGAAGAGACAGCAGAGGTCTTGCTTCCTCCCTGCCCTGTGATTCACAAGAAAGCAGCTGGGTGTAAACCCAGAAGAGAGTCCTCACTGAGAATCCAACCCGGCTGGCACTCTGATCTGGGACTTTCAGCTTCAAAATGGTGAGATACAAATGTTTGCTGCCCAAGCCACCCAAGCTATCATATTTTTTGTTCAAGCTGCTGAAACTAAGCCAGTTCCCACTGCATCCCACTGCAGATTTCTTTTCCTTGTCTTTTCCTCTGACCATTGAGGTGGTGGGTGCAGTGGTGGCTCTTAGTCTGCGTGTGGGGACCAGAGTCAAGCAGGTGAGAGATGTGTCAAGAAACAAAAGTCCAAACTAGAACTTAGTGGCAGTTCTTGACTCCTGGAAATCAGAGAGGATCATCCTTCATCAGGATGGTGCTTTGTGACAAATGCCACCCTCATATCCCCGACCCATGTCATGCTGTCCCCTTTTGGTGCCTTGTGAAATCTTTTTGGGATGGTTTCCGTGTGGCCTCATTCCAGGCATTGGGTGATGGCTTCAGGTAAATATTGTTTTCACACTGACCTTTACTTATGAGTGTGTGTTCATGTGACACATGTTTATGTGACGTGTCCTTCTGTCGAAAACTTCATGCTGGTCACCTGGCTTTGAAGTCCCCAGGCAAGAATCTGGGGCAGCTCATGGTGGTGATCCTCATGCTGATGGTCCTCATGCTGTCTAGAGCACAACCTGATGGAAATTTCCTTTTGGGGGTCATAGCATTTAAACTTGCATCATGGTATAAATTTAGGTGGTTTAGCCATGAGGGGCTATCATCTCTTTTAATCTTAGGGGCAGTCACAGCAGGTAAGCATTCAGACTTTCCTCCAGTTTTCATTTCAAAAATTTGATCCTCAGAAAGCCCAGAAAGCCCAGTACGGGGAGCAAGTCCTTTGAGTCTGGCTTCTCTGCCCTTGGAGATTTCCCGTGGTTATAATAATAATTTATGTCTTATCATCCTTTCTTCTTCTTTCTTCTTTTCTTTTTCTTTCTTTCTTTTTCTTTTTTCTTTTCTTTTTCTTTTTTTGGTGTGTGTGGTAAATTCAATCCATGCTCTTTGTTTAATAAATTATTTCAAATCTCTAGGAGCTGTAATGGGAAGAATGTCTGTACCCCTCTCCTTCTCTCTCTGCTCCCCTGAGGTAGCTACTGTACTCCGTAGACAATTTAGGGCCCAACACTAATTACTGCATATATTATTTCTTGATTCTTTCATCCAGTTTCCGCCTCAGGCCTGCCTTTCCCTCACTCAAGTAATTTCCTCCTAGCCTCCCACCAGGTGTCAAGAGGAATCCAAAAGGTGTGGTTTCTGTCACTGTGGCAACTTAGATCATGGCCACTGTCTGAGGGCAGGCACTGCAGGGCTTGCTAGTGGGGTGGGCATTCAACCCATCCTTTGTGAATTGTTTTGGTTTTCTCATTTAGTTTAGGAAACATTTCTCCTTTTCCTGAGGACCACCTCCCATTTTTATTCAAGGAGTGCTTTTGCTAGGGGACAGGGAAGAATGTGGGTAGGCAGGCTGGAAAAGTAAAAGGAAAATCATCTTATTGGAATAGAGGGAGTCTTCCTACAGAGAACTTTCTGCAGGTAATAGGTTGTGAGGTTTAGAGCACCTGTTGTGAGATTTTGCTTCCATGGAAATCATTATTTCAAACAAGATGCACCAGGGTTTAGCTTTCTGGCCTTCCCTGAAGGATTTGTCTGGGTAGCTTAGTGTTTTGATTAATTAACCTAAAGCTGAGATTCTACAGAAATGTAAATTGTTACCTTCCCCCACTCCCAGGAGTCTCTCTCAGGCACAGCCTGAGGGAAATGAGGTGGAGCTGGAATTTCCACCTGGTGTTGCTTTGTTTGAATTTCCATTCTGGGATGGGGGCAGAAGACCCCTGCTTGTGGAATGTCACACTCACAGTACCACACTAGTGAAACAAAACCACCTGAGGTGGAGACTTGGCCTTTGCCATTGATGCCGGCAGCACAATATGAATGAAATAGCCACCCGGGGATGCCCACAGGGAACTTTGGGTTTGAAGGTGTGATGAACTCAGTCCCCTAACATTCATATATTGAAATCCTAACCCTCAAGGTGTTGTGTATTTAGAGATGGAGCCCTTGGGAGATGACTAAGTAATAAAGGTAGATTCTTCACAAAAAGAATTAATACTTTCATAATAAAAAGTCACAGTGCTCATGTGCCCCTTCTGCCGTGCGACACAATAAGAAGGCACCATCTACAAGCCAGGAAGTGGGCCCACCAGACATGGAGTCTGCTGGCACCTTCACTACCAGAATCGTGAGCAAGAAATTGCTGCTGCTTATAGGCCACCAAGTTGATGATATTTTGCTATAGCCACCTGAGTGAACTAAAACAGAAAGGGGGGTGGTGGTATCACAGGAACTCTGATCTTTGTAGATACAAAAGAACATGTATATGAAGTTAGAAAAGGACATCAGATTCTGACTTCTCACCAATTAGTCACAGATGTATATTTTCCATGCAAGGCAGAGTGTGGGGATGAAAGGAAGAATTCAGAGGGTGACCAGAGCAGATGCAGCCCCCACCCACCCCAAAATGACTGTAGGCCTGACCGCATTAGTGGGGAGGGGTGGGGTGGGGGGGAGAACCAGGCTTGGAGTCATACATCTTGGGCTGCCACTGACAGGTTGGGGAACATGGTCACAAAATCTTATCTCTGGGGCTATTGAGTGTCAGTGGACACGAGACTGCTGCCCAGGAAACTCACAAGCTTTGCACAGCCTGTGGGAACTCAGTGACTTAGAAGAGTAGAAGAGTTTCCTTGTGTAGTGCTGCCCACGACAATCGCTTATCTGACACCAGCTGCTACTGTAAAGATGACTTGATCCCATCTGGGTTTACTAATTTCTTGGCTTTGAACATTTTCCTGCCAGGACCTGTAGAGGGTGTCAGAGAGCTTCACTGGCCTGTCCTTCCTGCCTCAGGCTCTCAGGGTCAGTTTCCCTGTTAGGTGCAGCTGGTTTCAATTTCTTTTAAAATCAGAAGGAAAGGAACCCCACAATATTAATGAATACATAATAATAAACTCAGCCTGTATTAGATCAATCTTTCTACCAACACAGCTGTCAGGTGTACTTTTGGTTGATTGATTGGTTTTTATGAAGGAAGTGGCCATGGAGACCAAAGTGCCTGGAATCCATGAAAGTCCTAATGTGGCTCAGTAGGTTCCTGAATGTACTTTGAAGAGTGAGTTGGTAGCCTGGGCGGTTGCCTGCCCCTGGTTGCTCAGGGAGTTGCTCAGGGAGCTGAACAGATCCATCCTGAAGAAAGGCACACGTGGTGAGTGCGATGAGCCAAGCTGCAGGTGGGGGTGAGGGCAGCTAGTGCTGATGGAGGTGAGAGGGGCCACATTAAGGCTTTTATTAAGATAGGGTCTGGCTAAGTTCCTCAGGCTGGCCTCCAATTTGCATTCCTCCTCCCTTGGCCTCCTGAGAAGCATTATAGGTGTGTGTGTGTGTGTGTGTGTGTGTGTGTGTGTGTGTTTAAAGAACTGAAGCTTCCACCTTGAATCCTGTAGCGATTCAGGAAATGATACCCCCCCAAATGAAGACCTCATAAGTAGGCTGAGAAGCAACATTTCTCTCTGACCTTCTCCTTCCTTCCTATATATTCTCCACCAAAGCAAAACATAGAAACCAGAATTCTTCTTTCCCCAAGTCAACCACAACAACTAGAATTATTAACTCTAACCCTAACCCTGCCTGTCTTTTAAGGAGCTGGCCATAAAGAAATTAAGACCCTGTCAGGAGCCATCCCTGGGCTGTGCGAACTATTCGCATAGTGGCCAAATGAGGGGATAGGCCTGGCATTGGGGGGGTGATCACCTCCCCCTCCAGCTCTCCTAGGATCCCACAAGGCACCTGAGATGGGTGTGACTTGCCAAAATGTCAATCAATCTGCAGATCACAGACATCAGAAGCAAGACTCCACCCTTGAAACCTTATCCCCCTCTAATCCCGTCCCCATCCCTTATAAAATAAAGGGATCCCGGGCTCACAAGCTCTTTCCAGAGCTCTTTTTCCAGCATGGAAGCTGACCCTTAAGGTCTCAGAGCTGTCCCGCCCTTGATCTGAAAACCTATGTCTGTGTTGCGTGATATTTCGCTGCTTGCTTAGTTTAATGTTGCAGCCAGCTCCTTTAAACCCAGTTCGTCTCGTCTGGGAGGGTCATGGGTGAGAAGACCCTTTTTTCTGGAGGAGTCCTGCCCATACCTGAGAAGAAAAAAATGTTATAACTGGGAGAAGACAGGCCTTAGGGGGCTTCCTCATTGGTGTATTTTCGTTAGCTCAGACCCCTTTTGTCTGATGACATTTCCACACAGCTGTGTCCGCTTCATGGAACCTAAGCATAGAACCAGAGACTTTCTGTGTCTTTAAGTCTTTCTTCTGAAAGGTCTCATGTTATATAAAACCATGATCAAATGAATTTGTTATGCTTTTCTTTTGTTAACCTGACTTTTATTGTAGCAACGTTGACTGTGATGTTTTATGATGGCAGGAAAAGGGTTCACCCACGTTTTGACTCTACAAATTTCTCTAAAATGCATCACACCCCCTAACCTTCTGTGTGCAATTTTAACTTTTACCAAAGGATGTGTAGTGCACATGTGTATATATACATACATGTAATATATTTTTCGTCAAATAGTACTAAAAGAGTTAAGACAAATCATGGGGTTCAGGACATGCCACCCTAAAATATAACAGTCAGAGATCAGAAACATGCTACCCCCCAAAATGCCTCTTTGGCATAAGGATTATTTTGAGAAACTGTAGACATAGGAGATACTTTGAAAACAAAAGTAGAAGTTACTCTTTTTTAAGGGAAATATACATCTATAAAGGAAATCACATACAAAGGTGTTTTTCAGTCTGTACAGGAAGAGAAGGATCATTCTAAATTGCTGGAAACTCACATCACCAGAGAGAGCCTGGACTTAGATTGGCCTAACAAACCTTACCCTTGGTTAAGGTGATTTTCCTGGTCACCTCCCTATAATTAGTTTTCCCTACAACTTTCTTTCTTTGATTCAACACATGGTGGTATTTAAGCCTGGGGTCAAAGCCTCTTCTTTAAGGATAATTTTTTTTTTCATACTGGGGATTGAAGCCAGGGGCACTTTGTCACTGAGTCACATCCCCAGCCTTTTTCATTTTTTATTTTGAAACAGGTTTTTGCTAAGTTGCTTAGGGCCTCACTACGTTGCTCAGGCTGGCCTCAAATTTGTGATCCTCTTGCCTCAGCCTCCCAAATTACTGGGATTACAGGTGGGTACCACCACGCCACACCAAGTCTATCTTGGAATTACTAATTTCTTGCATATCACCCACATGCACGAGTATAAGTTATGCATGTCAATAAACGTGTGTGTTTGTTTTTTTCTTGTCTTTTGGCTCAGGTTTCTGTCCCAGTATCATGTTAAGTATCATGTTACCAGATCCAGATTGGACTGCTTATCACTTGAAGGTCAATACTTGGGAGCTGAAATTTGTGGGAATAAAATTGGTTTCATTGAAGGGCTGGCATCTTGAGAAGGAAGGATCCTGATAAGACACAGTGGGGCACTCAGGAATGCAGAGGATTAGAGAATAAGGAGAGGCAGTTACACATTCTGATATTTATCAGAAATTCAACAGATGTTCTGGGTTCTGAAAATCTAAAGAAAGATTTATTTAGCAGGAAACATCTTAATCATTAGGCGCTGCTTTTCTTTATTTTTTTTTAAATATTTATTTATTTTTTAGTTCTTGGCAGAAGCAACATCTTTGTTTGTATGTGGTGCTGAGGATCGAACCCGGGCCGCACGCATGCCAGGCAAGCGCGCTACCGCTTGAGCCACATCCCCAGCTGCTTTTCTTTAGAATTTAGAATGCTGGGCAAAGGGAGGAGAAGCAAAAGTAACTCTACCAAGGACAAGTCCCAAAGGAGTGGCCACGGTTACCCTGAGAAAAGTTAGAGGAGAAATTATTTATTACCCTGATACATGAATAATGGTGGTTCCTTGATTTACTTTTCTGTCTTTTTATTTCTTATCCTTGAAGGTAATCACTTGCAACTTTCCCAACTCCTTCCATTTTTTCCCCCCCTGGTATTTAACTTTTCCAAAAATAATTAATACCTCATTTCTAAGGAATATCTACCTACTTCTACTTCTCCACTTGTTTGTTTCAGACAGTAGCAATTGTTGTTCTCTTATGGCAGATGAAGATTTATCTGTCTTAACATCCTCACTTTATATCTCTGTCTTCACATAGCTATCAGTAAAATTATACTATACTTTTTAAAATTAGTCTGTATTTAGAGATTTTCTGTTAGTGCTATGGAAATATTACTGAACCAGGAAC
Source organism: Spermophilus citellus (assembly GCF_964194105.1). Taxonomy (NCBI): domain Eukaryota; kingdom Metazoa; phylum Chordata; class Mammalia; order Rodentia; family Sciuridae; genus Spermophilus; species Spermophilus citellus. Next base: position 39,985,337 of record NC_138182.1, on the reverse strand, counting down.
ATTCTGCCCACCATGCAGTAGGCTGATCATTGAAGTCAAGAGTTTTGCAAAAGACAGAGAGTTTATTCATGAAGTGGTTCAACGTGAGGAGGCAGAAGCCCCAAGTTCCTAATAACGACTCAGGCAATGATTGCCATTGTGAACCACACACCAGAGATGTAATCTGCAGCAAAGCTAATGGGAATATTCTGCTTAGTTACTTGCCCTCTAAAATTGGTAATAAAAGCAAATGAAACTAATTTTTAATTCAGATTTTCCCTCATTTCAGACATGTTCACTGCTGAACCAAGTACTAACAATCGTGTTCCCTTTCTTATGCAGAATTTCGGTTGTCCAGAAGTTAATATTTGCCTCATTTTCAATATTTAGTTTTCTTTTTGTGCTACTCCTTAATTCTTCCTAAACAATCCACAAGATCAGTACAATGCCGTCAAAGCCATCAGAACCAGTGTGTTCCATTCCTTCCTCTGAGCCTTTGTTGGAACACTCATTCTTTCTGCTGCAGGATGGGCCTCCACCGCAGGCCTCCTGGGACCCCTCCCTGCCACTCTCCTGGGGCTAGTTTTCCTGATCTAGCTTCTTGCCCTTTCTTCCTGGATTCATTTTTTCCCTGTATTCTCATATTTATGCTTTTGATAAATTTCATACTTTAATAGCTTCCTGAGAAAACGTGCATGAGAAATAATTTTTTCCCCAAGTCATTACGTTTCTGAGAATGCCTTAATTTCACACCTCTAATCCATAGATTGGCTTCCTTATCCTATTCCTATTTGAAAGCATTTCTTCGTTGCATCCTAGCTTTGCAGAATTGTTGAGAAGTCTCGAGTCATTTTTATTTTTTAGGCTTATAGGTGATTGTGTTTTCTTTGGGAGAAGCTTTGAGGATGCTCTATCAATCACAGGAATTCTGTATCTTCACAGTATGCTTTGATGTGGAGTTTCTCACGCACAGCATTGGACATTTGGTGGGTTCTTTTCAAATCTCTTGTACTCTTTCTTTAAAGTGTTCTTCCCTACATTTTCCCCCAATAATCCCTTTCTGAATCTACATTCTGTACCTGATTAGATCCCTCCTTCCAGTTACCCATCTCTTTGCCTCATTGTGTTATTTTCTATGACGTCGATTAGCTTTTTCTTCCAAGTTTTCTGCACACAGAAAGGCCCCAGAATCTACAAAATTTTATCACCTGTCAAAACTGTGTCGACACTGCTTGTTCATCCTTGCTTTTTCTTGTGTTTTATACCTTTTTAATTCCTCAGTTATCACATTGGTGAGGGTTAGCAGAAAAAGCATTTGAGGGAGCAGTATTGGTAAGGTCTAGTATTGGGACAACCTGGTGGTTTTATTCCTACCTTGTTACTGATCTTCTTAATCCAAGGGGCCTGGATACACTATTGGGTTCAGCCCCAATCTTTCACTTCCAGCTGACCCTGACAGAGTGACTGATGGAATCATTCCTGGATTGCAGTCCTGGGAAGTCAGCTCACACCCCAGCTCTGTACTTTATTAGCAGTGCTAGCTTTGACAAGGCACTTAGTGCCACCATGTCCTTCTTGGTAAGATGGCTCTATTATACCTGCTATACCCTATGGCAGTGGTTATTGTGAGCTCAGATCCAATGGGTCATGTGTAAGAGTGCTGGTAAGCTGCAAGGCATCACACACATGTACATTAGAATCCACAGTGAATAGGTAGAGCCGAGAGCTGGTTGTGTAACTCAGGGAAAACCTAAACAAACCCTCTAGCTTCACTGGCTTTTAGTTGATTTTAAAAACCACTGATTTGGAAGTCACATAGCTGAACAACATATTATTAGTCTCCTACTATCTCTGCTGTAGATGATACCCCTTACAAAGGCCACCTAATGGATTAAAACTATTCTCCAGTGAAAGTTGTCTTTTTGCTCCCCTCCCTTATTCTGTATCTTAATGACTAACTGCAAAGTTAGCTATTCTTGAAAACAATGAAACTTTCTAATTGTTTGTTTGTTTGTTTTAGTGCTAGGGATTGAACCCAGGGGCTTGCATATGCTAGGCAAGTGCTATATTGAGCTATACCTCCAATCCATTATTCATTAAAAGCTTTTCTTTTTTCTTTTTTAAATACATTTTTTTAGTTGTAGATGGATACAATACCTTTATTTTATTTGTTTACTTTTATGTGCTGCTGGGGGATCAAACTCAGTGCCTCACACATGCTAGGCAAGCACTCTATCACTGATCCACCACCCAGCCGGGAACTTTTCTTTAGAGTCACAGAACCCAGAAAATTGGGTTAACTTTCAGATAATAGCAACATGTGCACCAGAAAAGCAGACTATTGTAGAATTTATGACTACCCTAGCACCTAGCCCTCATCTGAGACTAAAAGATATTTTTTTTTTCAGGTTTAGGAGGGCTGAGGCAGGACGATTGTAAGTGCAAGGCCAGCCTCAGCAATTTAGCAAGGCCCTAAGCAACTTAGTGACCCTGTCTCACTAAGTGTGGCTCATTGGTGAAGCACTCCTGTGTTCAATCCCTGGTAACAAACAGACAAAACCCCCCCAAACAAAACAAATAAAAAACTTCCCCAAGTCCTTATGTAAGCCTTGTACCTGTGACCCCTAGGGAAGATGGATCCAACCCAGAGTCTCATGCATGCCAGGCAAGTGCTCTACCATTGAGCTACATCCCCAGCTCAGAAGATAGCCTTTTTTTAGGACAAGAGTCCCCATCTTCCACCTTGCCAGCTTGTTGTCAATAAAGGTCTTTCTTCTGTATCATGCTGTCTCTCAAGTTATTGGCATCATCATTGGAATTGGACCTTTCATGGTTAGAGTTGCTCAGGAGGGTTCTCACACGTGGAGGCAGATGTAAGCTTTGCTACTTCCTGGTTATCTGCCCCTCCCACAACCTTGCTATTGACCATGGTTAGACCGTTGGGATCCTGGAACATGGGAACTCAGTTGACCTTCGTGGAGGACATGAGCATGAATGGACATGTGCTAACAGGACTCCCTTTAAGAAACACAAATGGGCAGTTGAGGAGGCTTCAGTTTACCCCCCTTTTAAGCAAGGTGACCAGGGTGCTCACATGGAATCACCAAGAGCAGTGAGTAGAAGGTGAACATATGACACAGTCACAACTGTCCTGTAGCTGGTCTGAAGAAAGAATGTGCCAACCAGAGAGCAGATCTGCAGGGAAAAGTGGAGCAAAAGTTGTCTGTATCTTCAGTACCATCTCATGAAGAAGATAGAAAGTTGGGAGCGTGTGCAGTAAGTATATCTGCTTGGAAGCTGCGTTCTCTCTCTCTTTTTAAATTTGTTCTCATTAGTTATACATGGCAGTAGAATGCATTCTGACACATCATAGTTAAATGGAGTATAACTTCTCATTCCCCTGGTGTACATGATGTCGATTACACTGATCGTGTAATCATGTAGCTGCATTCTCTTAACGAACAGCTATGCCCGCTCACATAAGCTGATCAAATCTAAAAGAACAATAAAACAAAATTACTCTTTCCTAACATTATGCTGATTAAAGAATGCTTCATGTACACATCATTCAGCAAACTCTCTTAGGTGCCTGGGATACAGCAGTGAGCAAGACAGGCAAAGATGCCTGCCCTCATGGAGCCTATCTTCTATGAAAACAGCAACCTTTGAGTGATTATTCACTATCCCAGGGATTGGAGTGACAGTAATCAGTGCTAAGACTAGCCCTCTAGAGATGCACAGCTAATGGAAGTGGCTTATTAATTAGACTTTTCCATTGGGAGAGAATGACTAATTAGCCTATTGGAATGCCCAGTCCCATTGGCACATTGTAGAATAATTAATTGCATTATCATCTCCTATGAGTTTGGTTAGCTCGAGGTAGTTCCCAATACTCAACTCTGTACTGATTGGGCTTCCACACCCAGACAACTCAGCTAGACCCTGGAAAGTGCTGAAGCTAATTTTCCTCAGCCATACCAGCCCAAAATATCCTATAACTTCTCTATTGAGTCTCTCTCTTTTTCTAACCTCAACAGAGACATTCGTTATATCATCCACAATCATACTCGTACAGAGCAGTTAAAAGTGAGCCATTCATATATTTATTCCTCAAATATTTCTTTTTTAAAATATTTATTTTTAGTTGTAGTTGGGCCTTTATTTTATTTATTTATTTTTATGTGGTTCTGAGGATCGAAACCAGGGCTTTCTTTGTACGTGGTAGACAAATGCTCTACCGCTGAGCCACAACCCCAGCCCTGTCTAATATTTCTTGAGACCTATTGTAAGTCAGACCCCGTGTCCACAAGAGGAACACAGCAGCCGTCTTCCTCAGGAGCTTGCCATCAGCTGATGAGGGGACATAGTGGCCAGTTCTTTTGATGGACCAAGTTGAATTCTGGTCCTGGGTCTGCTACTCACTTGAGTTCGTGGCCTTAATGACCTCTGCTGCAATCTGGAAATGGATCAGATGATGTGGCTGTCTGGTTTAATATTTCCATATCAAGAAGGTGTGGGGACTCCTCCTGTGAGCGTGACTGTGAGTAAAAAGTCATACACAGTTTGGCAGAGAAGGGGAGAGGAGGAAGGATGTATGATTTTGCCGATTTTGTATTTTCCCCCGTCTTTTCCAGTAGTAGAAGGGAGCCACTGTGCAGGGGTTGGGTCTTGGAGTGCCTGCCTCCTTCGGCTAACAAGGCAGAGCTCATGGCATAATAGGTACAATAAACAGGGTTTGAAGGCCCTGGCAGAGGAACATCCTGAGCTCAGCCAGAGGACCCCAGGCAGAACTGAACTTGAGTCAGCACAGAGTGCTGTGCTCCATGGGGCTTTTCTGCGGCCTTCCTGAGGCTGGAATTGCCTCTTAGTATCTGGATTGCAACATCCAGGTGGAGAAGAAAACCAGCCTCTTCCCAAACGGCATTTTCACTCCTCTCATTAACTGCTTCCTTTAAATTCAGTTTTCTCAAAGGAGGTACAGAGGTGGGGATCCTTTTCTCTTGAAGTGTAACCTTCTGACATTGGTGCTGTCTGTGTACTCTGGCCTCTGCTAGCATCAGATCAACTGAAATGTTTTGCTTATTCCCTTAGTAATTATTTAGTAAGACCCTACTAAGGGCCAGGCCCTGTTCTCTGGGGATTTTGTAGTGAACAAAAGAAAATAAGCCATATCCTCATCAAATTTACTTTCTGTGGGAAAAAAGACAATAAACAAATAAGCACATAAATATATAGTATCCAATTGTTCGGAAATGAAATATAGCCAGGTAAGAGGATAAGGAATAGATTTTGTTGGGGGATGCTGGTTAAGGGATTCTGGGAAGTCCTCATACCTCCGAGGTGACGTGTGAGCAGGATTCCTTATGAATGGATTTTTCCAGTTTCCCAAATTTGCCTCTTTAAATGCCCCAAACAATTTTATGTTAATAATTTTGACTAAAATTACTTTCAGTGCTTTGTACATCTCTGCTTTATAATGCAGGAGCCCAGAATAACCCAATCTTAAAAGAGCTGAATCATTTTTGGGAACATTTTTATAGCCAATTCCCTGGGCTATAATAAATACCAGTGTTTTTCGAAATGTGGCCCCTGGACCAGCAGCAGCAGCAGCAGTCCCTAGAATTTGTTAGAAATGCAATTTCAGAGTCTGAAACTTTGGGGTGAGGCCCAAAAATGTGTGCTTTATCAAGCCTTCAAGGAGATTCTGGGGCTCATTCAAGTTTGAGAAGGGCTGATGGATACCCTTGAGAACCAGGGAAATGGGAGCATCTTTGCTCATCTCAGCAGGCTGCCTTGCTCTTGAGTTCCCTCCTGGCTCCTTTCTGTAGGTTTCACTGTGGTCTCAGTGTTTCTTCCTCACTGTTGTCAGTAGTCTAATTTTTATCTCCTTCTAATTGGCTGCTTCTAATCTGTTCTGTGCCAAGAAACAGAACACCAGCCATAGCTTTGTTACATAGAAAGTAGGAATAAATTCCAGGGCTGCTGGGCCCCCTGGCTTGGGTCTTTGCCCTCAAGACATTCAGCATAATGGAAAGCACACAGTCTCTGGAGTCAGATAGACTTGGATTTCAGTCCAGAATCCCAACAGTCGGGGGATTCTGCCAGCTGCTGAGCATGTCTCTATCCATGATGCCTTCTGTAAATGGGAATCCACTGGACCTGTTGAGAAGGACCTCAGCTAAAACTCCATTGACCTCCTATGTTACTCAGGGTTTTCCATAAGAATCATTAGGAGATAAAGAGATTATGAGAAGGTCAATGTGATTACAGGGCCTAAGAAATCCCATGATCAGCTGTCTCAAAGCTGGAGGCCCAGGAAATCTGGTGGGGCAATGCATTCTGAGTCCAGGGGCCTGAGAATCAGGGGGCCGTGGTAGAAATCTCAGTCCCAGTGTGTAAGAGGAGATGAGATGGCCCAGATAAGCAATAAGAGAAGAAAGGGGCAAATGCATCATTCCCTTTGTTACAGGCCTTCAATAGATGGAAGGATGCCCACCCACATGCAAAAGCACATCTACTTTGCTGAGGCCACAGATCCAAATGCTAATCTCACTTGGGAACACCCCACACAGATACACCCCAGAACAATGCTTAATCTGGTCACCCTGTAGCCCAGCCAAATTGACACAAAAAAATTGAACATCACCTGATTTCTATAATTCCCTACTCGGGTCACAGTGATGTTTTAGATCTTCTGGAATTAGTGTCATTTCAGAGCCAGCTCACAAATAATCCCCGAAAAATCTGATTATTTCCTTTTTTTTTTTTTTCCAGTGCATGTTCACTCTGGTAAAACTCTGTAGGTCTGGGAGACAGATGTGCTTCCTCATGGGGACCAGGCCTCCCTTTTTATTGGTTATGATCTTGGTAGTGTTAGCATGAGAATTTCCTGTGCCAATAAAGTGTCTATGTCAGGTTTGGGTCACTGTGACCAAAATACTTGACAAGAAAAACCAAGGAAAAGGTTATTTGGGGCTCACAGTTTCAAAGGTCTTATCAGCCCATGGTCAGGTGACTCTATTGCTCTAAACTCATGGTAGCCCAGGGAGAGAGAGAGAGAGAGAGAGAGAGAGAGAGAGAGAGAGAGAGAGAGAAAGAAGAAGAAGAAGGAGAAGGAGGAGGAGGAGGAGGAGGAGGAGGAGGAGGAGGAGGAGACATACAGGGAACCAGGGACAAAATATAATCCCCAAGGTCTCTCCCCCAGTGACCTACCTCCTCCAGGTGTGCCCCACCTACCTACAGTTACCACCCAGGAATCTTTTCAAATTATTACTCCATCAAATATATTAATCCACTGATCAGGTTACAGCTCTCATCATCTAATCACTTCACCTCTGAATATTTCTGTGTTGCCACATGAACTTTCCAAGGGACATCTCATATATAGATCATAACAGTGTCCAACAGATGCTGGTTCTTTTCTCCTGGACAAAGGAGGGGAGAGGAAAATCTGCTAAATTTTTGTCCTTAGCAACAACAATAGCCAAGGCAGGAAGTTCATTTCAGTCCAAGAATTTAGGGCCAGGCTAAATAATATAGTAAGACCTAGTCAAAACCGTAAGCTATAAAAAATATTCTTGAGATATAACCACATAGCATTCCATTAATCTATTTAAAATGTCTAATTTAATGACCATTGTTACAATCAACTTTAGAACAATTTTTTTTAACCCTAAGAAGCAGCCCATACCCAGTGGCCACCACACACCTCTAACCTGTCTTTCCCCTAGTCCAAGGCAACCACTAATGCATGTTCTCTCCTATAGATTTGTCTATTCTGGACATGTCATACAAATAAAACCATACAGTAAGTAGTCCTTTGTGATGACTTCTTTCACTTGGCATAATATCTTCAAGGTTTATCCATGTTATGTATCATTAGACTTCGTATTTTTTCTGCCAAATAATATATTGTTAGGCAGATAAACCACATTTTATTTATCTGTTCATCAGTTGATGGATATTTGAGTTGTTTCCACTTTTTAGCCATTATAAATGATGCTTTTATGCTGGGTGCAGCGGCACAGGCCTGTAATCCCAGCAGCTAGGGAGGCTAAGGCAAGAAGATTGTGAGTTCAAAGCCAGCATCAGCAAAAAGTGAGGTGCTAAGCAACTCAGTGAGACCTTGTCTCTAAATAAAATTCAAAATAGGGCTGAGGATGTGGCTCAGTGGTTGAGTGCCCCTGAGTTCAATCCCTAGTACAGAGAGAGAGAGGGAGAGAGAGAGAGAGAGAGAGAGAGAGAGAGAGAGAGAGAGAGAGAGAGAGAGAGAGAGAAGAGGAAATGCATGTTCCTTTAAGGTCGGTTCAGATATACCAGCTTTGGCCACATGCAGTGTTGAGCAGAGAGGCTTCAAGAAGAGCCACCTTGGAAGAATTTATCATCCTAAATTCATCAGATGAGGTACACAGGACTAAGCTTCAGGCTAAATAATATAGGTACCAAATATATGCCCCCAATAATCTAGTAATATCAAACACTCTTGCAGGATAGTCCCAGGGTTTTATGGTCATCTCCCAGGATCTGAGTTGGGTGGTTGAGGTAACCAGGGTAGAATTCTGCTCAGAGGAGTATTTAAAGTGAGGCTTACCAAGGCCTGCGGGAACAGTGCGAGACAGCTCTGGTTTCACTCCAGTCTCACAATTTGGATTTCCTTCCCATTTGATCTTCACTGAACACCAATTACATATGAAGCTCTGTCAATGAACTGTAGGGAGGAGGGAGATGTAAACATGAATATAAAAAGGCAGAGTTCTCATTGTAATGAATTTTGTGATTCAGCAAGGTTTTGCAAGAATTGAATGTTGAAGAAAACATGCTACATTAAAACAAAACTGTAGGCTTTTATTAGACAATTGTTTCTTGAGTTTGAGAGTCCTCACTATTACCCCCAGGTTCAACAATTTAACTATAAGAAATCACAGAATTTAGCAAAGTTGTCCTAATGATGGTTAGGGTTTATTATAGTAAACAAATACAGAAATTAACAGCAACAAAAGAAAAATGTGTGTGGGATGGAATCCGGAGGAGACCAGACTTCTAGTTGTTCTCTCCTGGTGGTGACATATGGACAATGTTCACTGCTCCCAGTGACAATATGTGGCAACACATGCAGAGCACTGCCAACAGAGAAGGTCACTTGAGCCTTGGTGTCCAGAGTTGGTATTTGGAGTTAGGGGTGGTTGTCACTTGGGCTTGGCAGACTGCCAACACGGTTCACCCTACTCTAGCCAATCTAGAGATCAAGTTGAACCAGATGGCTCAAGGTCCCCATTGTAAGTCACATTGTTAGCAGTAAGTATCAAGTGTGGCCTGGGGGATCCCAGGTGAACAAAAACACTCTTGCAGGATAGTTCAAGGGTTTTATGATTATCTCCCAGGATCTGAGCATGGGCCAAACTTTTTTGAGACGTGCAGAGTTGAGACTTGCTGAGATCCTTACTGCACAGTATCCAAAAGCATTCTTATGTTAGAGAATATTCAGACAGTATAGACATGTCTAGAGTTGCACTCCCCACGTCAGCAGCAGGTTTATCAATGTGGTGCTCTTTCTGGAAGCTCTGCTGCCGTGTGCTCTCAGAACAGCGTCAACCTCTCACAGGAAGAGAAATACATCATACTTAGCATTAGAACGGCAACCGGCATACCTCCCAAGGAATTCTCAGAAGGACTTACATTCCATGTGATTCCAGATAACATAGGAGAGAAGTTAGAAATAAAACTTCTCTTTCAAGAAAAGAAGTCAAGTGAAGAGGACTTTGTCCTGACAACCATCTTCTAGTCCAGAGTGGCTTGTGCTGGTTCCCCTGGGGTCACCAGACAGGCAGTGTAGATTTAGAAGACTACAACCAGATGGAATTGGGTTTTGAGTTCTGGCTTCCCCATTTCTTAGTGACTGCAGTGTGTTGTATGGCCCCCAAACAATATGTCCAAGTCCTAACCCCAGGTGTCTGTAAATGGGACATAATTTGGAAATAGGGTCTTGACAGCTATAATTAAGAATCTAGAGATGAAATCAACGTAAACTTAGAATGGGTCCTAAATCCAATAAGTGCTGCCTGGTAAGAAAAAGGAGACACAGACACATGACACACAGAGGGACACACAAATATGAGGGTCACCTGAAGCCAGAGGCAGAGAATGGAACAATATGTTTATGCATCAAGGAACACCAAGGACTTCTGGAGTCACCAGAGGCTAAGATGCACGAGGATTCTTCCGAGAGTCTCCAGAGGCAGACAATCCTGCTAACACATAGAGGACACTAAGTAAATATTTGTTGAATGAAAGGAATCTTTCTGTTGAGGCGAAATTGTGTTGTTAGGATTTGGATGTATCTTTTCAGAGACTTGATTTCAGATTTCTGGTTTCCAGAACTGTGAAAGGATACATTTCTGTTAATTTAAGCCACTATGTTTATGGGAATTTGTTAGGGTGACCCCAAGAAAGTAACACAGTGACCTAGAGGCATTTTCTGAACAATGTAGTCCATAGTTTTCTCATCCAGAAAATGATAATACCTACATCCTGAGAGGATTAAATGAGATAATTCATATATATATGAAAGATTTTATGAAATCTTGCATGAGTTCAATACAAGGTAGAAAATAAAAGAGAAGGTGAATTGGAACAAATGTCATCTCCCCAGGCTCTGCTTTAAGAGATGTGAATCTCCTTCCACTAGAGATAGCCATGGCAAGTGACTTCATTGCTTCCTGGAAAGCTAGGTCCCCAGGGCCGGAAGACCATGTCAACCTGCAACTCACTGCGCCAGTACCTGGTAGTGAACACACCACTGCTTCTTGACTCTGGGTCCTCTGATGTTGACACAGTACTTTGACACAAAAGGCCAGAAGGCACTGAGGAGCAAGCACCAGTAAAAAACAAATAGCAAGCAACAACCTTCCCCCACCTACCCAATGGCCTGTTGTTGCAGGAGACCAGAAATTTATAACTCACCTCTCTGGAGCTGTCTTCCGATCATGTCAGCATGTCCACATGTCCTTGTCATCATTGCTTACCCACAAGCCTAGCCTAGGAAAGCAGTCTCTGGTATAGGTGCCAAGGCCATCTGCTGCTGTTGTCCCAAATAATTTCTCCCTGTCACCAGAAGGACTCACATGAAAGAAGCCCCTGACCCACTCCTTTTGGAGAATCAAATCCCATACTTGCTGGGAAAGAGAAGGGAAACTTAATTTATTAGGAACCTATTCTGTGCCAGGAACAGTGTTAGCTACATTTATGTACATTTAATCCTCATTTAATTGACTTGGAGATCCAAGCTGTGTAAGTCAGATTTGCATCACTATGACCAAAATGCCCGACAAGAACAACTTAGAGGAGGGAAAGTTTATATGGCTCATGGTTTCGGGGGGCTCCACTGCTCTGGGTGGGAGATGAGACAGAGCATCATGGTGGAAGGATGTGGTGGAGGAAGGCAGCTCAGGAAGGCAGCCAAGAAGCAGAGAGAGGGCAAGGGGAAGGGGCTACAGGAAAATGCACCCTTCTAGGGCACACCTTCAGTGACCTGTATCTTGCAGGCATGCCCCACCCACCTATAGTTGCCACCCCATTAATCCATAATTCAATCATTTCATCTTTGAAGCTTCCTGCATTGACACAGGAGCTTTTGGGGGACACCTCCTATTTCGACACATGACTAAACCAGTCAGGGTCACTCCAAGTGGAATTTTAGCCAACTAAATAAAGACACAGACACAGAAAGTACCTTTTCTTTGGGTTCAGTGATAGCTCCTGAGCCACAACTCCCACAAGGCAGGCAAGGCAAGCAAGAAAGGGAAGGAGCATGCCTCCAACCCGGGTTTATTGGGGGAGGCTATTCAAATGAGGCAAGGGGTAGGGTTACAACAAACAAGAGGGTGGAATCCAACCCCATCTGGTGATGCCCACTCCTGGAGCTGCATCTCTCTTATCCCAGTGGAGGTAAAGTCCAAATGCATTGCAAAGTGCAATACCTGTTCAGCACCTCTTCACTGAGGACTTAGAGGTGTGTACATAGCTCCTGTACAGAGCAGCTCCCGAAAGCCTTCTATCCAAACCATAACACCAACTTAAGCTGGTTATGGAGGAATGTGGTCTAAAGGTAAATTGGCCAAGGAACTCAGTTTTCTCAAACCATTGGGAGAAGGATTATCCACCCTAAGATATGACTTTTGCTAAGAGATTCATGTTGTCTCGGCAGAATCATTCATTCAACAAATGTTTACTTAGTGCCTTTGATGTGTCTGCTTTAATGGACAATCCAGACAGAGATCACTATGATGTGAGGCTTTTATTCTACCTTTGTGAGAAGACAAATTAGATGGATAAATTATATGATATCTGGGTGGGTGCTAAGCAAGATGGGGAAAATGGAGCTAAGAAAAGAAGTTTGGGAGTAAAGAGGGGGGTAGGTTGCAGTTTTCACAGGGTAGTCAGGGGGTGCCTTCTGGGAAGGTAGCCTGAGTGAAGACTTGGGGCAGGTGAGAGAGGAACCCCATGGAGAAGCAAAGAAGGGCTTTCTAAACAGAGGAAAAGAGTGCACAATGGGAGGGTTCTTGGCTTGTTCAAGGAACAGCAAGGAGTCCAGTGAGACTGTCATGCGGGAAATAGGAGGATGATGAGATCACAGAGAATCTTCTTAGCAGCTGGAAGTATAAGGAATGGCGGCTGAACCAGGGGTCCTGAACTGTCCTGTGACAGAAGCAATGCTCCTCTGGAGACTCTCAATGCTTAGGCACTAATGGGCATGGCTCAGTTGCTATGGTGACTCCCTGTTCAAAGGGAAACTCTGTGGCAGCCTCAGAATTTTATCAGTTCTTAACCGTGGGTTTAAACGCTGGCTGCCTGGAGGCAGAAAATTATGGGCCAAAGTGGACAGTCCTAATGGGGCCGCTTTTACCCTCAAGTTCAGTTCTGTTTATTTTTGAGGAAACTTTCTCACAATAAATCCTTTTGATGTATAATAAATGTGCTGATCTTGCTGGTGGTCAGTCTTCTTCCACTAGGGGCTGGCTGAACCACCAGGTCCCAGCTTTTTTTCTATTTCTGTGTCTGTCTCTTCTCAATCCCATTAGTGACCAGTCCACTTAGCCCCAAATAAACAGTCATGCAGGTCACAACATGGAAGGACTTTGACAGAGAGGCCACGGGAGGGTTTTAGCTGGAGGGATGATATGATTTGAACGACCTAAGAAGGTCCCTCTTGGGTCTGTGTTAATATAGACTGTAGGAGGGTATGTTAGTTTTCTGGACATACCACAACAAAGCACCCCAAACAGGAGGCTTAAAACAGTAGACATGTATTTTCTAACTGTTCTGGAGCCTAGACGCAAAAAATAAATAAATAAATTTATAAAAATTCTTCAAGCTGTTGGGAGAGCTATGTTCTCTCTGAAAGCTCTAGGGGAGGCTCCTTCCTTGCCTCTTCCAGCTTCTGATGGTTGCTGGTGATCCTGGATGTTCCTTTGTCTGTGGCTGTGTAAGACTGAACTTTGCCTTCAAGTGAAGAACACTTGGTCTTCATGACCTTGGTCTCTGTTTCTCCTTCTATAAGTATTAAGATACCAGTCATTGGCTAGAGCCCATACTAATCCAGTAAGACTTCTTCATGACTTGATTACATCTCAAAGATCTTATTTGCAAATAAGATAACGTTCACAGGACTGGGTGTTAGGCCTTCAACATATCTTTCTGGAGCTTCCATTCCAATGCACAACCAGGGGCAAGAGTGGAAGCAAAAGGCCAGCTACAAACAGCATCAACCCAGAGAAGAGATATTAGGAGCTTGAACCTGAGTCGTGACAGAAGAGGAATGAGAAGTGGCCTGGTTCTGGATGTATTTTGAGATCAGCACCAACACTCTCTCCTGACAGACAGGATGTGCGAGAGAAAGGGAGGTATCAAGGACCTCCTGAGGTTTCTCACCTGAGCACTTAGAAGGTTAGGGTTGCCATAGATGGGAGAGGGGAAGGCTGTGGGAAGAGCATTTTGAAGAGGTGAAGATTAGGCCTTCGATTTTGAACACGTTTAAGACAGTTTTTAGGCATCCACGAGGAGATGTGAAGTAGGAAGCTAAATCTATAAATCAGAGCAGTCTGGAGGAGAAGCTTGGGCTGGAGATGCAACTGGGAGTCATTGGCATCTATATGATGAGCTGCCTGTCTTAGTTGTTCTATAGACATATTATCATAAAAATATTTATTGTTCTATAGACATATTATCATAAAATATTTATTGTTCTATAGACATATTATCATAAAATATTTATTGTTCTATAGACATATTATCATAAAATATTTATTGTTCTATGGACATATTATCATAAAAATATTTATGTGAACACTGTAGCTGGACACATGGAAGTGATTCTGACTTCGAAAAAGACTAAGGGAATAAAGCATTTGTCAGATTTCTTAACATAAGCCTCAGACACCTTCCTTTCAAAGAAACTTGGCTAATCAGGATAATAACTAATATTTATTGAGTTTCTACTATAGGCCAGATTTATTTAATACATTCTTTTATTTATTGCTTAAAATAACCCTTTGAGATTGGTACTAAATATAAAAGAGAAAACCTAATTTTAACTCACCCAGAGACATCTAGCTTCTAAGCTGCACCATGGAGATTCACCCCACGTTTGTCTGACAGCAGAATTGGGGATACCATCACAGTGCTATTTAACTGCACAAATATCCATATTCATTTTGTAGAGCTAGCAAAAAAATGCTTCACATTCAGGGTGAATTGCTCAAATTATCTCCAGTTTCCTCCAGTGTGTGTCAGACCCAACTGTCATGCTGTGCGTGCTATTCTTAACTTTTGATTCCCTTCAATCATCATTTCTGACATGGGGTCTCTATTTCCCATGGTTGGCTTTTTAAACAACTTTGTGTTCAGGAAGGAACCCTTACGAAGTTGTTGTGTCAGTGCCCCTCACCCTCTAGCTAGAGCATGTGACCATGAGTACTCAGACTCAAATAGACAGAGAGGGGCAGGGGGGTAAGTTCAATCAGGGACTAAAATGAAATTCTCCCATGTATTCTCCCCCACTTTTTAGAGCTGAATCTCTTGGAGTCTCCTATGATCCTTTGGCTTTTGAGAGTGGGAGGGAGGAAATAGAGGAAATAGCATCTTTCCATGAATTTTGTAGTAGGTAAGAAGCGGAGGACTCCCTTACTGTCCACGCTTCTTATAGTCACCAGGTGGGGGTGGAGTGGGGGAGAGAAAATAAGTGGTGCCTCTCACAGGCCCTGCAGGGGACAACTGACACCAATGGATAGTGGAAGTGTGGGGGTAACACTTCTGTTGGTTTTGTTGTTGCTGCTGTCTTTTTCTTTTCTTTTCTTTTTTTTTTTTTTTGTCTCTTAGTAATTTCAGGATCACAGGAAAATTTCTCACTTGATGTCCTGTTACACATCATTGCATGTTTTAATAGTTCAGGGTAGAATTTATCCAAGTTATTTCCCTAGCGATAGAAGACACTTACGAAAGTCTGTGTGCTGGTTTTGCAGTCCAGCATCCATTCTTCCCTTCCTTCTTATTAGAAGAATCTTGATTTTATTCATGGCCACTTCTCTTTCTTCTCTCTCTCATTTTTCTAGATCCCTTAATAGTAAGACAGAGTGGTACTCCTTGACTTCTAAATATTTCACTGTATATTTTTCCTGAGAACAAGAATTTCCTTACATAGCTATAACATAATTATCAAAATTAGGAAATGGACATTAATATAATACTATCCTCCTGTCTACAAATCTCAGACATATTTTGTTGGCTGACCTAACACTGGACTTTGTAGCAAAAGAAAATTTAAGACTGTGTGTTATGTTTGCTGTTAAATCTCTTTGGACTCTAACTTACAGCCTTTATTAAGTCTCCCTTTGTATTTTATGAAAATGATTTTTTTAGTAGTATAGGCCAGTGAGATGTAGATCATCCCTTAATTTGAGCTTGGGTGACCATTCCTAATGATTAGACTCCAGATATGTGAGCTAGGAATTTGATTTCAATCCCTATTCCCCTCTTTCCTCTCCCTCCTCTGTCTATTCTCCCTCTATTCTACTGATCTTCCTTTTGTTCCTTTATTTATTTATTTATTTTTAATTAGTACTTTCTACACATACATAAAGGTGAAATTCCCTTTGGTGCATATACATATGCATATAACATGATTTTGTTAAATTCTTTGCATATTTCCCCCCCTTCCCCTTCTTCCATCCACATGTTAACTTTCTTCTATTCCACTGATCTTTCTTAGTATTAATGATAACCAATTCCCTCACCCTGCCACATAGCCTTCTTTCCCTTCTTTTACTGTAGCTTCTATATATAAGAGAAAACAATTGGCCCTTGATTTTTCTGGGTCTGGCTTATTTCACTTATTGTGATGTTCTTTATTTCCATCCATTTATAGACAAATGCCATTATTTCATTCTTCTTTATGGCTGAGTAAAACTTCATTGTGTATTTATACCAGATTTTATTGCTCTATTCTTCTATTGACAGATATCTTGGCTGATTGCATAATTTGGCTATTGTGAATTGTGCTGCTATAGTCATTGAAATGGTTGCATTGTTATAGTAAGCTACAGTAAGCTGATTTTAGTTCTTTTGGATAAGGAGAATTGAGATAGCTGGTAGTTCCGTTTCTAGTTTTTTGAGGAATCTTCACACTGCTTCCTAGAGTGTGAAGATAATTTGCAGTCCCACTAACAGTGTATGAGGGTATATTTTTTCCCGCATCCTCACCAGCATTTATTATTGTTTATGTTCTTTATAATTGCCATTCTGAATGGATTGAGATGAAATCTTAATGTAGTTTTGATTTCCTTGATTGCTAGAAATGTTGAACATTTTTTTCATATTTTTTTATATATTTCTTCTGAGAAATTTCTGTTTAGTTCTTTTACCCATTTATTGATTGGGTTATTTGGTTTTTTTGAGGGGGGACTGAGTTTTTTGAGTTCTTTGTATTCTGAATTTTAATCCTCTATGAGAGGAGTATCTGATAAAGATTTTTTTCCCCCATTCTGTGGGCTCTCTCTTCATACTCTGAATCATTTCCTTTGCTGTACAGAAGCTTTTTAATTTGATACCATCTCACTTGTTGATTCTTGGTTTTGTCTTTTGAGCTTTAGAGATCTTGTAGAGGACGTTGGTACCTGCAACTATATGATGAAGTGTTGATTATATGTTTTCTTCCAGCAGTTGTAAGGTTTCTGGTCTAATTTCTAAGTCTTTAACCCACTTTTATTTGACTTCTCTTTGGGGTAAGAGACAGGAATCTAATTTCATTCTTCCACATACAGATATGTGGATATTTCTAATATCATTTGTTAAAAAGACTGTCTTCTTCTTCAACACATAATTTTGGCACCTTTGTCAAGTATCAGATCACTGTAAGTATGTCAGTTTCTCTGTCTTCCAGTCTATTCCATTGGTCTTCATGTCTATTTTGATGCCAATACCATGCTGTTTTTGCTACTATAGCTCTCTAGTATAATTTGAGGTCAAGTATTGTGATGCCTTCGGAATCATTTTTTTTTTTTGCCCAGAATTGTTTCGGCTATTCTAATCTCTTATTATTCCAAATGAATTTCAGGACAATTTTTCCTAGTTCAGTGAAGAATGTCATTCATATTTTGATGGGGATTGCATTGAAAAATGTAGATTGCTTTGGGTAGTATGGTCATTTTGACAATATTAATCCTGCTTATCCAAGAACATAGGAGATCTTTTTATCTTTTGAGGTCTTCTTCAATTTCTTTCTTCAGTGTTCTATAATTTTCCTCATACAGATCTTTTCTTTCCTTAGTTAGATTAATTCCTGGATTTTTTTGAGGTTATTATGAAAGGGATGATTTTCCTGATTTCTTTCTCAGCTGAATGTTGGAGTATGAAAAAACAAAAAGTGTTGATCTTGTATCCTGCTACTTTGCTGAATTCATTTACCAGCTCTTGAAGTCTTCTGGTGGAATTTTTTGGGTCTCTTAGATATAGAATCATGCCATCAGCTAGAGTTTTGAGAACTGTATTGAATAGAAGTGGTGAGAGTGAATATTGTTATTTAGTTCCTGATTTTAGAAGAAGTGCTTTCAGGTTTTCTCCATTCAGTATGAAGTCACCATTGGGTTTGACATACATAGTCTTTTATAATATTGAGGTAAATTTCTTCTATTCTAGTGTTTTTTTTTTTTTCCCTGAAATCTGGGATTGAACCCAGGACCTCATCCATGCTGGCAAGCCCCCTATCACTGAGACACATCCTCAGCCCATTTTATTTTATTCTGAGACATGGCCTTGCTAAGTTGCCTGAGTGGCCTGGAATTTATGATCCTCCTACCTCAGCCTCAGAGCAGCGGGGATATCTGCCTGGACCAGGCATGGGTTTAGGAGGCTCTTCTCACTGGTCAGCTGGAGCCTTCTCTCACTCATCCTTGTGCCTATGAACTCTTCCTAGACCAAACTCCAGGGCTCCGATGACTCCTACTGGCTCCCATAGGATCTGGGAGACAGAAGCCAGTCATAATGCCTCACTCCCTTTCCCTTTAAATTCCCATTTAAAGGAACTTCAAGAGAAGGGGGCTTTCCAAGTGCATGTGAGATGTGGCCTAGCAAATCCTCTGCAGAGTAATTCCTCCCTCCTTTCCACAAGTTTATCCCCAAGAGTAGAGGGGTACCCCTAGGATGTGAGGTGCTATGGCCTTTTTTGTGTTCTCTTCAGTGCCCAGGAGAGTGCCTTTCTCTCAGATGCCTTTGATAGAGGCCTGGAGTATGTAGGCCTCAGTGACAGGAAGTGAAGTGACAGGAAACGAAGCCACACCAGCCAGTGCCCTGTGGCTGAGGGTGGAGACAAGAAGGACTTTTGTGGTTGAGATGGGGCTGCAGAGCTCCTCCGGGAAGCTGACGTGAGGGGAATCCTGTGTTTTTGTGGGAGGTGAGTGTATCATTTCTAACCAGCCACGCGTCCTGTGTAACTACTTCTATGAAGATTTACATCAAGAGGAGAAGATGTGAACAAAGGGTGGGGAAGGAAGTTGGGACTGTGTGCCCTCAGTAGTGGTTTTCAAATATGGTGTTCAAAGGGGCTACATCCGTAAGTTCATCAACCCTAGAATGTAAGTTTTAAGAATGTTGTGGCACCTCCAATTGTATTTATATACCAAAAGGAAACCCAGAGAACGGTATTAACACTCCTCTCCTTGTGATAATGAACACAGTCCTTATTTAGAGACACCCTTGAACAGAAGGGGGCGTTCTTCAGGGCAGTGGCTGGGACGCTGTACTCTCCATTTAGCTTGAGACCGCACCTGTCCCACCACTAGATCATAAGAGCTCTTCTCTTGACACCTCCCCCGTCTTTATATTTTTAAAAATTTGAGATAAAATTCACATATTTTAAAATTCACCATTTAAAAGTATACAATTCAGTGTTTTTTCGTATGTTTACAAAGTTGTACAACCATTACTATCTAATTCTAGAACGTTTTCTTCACTTCAAAAAAAAAAAAACACTCTGTCCCCATTAGCAGTCATTTCTGATTTCTGTGTACCCCCAGTCCCTGGTAACCACTAATCTACTTTTTATCTTTATAGATTGCCTAGGATGGGCATTTCACATAAATAGAACAGTGGAGTATGTCACCTTGTGTGTCTTGCTTCTTTCATAAGCACAATGCTTTCAAGGTTTATCCATGGAGTAGTGTGGGCCAGTAATTTCTTCCTTTTATTTACTGGATAATATGCCACTGTACAGGTCTACCTCATTTTGTTTATCAGTCAGTGGACATTTAGACTGTCTCCAGATGTTGTCCATTCATGTGCTGCTATGAACAGTCATGTTCCAGTTTTTGTGAGGCTAGATGTATTCATTTCTCTTGAATATATATCTAGGAATAAAATTGTTAGATTATAAGACAACTCTAAAGTTAACTTTCTGAAAAAATGTCAAAATTATTTTCATACTGGCTTCATTATTTTGTATTCCCAGTAGCAAGAGATGAGTGTTCCAATTTCTCTACTCCTTGCCAGCACTTGCATTTTTTTGTGTCTGTGTCATTTTGCTTGTGTGTGCTTGCACGTGTGTATGTGTGATTCTAGCCGTCATAATGAATGGAAATAGTATCTTATTCACAATCTTATCATGCGTATTAGAACTGTAGTGTTGTATGTCATCTATTGGAGAACTTTAGCCACGGATTTACTCGAGATTTACTAGCTTCCATCACATGCTCAGCACTTCTGGGAAGCGTTAGTATGCTAATCAGATACCTGAGATCATCAACTTTTTAAGAGAAAAGGTTTATTTTGGCTTATAGTTTTGTTTTTGTGCTGGAGGTTGGACCCAGGGATATTTAACCACTGAGCTATATGCCCTGTTCTTTTTCTTTTTTGAGACAGGCGCTCATTAGGTTTCAGAGGCTGTTCTCAAACTTATGATTCTCTTGTCTCATCCTCCTGAGTTGCTGAGATAACCTGCATGTGCCATCATGACCAGCTGGGCTCACAATTTTATTGGTTTTAGTCCATGGTCCAATTGGCCCCTTTGCTTTTGTACCTGTGGTGGGACGGGACACATGGTAGAGCAAATCTAATCAACAAAGGAGAGAATGCAAGAGAGAAAGTGGAAGAGACCAGGGTCTTAAAATCCAATGACCTTAAGACCTCTCCCTAGGCTTTACCTTGCCTCTTAAACTGTCCACCATCTTCCACCAGTGCCAAGCTGGGGACTAAGCTTTTAATCCATGGGCCTTTGGAGGAACATTGAAGATCGACACTATAGCAGATAAGGACACCGAAAAAAAGAACAAGGCAGTCCTGCCCTGGCTGGCAGAACTTACATTCAGTAAAGACCCAGAGAAAACATGAGAAGGTGGTCGCCCACTGGAATGAGCCTCTGAGGGATATGAACAAGGGCTGAGGCAAAGAATGATCATGTGTGTGCATTGGCGGGGAGATTGCTCAGGGTTTTTCTGAGAAACAGACTCAATAGCATGTGAGATTTATTTTAAGGAATTGGCCCATGTGGCTGTGGAGGCTTAGTGAGTCCCAAGTCTCATGGGAAAGGCCAGCAGGCTGGAGGCTCTGGGAAGAGCTGCACTTGGCAAAGTCAGTCTTCTGTGGAACCAGGAGGAGCCCACGTTGCAGAGGAAGTTCAAAGACCATCTGCTGGAGAATTTCCCTTTGCTCAGGGGAGGTCAGCCTTCTGTTTGTTTTTTTTTTTTTCCCAGGCCTTCGACTGATTAAATGAGGGCCAGCCACAATAAGGAAGGAAATCTACTTGAAAGTCCACAGAGTTAAATGTAAATCTCTTCCCAAGCACCTCCACTTCATGGAAACATCTAGAATAATGTTTGACCAGATATCTTGACCCAGAAAACTTGACACATAGAAATAATCATTACAGGAGTTGAGGGCGTTCACAATAAACAGATGACTGGAAACAGGTGATACGTATATGGAGCTCTACATCAGGCCTGAAAAGAGTAGGAAGAACCGCCCAACTGAATTTCTCTTCTTCTTCTTTTTTAAATCAAGAAGACCTGTTATCAAGGCCTGTAAAAAGCAAAAGGGAAATCAGGGTATGGCATCAAGGGATGGGGGCGGGGCATTCCCTTTTCCTTTCCCAAGTGAGAAATTTTGTCCATTTCCAAAATTGGATACGAGGGCAGGGTTCCAAGGAAAGCAACGGGGAAAAGGGCACATCTCAAAAGTCCCAGAAAAGATGATTGAGACCCTAAGGATTTGCCTTCCAAATTTCCTTGGAAGTCGAAAATTACGGACTGTAATTAACAAATAGGATCCAAATTATCTCTAGAAAGTGCTTCCCTCCATTCTAGTGGAGCTTCAGGGCTCAAATGAAACAACGAAACAGGAAATCCTACCTAACCATTGTCCCCCTTCCATGCTGCCTGGGGCTTGGATATGTGCCATTTTCTTCCCAGGAGTGACCAGAGTGCCAGGACATGGGGACTCTGTCGTCAGTTTTGAAATTTCTTGTTATAAAACCCGACTCATTAATTAACAAATTTCTACTCAAAATGGGTGAAGGCATTGGTGAGGAGCTTTGAGCAAGTGTCTTCATCTCCCCAAGATGACCTAGTATTTTTGTAATCATCAGGGTTCTTTCTTCTCCTGGGAGGGACTGGTAGTTTTGGACCCAACCAACGTGTGGTCATTATTTGCCTTTCTGGTATGTCTATCTAGCAAAAATCCAGGTCCTTTTTATTTTGGTTCCCTGCTCTAAGGCATTTCCTCCCTTCCTCCCCTTCCTCTGTCTCTCTTTTCCAATCGAGGAAGACCCACAGCATCTCTGTACAAAGTGCTGTGCTGTTTTCCTCAGCCAGACTGCGCTCCTGGTGAGTTCTCCTCTTCTGGAGGAGCAAGGAGGCTCTATCTGCTCTCTTCCTCAGGCCAGGGGTTGACTATTGATTCCAGTACCTCAGCTGCCACATGTAAATGTATTCACCAGCCAGATGACAACAGCTTCAGAAACTTGCCCGGAAGCCAGAGGAGCTCATGTGGTTTGGAAATACTTGCATGAAAATTTAAATTCTGGCAAATATTTTAGGTATGGAGATGAATCTTAGGGGAGATGATCTCTTGTTGAATGTTAACTCTAAGAATATATTAGAGCCATAAAAGGAGGTCATGGTACCTCTTTTGCCTTTCCTGAAATAATAGCTAATAGGGGGCACATTTGATGTGCCAGGTATTTTTCATGTGGTGCTGGGAGTCGAACCCAGGGCCTCTCAGTGCTCCGCCACGGAGCCACATCACCAGCCCAGTGAGTCATCACAGCTCTTGAGAAAGGTACTCCTGTCCCTATTTTCAGATATGGAAACCGAGTCACAAAGAGCTTAAAAACTTGCTCAAGGAAGTAGTAGAAAGTGAGTTCACTACATGAATTTTTATAAATTTGTTTTTTAGTTATAGGTGGACACAATATCTTGATTTTATTTTTATGAGGTGCTGAGGATCAAACCTAGTGCCTCGTGCATGCTAGGCAGTGCCCCACCTCTGAGCCACCACCCCAGCCCCAGTGAATTTTTAACTTAAGTATCCAAATGTCATAAAAGTTATTCTCCCAAGCAGGAAGCATACTAGAGAGAGTCCCTACTGCTCTTGTCATGGTGGCCCTCAGTGAGGGCTTTCTGGGCCTGCTCCAGTCAGTGACCAGGGAGGAGGCCTCTTAGAGTAGCTGTTGTGACTTGATCTCTTTTCTTTTCTTTTTGGTGCTGGGGATGGAACCCAGGGACCTTTGCATCTTATGCATGCACTCTTCCACTGAGATATACCCCCCAGGACCCTGGGGTCATGTGGCTGTGCACACCGTCTCATCTGCAGGAAGTAAATCCTGTTCCTTAAAGCACTCCCTAGAGCCAGTGTCTCCAACAGCCAGGAGCAAAAGATTCAACTGGGATGCAGTAAGAGGGCAGGTTTCCACTTGGCTGGGCAAGAGTGGGGTCTGAGGCTGCAGCTGGTCCACTGACTGGAAAAAAGGACCTTGAATGCTTCTTTTTTCTTTTTTTGGGTGTGTGTGGGGGTACCAGGGGTTGAACTCAGGGGCACTTGACCACTGAGCCACATCCCCAGCCATGTTTTTAATTTTATTTAGAAACAGGTCTCACTAAATTGCTTAGCACTTCACTTTTTGCTGAGGCTGGCTTTGAACTCTCCATCCTCCTGTCTCAGCCTCCCAAGCTATAGGGATTACAGGTGTGTGCCACTGCGCCTGGCCCTGGATTGCTTCTGGATCTTCATTGGCATCCTCAGTGTTTCAGTGACAAGAATTTCTCTGCTAAGAGTTCACTCTGTATTTGAGCACACATTCGGCCTAGTTCCCACTTGTCATCTCTGTTTTTAATTGCTGCAGTAGATGTTTTCCATTTAGAAGGATATTTTGGGCTGAGTTGTAATCCCCTCATGATTCATATATTGTAGCCCTAATCCCGGTACCTCTGAATGTGACTGTAGCTAGAGATATGGCCCTTTAAGCACCAATTAAGTTAAACTGTTGGGAAGGATGTGACCCAATCTGACTGGACTCCTTATAAGAAGAGGGAATTTGGGCACACAGAGAGACACCAGGGAAGCATGTGCATGGAGGGACTAGCGTGTGAGACGCAGCAAGGAGCCACCTATGAGCCAAGGAGAGAGGCCTCGGGAGAAACCAATCCTGCCCATACCTTGACCTTGGACTTCCAGCTTCTAAAACGGTAGGAAATAAATTCCTATTGCTTAAGCCACCCGGGCGGTGGAACTTAGTTATGGCAGTCTGAGTAGACTGACGCAGAGGGTACCCATTTCTGAGCCCCCTCCTGCATCTGAGGACCCCACCATAGTGTGAGTATTGCTGGGAGACAGGTCTCCACCTTCCACTAGGAGAGCTCAAAAGAAGATATTGTTTATCCTGTCCCTCTACAAAGGGGACAGGTGGTCGAAGCCTGGCTCTTTCAAGGACTCTGAGTTTGGTGTGAGGTCACCCAAAAGCCAGGGCAGCAGTTAGTGGCACCCTTTGTCCAGGGGCCCAGTGGCAGTGGAGGAATCCAGGGCCCGGTGGTGGTGAGGCTGCTGCTGGGTTCCAGGACAGTGTGGAATGTTCAGGAGCAGCGGCAACAGCGCCCCAGATGCACCGTCCTGGGGTGAGACCAAGAGGGGGTCAATGGCCTGGTTCCCTTAATTCCTTGCCTTTCTTCCAGGCTCAGTTCTCCAGCCTTCCTAACAATTCTTCCTGCTCTCCAAGTCTCTCCATTTGATTCTCCTTCTACTTAAGGGACCTAAAGCTGATTCAATGTTTGCAATCAAAACCTTTGACTTGTATAGATTTATTCAAAAATTTTGGAATAATTGACCTTTTGGTGCTGCTTAAATCTTCTTCCACTGGTATGCTTTTTTAAAAAACAATTTTTTAATTTTATTTATTTTTTTGTGGTGCTGAGGATCGAGCTCAGTGTCTCACACGTGCAAGGCAAGTTATCTACCACTGAGCCCCAGCCCCAGCCCTGGTATTCTTTTTACTCATCTACATTCTGTTGCCTTTCCATCACAAGCAGAGCAATGACATGTTTCCCATCTTTATTATCTTTATTATACCAAATATACTATATATATTACATTTATATAATATATATTATATAATATAATATACATTGTATATTATATAATATATAACATATTACATATATTATATTATACATCGATATTATATAATACCTATATTATATCTGGGATTGTGGATTGTCTAGAGAGTAACCATGCTCAGTGTTCCAGCTAGGGAGGGTGAGACCCATGTGGATAGTAAGACCACATCATAATCTGCCACCTTGAATCAAATGTTTCACTCTGCCCTTTACACCAGGGTGTCAGCACCAAAAATGAAGAGGAAAATGAACCAGATTTCTTCCAGTGGAATCATACAGAGGTTGTACCCTTGGGCATCCATAGGTTTACGTCCCAGGCAGCCATGGAGGCCCGCCTGCATGATTGTAGGAACACTGGCATTAGAGTTGATCTTCCCCATCATTTCAGCACCCAGACCTCGTCAGTTAATCCCTTTTCCTTGCTTCAGTGCCCCTGAGTCACCACTTTTGAAATCCTTTTATTATAAAACCATATTCATTAACTGACAAATTTATATTTAAAGTAAATTGGGGCATTGCTATGGAACTTTGGGCAAATCTCTTAATCTCCCCAAGTCTTGGTTTTATTATTTATAAGGAGAGACGAATAGGCTTCAACCTTGCAGGATGATTGAGATTTAGCAGGATTCTAAGTCCCATCTACCACTGGGGTCAGAAAAGGTCATAGTGTTTGGAGTTCTGGAAAGACAAGTCTGCTAGGAGTTTATCTGCTAGGAGCTCAGCACGCCTCCCATGATGGAACTTTCCAGACAAGGCAGGCCAGATGCAGTCACAAAACTTCATTCTGGGGAAGGAAGTATGACTCCCAGTGCAGTGGGTGTCTGTCCCGTGACTTTGCCTTCCATGTTCAAGTCTGATGGAGTGATAGCAAAGAAGGGAGGGGAAAAGAGGAAGTAACCACCAAGGCTGAACAGAAAGAATCATTTTCCTGGAAACTAAGATACCAGGACACAAACTGCGTTGTTGGGTATCCGTTTGTTAGAGTGTGGAGGTAGACATGGTCTCCACGTCTTTGTCAGAGTCCACGTGCTGTTTAGTAGCTCAAAGCCTCCAGTACTGGGTGGCTGTTCTGGAAGAGAAGTGGGAATAGCCGAGATGTCCACTGAGCAGTTGGCAGCAAATGGCAGTCATGTGGCAGTGATTGGCAGATGGAGCCACAAATGAGACCAAATGAGACCAAAATTGGCAGAGTTGATGGGACTGGAACCTTGGCGAAATACCCGCAGGGACTCCCAGAAATATTTGGTAGAACTTTACTCAGTACTGTGGTCTTTTTGTTATAGGTGGGCTCAGGGCTCAGTGAAGCTTGGATCACACAGGATTGGGAGCAACACAGGTAGAACTTTGAGCACAGTGCTGGTCACAGAGTTGGTGGAAGAGTTGTGGAAGCTACCAGCCCACAAGAATAGCCACACAAATTGTGACCAACCAATGACGATACCTGTTTAAGGAGGTGACCTTGTGACGTCCAATGGAGTCTTAAGTTTCTATTCATTTTTTGGAAAATAATGAAAACCACTCCTAAACTTTTGTTTCTACCTTAATGGATGCCCAGAGTCGGGGGAGGGGGAATCTAGGGTTCCAGGATCTTCTTGTCAGAGACCACAAAGGATATGAAGGGCAGGGCATTGTCTGTTCTCCATGTCCTGTGCTGAGACCAACCAGTGATTGCTGGAAAAGGCCAAGTGATACATCATGGCCTCATGGTCTGTTTTATTTGCTTAGAGGCAGAACCTAGAGACCTTGTGAGGCTTTATGGGATCAATAGAATAGAACTTCTGGGTTAGGCACATGAAATTAAGAAAATAAATAGGACTGAGTGTTGGAAAAATATCTGTGGGCTGTATTCTGATTACTATTCTGAGGCTCCTGGAGAAGATTGAAATGCAACAATTTGAAGCATTTACTACCAGATTGATTGACAAACTTTAGAATGTAGTGAAGTGTAGAAAAGGAGGTTGACTTGTTGAGGCGTGCACAAGGTGCACGCCAATAATTTTCCTTCTATAATTTTAATTTTTGTTGTCTTAGTGTTTTAGACAGACAGGAATGTGTATTTGATTTTTTAAATATTTTTTTAGTTGTAGGTGGACATAATGCCTTTATTTTATTTGTTCATTTTTTTTATGTGGTGCTGGGGATCGAACCCAGTGCCTCATGCATGCTAGGCAAACACTCTGCCACTGAGCCACAATCCCAGCCCTTGATTTTTATTTTTATTTATTTATTTTTTGGTGCTGGGGATTGAACCCAGGCCTCACATATACTAGGCAAGTGCTCCAACACTGAGCTACACTCACAGCCCTGCACCAGTGTTCAGATAGGTTCCTCAGTGTGTGCACGCGCGACACACACACACACACACACACACACACACACCCCGAGAGAGAGAGAGAGAGAGAGAGAGAGAGAGAGAGAGAGAGAGAGAGAGAGCGCGCGCGCTTTGGTCTTCAGTTTAAGCCAAATCTGTGGTTTAAGGTGTTGTTAAGAATCCTATGGGTAGAGGACACAGAGACTAATCCATAAAGTTACAACTATCTTATATTTGATAAAGGGGCTAAAAGCATGCAATGGAGGAAGGATAGCATCTTCAACAAATGGTGTTGGGAAAACTGGAAATCCATATGCAACAAAATGAAACTGAATCCCCTTCTCTTGCCATGCACAAAAGTTAACTCAAAATGGATCAAGGAGCTTGATATCAAATCAGAGACTCTGCGTCTGATAGAAGAAAAAGTTGGCTCCGATCTACATATTGTGGGGTCGGGCTCCAAATTCCTTAATAGGACACCCATAGCACAAGAGTTAATAACAAGAATCAACAAATGGGACTTACTTAAACTAAAAAGTTTTTTCTCAGCAAGAGAAACAATAAGAGAGGTAAATAGGGAGCCTACATCCTGGGAACAAATTTTTACTCCTCACACTTCAGATAGAGCCCTAATATCCAGAGTATACAAAGAACTCAAAAAATTAAGATAACAAATAACCCAATCAACAAATGGGCCAAGGACCTGAACAGACACTTCTCAGAGGAGGACATACAATCAATCAACAAGTACATGAAAAAATGCTCACCATCTCTAGCAATTAGAGAGATGCAAATCAAAACCACCCTAAGATACCATCTCACTCCAGTAAGATTGGCAGCCATTCTGAAGTCAAAAAAACAACAAGTGCTGGCGAGGATGTGGGGAAAAGGGTACTCTTGTACATTGCTGGTGGGACTGCAAAGTGGTGCGGCCAATTTGGAAAGCAGTATGGAGATTCCTGGGAAAGCTGGGAATGGAACCGCCATTTGACCCAGCTATTGCCCTTCTCGGACTATTCCCTGAAGACCTTAAAAGAGCGCACTACAGGGATACTGCCACATCGATGTTCATAGCGGCACAATTCACAATAGCTAGACTGTGGAACCAACCCAGATGCCCTTCAATAGATGAATGGATAAAAAAATGTGGCATTTATACACCATGGAGTATTATGCAGCACTAAGAAATGATAAAATCGTGGAATTTGCAGGGAAATGGATGGCACTAGAGCAGATTATGCTAAGTGAAGCTAGCCAATCCCTAAAAAACAAATGCCAAATGTCTTCTTTGATATAATGAGAGCAACTAAGAATAAAGCAGGGAGGAAGAGCAGGAGAAAAAGATTAACATTAAACAGAGACATGAGGTGGGAGGGAAAGGGAGACAAAAGGGAAATTGCATGGAAATGGAGGGAGACCCTCATTGTTATACAAAATTACATATAAGAGGTTGTGAGGGGAATGGGAAAATAAACAAGGAGAGAAATGAATTACAGAAGATGGGGTAGAGAGAGAAGATGGGAGGGGAGGGGAGGGGGGATAGTAGAGGATAGGAAAGGTAGCAGAATACAACAATTACTAATATGGCATTATGTAAAAATGTGGATGTGTAACCGATGTGATTCTGCAATCTGTATAAAAATGGGAGTTCATAACCCACTTGAATCTAATGTATGAAATATGATATGTCAAGAGCTTTGTAATGTTTTAAACAACCAATAAAAAAAAAATCCTATGGGGCCGAGTGCAGTGGTTCACGCCTGTAATCCCAGTGGCTCAGGAGACTGAGACAGGAGGATCTTGAGTTCCAAGCCAGTCTCAGCAACAGAGAAGCCCTTAACAACTCATTGAGACCCTGTCTCTAAATAAAATACAAAACAGGGCTTGGGATGTGGTTCACTTGTCAGTGCCCTTGAATTCAATCCCCAGTACTGCCCTCCCCCACCCAAAAAAGAATCCTATGGGAAAAGCCTGTGTGTATTGCCCATCACTGATGGATAAATCTAGGGGATTTCACAGCAGTAATGGAAATAAGGAAGGTTGGGAAGGAAATGGAGATGGGAAAGGGAAAAGCCTGAAGGCACAGGTTCAATTTCTATTGGCGAGATATAATATTTCAATTAATTTGGGGCTTGATGGAAATGGTGGAGAATATTTCTTTATTCTTGCTCTCATTTAATATTCTTTTTTTGTCTTATTCTTCAACATATAACTTAATTTTAAAAAATTTAGAATAACTATTTACATCTTAATCAGGAAATTATTAGACATTTCCCTGCTCAATGCCTTCATATATAATTTTTTATTTGGGTAAGTAGATATCCTGTTGTTGTCACATTTATTTAACTCCATAATTGATTTTTAAATTTTGCTAAAATACCTGGAGATAATGTTGCAATAGTATTTATGTTTGTTATGTGGTAAGCATTATACTAAACACTTTATATACGTCATTTAATTTAATGATTATAACAATCTCATGAAGTAGGTTATTATTATTTTTGTACCCATTTTATGGCAACTGAACCTTTCTATCAGAAAGAATACCTACCTGGGAAATGCCAAATTTATGCATGATGGTCTGTTTATTTGGTTGTTCTGAATCCAGACATATAGGACAACATCTGATACTTCCCCTGTAGAACTCTGCAAGGAGAGAGGAAACATAACACCTCAACAAACTCCTCTCATATCTCATTGACCTGAGGTTTTATCACCTGCCTATGTAGGGACCAGAACTTGTGACTGGTTGAATGTCTTGTGCTCTTAGGCCATCATAGGGTGTGACCCCATCCTCAGGATCCAAGTCAGTATCTATATCCCAGGCATTCAGGTCGAGGAAGGGATGAAGAAGAGACAAAGGGTGATCCCTTGACCCTTTTGGTTATATCCACGTGACCTGATCTAAATACAAGTCCATATTTAGCTGAAAGGGAAGCCAAAAAATGTAGTCTTTATTCTGAATGAACATGAGTCCAGTAAAAATTTTATTACTATGGAGGGAGGAGGAAATGAATATTGGAGAAAAACAATGTCCCTATCACATGAGTTAGAAATAAAATCAAGGAATCAAGGATAATTGCCAGATTTTTGCGTAACCAAAAACTGCAGATGATTACATATTGAGATTGATATTATCATTAGAAATTGAAGTTAAGCTCCTGATTACAGGAACTCAGAGGAGTTATTAGCATATAGGTGGCATATGGGTCTGTGATTGGCTGAAATCACATAAGGAAAGAACTAGAAGTAGAGAAGCCAGACAATTCATCATAGCCAAACTGTGGAACCAAACTAGATGCCCTTCAATAGATGAATGAATAAAGAAGCTGTGGTATATATACACAATGGAATAGTACTCAGCAGTAGAAGAGTATACAATTATGGCATTTGTAGGTAAATGGATGGAGTTAGAGAATATCATGTTAAGTGAAGTTAGCCAATTCCCAAAACCCAAAGGCCAAATGTTTTCTCTGATAAGTGGATGTTAATCCATGATGGGGGGTGATGGGATGAGTGGAGGAACTTTGGATGGGGCAAAGGGAGGGTGAAGGATGCATAGGGGGTAGGAAAGATGGTGGAATGAGACAGGCATCATTACCCTAGGACACAAACGATTGCATGAATGATGTGACCCTACTTTGGGTACAACCAGAGAAGTCAAAAATTGTGCTCCATTTGTGTACAATGAATCAAAGAGCATTCTGCTGTCATGTATAACTGATTAGAACAAATAAATAAGTTTTAAAAGAAGAAGAAGAAGAAGAAGAAGAAGAGGAGGAGGAGGAGGAGGAGGAGGAGGAGGAGGAGGAGGAGAAGGTTGATGTTGTGGAGGGAAAGATGGTAGGATTGAGAGGGGCTGGGTTGGAGAGGAGCAGGGATCTTTCTTCCTTTGTATCAGATGAGAAGACAAAAATCTGCAGGTCAGTTACATGTTTGGGAGTTTGGTGGTAGGAAGATGAGGTATGAGTTCTCACCTAATTATAAGTATTTTCTCTATGAGGTACGAAATGAAGTCATGAAACCAAGGAAGAAAGGCTCATGGAGGTTTGAGGAGAGAGGAGAAGGTGCCAAACGGTCTCCCCAAAGAGAGGGGATTGGATTTACACGGGAAGTGTGGTGTCCTTGAGTCAGTAGGACTGCTTGATTGACTTCATCGAGTTTCAACACTGGAGCACAAGCGCGATGGAGACACAGTGGGTTTAATCAGTGTTGGACTTTCCAGATGACCTGGATGGCAGGAGAGAAGAGACGGAAGATTGAGGGCATTTGTAGGAGAAGGGCCAGGGTAACCACAGGCTCTAGAATGGGGAAGAGGAAAATTGAGTGAGCAGTTCTTTGTATGGCATGGCATGTGCACACAGGTGGGTGAAGCATAGTTGGGTCTGGGAGTCAGGTGAGTGAATCAGGAGGTGAGGAGGTGATGGCCAGGATCAAGCAGGCCATCTGAGTGGAGACTTTGGAGATGATGTGGGTCTTGGTGAAGAAAGTCTGTAGGGACAGATGGCGAAGGTGGGTAGAAAAAAAATGACCCCTGCCTTAAAGGCTAAGAAACCAAGAGGCTGGAGTCCTGATCCTTTCTTCTCCCACCAGGCACCAAACACAGGGCTCTACATAGAATCAGTCCTTTATAATCATGGATTGAAAGTCAGGTACACAGAGGGAACAGAAAGCAGGGGTGAGATTCAATGTGTGTGACGGGAAGAGGGGAGAAGAGAGGTTGAAGCAATCTCTAAATCCATCCCCATCCCCTCCATCCCCTGGGGTCTGCTTAGAATCCTCCATTTGTAGGGCTTTAACATACTCTAATGAGCTATCCAAGAAAGACAGATTCAACTCCATTCAATCTGATTAATGTTTTTTGAGCACTTACTGAGTCTCGAATGGCCAACTAGGTGCCAAGTGTGAGGAGGAAAAGCTTCCCATTGTAGCTGGAGAAACCCAGGACGGCATGCATTAGCAATGCCAGGGAGTTTCTGCTAAGTGCCAAACAGTGATAATCAGCTTTGCCTCTTTCTGTTGATGATGTGAATTCCTTGAGAGGTTTGTTTGAAATCAGACCCCAGAAGGCCTGCTTTCATACCACTCAGCATGGAAACGGACGAGGCCACAAGCCAGAGACTTGTAAAAGGGAGAGTTGTGTTGTTTGGAAGTTATTCCCTGCACCCTTCCCCACCCTTTTCCTGAAACCTTCCTTCCCTGAACAATGCTGTATAAGTTCAGGTTTCTCAGAGAAACAGAACCAGTTGAAGACACAAAGGAGAGAGGGAGAGAGAGAGAGAGAGAGAGAGAGAGAGAGAGAGAGAGAGAGAGAGAGAGATTGAGTTTTGTTTTTTTTTTTAAAAGAATTGCTCAACTGGCAAGTTAAAAGTCCACAGAGCAGTCTGGCGAGCTGGAAATTCTGGGAAAGATTGACATGGTGGTTTTGAGTCCAAATGCCACAGTGGACTAGAAGCTCAACCAGGATTTTATGTTGCAGCTTTGAGAAACTTCTACTTGGGAGAACCTCAGTCTTTGCTCTTTAGGCCTTCGAGAAATGGATGAGGCTCACCTACATTATGGAGGGTAATCAGCTTGACTCAGAGTCCACTGGTTTAAATGTTAAATCTCCTCTTAAAAATACCTTCACAGTAACATCCAGACTGCTGTTTGGCCAAACAATTGGACACCAGGGCTTAGCGAACTTGACACACAAAATTAACCATCACTTCAGCTTACAAGATAACCAACTTGAAAGGAAGCTAAACTCATTGGTGTCCTCTGTGAAACGTTCATTCTGTCTGGAGTATGATTTTTGCATACATGTCTTACTGAACTATCCAACTTTGAGCTCCTTACTGGTAGTCTCCGTTTTTTTCCTCATAAGAACACATTTGTTGGGGCTGGGATTGTGGATCAGCGGTAGAGTGCTCGCCTAGCAGGGGCGGGACCCGGGTTCGATTCTCAGCACCACATAAAAAAAAAATAAAGGCATTGTGTTGTGTCCATCTACCAAAAAAAAAAAAAAAAAAAAAAAAAAGATTCTCTCTCTCTCTCTCTCTCTCTCCTTAAAAAAAAAAAAAAAAAAAAAAAAAAAAAGAACACACATTTATTGAGAGGCTTTTAGATCCACCTCAGTGTCTTACTTGGGTCCTCAAGTGTCAGGGAGTGCCAAGGGGGTTGATCTCCAGAACCAAAGAGTCTTGAAATCCAGATAATTTTGAACAGTTATGTGACTGTTCTTCAACTAAAAAAATGAGAACAATAACACTTTTTAAAGGGATTATAGATTGTTGGGAGGGGAGACTTGACTTTTAATTAGTTTTTGTGTCCTCTCAGAAAACTTGGAAGAATTTACTGTATAATTGGGCCCTGCTAAACTCTTCATCTGCTTGACTTTCAGAAGGGCCTCACTGTGCTGCTGAGTTATTATCACCATCATTTCATGGGGAGCAAAGGGGTCCAGAGAGTGTCTTAATCCATTTTGGCTGCTATAACAAAATGCCACAGACTGGGTAGAATAGAAGGAACGGAAGTTTATTTCTCACAGCTTTGGAAGCCTGAAATCAGGGCATGATTGATTCGGTGTGGGTTGAGAGCCTGCGTGCCTGGCTTCCAGATGACGGTCTTCTTGCTGCATCTTCCCATGGAGGAAGGGGCATGGAGCTTTATGGGGCCTCTTTTATAAGGCACTAATCCCACTTGTGAGGGCTCCACCCACATGACCTAATCATTACCCCAAGGCCCCGCCTCCTAACCCCACCACCTCAGGGGTGAGGATTTCCACATATGAACTCTGGTGGGAGCACAGTCTATAGTAGAGAGGGTAAGTCATGTGTACCCATACACAGAGCCAGAAACAGTGATATGGAATTGGAGCCCAGGCTGGCCTGTTGCTCAGGACCTCCCTGCAGAACATCGTAAAGTTTCTTCCATGACTCCTTCCATGGTGCACCTGCTTCTCTCCCTGAGCCCTTCTGCCTAAAGCAATCCTGTTCTGATGTGCCCTCTCTTGGCAATATCTGACCAGGATCAGCAGGACAGCAGGGTCATTTTGCCCCAGACCAAGGCCTACTAGGAGAGTGATGGAAGTCCAGGCTTTGCTTTAGCAACTGGGAAGCCCTGGCCTCAGGCTGCAGGTCCTGAGGAAGGTCTACCTTATTGTAATCCTAATACCCAGAAAGGTCCTTCTTCACACAGAGGCACCTGTAGGTGTTTGCTGGGCCCTGGGATTGACCATTCCTTCCTCCAGGCCCTACCAGCACGGGTAAATGTTTGCCTCTTGCCTCTCTCTACCAGGCAGCGATCCTCTGAGGATAGGACCCGAGTCTTGGGTGTCATCCTATGCCCCTCGTCTAGCATGAGCACTAGCCCACCTCTGCTTAAGGTGTGCTGTACAAATGAGTAGAAGGGTAAATGAAGGAAAGGAGGAGCCTATGTGTGTTTCTTGAAGTTGGCAAGATTATTTTATTCCTTCTTTATCTATACAACAAGTATTTATTAAGTACTTACTAGGTGCCAGTCAGAGTGTAGATGGTGGAGATAAAAAGATACCTAAGGGCTGGGCACAGTGGCACACGCCTGTAATCCCAGTGGCTCTGGAGGCAGAGGCAGGAGGATCATGAGTTCAAAGCCAGCCTCAGCAAAAAGCGAGGCTCTAAGCAACTCAGTGAGACCCTATCTCTAAATAAAATACAAAATGGGGCTGGGGATGTGGCTCAGTGGTTAAGCGCCCCTAGGTTCAACCCCTGGAATCCCCTCTACCCCCCAAAAATATACCTAGGATGTTCTGGTTCTGGCCCACAAGGAAAAAACTCATTTATTCTTTTCTATCACTTTACACAAAGAGAGGAAACTACAGCCTTACATCAAGCTGGTCCCCTAAAATACCCTTCTAGTTTTTTTCTAGGTTTCATGCTTCTAGGCTCCCAATTATTTAACAGGCTCAAAACAGAAATGATGGCCTCTTCATGGGTAGGAGTTGATAAACACTGACTCCCTGGGGTGTGAGAAACCAGGGTTTCAGAATGCCCCTCTGCAGCCTGTTTCCCATCAGTGCTTTTCTCTGATGTGCCCACTGTACCCCACTAGCATGGGACGGTATCAGCTGGAGCCTTAAGGCTCATCTGTGAGAAGCAAAGTGAATTAAACAGTCTGAGCAGGCCATAAATGGCATGGTGCCTAAGACCTCTCTAATGACTTGGATGAAATAATGCAATTTCCTGGGCTCTGCAGAATTCTGAAGTCGCCAGCTATTAAAGCCACTGCGAAACACTCCTTTTATAGTAAGTGCACAATGCATTTCTTAGTATTGTTTTCTTGGACATGAGCTGGTGACCATTTTATTGCACATGCCCAGTAGAAGAGGCACCCATTGCCCCCATCTTTATATGTAAACATATAAAGCATCAGATTAATGTAAGCATCATATAAATGTTCAACAATGCTGAGAGAAGACCCCAGTTCCTCTTAGCAAGCAGAAATTCCCTAATGGGGTGGAATGGATTTATGTCAGAGAGAGCTGTGGTTTGTATCACTAGAGGTAAGAAGACGTGTAATTACTTAGCATCTCAGAAATGTGGCCTCCTCATCATTTAGATGTTGTCTAACGGGACAATATCTAACACACAGGATCATTGCAATATATGTGAAGAGATAAGTGTCAGGTGCTCATCATGGGCCTGGCAGATGGAAGATGTCCAGCAGCTGCTGGAGCATTTAAATGTGTGTTCCTCCCAGAGCCAAGAGTGCATCAATGTAGGCCGACCCTGGGGACCCATGGTCCTTGGAGTCCATTTAGAAACTTAAAACAGGGAAGGATTACCCAGGTGACGAAAGAGCTAACAAGCTGTAGACAGAGTCAACACTGAGACTAGCACACAGAAGCCATTACCACTACCTTGGCTACAGGGACAGGAAAGGAGATGGCTTTCTCCAATCCGGTGGTTGGCTAGCAAGGTGGGCAGGAACTGGAATCCCCAGAGTATATACCAAAGCTGTCAGAAATGCCACCTGAAGAATCCATAGGGAAAAATATTCTGTTTTTTTTTTTCTCCTTTTCTTCCACCTTCCTTCTCCCTACCGGTGCCAAGTACAGTCAGAATCTGAGTCAGCAGGGGGCCTGAGGTTTAGAATGAGTCCCCCACCCCAACTCCACAGAAAGCAGAGTAGGGGAGATGTGATAAAGAAAACTGAGGGCAAATATGCCAGGTGTGCCTCTTGGTGGGAGAGGTACCAAACGACATGGTCTGGCTTGGGAGTCTTCATTTAGGGTGCTGTTTTGTTTTCAACCTATCTCTTCCCCTTCTGTCCTTGTCCCCAAACTTCCCCATACCTCTCTATTTCTCATGTGTTCCTGAGTTTTTGCTAGGAGCCACAAGCAAATAATATGATGCATGGCACTTTGGGTTGTAAGGTGACGCCAGCTAGCCATTGAGATGATATGATTATGTTAAGATTTACATTCATATGGAAATTGGACTCCTGCTGTTCACCTTGGCCTGCTAGGGACTCGTGTTACGGGACTCCTGGAGAGTTCCCATTGGTTGGGGAAGGATAGTAGGAGGGAATTCCGGGGGAGGTGGGGCCCCCCCCCTTCCGAGTGCGTGTGGGTGGACCGGTTTTGGCTTGCCGGCGCATACGGAGTATTGGCGGCTTTTTCAAAAATAAAGTTTTGTTCCTGCTTCAGTGGCTCGTGATTCTGTGCCCAGCCAGACTGAGGCAAGTTTTCTGTTAAAGCTGGATCTCATAGTTTGGATTGCCCAAAGGCTAAGGTATTGAAAGCTTGGTTTCCATTTTAGCAGTACTCAGGTGTGAGCCTTTGGGGAAGTAACTGGATCATGATTGATCTCATTAGTGAATCAATCCATTGATGCATGCATAATTGAATGGGATATTGGGAGGTGATAGAAACGTAAGAGGTAGGTCCTAGTTGGAAGAAGTAGGCCACTGGGAGCACGCCCTGGAAAGATATGTATCTTGTCCTGGCCCCTTCCTCTCTCACTCTCTTTACTTCCTGGTTGCCATGAGATGAGCAGCTTTGATCCAGAATGCCCTTTACCATCAGGTACTACCTAACCACAGGTCCAGAAACAATGGAACTAGCTGGTCATGGACTGAAACCTTGGAAACCATTAGCCAAAATAAATCTTTACTTCTTGAAGTGTTTTTTCTCGGTTATTTTGTCACAGCAATAAAAAATTAACACACCAAGTCATTTTCCTGTCTGCAGATGGCAATGGAAGAGAGAGAGCAGCTCTACTACAGCAATCACCCTTGCTGCCATTGCAATTACTATTTAAATGCCTAAGGGCATTGGTGGGGCCAAGCCCAGGAGGAAGTTAGATATCAATGCTGCTCCTACTGCACATGCACTCTTCTCAGAACTGGGTAGAAGCACCCTACAGGCTCTCTTGGGGAGCATGAGGTGCTTTGGTCCTGAGTTTAGACACCAGCTATGTTATCAGGAATGGCCCTCTCTTTGTGTCACCCATGTTAGTGCTTAAAACTCTGGCTTCAAACTCAGCCTCAACCCAGGGGAGGTAGAGGATAGAGCATTCTTTAGGGTTTTGCGGGTAATTCATTTGCCATTTTTCTCCCAGAGTTCTTTCTTCATCTTTCAAGCTACACTTCATGTTTGCAAATCTATCTGCATTCTCTGACTGAAACTAACCCCAAGCCAATCACAACGGTCCACCATCCTAAGCAAGGAAAAGATTCGTGTATCAGGGGAAAAATAAAACAAAAGGAATTGATTTTTCCCAACTTTGGCACATTTTGTTGATGGGATGTGATCTAGTCATTGAAATATTTGGGCTGACATGGGAAAATGTTTGTTACAAAGTTGATGGGAAATAAATTTTTGTCAAACAAAGGATGCAACAAATGAGCAAACAACAACCCAGAAAAATACAGGGAATACACCAACGTATTGTCTTGGGGGGACGGTACTCCGATTGGTTTTCAATGCAAAGAAATGAGGTTTACTATAGAAATTCCTTGAGCTCAGGAACTGTTCTTATTTAACCTTATATTCTCTTTTTTCCCCATTCCCAGAACCTCATGGTCCTTTATTGTGAAGGAAACACAGAGAAGGGTCTCCAGTATAGTTTCCAAACCATCCAACCAGTTATGCTGAGACAGGACCAGACAGTCTCTTGATTCTCTGTCTGGTATTCTTACCTGGCCACATGCCACCTGGGCTGAGGGTCACACAGATGGAAGTGAAGAAGGACTGTCTCATCTGCTCAGATCATAGAACAGAATCCTAAAGAGAGATCTTCAAGCGTTAGTCAAGTAGGGAATCATGATACCCCTGTTGGGATTTGGAAGAAACAAGAAGGAATAATGAGCGATTACAGATTTGAAGCTAAACTGGTGCATCTAGAATCTCTTCTGTATTATGCCTTTTGCTGAGGTTCTAATTCTGTGGTCCTTTTCTAGAATGCCATTGCCATAGTTTGAGTATGTCCCTCAAAAAACTGTGTGTTAATGTGTTGGCACATGCCTGTTACTCTAGCTACTCGGGAGGCCAAAGAAGGAGGATCACAAATTTGAGGTCACCCTAGGAAACTTAGCAAGATACCATCTCAAAATAAAATTTAAAAAGAACTGGAGATATGCTCTGTGGTAGG
Source organism: Spermophilus citellus (assembly GCF_964194105.1). Taxonomy (NCBI): domain Eukaryota; kingdom Metazoa; phylum Chordata; class Mammalia; order Rodentia; family Sciuridae; genus Spermophilus; species Spermophilus citellus. The sequence goes on along the minus strand of NC_138182.1, from coordinate 39,946,290 downwards.
GTGCTTGTCTAGTATGTAGGAGCCTCTGGGTCAATGTTCAGTACTACAAGAGGAAAAAAAAGTTCATGCATTGGAAATTTGTCCCCAAGTTCATATGTTGATGGTATTTGTAGTTGGGAGCCCTTGGGAGGTAAATATGATTAGAGGAGGTTATGAGGGTGGGGCCCCTATATCGGCATTAGTGGCTTTATGAGAAGAGGAAGAGACCTGAGCTAGCCTACTTGCTGTCTCGTCATGGGATGCCTTCTGCCTATAATGATGTAGCAAGTAGGCCCTCTTCAGATGTGGATTGGATGCTGGCATCATGCCCTTAGACTGTTTAGCCTGCAGAACTATGAGCCAAATCAATTTCTCTTATTTATGAATTTCCCTGTCTCAAGTATTTTGTTATAGCAGCAGAAAATGGATGAAGACAGCTACATCCTTAGTCACCATGTTCCCTAAGTCACTTAATTTGTTTCCTTGGTACAAGAAAGACCTTGGATGAATAGCAGGAGATTTTTAGGGGTAAAAGTAAAGGTTGGCTGAAAAGGAGGGAAGGAAGGGCATGATTCAGGAAAGTGAAGAATGAAGATGTTTATGCCCTTGACAAAGAATGTTGTACCTAATCCCTATTATATAAGTCACGCCATGGGACAAGGGGTTGTTCCATCCCAAGGGATGTTGACTGGGTCTCTTGAAACTCCTCAGCCTCTTGTAAGCAAAGCAAACATGGCCATCTTTGTTTATTATCAGGAAGTGTTGGCTAATTTCTACCCAAACACAGCTAAACTCCTTGTTGTGTATCCTAAAATAGTGATTTCTATTTTGGGATTTAAACAAATAGCTCAGTTTGATAGCCGAGCATCTAACAGGAATGGGACCTGAATGGGGCTGGGATTGGACAGTGAAGGCAGAACTCTTCTGAGATGTGGCTCCTGGAGCCATGCTTTAGGGACCCTCTCTGGTCCTCATCTATCACCTTCTGGTCCCAAGTTGGCTGGAACTCTGCAGAGGTAGTATGGTAATTCTGTTTTTAATTTCTAGAGAAATTGTCACATTGTTTTCCATAATAGCTAGACCATTTTATGTTCCCACCAGCAGCACATAGGGTTTTAATTTCTTTTTTTTTTTTATTTAGAGAGAGAGAGAGAGAGAGAGAGAGAGAGAGAGAGAGAGAGAGAGAGAGAGAGAGAGAATTTTAATATTTATTTTTTAGTTCTCGGCGGACACAACATCTTTGTATGTGGTGCTGAGGATTGAACCCAGGCTGCACACATGCCAGGCGAGCGCGTTACGGCTTGAGCCACATCCCTGTGCTAATATTTGTTATTTTGCTATTTTGTTTGCTCTTAAATAGCCATCTTTAAAGTGGTATCTGATTGTGGTTTTGATTTGCATTTCCCCAGTGACTAGCAGTACTGAGCATCTTTTCATGTGTCTATTGGCCATATAGATACCATCTTTGGAAACCTGTCTGTTCAAGTACTTTGCCTGTTTTATTTTTTTTTTACTTGTTTGAGTCTCTATATATTCTGGATATTATTCCCTTACATGTGTGTGATTTGTTGTATCTTCTCCTGTTCTGAAGTTTGCCTTTTTACTGTGTTAGTGTCTTACGATGCTCAAAAGTTTTTAGAGATCGAATTCAACTTGTCCATTTTTTCTTTGATTGTGAATTTTGTGTCACAATCAAATCATTGCTAAGTCCAAAGTCTTAAAGCTTTCCCCTAGGTTTTCTTCTAAATTTTTATAGTTTTAGCTTTTATATTTAAGTCTTTCATCCATTCTGAGTTGATTTTTGTACATGGTGCCAGGTAAGCATCCAACTTTGTTCTGTTATATGCAGTTATACAGTTTTCTCAGCATCATTTGTTGAAAAGATTGCCCTTTCTAATTAGATGATCTTGACTCTCTTGTCAAAAGTCATTTGGCCAGGCTGGGGATGTTGCTCAGTTGGTGGAGTGTTTGCCTCACATGCACAAGGCCCTGAGTTCAATCTCCAGCACCACCAAAAAGAAAAAAAAAATCATTTGGTGCCTCATTCCATTTTATTGGTCTATGTATCTGTTTTGATTACTGTAATTTTTGTAGTAAGTTTTGAAATCTTCAAATGTGAGATTTCAAGATTTGCTATTCTTTTCCAAGATTATTTTAGCTACTCAGAGGTCACTTTAGATTTCATATCATTTAAAGTTTTTTTAGTTATACATGGACACAATATCTGTATTTTGTTTATTTATTTTTATGTGGTGCTTAGGATGGAACCCAGTGCCTCACACGTGAGAGGCAAGTACTCTGCCACCCAGCTACAACCCCAGCCTTCCATATAAATTTTAAGATTGATTTTGCTATTTCAGCAAAAGACATTATTGGGATTTTGACAGGAATTGCATTGAATCTGTCTATCGGTTTGTATAGTATTGACATTTTGGCAATATTTTAGTCTTTCAATCCATGAATATAGGGTGTCTTTCAGTGTATTTATGCCTTACTTTAATTTCTTTCAGCAATGTTTTGTAGTTTTTAGTGTACAAGTCTTTCACCTTTTTTTAATATTTATTTTTTAGTTAATTGAACACAATACCTTTATTTACTTATTTTTATGTGGTGCTGATGATCAAACCCAGGACCTCCAACGTGATAGTCAAGTGCTCTACTGCTGAGCCACAACCCCAGCCCATGTCTTTCACCTTTTGGTTAAGTTAATTCCTAAGTATTATATTCTTTTTAATGCTTTGTAAATGGATTTTTTTTCTTAATTTTCTTTTTGGACTGGTCATTGTTGATGTATAGATACGTAACTGATTTTTGTGTATTGATTTTGTATTCTGCAAGTTTGCTTAATTTGTTTATTAAAACAGCTTTGCATGTATGTTCTTGAAGTTTTTCTAGATAAAAGATGATATCTACAGAAATAATTTACTTATTTATTTCAGTTTGGAAGCTTTTATATCATTTTATTGCCTAATATTACTGAAGTTTTCATTCCCAATTTTTCTGTTTGTGTGTGTGTGTGTGTGTGTGTGTGTGTTTGGGCTTGTGTGTGCAGATGCATGCACACGTGGGATACTGAACCCAGGACCTTGCACATGCCAGGCAAACGCTCTTCTGCTGGACTACATCCCCAGTCCATTACTGCAGTTTTCTATCCAGGAAACAATAAGGGTTTGAAAAGGGATAGGGATGGTGAGAAATGGATGGATTTGTGACATACTTCTTAAGGCAGACAAATGGAGTTTATTAGATTGGAAGTGGGCTGTGGGAAAAAGAGATGAATTAAGAATGGCTTCTAAGTTTATGGATGAATTAACTGGGTGAATCACATGATACCATTTGCTAGATAGGAAAGATGAGGGAAATGTAGGCTTGGGATAGGAAAAGAGAAATTTTACCTAGGTGTAGTGGCTTGCACCTGTAATCCAAGCAGCTTGGGAGGCTGAAGCAGGAGGATCGTGAGTTCAAAGCCAGCTTCAGCAAAAGCGAGATTCTAAACAACTCAGTGAGACCCTGTCTCTAAATAAAATCCAAAATAGGGCTGGGGATGTGGCTCAGTGGTTGAGTGCCCCTGAGTTCAATCCCTGATAACCACCCCCCACAAAAAAAGGAAAATTTTTATTTAGGTCATATTAAATTTGGCCATGGTTGTGGATAAAGTAGCCAAAAGCAAGAGAAGAGATTGGAAAGAGGGCAGAAGACAGATCTCTGCAGAAAACTCACATTTGGAGAATTGATAGAAAAAGAACCAGAAAGAAGAGGGAGAAAGTTTCGATAAGATATTCCTGGTTAACTGTGCGAGCCAGAAGGGAAGGAAGATGAGGACTGAGAAGACCTCGTACAGGAGCAACAGGGGTGTGATCCCTGGGCTTCACAGAGAATTTTCAGCACAATAAGTAAGACCTCCCCTTGGGTGGAAGTGAGAGAGCGCGTGGGTGAAGGGGCTACTCCAAATAATGCCACAGAGCTGTCTGGATGCAGGAGGTAGTGTTGTGTCCCTCTTGTCATGGAAACAGAAACCGTTCAGAAAAACTAAAAGCCACTTAGAGCCCCCCTGATTCTAGTCCATCACATCCCCTGAACTCTTGTGAAAGATGCTGATTAAGAGAGAGAGAGTGGAGAGTGGAGAGGAGAAAAGAGAGAGAGAAGGAGAGAGACAGGAGAGAGCAGGGCAATCCCAGGGCTCTGTCTTTTAGAGGTAGTCCCTAACGGAAAGCCTTCCCCTCTTAAGAAAGAAGCCATTGCCAACACCCACACCAGCTTCCACAAAGCACAGATGACCCACTGAACAAAGTTCCTTCTTTTCTTGCTATTGGCTGACACTGCTCATAAAGCACAATCTGCTGTTTCACTTTTTTTCTTAAATGATCAAGCTGAATTACTTGGAGGAGAAAGGCAGGAGAAAGACAGAAGGCAAGGCACCGAGGGCAGAGACCTGCAGGTGGGCATTTTTACTGTTGCTTTGTTAATTCATTGTTGAGAATTGTGCCTGGATTATCACTTCTTTTTTTCTTAATTTAAATGTTTTTTTTTTCTACCATACATATGGTAGTTTAAAAAATATTGAGAAAGTATAAAAAAAAAAGGAGAAGAGAACAAAAACCATCACCAAGATACAGCTTCTATTGGCATTTGGGGAGTTATTTCCTTCTCTCTCTCTCTCTCTCTCTGTGTGTGTGTGTGTGTGTGTGTGTGTATGTGTGTGTGTTTGGTGCATGGAGTTTGATTTTCATGTTGCACCCATACAATATGGATAAGTTTATGTTCATTTCTTTGATCACAGCTTTTGTTTTTATCCACATTGCTATGAATTCTTCATAATCATAATTTTAAATTGCTGCATAAATTGCATTGAGATTTATTGTACTTTACACACGCCTTCTTCTGTTTTTGGCCACACAGCATCTTCCCTATTCTACATAGATGGAATCATTTTATTCTAGAAGATATATATTTTTTTTTTCTCACTTGGAGTCTTGCTGTGGGGGGAGAGGAGGTTAGCTTTGAAGATGTGTATTTCAGTGGTTTTGCTCAGAGGCACTGTGAGTGGAAGGTGTGGGGATGTGAGTTTGCAGACTGTTCTCTGTGGGGCCGGCAGTGTTTCTCAACTCTGGCTGTACCTTCAGCCAGAATCACCTGAACTGGAGCAGATTAGAAAACCGCCCCCAGAAACTTAACCTTGGGGGATCAGTCTGTCCATCTGTAGACTTTTGGTCTTCCAAAAAATTCTAAGGTGACTTAGCAAAAGTTGACAGAGGTTATTTGAAATAGTCTCCTGTCTTTGACACTTACCTGAAAGTAATATGTGTTAAAAGAAAAGGATGCAATTTCAGGCAAGCCATGCAAACCTGCCTCTCAATGCTACTTAAACCATGCAAAACATTAATTTGTGGGAAACAGAAGACTTGTAGAAATTTCTCTCATTTGTCTCAGACACATCAACTCTTGAGACAAGCATCTACCTGAGAGTTTTAATTTGCTAATGCTTTAAGGAGAGGGATTTGTTTCTCCTGCTTGGGAAGTTCAAAGTTAGAGAATCTGAGGCTCTAGAATGTTCAAAACAGATCAAAATTAAGCCCGGGCTCTCTAGTACCTGCTGAGGCAGTAAGTCTTCCTGTCTTTTGCAACCTTCTCATTAAGCACAAGGTGGACATTTAGTGATCAGCCAGGTAAAGCAAAGGCGGGTGAGACTGGGATGATAAGTGACAGGAGGTTTCTCAGGTTTTCCAGAAACACTTATCTTTTCTGGATCCCAAGTCATAAAAAAACTGGAAAGAATTTCTGATTTCTCTCCCCAGGAACAGAGGACAGACAACAGGCAGCTAAACTAAGTTGAAGCATTTGCTACTGCTTTCCTAGCCTACAGCAGGGATGCCTTTTTTTTTAAATTATTTATCCTAACTTAATTGATAACGTGTTAATCAAATTTCTTCTTGTTTTAATTACACAGAAGGGAATAGATGTTTAGTATCTTCTTTGATGAACCTAAACATTCATGTAGTACTTTTCTGTTTAGAAACATGTTTACATACACCAGTTCTTTGGATCCATGAAATTGCCCTGGGTGCTAGAGGGCATTAATTCTTACTGTAAAGGTGGTAAATATGAAGCCCAGAGAACACAGGATCTTTCCCAAGGTGGAACCAGTACTGGTGCAGAGGGCACAGGGCTCCCTTCTTACAACTTTAATAACAGCTATTGTAAGAAGTTGATTAAATACACATTGTTTTGTCTATATAATTGGATAGCCTTCAGTCAATTAAATGATGACATTGTCAATTATTAGTTGGCCAAGAAAGACATGACATGACACAGTGTGCCCATTTTTGTTTAAATACAATTATGTATATTTGAAGAAAGATGAAAGGAAGTAAATTCACAAAATTTAGATGTATCTGGTTGGTGGTAAACTTTGTAATTTATTTCAACTTGTATTACCTTGATTTTCTTCTTTTTTTTTTTTTTACCATAAGTATGCACTGTGTGTATAATAAAAAATGTAAAGTAAATTAAGTAGAATTGTGTTTTTCCGGTTGGCTCTATTCCAAATGAAATGGTCTTTTACTTGGCCACATGGAAGCCTCCCTGCTAATGTTCTGAGTGCTGTACATTCCTGATCACATTGTTGTGATGGTTAGCTAGCACTGAGCTCTTAGCACGTGTCAGGATCTAAGCAATCACTTTGCATCCATTTACTTCATTGATTCTCACTCAAATGCTCTCTCGGCCCATGACAGTTTTGAAATTCAGAAGGATAATGTAATAAGTGACCAAAAGGCAGAGCTGAGACTTGAACCCAGTTCCTTTTTAACTTAGAAGCACATGTTTTCATTCATTATACCGTCCGGCTCCCCATCTGCCTGGGGTCTAAGAGCAGCTCCTTTCAACATGGGTAAAACCTGTTTGGGAGGAAAGTGGGCGTTCCTACGCATTGCCTTGTGTCAGGATCACCTTGTTAATACCTGTGTGCATTCCGGACTCGAGGGACCCTCCTGCTTTTCTAATTTGTCTTGCACAGCAAATATTGGAAGCACACTGTTCCCCAGAGCTAAGCCTGCAAGATAAAAGCCCCACAAGGGATTGTGCAATCACCTAGAGAACTCTGGCTAATGCAATGGCCAAGATGGATAATGCATAGAAGGGCAAGCCTCTTACTGTGGTTGCTGAGCTTTGCTAGAGAGGTTTTCACATCCCCTCAGAGCCCCCCTCCCCCCGGCACATTTTGAATGCTTTACTCCAGGCTCTGACCACTTCCTTCTTTGTACTGGAGTTACTTCTGTGCAGTCCTCATCCCCCTACTGGACCATGTGTCTCTGCATAAAACCAGACACCCCCACACGGCAAGCCTCTCTCTTTCTCTTGCATGCACGTGCTCCAAATGCAGCACAACTGTTTTCAGCTGCTGTCCATGTTCCCTCCCATGGTTCTCTACTCACTCACTGTGAGAAACGGGAATGTGCAAATCAATGAATTCATCAGTGAATGGGGATTTTATTTACAGTTTATGATCATGTTAATGCCTTAATGTTCAATTAAAATTTTGTTTTGAATTTTATTAATCTGATTCTATTAGTTGGCCTTTGGGGAAAAGTGTAATCTTTGCTGATATCTAAAGCAAAACCTTTCTAATTGGATTGATGGCTTGGTGGCAGTACAGTCTGGCACCTTTGAAAAATAAGTCTGGTTATTAACTGAGGGGCTGATGACGAGGGTATACGCAGTAACTTGAAGACAAAGAATTCGAAACTGGATGGATCCTTAGGAAGAGCTGGGGCTAGACAGAGATTTCTGCATCGTTAATACAAACTCCAAAGTCCTGAAGGGAGAGAGACTTAAAGAAATGGAAGAAGTTGACCCCAAGAAGAACAAAGAGGGAGGAAGAGAGGAGGAAAGGCCAGAGGAGGGTAACCCATTTACTTTGGAAATTTAAAGATTTAACTAAAATGGAAGAATTTTTAAAAATTCTGTCTAAAATTATTTTATTCACTGTACATTATTAAAAGAAGTTTTTTTTAATTAGATCTTAAAAAATAGACTATTTCCCATCCAGACTCCTCTCATGAGCCTAGAGAGATGGCGTTTCACATTGTCTGCATCTCTGGTGCAGAAAACACAATGGTATAAAGAGTTCTTGAAGACATCACAGGAACCCAGGGCCTCACACGTGCGGGGTGACAGCTCTACTACTGAGCTATGTCCCCAACCCCTTGCAGAGTCTTTTCAGCAAGTTGGTTTCTTTTTGAGTCTTGCCTTAATAATTCTGCTCTCTAGTAAACTCTCCAAGAGGTTTGAAGGTGGCTCCCCTTTTTAGTTGTAACAGGCACAAAACCCTACTGGGAATTTATTGGCACAGAATCAGAAAGACAATTTGCTCTCCTCCGAGATATAAATAGCGTCACTTCTTTCAGAGTTGAGAACATAGTACCATTTGGGTACCTTTTGTGGTTGCCCCCTGCCCACATGCCATTGACCCTATCTTTGTTCCTAGATCTTAGAATTGAATTTCAGGGACAGAAATTTTGTAAGGAAAAATACACCAATAGCATTTCATTACCCAAAACCAAGCGATGGGTGGATTTTATTTTTCCTCCCAGAAAATGTTCACTGTGAGACCTACATGAGAGGGTTGAATAATATTTCATTGGCTCACTCAGTGGTCATTTATCTGAACACCCTTATGTGCTGCACACCTTGCTAAGGCTAATAGCAGTAGACAAGAGGCACTTCTTGCCTGCCGTGGTGAATGTTCTGGTGGTGGGGATGACAGGAGGCCACTGATGTACCCTGGGAGAGATACTGGGGAGAAACCCATGGAGCTGTAGCCAGTCAAGACCTGGAGGAGTCAAAGAAGGCTTTTTCTGGAAGTGTTATTTAGAAAGAAACTTGAGATTGGGTAAAGGATAGCCAGGGGCTGAGCTGGAGCTCAAAGTATGTAGGCAAAAGAGACACCCCCACACGGTAAGCCTCTCTCTTTCTTTTGCATGCACGTGCTCCAAATGCAGCACAACTGTTTTCAGCTGCTGTCCATGTTCCCTCCCATGGTTCTCTACTCACTCTGAGAGGTTAATTACTTGTTGATGATCAGGCAGGTAGCAAACAGTTGGTTTGGAGAGAAGAGAAAAAAAGTGAGTTAGGATTTCAGTCCTGTGAGATTTATTCTAAAGCTTTTTTGCATGATATTACAATATCTCTATATAGTTTTAGTAAACACAGATGATGTTTAACAAAATACCTTTGTAAACAATTCCTCTGCTCTAAGAAATTAATCTAATAGTGAAATATAAAATGCCTAGGTGGGAGAGAAGAGAAAAAAAGTGAGTTTTACTTTGAAAAGGGGCCTTTGGGCAGTCCCCGAGTCATGTCATTTAGGCACTGTGGTTAAGGACAGGGAGGGTCCTGATGTTGACCAACCCCTAGAAGTTTATTGGAATAAGTTTTATATGAGTCAGTGTTGTGTTGCTGCGATGTAGTACCAGGATCAACTAAATTTATGAAGAAAAAAGATTTATTGAGTTAATACTTTTTGAAGTTTAAAGTCGCAGATTAGACCACCCTATTGGATTGGTCTCTGGTGAAGGCCATGGATGGCAGCATATCACGGTGGGAGCATGTATCAGAGTAAGATGTCATGTCACTTCTCTAACAGAGCAAAGAGAGAGAGAGAGAGAGGGAGAGAGAGAGAGACAGAGAGAGAGAGAGAGAGAGAGAGAGAGAGAGAGAGAGAGAGAGAGATCGAACACGAGTGTGAGCGTCTGGAGTCCCACAATCCCTTTCAAGGACATGTTCCTAGTGACCTAAGAACTAGACCCCACCTCTCAAAAGTCCACAGCACTGCCAACACAGCCACCCTGCAAAACAAGAGTTCAATTACAATGGAAAATAGGGGAACGCTCAAATTAAATAATTAAATAAGATCCAACCATAATAGCTTCTGAGATAGCACTTGCTGATCTTTCTTCTGTCTTGAAATCAGAACACTTGGGAATCAGAGGCTCAGAGGCAGAACAAATCTGTGGCCTTACTTAGGTTATTGGGTTAATAACAGACATCTCCAACCTTCCTTGCTCAGATTTTTTTTTTAAAGGAAGTCATATCTCCAAGGAGCTCTCAGCTCTCCATGTGTGTTTTCTTTGTATTGATTTGTGCTTGTTTATCATGGTGGCTGAATATGGATGAAGATGGGAGAAAAGTTAGCATTTGAAAAATAATGGAGAGAGAACAAGGAATTAGCAAAGCAGAGGTTGGATGAAGGATGTCAGAGATACTGCCAGGCATTGTGTTCTGAGGCATCATAAGCCTCATCACGTGTTTGGATGCTGGCCTTCTGTCAGGCTTCAGCTTCTGAGACAGCCCTTGGGACCAGTTATTCTGGGGACCAGTTATATTAAGGGAGCATTGTCCCTTAATATAACACAAGAAGAAATGAAGTTGTGAAATACTCCAGTTTTGCCAGTTCTCTGCAAATCTGTCTATGATTCTTAGGCATCTTTTTGCACAGGAAAATTCTCAAGAAAGCAACTTCAGTGGAGAATGTGCAAACTGACCAATCAGAACAATGGAGGGGAAATGTTTGTCAGCAAAAGATACAAAAAGGCAGCTATTGTTAAACTATCATCCAAACTAGGCATTGTGGCAGCTTTGACAATATATGTCTTCTTGGGTGTCTCTTCTTCCATCTGTCCAGGTACACTATATTTATGGTGGCAGATGTCATTTTAGCACACATTTCTGTGATCTGGGCAAAGTTCTTCTTTCAGTGGAAGAAGGCCGTAGCCAATGCATGCTGTGTATCCAGCCCCACCCAGAAGCTGGGCCTAACAAAGTTTTGAGAAGTCCCAGGGACCTCAGGCAGAACCCAGGCAAGGAAGGTTCTGGTGGCTCCCAGGAGTTCTCATGGGTCAGAGAAAATGCTAGAAAGAGAAGGAAGCAGATATAAACTGAAGGGCACATGTGGATAAGTAATGGGGAGAAATCACTGAAGTTGACAACTCAAGTACTATGATTTTAAAAAAAGCATTCTATTTGGAAAACTATATCTACAGCATGGTGTGTCTGGTCTTTAGAACTAAAATAGAAAACCACGATAATGAATTCAGAAGTTGTGTGTGTGTGTGTTCTAAACTTTCTCTGGACCTGTTGGAATTTAGTCAGGAGGCAGCTCAGACAGATCAACAATGGATTATCAACCTCCCACATTTCTGAACCCCCTGCCCCACCTCAACCCTGGGGGATTCCCAAAGAGGAATTTGAGGAGAGATGGTGAAGTAGGTATGGTAACATGGCATCCTCCACCATAATTAGATGAGGCAATGACAAGAAAGAAACTTCCCAGTGCATTTGGTGCCCCACAGGGATGCTGGCCTGTTGTGGCAATTGCTCACTAAAACTAGCCTATTCTTCCTGCCAGGATTTTCTTAGATCTTCCTCCAATGGCAAACAGAGACTACTCTTCAGGAGCTCAGCCTTGGAAATCTGTGCAATCCCATGAGTAACATGCCCAGATTTCTTTCCACTCAACACCAGGGCAAGTCAAGCCACAGTTTGGTTGGGATCCAAAAAAAGAGGGCCCTGTGAGCTCTAAGACTTCCAAATGTAGCATCTGAACTCTAGGAAGTCTGAAGAGGAGGGCAAAAATGCAGCAAACTCTGCACAGGCCCCAGGGGCGAGACTCCAGTCTCCCTACAGGTGAGCAATGGAGTCCCTGGACCCTTCCTGAGAAGTTCCTGCCTACCTCAGAGCTGTCCAAAGTACAGAGAAAGTGAATTGGAGAAATCCTTCCCCTGGAGACTTCCAGAGCCATAAATGCTTATTTAATGGTCTGGTTTACAGTAGATCTGCCCACAAACCTTTTCCCAATGGGCCAAGGTGGTAACTTCAGAGTCATGCAATGTGTGAAAGCAAATTGCATTTAGCAAGCAAAGGGTCATTAGTCTGGTGGCCCATGAAGTGGCTTATACTCCACGGCTCTTTGAGGTACTTTGGGGGTGACAGAGCAGAGGAAGAAATGGAGCAGCAAAATTCTCCAAGGTGCTGATTCCATGGAAACAGGGCCCTGAGTGGGTCACTCCTCTACCCGACATACTCTGGGAGCCCAGAGACCAGCTCAGTTCCTCATTCAAAAGATGTTGCAATCTCAGTCTTGTTGTTTTTATCTGTATTTCTGTTTTGGTCTCCAAGAACTCAACTCATTTTAATTCTTTGAAAAAATTCTGAGAGCAGAATCTCATTTCTGCTAGGACCGAAACATCTCCATCCCAAACACCACATTTCTAACATGACATTTGGGGCCTGTTCTAGTTAAGTTCTGGGTTAGCAGCTCAGATTGCAAGAATAGATTTTCAATGATAGATTGAAAACGGATTTCTCTGTTTGGGGGACTACATTAACTCAGGACTCAGGGGTCTCCGGGGTTTTGAGAGACAAACGTGCTGTGGAATTGTCCCCTCTGGAGGGTTGCATTCTCTCTGCATGACTTCAGGGAACTGGTTTGTGAGCCTTTGCAATAACAATGGCTGAAACTTATCGTGGAGCTTTTTCCAGTGCTCTCTATGGCCCAGGTGCTGGCCTGAGTGCTATTTATATACCATCTCAAGGCATCCTTGCAACAATCAATCCTTTGAAGTAAGGACTAGCATCATCATTATCTCTATTTTACTGATTAGGAACTGAGGCACAGGGAGATAAAATTACCTGCCTACTTCATCAAATTAATCAAGGAAAGACCAGGATTCAGTTTCTGAGTTTGTGGTTTTTCCCTGTTTTTCTCCTACTGCTTCTGCGCAGCTGAGAGCAAGCGCTGTCATGCCTTCCACAATGATTGTTGTCATTAGATGATCCCCCAGCCCTTGCTTTTATATGAGAAAGTTTTGCCTCCTGAATACTTTTCCTAAGTCCCTAATTTGAGCTTAATAATAATAGTTACCATCATGGTGTGCCCCCTGGGTGTGAGAGCCACTTACATTATGCCACTTACAGATGAGGAAACTGAGGCTCAGAGAAGACAAATCACTTGGCCAAGACTTTATGGCTAGTAAGTGGCAGGTTTGCTCTCTCACTTTCCACCAACTTTCTCTTCTGAACATTTCTATGAACTATAAAAAGAAATGTTCTATTTGTGAATCCACAGTATACAGTCTCTCTGGGAGCTAAAATCCAAGTTATGCTCTAAAGTTTTTGGATAAAATGAAGAGCATGATTGTGGGGAGAGTTGTGGATTGCAGGGTGGATGATTAAAACAGAACCCTCCTACTGTGGAGGATTCAAACCCACAACAATAGAATGGTTAGATTTAAGCCTGTGAGAATCTACTTGAAGGATTATAAGATTGGCCATTATCACACTGGGATTTATGACATCTCAGCCTAAATATTCAGTCTGTAAGTTACAATGATTTTCACAATGAAAACCAAGGGAATCTCACTCAAAGTGAGAGAGTTTTGTCTGTCATTAAATTGTGTGCAACATTTTATATAGAATTTATGAGTAAAAAAAATACTGTGCGAAACTTGTTTTCTATGTTTAATAATATAAAATAATCCTCTTAAAGCTGAGGAAAGATGTTTAATTTTTTTTTAATATCCACAGATAACACTTGTAGTGAGCTCTTCTGAGCCTTCAGTGAAAAACAAATTGGCAAGTCCAAAGTCACCAATAGATGGTACTTGGGAAGTCCTGCATGCAGTCTTTATTTTATGGGGATCACCATAAGTCAGCTTGTATGTTTTGTAATGAGTTACTAAATGCAGGGAGCAGAAAGATGGATGTCATCAGTGGGTGCCTGGCATCTGAAAAGGGATAGGATCTTCCTTATGGATGATTTCTAAGGCCAATTGTATATAACTTAGGTTTAAAAAAAGTCAAAATTCAATTAAATAATTCTGAGTGACTTTTTAAAAAATAATTTTTAGTTGTAGATGGACACAATACCTTTATTTATTTATTTATCTTTTTATGTGGTGCTGAGGATAGAACCTAGTGCCTTTCCCATGTTAGGAGAGTGCTCTACCGCTGAGCCACAACCTGAGGCCTCTGAGTGACTTTTGTTCTTTAGGAATGACTTGATCTTTAAAAGCTGCTATCATGTTTTTATACCTCCAAATTTCATACTTGCTTAGTGAAAAGTTATCCAAATTTCATAACCTTGCTTTCGTGCCTACCTGGATAATTTGTTTTAGGGTTTTGATATGATTTCTTATTGTATTATGACATTGGAATCTGGCTAACTGGAAATTTCACATTGATCTTTTGCCCCCCAAAAACATTTTCCTTCTTATTCCCATTATAGCTTGGTTTCATTTTCCTAATCCCAAATGTCCTCACTCCTCTGATTTTCATATCTCTAGGTACCAGCCTTTTCTACAAACAAATATCTATTTTATTTTTATTAATACTAATATTCAAGACATCATGGACTTTAAATTCATTTTTTTAAATATTTACTAAAGTCATTTTGATCTGCCATTCGTACCTTCTCACTTCACCAACTTCCCTCAGATATGTGCTTGGTAGGGTAGGGTATGCAAAATCAGTAAGAGATTGTCCCTTCCTGTCATGAATCTGATAATCTATAGAGGGCAACGTGATGTATTATCTGCCTAACACTATCTACCAAAGCAGTGAAGAACTACTCCTAGGCTGCAGTAGTTCGTTTACAAGTGCGAAAAGAACATTTTAAAAAGTGGGGCCTGCGGGATGTGTCAGTTGGGGAAAGTGAAGCAGAGAAAGCAATATCGATGTTGAAGATTTGGCCTAACTAGAGTTAAGTTCTTGGCAGGTTGGGGAAAGGGGAGATGGGGAGGAGAGGCAGGCCAGAGACTGAAGAGAGCGGCCTGAAAGGCACAGGTATGTGGATGAAGCGCAAATCCAGGTCTGAGCTGCCTGGTGCTGAGGAGCAGTGGAACAATGACGATAAAGCCAGCTCGTGGTTTCCAAAGCGCTTTCACTTGCATCATTACCATCTGTTCCTCTTGGAGCCCTCTTCAGACATGGGGTCCGCCAAGTAACTCCACATCATGAATGGGAAGTCATACTCCATGGATGTATAAATATGTCAAAATACATTCTAATGTCGTGAGTAACTAAAAAGAACAAAAAATAACAACAAAGATACGGGGTCAGGGTCTTCACTGTCCCCATTTTACAGATAAGCGTCCCCAAAGTGTCTATCCAAGGCCAACCAGTTAGAAAATGGTGGAACAGGACCCAGATCTCTGTTCTCCTTCTGCCATCTGTCACCTTGTTGTGCAGTTTCCAGATGTTTGGTGCTGACTCTCGTTTGTGAGAATACAGGGACACTGGAGCCCAGGAGGAGGAAGCCTTATCTTTTTGATTGATTAATTTGCATTTGGTCTGATAGGCAATTATAGGTGGTTCACAGTGAAGTGAAAATGTCATTTTAATGAGTTAAATCTAGCAATCGTTACAGGTCAGGAGACACTTCTAGTTTCTAGGCATCAGCTCTCATAGACTGAGGTTAGGATGGTGATATTATTCTTGTAAATGAAGGTTGGAATTTGAAGCCATAATTCTGCCAAATTGATTAGATGTGAGCAAGAAAAATTAAAGAAAATGTCCTAATAATGGTTACTGGCTGAGCAGGATCTATGTGAAAAGAATAGATCAGCATTTGTGGTAGAGGCAGAAGTTCCAAGTGAGACTATGCTGTAGGTAGAAGTGTGAGAATACAGTTCAGATTAGAACTCAGGAAAAGCCCCTTAAATTCTCCTGGCCTCAGCCTTTTATCTTTATTTGTAAAATTGAGATAATAATGCCAACTCAGTCTATCTCAGAAGATTGTCAAGCAGAGCAAATGAGATAACTTTAAAATTCTTTGGAAGTATAAAGTGAAAACAGGAGTTATCAAAGGAGACATCTGGGAGTCAGAGAGATGAGGTGGCAAAGTCCCCAGGGTGGATAAATCCTTGACAGTGATGGCTTTAGCTGCTGATGGTGCACTGACTACCTGCCCGTTGGTCACTTAGTTGACATTCTTGCTTTGTCAGGAAATGGAAAGCATAAAGCTTCAGAAATCAGAGGAGCGGAGGTCTTGAAGATATGAGGACCCAATTCTACGGCATGACTAGACAGGAAATATGAGAAATGACTAGAGAGCTGGTTATTGGGCAGGAACTAATGACTTTATCTAAGTCACTTGAGATTCAGAGGAGGGCCTCACTGAGGTGAAAGGGATGGGGCAGGGCAGACATATTGTGTAGATTGGGAAGAGGAACATGGGAAAGAAATATCAACAGAAAGCACATAATTGAGGGAGTTTAGGTGTAAAAGGATAAGAAGAAATGGGTCAGAATTTCAGCAGGTAAAACAGTTAGGTAAGAGGGGAAGAAACTAACATTTGGTTGACCTCTTGCTATGCAAAGTTTCATTTGAAGCCCCAAACAATCCTAAAGGACTAGCTTCGTTAGTCTTATTTTAAGATGAAGATGCTAAAGGTCAGAGAGCAAAGCTAAACAACTAGAAAGAGAGGGTTGGGAGTCAAACCAGGACTACTGGATCTCAAGTAGAGTGTGCAGTAGTATCCCCTTCAGTGGTCTCAAGCAATTATAATTCAAAAGTAGAAAATTCCAGAAATAATAAGTTTTAAATTTCATGCCAATAGAAATAGCATGGTGAAATTTCATGTTGTCCCACTCCATCCTGTATACAGTTCATGAATCATCCCTTTGTCCAGAGTATCCACATTGTATACTCTACCTGCCCGTTAATCACTTAGTAGCCATCTCTGCTCTCAGTTGACAATCTTGCTTTGTAATGCTTCTGTTCAAAAAATCCTTGCTTCACTTAGTAATGGCACCAAAGCACAAGAGTAGTGAAGGATGCAAAGGAGGCACCAGAACATAAAACATGGAAAGACAGGGGTGGGGTTGTAGCTCAGTGGTAGAGCACTTGCCTAGCACATGTGAGGCACTGGGTTTGATCCTCAGCACCACATAAAAATAAATAAACACAACTAAAAACAAAGACATCGTAAGACAGATGAACTCTGATACTAAGCAACATGTCTTTTGCAGCAGCCACAGGACTCTCCCCTCATCCTTTCCCCTCACTGTGGGTGCTTTCTCAACTGCTGCTCCTTTATCAGCTTCCTGTGACTGGCTTGCACCTTCCCCTCTGATAACCTTGTTGCTAAATCCTCTGGTGATCCCTATCGATCACTTGGTCACTTACTTCTTACAGCAGCCTTCCTCTGGCCCCTGTGGCAGCACATTCTTGATTCACCTCTTATTATTTGGCCAATCTTCCCCATCATCCTTACAGCCTTTGTTTCTCTCTACCTGTCCCTTCATTGCTGATGTTCCCCAAGGTCCTGTTCTTGACCCTCTTTCCTTCTGTGTTTCCACAGCCCTACACAAGTTCTTTCTCTCTTCTGAATTCAGCTTCCACCTAGTGCTGATGTTCCCTAAATCCACAGGCTCACGGAGCTCCTCTCCTGCTCTAGGCTGCAATGGGACACTTCCAACTTGTCTATTACAGAAAACCTTCAAATTCAGAAATTCCCAAATGGAACTTCTCATTTCTTTTCCCAAATAGCATCTTTCATGACTTTTATTAATGAAAAGTCCCATTCCCCCCCCCCCAAATATCCAAGAGGACCCTTAACTCCCCTTTGCCCTAGATTTCCACATCTAGCCCATCCACCGTGGGGCCAGCTGTTACTCCTGTATACCTTACAATCTGATTTGGGTTAATTCACACCATCTGCCCTGGACCATCGCAAGGACACCGCTACTCATCTCTCTTCAAGCAGGCTTGCCTCCCCCAGACTTTCCTCCATCTACTTCCAGGATCACCTATTTAAAGCACAGATCTTCTCTCCAGATTTTGGGGTCTCTCATTGCCCTCAGGATAAACCCAAACTCCTTAGTATGGACACAGGCCTCTCTTGGACCATTCTCTACCTTGCCTTCTTTGCCTGCTTCTCCTAGACTATACTGTATTCTACATACTTCCCAAATCTGCCATGGGCTCTGGGCTATGGGTCTGCATATGTCTTGTTTCTTTGCTTGGAATCCTTGAACCTCTTTCCTTGGAACCTCAAGGAAACTCTTCTTTATCCCCCCAGGATGGCTGCCTCCTTCCCTATGCACTCTCACCCCCTCTACATCTCTTTCTCATGGTCCTTCTCATTTCGACCTTTGTCTTTTAACCTGTCCAAGTCATTCACCACGATGGAAGTTTCTATAGGTTAGAGATTGTGTTTTCTTCACTGTCATGTACACAGAGCCCAGAATTCTGCAGCTCCATGAGACACACTTGGTGTTGTGGCTCAGAGCTTACAGCTGGCTTCAAGCCCCATCCCATGACCAACAGTGACCTTGAGAACATAAGCAACTCCATGTCCTGCACTTTGGTCTTCTCAACTCTGATATGATAAAATCAGAACACCTAGAGCAGTTACCAAATAAGAGTACTAAGGGCTATTTGAGGATTAATTGAGTTCATTCACACAAGGAGCTTGGCAGAATGTCTGGCTAGAGAGAACACAATTGCTCTTGTTGAATGACAAGTATCTGTGGCTGGAGGTGGGGGTGGGCTGATGGAGAAAGTGCACTTCCCAGAGCCCTTGGGGGGAGACTGGACAGTTTGAAGTGGGGAGCAGTGCTGGGGGCTGATACAACCAGGCAGCCAAGGGTCCTGATGTCAGTTCACTGGGAGGATTTTCAATGTGGAAGTTAATAGTCTCAGAGACAGTGGTCAAGAGGTCAAAATATCCAGGAGGACCCTTAACTCCCCTTTTCCCTAGATTTCTACATTTAGCCCATCCAGTACTCAGAATAGCACTCAATATCAACTAAGAGGCTTCTAGCATGGGAAATATACCCTCTGACAGGTTAGATGTTGCTGTCCTCTTGCTCAGGGCCACTCTACACAAAATCACATCAATAGTTTCTTATAAAGACAATGCACATTGCACCAACATCCATTCTGAGAAGATCATCTGCTCTTTAGGAGATAATATATCAGGTCAGGGTAGCTGAGTGTCTAATTGCACCTTGCTTGCTACTGTTCTGAGTCAATGTGTTGCTGCTATATGTTTGTGTCTGAGCACTTTGGTCCTTTAGGGCTCTGTAGGCAGGACACAGTGTATATGTAAGGACTGAAGGTGAACACACCTGGTGAATGCAAGGTGACTGTCCATAGTCAGGGAGGTCTCTGTGCCAAGGTCTAACAATCCCAGGAAAATATATCAAAGATATTTTTTCATAAATAAAAATAAAAATAATTTCTTTGCTATGACCAGGAAAATATGCAAAATATCAATGTAAGCTATTTATCCCCATCAGCTTTTAACTGGTCACTGAAAACCTGTGTGTGGGTTTTCTTCAGTACTCAAATATGAAATCTCTACCTGCTACTGCTGTTCCCTGTTTCTTCTTTGTTGTTCCACTATAGTAAAGCTGCAGGAGAGCAAGCCTTAACTCTTGTTTGATTCTGAGCCTCCTCTCAGTACTGGAAGCTGTGCCCATGCTCAATCCTGCCCCATTAAGGCAGTGGAAATTACATGACCCAATTATTTTCCAGTTTCCCTTGAATTTACCTCTTCATATATTTATTAGATTCCTCTTGCATACTTAATTGTCTGGTTGACTGATTTTTACAGTTACATCTAATAGGGAGGTTTTCTTCCTTTTTATTTTTAAGGTTTTTTGTTGTTGTTGTTGTTGTTGTTGTTTGTTTGTTTTACTGGCTAGGGAATGGTTACGGTGTGACATAGTCACATGTATTTTACATAGACAGGAAAAAAAAACAATCAAAATATCTTAAAGGTTTCTCAAGAAAAAATGTGGAGCTACATGCAGTTTTGAATCTGGGCTGGCCCTATTTCTGCAGGTGTCCTTTAACCACATGATATTTCTAGGAAGGGTGATTCTGTGTTTTCTCTCTTTAACTTTCCAGGAAATTAAGATGTTCCTGGTATCAAAACCCTCAGCCTCTTTGGTTATCCTCTCCCTCCAACAGGGGCTGCTTGGCAGCTGTCACCTCATCCCACCCGACCCAGGTAGGCCCTGTGAGGCCCAGCACCAACCCCAACCTCAAGCCAAGGAATCAAAACAGCTCTGGGACTCAGTGTTACCCTCAGTGATGATCCGCTTCTGATCTTATGCCTTGATTCTAAAATTAGGCTTTCCTCTCATTCCTGAGATTTGGTTCCCAACTCATTAGGGTATATGGCCCTCCGTCCCAGCATCCCTGGCCTGAGCCACCTCTGTGCCCAAGACTTTACCTAACATGCTCCCTAGGACTCAGGGCCTGCTTGTACTGACCAGGCCTCCTCCCAGGGGAGGAGTCCAGGGCTGGGTCACTCTCCAGCTTCCCTTCTTACCTTAACCCAAGTCCTGCTGGACTTTAGACAGAGCAATGGTGTCTTCATGGTTAAAGACTTTGAAGCTTCGATTGCTTTCAAGTCTATTCTACTGTTCCAGACCCTTCTCAGCTTCTTAGATATAAACTTCTTACAGAAGTTTATACCTGGTTCCAATATCAAATTATTCTCTGGAAGGAATAGATCAGGGTCATGGAGTGATGTTGTCTTGAGAGATTTTCATTATAGACATGTCAGAATAATCTGAGAGTAGTCAGTTTTCCCGTAGAGTGGGCCTTTTTAAGAGACACCAACAGGAGTTATCTTTTCACACCTCATGTGAATGGGAGAGTTCATTTCATCTCCTCATCGATGATGGCCAATGGGATGATAGAAGTTGAAGTCAGATCATCTCTACATTCATTCATGAGTCTGGAGCAGTGAGGGAGCAATTGCCCTGTGCCAAGTACCCTACGTGGCACACACACTGTCTCATATAACACTTATGGCCACTCTATAAGATGGATTGAATCATGTCCCACCAAATGATATGTTCAAGTCTTAACCTCAGGTGCCTATGAATGTGACTTTATTTGGAAACAGGTTCTTGGCAGATGTAAGGTTAGAATGAGGTCATACTGGGTGAGATGAGTCCTGAGATCAACATGGTGAGTGTTCTTAAGAGAAGACACAGAGGTGCAGACACTCACAGTGGGAAGATAATGTGAAGACACAGAAGAAAAGCACCATGTGATGAGACATGAGTTTGGAGCAGAATGTCTGTAAGCCAAGGAATGCCAAGGATTGCTGGTAACTAGCAGAAGCTAGAAGAACTCTAGGCAAGGAAGAATTCTTCCCTTGAGCCTTTAGGAGGAAGACTGGCCATACTTGCAACTTAATTTCAGGCTGGTAGCCCCCAGAACTCTGAGAAAGTAAAGTTCTGTTGGTTTAGGCCACCCAGTTTGTGGTACTTTGCTAAGGTAGCCCTAGGAACCAAGTACAATCTCCATTTCACAAAGGAAGTAAGGGTGCTCCAAAATGCTAATTTATTCAAGAATAAACGCTTAGGCTCCCTGATTCCAAATAACTTTAACCCCACATGCTCCCACTCCCTTGCTAGTTGATCTGGTCCATCAGGAGGGGGCTCCCTTTCTCATTCAACAAAATCATATTCTAGATAAATTACAGGGAGTTAGAATCTGTTAATGTGCAAAAGAGTTTTCACTGTCAAAAAAAGTTGGGGAGGGAAACTCTATGCAAATCTTTTTCTGTGGGATCCCAAAGAGCCTTTCCAATGCATTATGAATCTCTAAGAGAGGGATATTAGAGCTGGCTGTGTTTTTCAAGCTGCGTTGATTATGGAAGCTTTTTCTTTTCAAAGCATCTTGTGGAATCCATGTTCTATGGAAGATACCTTGGAAAGTGCTCAATGAAAGGGGAAAAAAAGTAAACTCTCTCTTTTATTACATCATTTTCACATTGACCATGTTTGTGAGTCCCATCTTCTCTGAAGAACAAGTGAAAAACATTCTTGCTGCATCAGAAATACATTTACAAACCATCTATTTGGGCAGGGTAAATTAATGCTGTACAGTACCTTTTTTTGACATTATTTGGCTTCTCAGGGATAATGTCTTCTAGAGAAAGGCCATTAAGACAAGACTATAATTGTACGAAGTTGGTGTATGAACTTACATCTGGGGAGAATGCACACCATTGGTACAGTGAATTCTTATAATTTTATGTTGCCTAAACATCCCTTTAAAATACAAGCTTAACTTATTTATACCAAAACCAGGACTCAGTCACCCTTGCCACTGTTTGCAGATCTCCACTCCATCCCCCAGGTCCTCAATGTGCTCAATCCAGATAACTGCCTTATGCAACCACCTCTAGGGACCCCCTTCCTATAGGATAGCTAACGTTTCCTTCTGACTGGCCTTGCTGACCATGTTCCATATGGACTGTGAAGACATGTCACAAGGACAACCTTACTCACAGTGTTGTTCCTGGAACTCATGTCTGCTTGCTTTAAATCCACCAATGAGAACTCCCCACAGGAAGCCCAGGATCCAATAAAGACATTGGCCAGTGGTCCCTCTCTTTCCCCACCTGTACTTCCTGACCTCCCTGTGCTTGACCTCCAGAATCTAATAAGAAAAATCTTTATTTCTCTTTTGTGTCTTTCCTAATCATTGAAAGGGTGCACTCCAACTTAAAGACTCTAAATTAAAATAACTGAAAACAGATGTCTTAGAAAAAGAGCATTAGACAGGAATTATCATAGGATTTGTGCACGTGTTAGGTAATTTGGGGATAGAATTCAGGGAAACAGGACTTTTCAGAAAACAAACATGGTTATTAGTTCTTGTAACAGATTCTGAAGATGAGGACCCAGATTCTGAAATTTTTATACCCAACAAATTAAAATATGTTCCTCAAATCTGCCTGCTGTTTTCTAGACATGCAGGAGGTTCTTGCCCCTGAGTTAGACTGTCGTGTAGTATTTATGCAGGTGCAGCCAGAGTGTTTACTCTAACATAAATTTCTCTTTGGTTAGCTAAGAAGAAATTAGGGACAAAGTGATTATCCATGACAACTCTGCCTAATGGATATAAATTTAAAACTGGGCTTCCGGAGTGGAAGTTGTATAATTCGTGACTTTCCTGGCTCAGAGACAAATTTTGGATGGTCCTTTCCACTTGCGTGATCCCAGCTGTGGTTGTTATTGCTCGCAAGGCCTGCAGGTCCAGGAGTCAGGTCACCCTCCACAAGTGCTCTCAAGGAGCCTGAGCTTGCCTTGAAGACGTCTATGGATTCTTTTAGGGAAAACATGATTCACTGAAGGGATGATTGTTTAAAATATCTTAAATTCTCTAACAATTATCCTGAATACACAGATAAGTTCATGTGTGACAGGCAGGAGTAAGCCTGATGTTCTATAAGGACTGTCCTAGTAGGGCACACTGGATTGATAATGGGCATTTAAGAATCATGGATCGGGCTGGGGATGTGGCTCAAAGGTGGAGCGCTCACCTAACATGCATGAGGCACTGGGTTAGATCCTCAGCACCACATAAAAATAAAATAAAGATATTGTGTCCACCTATAACTAAAAATAAATATTAAAAAAAAAAGAATCATGGATCACTCGGGCTGGGGTTGTGGCTCAGCGGTAGAGTGTTTGTCTAGCATGGGTTTGATCCTTAGTACCACATACAAATAAATAAATAAAATAAAGGCATTGGGTCCAACTACAACTAAAAAAATAATTTTTAAAAAAAAATAATCATGGATCACAACAGACTCAGTTTGGTCTTTGGTTGTCGGAGGGGGTGTCACTTGAGAAGGACAGGTTCCTTCAGAGGAGTCAGATCTTATGACAAAAAGGACAAAAGGGACAATTAGAAATCTAAATATCCTTTGACATTTAAAAGTATTAAACTATTACAAGCTGGGTTCAGTGGCACATGTGTATAATCCTAAATACTCCAGAAGTTGAGGCAAGAGAACCACAAGTTCAAGGCCTGCCTGGGCAACTTAGCAAAATCCTATCTATCTAAAATATATATATAAATTAAAGGGTTGGGGATGTATCTCAGTGGTAGAATGTCCTGAGTCCAGGGAAAAAAGTAAAAGAAAGATGATTCTGGATTACTTAGTCACCCAGTCTCTCATGAAGTTTTATTATTCATGAAACATCAGCATGCAGTCTGGAATGTCCCTCAGGGAAATGGAGTGACTGTTTTTATCCAGGAGAGGCCAAAACTTTGTCCCCATTCCTGCAGGGTTAGGTTTTGCTGATAGGTTTATAAAGACCTCAGCAGAGAAGTCTTTGGTTGATGGGGGGCTTTGTTTGTTTCCTAAAGTGGCAAAAGACCACTTGAGTCAAAAGGGGTAGGATGAAGATAAGGGACATTATGCCAGTTAAGGGAGGTGGCCCAGGTACCATGACAGACAAGAAAGCAGAGAAAAGGAAAGAAAACAGCGTGCTAAAAAGCCAGAAAAGTCATTCTCCCCACTCCCCGTCAAAAGCTGTTTCTGTAGTTAGTAAGTTGTCACGCTGTTTTGGACAGGAGGCAAATTACTGTAAATTAACAGCTTCTGAGGAATTTCTAAAAAATCTTAAGCTTGAGGACTCTTAAAGGAACAGTCTTCCAGTAGTTGGGATGCAGTGTTTGGATACATGGTTTTAGCTGGAGACATGAAGCCAGGGTTAAACTTTTGGAGTCTTTGTGCTGTGCCTTTATAACAATACCCAGTGATGTTCTTTCCATCAGGGTCTAAGGGCTTTTTTTTTCTGTTGTCTTTTCCAAAACAACAAAAGTCTTGGGTTCAGATCACACAGAGGCTGCTTAGGGGGCTATTTTGAAACTAGAGCTTCCTGGCAATCTTCCCCTCAGATTGTAATAGGACAGAATCGAGGACTAGAAGTAATCCTGAATACACGGGGCAGCCTCTTCTGTCCCAGAAGGAGATAATGTGCTTGACCTGCAGGAGGCTGAGCTCACCGTGGTCAGGCCAATGGAATCCAGTGGCCCTTGGTCATTTGAGGGCTTTCGAATTCCTTTAGTCCTCATCACTTTTTTCGTGGTGTTTGTGGATGATAAGGACAGAGAAGTTTCCATGTAGAAGGTAAAACTTTACTGTTCTTTATTAATTGTACCAGTGAAATGTGTGTCTGCCTCTCTTCCTGGAGAGGAGAGCTGGAATTTCCCAAATTGGGAAAACAAAATGAAACAAAAGTTTTATACCATCATAGACATGGGCGCTCCAGCAAAGAAAAGCCTTAGTACATTCTGAGAATAGACGACAATAACCAGAACATCTTCATAGGCCTGTAGGAAAAGTTCAAAGTGGTCTCCAGCCGTGGGTCATCATGTTTTACTTCTCTAGCCTTAGCATGATTGTGCCAATCTGGGCAGGGCATGCATTGGGACATCCTGGGAAATACCCTTTAATCATCCCTTGAATGTTGGTTTAAGATCATTGTCAGTTTATTTCTGCTCTTGTAGTAATATCATGAAGAAGCTTTGCTAAACTTTATTTTCATTATGGCTCTCTCCCTGGGTAATGGCACGTAGCTCAAGGTTCCTTAATCCATCGTCTATTTTAGAGAGTTTTTTTGTTGTTTATTTTTTTTTTGTAGTCTCAAGAGATCTTTTTATTTCTAAAGTGTTTTGAATCCATGGACTGACTCATCTAAATTCACGCACCTTAAATCAGTATGTTTTCTTTTATCTTTTGTCAGCTGGCAGGTCTGTGGGAGGGCAATTGATTTAGCCATTGGAACTTATTTTATTTATAGGAAAAGCTATATTTCAAGGGAAACGTCAACAATAGCATGACCTACGTGACAATTCCTAGCTTTTGTGTTTTAGTATGAACCAACATCAAAGTTAAGTCAGAGGAATCCAAAGACACTCTAGAAGTTTCCTGTAAGGTATGGATAGTTCCCTCACAGAGGTACCCAATCATAGGCACATTTTTCTACAGATGAGGAAAGGACGATCACTAGGTTTAGAGTGTTGGCAACGCATGCTGATGTTTCATGAATAATAAAACTTCATGAGAGACTGGGTGACTAAGTAATCCAGAATCATCTTTCTTTTACTTTTTTCCCTGGACTCAGGACATTCTACCACTGAGATACATCCCCAACCCTTTAATTTATATATATATATTTTAGATAGATAGGATTTTGCTAAGTTGCCCAGGCAGGCCTTGAACTTGTGGTTCTCTTGCCTCAACTTCTGGAGTATTTAGGATTATACACATGTGCCACTGAACCCAGCTTGTAATAGTTTAATACTTTTAAGTGTCAAAGGATATTTAGATTTCTAATTGTCCCTTTTGTCCTTTTTGTCATAAGGTAAAGAAGAAAATCTTTGTTAGTGACCATTGTAATAAACTCAAAGATAGTTAAGGCTCCAAATAGCTTGATTATTCCAATTTGGGGCCCTGAATTTGTGAATAAAAGAATCAAGAATAGTTTCTCAAGGACACAGATACAAGGCATATATGTCTAGGGTAAGAAATAACTATAGGCAACATTGTGAAAACACAGATTTAACAATAGTTAACAGGAATTTTTGTTTTTGTTAAAGCAAGAAATCTTTTTAAAAACGATTTAAAACTATGTCAAGAGGATTGAAAGTTAACAGTATTTTATGTTGAAAAGAAACCTTTATTCACACGGACATAAAAACTTAATCATTTTATATTTTAAAAGACCTAAATTCTAATTTTACTTTTTGTACATTATTCATTAATAACCCGCAATAAAGACTCTATTAATATGCCTCTACATGTATCAATTTAGGCACACACAGATATATAAGTAAACAAATAAGTAATGAATTTGAAGTGTTAACTACAGCTTTTAAATTAAATCTATTAAATAAATCAATGTGTGACATATTAAATTTACTATCTCTATAAACAGTTTCAACTTTATTAAAGTTCCTAATTAACCAGAAAATCATATTCATTATCCTGTATGTATATTTATATTTCTTTGTATATTAGTCACCTTTCCATTACCATAATAAAATACTTAAGGCAATTACCTTATAATAAGAGAAAAGATTTATTTTGGTGGTTCCAGTCCATGATTAAATGGCTGATTTGGGTCTCAGAATATTGAGAGAGGAGTACATGGTAGAGTGAATTGCTCATCTCATCAGCCAGTAAGGAAAAAAAAAAGAGGAAGACGAGATCAGGGTTTACAATCCCCTTCCAAGGGCTGGTCCCCTGTGACTTAAGGATCCACCATTAGTCCCTGTCTCCTAAAAGTCTGTGGCACCTCTCAATAGCCCCACCCTGTGGAACAAGACCATGAACCTTTGGGGGTTACTATCCATATTCAAATCATAGCACTCTGAATTAACCATTTATATTAATAATCATCTTTCACCCAAGTTGTCAACCTTCCTTTTCTACACACACAGAGAAATGGTTTAGATGATGTCTAGTAACATTTATTTCATACAATTTAAGCAATTTTGATGTATAAACATGTACTATCATTCAAAGGCTTCTGCTTATTTTGTTGGTCTATTGCCATTAAAAAAAAATAAAGTTAAAAACGATCTTAATAATCAGTATTTGTATCTTTTCCTTATTTAGAAATCACCTAGGCAAACTTTTTAATTAACCCTTTGTCTAAAACCTTAAAGTTAGTTAAGGATCAGGAAATAGAATTTTAGCTAACACATTAAATCCTCATGACTTATCACATTGTAAGAATTTCATAAAATTAAACCTTTGAAAGGGCATTCATTAGTATTAATATAATTTTTATATGTATAATATTAGTTTTAAATAAGTTATGAAAATAGTAGAAGCATACAACCAATGTAGGAAATCCAGTTTAATCATAAGAATTTCAACCCTGGCCTTGTCCAAATCAAAATACTGTGCTGTTATTAATTTTCATAGTAAGGTAATTTTCTGAAGACTGTGACTCATGGCAAAAAATTATACTTCTTTTAACTTGAAGATCATGCTTTTTTTTTCTTTTCTTACAATAATGAAGACTCTCATGCAAATATACTTTCAAGCTCCACAGAAAGATACAAAGTTTAATAACTCTTTTTTTTTTTTTCCAGACATTTTGACTGGTTATCTGGATCTTCTAAGAATGTGCACATAAAAAGTGAAGGACTCTTTGGTAAGGTGACCATTAATTTCCTAGGACAGGAGAACAGAGGGGAAGCGGAATAGAGAAAAAGAGGAGCCTGCTTCAGATGAAAACGACAATTAGCACTGAAAAAGCCTAATTATGCTTCCTCCTAAAAGAGAGGGAATAAAGTTATCTAGAGAAGAGCAAATTACAAAGATAACACACAAAAAAACTTGTATTAAAAATGATTTAAGGGGCTGGGGTTGTGGCTCAGAGGTAGAGCGCTCACCTAGCATGCGTGAGGCACTGGGTTTGATCCTCTGTACCATGAAAAGATAGAATAAAGGTATTGTGTCCACCTACAACTAAAAAATAAATATTTTTCAAAAATGATTTAGGTCTTTGGCAACTTTATCAATTAACATAATTGAAAAGTCAGCACTTAATAATCCCCAAAGAAGGGACATAAAGGGTGGCAACTGTGTCTCCAACTCTAAACAAAAGAATCTCTCCGAAAAAAGAAAAAAGAAAAAAAAAAAAAGAAGAATATCTCTTGGTAAACAAGACAATCTTCTCATGAAGATCTCTTCACTTTTGGTTTGAAAGTGTCCCTCATGTAAATCGTCTATGTCAGCGTCCCCCGAAGTAGCCGTTGCAATTTCAGATTGTCACTGGTGAAATTGTTCCCATCAGAGGGACCTCACCACGGAGACCCCTGTGACAGTGAGGAAACTGAAGGCAGAGGTGTCTGCCCTGGAGGAGGGCAGTCTCCGGTTGAGCAGAGCCCACCAACGCTGCAGTGGATTGTAAAGGTGGCTCCTGTCGGACTTTGTGTCTCTAGAATTTGGGCAAAGGTCACTTGTCTCCAATCAGGGCTAAAAAAAAAAAAAAAAAAAAAATGAAATAAAGTAGTTCTCACAGTCACAAAGATAAGGCAGAGGAAGTTCTTAAAGTTTTGAAATGATGACACAAAGTTTATCCAAAGGACAGTTTGTGCAAAGAATGCTCGTCTCCTGAACTCCCAGCCAGGGGTCAGATGGACGGCAGACTTAGGGAGCTGCTACTTCTCCATTCCTTATGGATTTTTTCCTCTTCCTGACAAACAGCATTCAGGACAATAGATCATAGAACAGATGTTAGAAGCTAGAAAACAAATTTTCCAACTTATCAGATTTACAGGTCCAATCATAACTAAAACCTTCAGAAGATTTATTCCTAGGAGGGAGAGATGAACACACCGCTGAAGGTTCTCACAAACTGTTAGCTCTCCTTTCAGGGTGAACTTCTCTCAGCCATGGGCAGGGGTCTCAGAGGTGTACCTGGAGGGGAGGGCACTTATTCCAGGCAGCAAGGACTTCAGGTGGATCTTGGTGAAACTCTATTCCTGTCACTGTTCCCCACCCGGGGACCCCTGGCATACACCTTCATTACTAATTGAGGTGGGGCCCCTGAGGGTCTTCTCCCACTTCCCTGAGATTATTTCTGCAACTATGGAGTGTGGACAGGTTGCAGGGGTGAGGGGGAGGCAGGGTGGAGGACCTTATGGATCTAACAAAAGAACTATGGAGCAGTTCTTTTTAGATGAAATTCTGCAACCATCCCAGGATATTTGGTTCAAACCACACTTAAACTTTTAATTTTAATTGATCTTTTCTTTTTGAGATAATTACAAATTCCCATACAGGCATAAGAAATGACACAGAAATCCCTTGTACCCTTTTCCCCAGTGGTAACGTCTGGTAAACCTATAGAATAATATCACAAACAGGATATTGACCTTAATACAATTAATGATACAGAATATTTCCATTACTATAAGGATTCCTCAAATTGCCCTTTTATAGCTACATCCACTTTCTTCCTACCCTTGCTGCTTTCTTAATCCCTAGCAACTACTGATCTAATCTTCTCATTTCTATAATTTTGTCATTCTAAGTGTGTTATATAAATGGACTCATACTGCAGGTAATCTTTTGAGATTGTTTGTTTTGTTTTTTTCATGCAGCACAATTCCCTGGAGATTTATTCTAGTTATTTTATGCATCAATAGTTCTATTTTCATTGCTGAGTAATATTCCATGGTATATATGTACCACAGTTTGTCTAACCATTGAAGGATAGCTGGGTATTTCAACTTTGGGACTACTACACATAAAGCTGCTCTAATCACTCATAGATAGGTTTTCTTTTGAAAATAAGTTTCATTTCCCTGGTGTAAATGCTTGGGACACAATTATTGGATTATATGGCAGTTGCATGTTTAGTTTTAAAGAAATTGCTGAATTGTTTTCCAAAATGACTGTATGTGTATCATTTTACATTATCACCAGTAATATATGAGTGATCCAGTTTCTTTGTATATGGTGATGTCACTCTTTTACATGATAGCCTTTCTAACAGGTTCATAGTGATATTTCATTGTGATTTTAATTTACTTTTACCTAAGGTTTAGTGATATCAATCAATTGTTCATGTGCTTGTCTGTTATGTGTATATTCTCTGAAATGTCCCCTTATGTCTTTTGTACATTTTCTAATCATATTTGGGGGAGGGGTGCTGGGGATCAAACCCAGGGCCTTATGCATGCAAGGCAAACACTCTTGTCAACTGAGCTATATCCCCTGCCCTCTAACTGTATTTTTTAACTGTTAAGTTTTGAGAGTTCTTCATATATTCTTTTGTTAAATATGCAGATTGCAAATATTCTCATACCATCTATAGTTTGTGTTTGTGTCCCCTTAACAGGACTTTTTTGTAGAGCAAAAAGTTTTCATCTTGATGAAGTCCAATTTGTTGATTTTTCTGTTTATAGATCATGTTTTTGGTTCTGCCTACCTCTAGATTCCAAAGATTTTTCTCCTGTTTTTTTCCCTAAATATTTTATAATTTTACATTTTGCGTTAAGTTCATGTTTCATCTTAATTAATGTTTGTTTAAGGTGTGAGGTTTAGTTCAAGGTTTGTACTTTTGCTCACGAACATCCTATTGCTCGGCATCTTTGAAAGCCTCTTTTCTCCAGTTAATTGCCTTTTTCATCTTTGTCAAAAATCACTTGGGCATATTTGTGTAAGTGTATCTCTGGGATTTCTATTCTGTTCTATTGATCTTCTTGTCTATTCTTCAGCCTGTACCACATAGTCTCGATTACTGTAGCTATAAAATAAGTCTTGAAATTAGGTAAATGGATTATTCCTGCTTTGTTCTTTTTCAAAATGTCTTAGTTATGCTAGTTCCTTTGCCTTTCCATGCAAATTTTAGAATAATCTTGTTCATTTCTAAAAAGCAAATCTGACTGGAATTTTATTGAGATGTGCATTAATTCTTTCCATCAATTTGGAGAAGGCTGACAATATTTATGCTGTTGAGTCTTCCAATCCATGAACAGGGCTGTTTCTCTGTTCCTTTAGTACTTTGTTTTCTTTCATCAGCATTTTGTAGTTTTCAGCAGGAAAGTCCTGTACAAGACTTGTTAGCGTCATACCTAAGCATTTCATCTGGTTTTTGAGTGAGTATAAAGGGATTGCATTTGTGGGCTGGGGTTGTGGCTCAGTGGCAGAGCACATGCCTAGCATGTGTGTGGCACTGGGTTCTATTCTCAGCACCACATAAGAATAAATAAATAAAATACAGGTCCATTGACAATGAAAAAAATATTTTTTAAAAAAGGGATTGCATTTGTAATTTTAGTGGGTCTACGTGTTCCCTTTTGATATTATGGGAAGATAATTAATTTTTGTATGTTTCTCGTGTATTCTACAATTTTGCTGAATTCACATATTAGTTCTAGAAGGTGTGTGTGTGTGTGTGTGTGTGTGTGTGTGTGTCTATGCATGCGTTTTGTAGATCCCTTGAGATTTTCTATATATACAATTATGTCATCTGAAACTAGAGGGTATTGTATTTCTTCCTTTCTGATCTGTATAATATTTATTTCTTTTTTGCCTTATTTCACCAGTTAGAATTTACAGCACTATATTGAATAAGAGCAGTGAGACTGAACATCCTTGTATTGTTCCTAATCTGAGGGGAAGACTTCAGTCTTTTTCCATTACCTGTAGAATTTTCATACATATATTTTTTTCTCAAGTTGAGGAAATTCTTCTCTATTACTCTGTTTCTAAGGGATTTGATCATGAATGGGAATTGAATGTTGTCATATGCTTTTCGTATTAATTTATGTGACCAATGTGGTTTTTCTTCTTTAGCCAGTTAGTATGGACTACTTGACTATTTTTGAATATCAAATCAGTTTTGTATCCATGGAATAAATCCCATTTGGTCATGGTGTATAATTCTTTTTACACTGTGATAGATTTTATTTATTAATATTTTGCTAAGTGTATGTTGCATCTATATTCATAGAGGATATTGACCTGTAGGTTTTGTTTTGTTTTGTTTTATATTGTCTTTGTGTGGTTTTGGTATCAGAGTAGTAATAACTTCATAAGATAAATAGAAAGCATATTCTTTCATGCAAATTTTAGAATAATCTTGTTTTTTTTCCCTATTTTCTGGAAGAGAAAGTGTGGAATTGATGTTAATTCTTACTTAAATAGTTGATAGAGTTCTTTTGTGAAACCATCTGGATCTAGAGATTTCTTTTTTGAGAATATTAAAGTAAAAATTTTTAATTCCCTTAATAATTATTGAGCTATTCAAATCACTGATTTAACATTGGGTAAGCTGGGACAGTTTGTATTTTAGGAGGAATTAGTCTATCTCATTTAAGTTGTCGAATTATGTTTATAGAGTTGTTCATAATATTCTGTTGGGATTCTTTCCATGTCTCGGGTCTGTTTAGTGATATCTCCTGTTTCATATAATGGTAATTTGTTGTTGCTCTATTTTTTCCAGACTTTCTAGAGGTTTGCCAATTGTATTGATCTTTAAAATAACCCTCATTTCATTGATTTCTCTGCTATTTTTGTTCCTAATTTCATGACTTCTGCTCTTTATTTCCTCCTTGCTTTGGGTTTGTTTTGTTGGTGGTAGTTTTTGTTTTGTTTTGTTGTTTTTTATGGCTTTACTTTTAGTTTTTTTGTTTTGTTTTGTTTTGGTTTTGATAACAGAGATTGAACCCAGGAGTGCTTAACCAC
Source organism: Spermophilus citellus (assembly GCF_964194105.1). Taxonomy (NCBI): domain Eukaryota; kingdom Metazoa; phylum Chordata; class Mammalia; order Rodentia; family Sciuridae; genus Spermophilus; species Spermophilus citellus. Next base: position 39,913,274 of record NC_138182.1, on the reverse strand, counting down.
TGAGCCACATCCTCATCCCTTTATCTTTTTATGTTTTATTTTGAGACAGGCACTCACTATGTTGCTCAGGGCCTTGCTAAGTTGCTGAGGCTGGCTTGGGGTGGAGCTTACCTTATTGATATGAGACTTTTTATTTTATAATATATACATTTAGTATTATATAGTTTCCTCTTAATATCACTTTTACTGTCTTAAAAATTTTGTTATGTTATACTTTCATTTTTATTCAATTAAATATATTATTTAGCTTCCCTTGAGATTTCCTGCAAAAGAAAGAGATTAAAGGGATATGAATAGAAAAAAAAAGAGTTCAAACTATTTCCATTTGCCTTGAGACTTTCTCTTTGACCTAGGGATTATTTAGAATTTTCTTTTTAGTTTCCAGGTGTTGAGAGATTTTCTCCCTTTATGCTGTTGGTTTCTAGCTTGATTCCATTGTGGTTAGAGGACCCATTCTATATGATTTCAATTTCTTTAAACCCGTTGAGATTTGCTTTGTATCCCAAGATGTGGTTTATCTTAGTATATGTTCCGTGGTCACTTCAAGAGAATGTGCATCCTGCTCTTGTTGGATGTTGTGTTCTCTAAGTGTCAAATAGATTCTGTTGGTTAGGGGTATTTTCGGTTTTTCTGTATCCTTGCTGAGTTTTTGTCTATTTTCTCTATCCATTGTTCAGTGAGGGCCTTAAGGTCACCAACTGTAATTATGGATTTATTAAATTCTCCTTTCAATTCTGCCAGCTTTGCTCCACATATCTTGCAATTCTTGTTTGACTAATAACCTTTTGGAACTTGTGAGTCTTCTTGGTGGACAATGCTCTTATCTTTATATAATGCTCCTCTTTGTCTCTGATAACTTGCTTTGCTCTGTAGTTCACTTTATCTTACACCAATAGAGCCATTCCTAACTTTCTTTGATTTGAATGACATGTATTTTCCTTTCCTGTTACTTTCAACCTGCCAATACCACTATTTGAGGTGAATTTCTTGTAGAGAGTAGATAGTTGGGTCATATTTTTTTATAATCCAGTCAGCCAATCTCTCTTTTAATTGGTATACTTAGACCATTTATATTTAATGTAACTATTGGATATTGGGGATAAATTTGCCATTTTTTTATGTTTTCTGTTTGTCCCATCTTTTCTCTGCCTTCATGTTGGTTACTTGAAATCTTTTGTAATTCCCTTTTTATTTTTCTGTAGGGTTTTTGAGTGCATCTCATCGTATAGCTTTTTTCTTGATGATCTACATGTTTCACTATGCAAACTTTACTCATCACAGTCTATTAGCACCATCATCTTATCCATTCAAATGAAGTGAGGAAACTTGATCTTCCTTTATGTCTCTTTAGTCTTCCTCATGGATAATATAGTTATCTTAAATAATTCCCCTACATCCATATAAAACCACATCGGAGTGTATTAAGAAGGGAAGTCTACTTTTTCTGATTGCTCTAAGTTTTATTCTTGTTTTTAATTCCTTCCTGATTAAAGGGCTACCTTTACCCTTTCTTTTTGTGTAGTTCTGGTGATTAAAAAGCAAACAAATAAACAAAACAAATCCCTTAGTTTTCTCGCCATCTGAGAAGTTTTTATCTCCCCTTTATGCCTGAGGGATATTTTTGCTTGATTGAGAATTCTAGTCTGGAAGGTCTTTTAAGCACTTGAGAAATGCCATGCCATTTCCCTTTGCCTCCCATGATTTCTGATGAGGAATCTGCTGTCCAGGGCATTCAGGCTGCAGTATCACAGGGAGGCACTCATACCAACATGAGCACAAGGCCAAAAGTTCCCCAAGTTGGAGGCTCCAGCCAAATAATGGTTATTCTCTATATTATACATTAGGAAACTTATCATGACATATAATACAGCCTATTGTAAAGACATACCAATATTTTTCAATATGAGTTTCAAGAAAAATCTACTATTTCTCTCTGTTTCATTACAACCCAGAAAGATGTAATCGATGAGCAAGAAGGAAAAAGAAAATGCCTAAAGTAACTTTTTGTGTCTGTTCCTTTTTAACGCAGCTGGGAGAGAAAACTCACGTTCTGGCTTCTGTCCAGCTCCACATCAGAAATGGCATCAAATGAAACCCAGGACATGGGGAACTGCACGACTGAAACCTTCAAGAGACAATTTTACCCCATCGCCTACCTAATCATATTTGTCTGGGGATCCTTGGGAAATGGCTTGTCCATATATGTTTTCCTGCAGACTTATAAGAAATCCTCATCTGTGAATGTCTTCATGCTCAACCTGGCCATTTCCGATCTCCTGTTCACAAGTACTCTGCCCTTCAGGGCTGACTACTATTTCAGAGGCTCCAACTGGATATTTGGGGACCTGACCTGCAGAATTATGTCATACTCCTTGTACGTCAACATGTACACCAGCATTTATTTCCTGACGGTGCTCAGCGTTGTGCGTTTCCTAGCCACCGTTCACCCCTTCCGGCTTCTCCACGTCACCAGCTTCAGGACGGCTTGGATCCTCTGTGGGATCATATGGCTCTTTATCATGATTGCCTCAGGAATGCTGCTGAAGAGAGGCTCCGAGCCAAAGGGCGAGCTCATATCATGCTTGGATCTGGATCCCCAAAAAATTAACAATCTGCTGATCATGAACTACGTTGCCTTGGTGGTGGGCTTCCTGCTGCCGTTCTTCACACTCACCATCTCTTACCTGCTGATCATCCGGGTCCTGTCGAAGGTGAAGCTCTCGGAATTGGGTCTGCGGGCTTCTCACAGGAAGGCTATGATCACCATCATCATCACCTTGATCATCTTCCTCCTGTGTTTCCTGCCTTATCACTCGTTGAGGACCCTCCACCTGGTCACCTGGGATGAGAAGGAGTGCGGGGACGGGCTGCACAAAGCCGTGGTCATCACATTGGCCTTGGCGGCAGCCAACACCTGCTTCAATCCTTTCCTCTATTACTTTGCTGGGGAGAATTTCAAGGATAAATTAAGGGCTGTGTTCAGAAAAGAACATATACAGAGGGCAACGACAAAGTGCAGCTCTCCTGTTTGTGCGTGGCTGAAAACGGAAACGAGGGTGTAAGGTCCTCAGATGAGGCTCCTTCACGTACCATTGTGTCCACCTTCATTCACTCAGCATCCAGATGACATTGTCATTGCGTCACTCTTGACAAATGTTGATGTCCACGTCTTATTAACCATGACCTTTGTTAATAAGACCTACTTAGGACATTTCATTGGGTGTAGTTTCAGTGGCTGAGTCTAAATGATGTAGGAGGAGAAACCCCCCAGTAGAGTCTTAAATGCTGAAATCTCAGACTGGGGGAAAATGTCAAGCACAGTGGAGCCGGCTTTCCATCAGATTCTGTATCCAGATCTCTGGCCCATCAGGCATTCTACATTTTTAATTGTCTAACTTCCCCAGCATATCCAGTTCCCCGTCCCTATTAATCTTTGAGATACAGCCCATTACAGATATACCAGAGGCCCCAGTACATCACAAGTGCATCCCCAGAGAAGAAGTGCATCCTAAAATTCAGGCAGAGGCTGGGTATGGTGGTGCACGCCTGTAATCCCAGTGGCTCCAGAGGCTGAGGCAGGAGGATTGTTGAGTTCAAAACCAGCCTCAGTAACTTAATGAGGCATTTAGCAACTCAGCGAGACCCTGTCTCTAAATAAAATAGAAAAAGGTCTGGGGATGTGGCTCAGTGGTTAAGCATCCCTGGGTTCAATCCTGGGTACCAGAGGGGGCGGGGGAAGGGACTCAGGCTAAGATATTGTGAAGAGAAAGGATGTCCTGTAACAAAGCAGTTACCAAGGCCCCAAACTAGGACAGTGAGAGAGAAGCAGGGGAAGGATTGAGGTCAGAGAGAGCTGATGACAAGTGGGGGAAAGAGGAATTTCATTTTGCCCTGGGAGAAGGGTTCTTGCACAATGAAGGCACAAGGAATGTTTCCCTGGCCTCTTTCTTGCTCTGGGGTTAGGAAGGACAGGAGGAGTAGGAGGGGGAGCCGGGGCACTGTGTAGAGGGTGGAGAAATTAGGCATGGAATAGGCGAGAAGGCAGGGTCATGGACACGTATCTGTTTTACTTTGAGACCTGGGTTTGGACTGATGTCACTGCAATCACTACTCCCGCTGTGGGTCCACTGGATTGGGAGCCAAAATAAAGGAGGTGATGCTAAGGGTTTGGATTGGGCACTCAGGGAAAGGGAGGAGTGGAAAGTCAGGTGCAAAGGCTGCTGCACCCCTGAAGTCCTGTTTATGCTTTAGCAGGACATGAGCAGAGAGTGGAAACAAAAGTACCGGACGTGGGAGGAGATCCTTTCTGTCCACAGAAACCAGGCTAAGGATCCTGCCAACCACTACCAACAACCACTACCAAGGACACTGCACTGCCGACAGCTGAGTGCCCTCCCCGTGCCAGGCAGACTGTGCCAGGCACTTCACATTCATTCACCCCACAGAACCCTCCCGTCTCGACTCTGGAGAAGTTTTCATTTCACAGATGGAGAAATGGGAGCTCAGAGACTTTGAGAAGTGTGCCTCAGTTTAAACAGCTAGTGAGAGTTTAAAAACCTCCTTGCGGAAGGGCTGACCGGGTACTCTACCCACTGGACCCTTGCAAACCTCCAGGGACACTTTTTGAAAGGGTGAATAGGAGCTCCCCTCTCCCACCAGGAATATGCTCCTCCTCATTCTCACAAAAAAATAAAGATTTTTCTCTTTGGAGTTGATCCCTGACACGGTGGAGGGCTGGAGGGAAGTGATGTTCTAAGGCTCTGGAGGGACTAAGACAGCTTTCATGCTAAAATGAGGACCCAGTGCCCTTCCCTTATTTGGCTACCAGAATAATAACAGACAGATGCCTGTCAAGACAGGACCCTGGGGCTTCTGCCTACAGGAAACTGCACAATCCTAGAAAAAAGGCTGACAGAGGTTGGGAATCCTCTAGCCTCAAAGCTGGACATCTGTTTTGTTTTCTACCTGACTTCAGAGCCTACAATGCAGTGAATCCCTTTCACTCACAAGAGCATCAAATCAACCTGTTTTGCCATGATTATGAACGGCCATCAGTGACCACTGCACACTTGAGGAAAAGGCCCTCGTGTGAAAGACACCAGCAAATAAATGAGAGTAGATAGAGGCCTTTTCAGAATGAAGGACCTCAACATTTTTTATCATCCTTGCATTAATTATGGTTAAATTTCATTTAATTTATTCATCTATTTGCAAGTTTCATTATTTTTTGTTCTACTCTGCATCTCTGAGGTTCATCTGGGATCTTATCTTTTTGCCTAAAGATCTTTCTTCAATAGTTTTTTTTTTTTTAAGAGAGAGTGAGAGACAGAGAGAGACACAGAGAGAGAGAGAGAGAGAGAGAGAGAGAGAGAGAGAGAGAATTTTTTAATCTTTATTTTTTAGTTTTCGGCGGGCACAACATCTTTGTTGGTATGTGGTGCTGAGGATGGAACCCGGGCCGCACGCATGCCAGGCGAGCGCGCTACCACTCGAGCCACATCCCCAGCCCCCAATAGTTTTTTTTTTTAACACAGCTTAATAAAATGATGAATTCTCTATTTTTTTTCTTTAGCAATAAAATATTTTCACTTTATCTTAATTCTGAATTTTATATATATATATATATAAAACAAATAACACTGGAACAACTGGATGCCCATATGAACAGGCTCAAGAATTTATTGGAACCCTCACCTTACACCGTAAACAAAAACCAATTCAAAATTGATGAAAAATCAACCCAAGATTCTTACAAGGGGATGTAAGTGTAAATTTTTGTGATCTTGTAGTGAGCAATGTTTCTTTTTTTCTTTTCTTTTCTTAATTTATTTTAATTAGTAAGTATATATGATAGCAAAATGCATTTTTGACTCATTGTACACAATTGAAGTGAAAAAGAAACTTGATCAGAGAATGAAAATAACCACAGTACACTACATGGCTCAGCTGTGAATAATATTTACAAAGTGAGTAATATACATACAGAAATACTGTGATATCATTTTTTCTTTTCAGGAAATAGGGGAGATGATGTGCATGTGTGAGAGACGGGTGTAAGAAACCTGAGTTCCCATCTTTCATCAGAGAAAAAGCATCCCAGCTGAAGCTGGGAAATAATAAACAGCTGTACAGTATGTTATTTAGCGATAGGAGGTAAATACCAGAAACAGCAGCAAGAAGAATGGACAGAGACTAGCTCTGGATAGAAGCTGGGTGTGGGAGAGTGAGGTGGGGATTTTAGATTTCCCTTCTCAGAACTGTTGAACTGTCTGTGAATGTGTGTTGCTGAAATAAAATAAAATAAAAATTAAGTTAAATTAATTTTAAAATTCAAATGAATTCTTAATTTTTTTAAGGAATAAGAACATTGATATGAGAAAAGAGAGAGGGAGAGAGACTTAGTGAATTATTTTTCCCTTTCCCCAAGACTTTTCCTCTTTCCAACCAAGGAGAAGCCTCTGATTTGGTAAAAAAAATGTCACCCCTGGGAAAGGAAAAAAACCCAGCAGTCTTTATTTAAGAAAGTAAAGGCCAAGAGATTCCAGCTCTTTTTGTTTGAGGGATTCAATATCTCCTCAAGCAAACCTACAAATTGCTCAACTGGGACAAAGGAGTTCTGTTGAGCAAACTTTGGCAGAATTATGATTCTGGAAGGGTGCTTTTTCAATGGGGACCTAAGAAGCAAGTGCCAGTTATACTCTGTAACTATGTTAAATGAACAATTCTCTGTTGTATATTTCATCATTACAATTTATTCTCAAGTAGAGATGATGTCATACTGGCCAAAAATGGGTTAGGAAAGGAGATTGGCAAAGATGATGGCTTTCTGTAAAGAATTCAGTTTTCTTTTCTTTTCTTTTTTCTTTTTATTTATTTATTTATTTATTTTTGGTACCAGGGGTTGAACTCAGGGGAACTTAAATACTATGCCACCTCTCGAGCCCTTTTTTGAATTTTATTTTGAGACAGTTGAGACAGGGTCTCTCTGAATTACTTAGGGCCTTGCTAAGTTGCTGAGGCTGGCTTTGTACTTGTGATCCTCCTGCCTCAGCCTCCCAAGTCACTGGGATTACTGGCATGCACCACGGCTACCCAGCTCACTTTTCTTTTTGGAGAAGAGTTTGAAAATAGAGACCCAGCAGGGGAGAATGGGGAGGTGGGGGTAGCCCAAGGCATCTGGAGATGAGAGAGCTTCATTTCAAGTCTTTTCTTCCACAATAGATGGGGCAGCTATTTAGGGCTAAATAAAGCCACAAGGAGAAATACAATGACAAAGAGCTTATTACAATGTTAATATATATTTTGACACTCTAATAATTAAAATTAATAATTTAGTTAGTAATAATAATTAAATTAATAATAATAGCACTGGCATAAGGATCCACTGAGAGATGAAAGAAGCACAACCCGAAAATAGAGGCTGATTTACATGGGGAACTAGAAAGGCCTGTGAAAGGTTAGTTGGATGATGAGCTGAGGAGACTGAATTCCAAGCCCAGGAGCCTCCAGACCCCAACCCCTAAGCCTCTGCATCCTAACTGTGGGGTAGACACAGTGGGGTGTACTGGACATAAAGATAACCTGTAACATGGCTCTGTGGACGGGTGTGGAACTGTGGCTGAAGACCAGAGAGGTCTCCCTGATGAACTGACTCTTGCAGGACCTCAAGTTTTGCATAACCTGCAAGTTAGGGAATATCCAACTGTTGTATAACCTTCAAATTGGGGGACATTTGTAATGTATAAGACTGAATTCCCCATTCGCCTGATGGAACAGGGGCTTAACATCTTGATATTAATTAATGTTCTTGAAATTAAGTATGATTCTAAGAAGTCATTTTGACTAGAAGTTTCCACTTATCTTTTATTTACAAGATATTTAATGCAAACAAAAATGTGTAAATAAGAATAAAATTGTCACCTCTGTTCTTACTCCCAGGCATGAGAAAAAAAATGTTACTAGTACTGTCATAATCATTTCCATATCCCTGATCTCAGAGATCAACATCAGTCTGAATTTCATGCTAATGATTTTTTTGTTTCTATTTACCGTTTTTATCACAAAAATGTATCCCATGGAAAATATTATTTAGCTTTGTATATTTTTGCATTTTTTAGAAATGGAATAATATAGAAACCATTTTTTCCTCACTCATCTTTATCTTTTGAGATTCAGTCAAGGCACTGGCTGCTAAGATGACTAACACAATTTAATTATCCATACTTCTGTTAATGGAGATTTGGGTTATTGTCCATATTTTGCTATTAGGAATGATGCTCCTATGAATATTCTTATACATGTCTCTCATGCATGCATATAAAATATTCTCCAGATCTATATTTTCTTTTCTCAACTGGTTTTACCAATTCATACCTCTGCCTACAGTGTGTGTGTTTGAGATGGTCTGATTTTTTAACCTGTTTAAACCTAGGGGTTTCATGCGACTTTCAAGGAAAGAAAATTTAAGGAGTTAACTGCAAATAAACCCTCACTCACTAAAGGCAATCACAAAGTTTGTACTCTTGGCAAAAGAAAATTGATAACAGGTGGGCAATCCAAAATGCAAGAAGAAAGAGTGAACAGTGATAAGGATAAATATATGTGTAAATTCAGAATTCCAGATTGCTAGCCAGGGTCACTCTCCTCTGCAGCTTGTTGCTGTCATTCCTTGAATAGCAAAGGCTATTTACTAATGTTAGGTCTCTTCCCAAAAGTGTGTGTGCATTTTTCAGATAATAAAATGAATGGAAAATATTATTGATTATCTTTTAGAGAGAAGGATACTGAGTCATAGAGAGGTAACTTGCAGTAACTTGCCAAATCATACTTGCAGTTCATAGAACTAGTATTGAAACCTAGCCAGTATGTTCCAGAGCTCAGGTTCCTACCAACTACCCTTCACCCTTACACTCTTATCCACCGCACTAAACTGTCACATGATACTGCCTCACAGATGAGTTTTGTTTTGTTTTTTCCTGATTGTCATTAAGATCTTCTCTCTGTCTTTTGTGATGTGAAGTAGTACCAAGATATGTTGAGGTATAGGTTTCTCTTTTATTAACCTAATTTGGATTCAGTCGTGACTAATTCATTGTAAATCCATTTCTTTTTTCATTTCTACTTTGCATTTTTAAATTTCTATACAGTTATCTCTCTATATCTTCAGGTTCTGCATCCATGGATTCAACCAACCGCTGATGGAAAATATTTGAAAAAAATGTCTGTGATAAATACGTATAGGTTTTTTCTTGTTATTCTCTAAACAATACAGTATAATAACTATTTATATAGCATTTACATTTCATTAGGTGTCGTAAATAATCCAAAGATGATTTGAAGTACATGGGAAGAATTGTGTAGGTATATGCAAATAACTACCCTATTTTACACAAGGGATTTGAACATTCACAGATTTTAGGGTTGGTGTCGAGTCCTGGAACCAATTCCCCAAGGATAAGGAGAGATGATTGCATTTGACTTTTCATTTCTAGAAATGAATGTCTAACTAATTAATTTTTGTCACTGGGGATTGAACCCAGGGGTGCTTTGTCACAAAGCTATATCCTCGATGCTTTTTATTTTTTTAAGACAGGGTCTCCCTAAGTTGCTGAGAGTCTTGCTAGGTTGCTGAGGTTGACCTCAAATTTATAGTCCTTCCGTCTCAGCCTCCCAAGTCACTGGGATTATAGGCCTGGGCCTATAATCTCATAAATGTGCTTATTTTATACTCTGGATCTAATAATTCCACCATGAAGTCTCTAATGGTGATTCTACCATCTATCATTTCGCTGTCTTTACCCATGGTGATGTGGTATGTTTTGTGATTTTTGAACTATGGGTCCCTGTTCTTTGGAACTTTCTTCGTGAGGATTTTCAAGGCTTATCTCGACTTTCTTTGAGAGAAGTTTTGCATTTATACCTACCATGTTTTTGGTGTTTTGGGATGCGTCGGAATGTGATCCTGGGACCGCAGTAAATCAGATTCCACACTTGTTTTTTTAAAAAATACCACATCGGAAGTATGAATTCTGGCTATAAATTCTCCCATGATCAAAATTATGATCAAAACATTTCAGGACAGGGGCTGGGGATGTGGCTCAAGCGGTAGCGCGCTCGCCTGGCATGCGTGAGGCCCGGGTTCGATCCTCAGCACCACATACCAACAAAGATGTTGTGTCCGCCGAGAACTAAAAAATAAATATTAAAAATTCTCTCTCTCTCTCTCTCTCTCTCTCTCTCTCTCTCTCTCTCTCTCTCTCTCCCCCCTCTCTCACTCTCTCTAAAAAAAAAAATTTCAGGACAGATGATTTTTTTGTCATCACCCAGTGGAGGGAGGGTTCCAGACAGGCAATGTGCATTGCTCTTCCTGTGGGACACAGGTCTGTTTCTCACACGCCATTATGCTGAGCATGGAGTCTTCCATTTCCATTTCATTTTATTCAGGAGGTGTAACAGATCTTGTCCAAAAACGAACACCATCGAGTCCTTCTCTAACTTAAAATTGCATTCTGTTCCTCACATCAGGAAGTACAATCTACAAGGTGAGGTCTTGGGAACTAAAATGGATCAAATTATGTCATATGCATGTGTGAACATGCCTCTGTGGAACCCATTATTCTGTGTAATAAATATGCATCAATAAAAATTTAAAAAGTAGAATTTAGTTCTGTTCTTTTAAACATGGGCTGGGCTTAATGACTTGTTTGGCCAATAAGATGCAGCAGAAGTGATTTCTGTGTCTAGAACAACAAGCCACGAGGCTTCTGCCTGGGTTTCCTAAAACTGGCTCTTAGGATACTCCCTCTTGGAATTCAACCACCATTCTTTGAAATGACCAAGCTACCTGAAGATGATTTGTTTGACGTCCCCAGCTGATATCCAGCCAATAGCCAGCTCCACTACGTCCTGTCCTGAGAGTGAACCCTTGCTGGCGGATGGCCAAGCCTTTAGATGACTTCAGCCCCAACCTCCATCTGGCTGCAACCCCACAACATGCTCCATGTGAGGGCTTCCCAGGGAAGCCTTGTCAACCTTAATCTATTGTTGGCTGAGACCAATGAGTCCCAGGCTGTTTTGTTACACAACGGGTTCTAGTAGACTTTCATCTTGGGTGGGATCTAGACTTTATCCCTAGGTTTCCTCACCCCATGAAATCATCAAAATAGCAAGAACTCAAGTTCAGTAGAGTTTAGAAAATACTCACGGTGAACGTGTATGTTGGCTCTGCCCTTCTCAGGGTTCAAATTTTCACTTTGTTTTTGGTCTCTCTGGGGCTTTCCCTTTATTCTATACTTTATAGTGTAATGCACTTAAAAGTTAAGGCTATATAGTTCTTATCAGGTCCGGATTTGAAGGAATATCATCCTCCATACAATCAGAAATGAAAGCTTTTAGCTTCTTTGTGGGAAAATAAATAAGGTTATGAGTTACTTGGAATTTAATTATGAACTTGGTGTAAATCTGTGACATTTCTCAGTAAGAAGGTCCATCTCCACTCACACTTCTATCCTCTCCCATCCAGCTGTTTCTAACTGTACTCAAACTGGCTTTGCCAAAGGTACCAGCAGTCACTATGTTTTTCAAATCTAGTAATCCCATCATTTGTCTCAATTTACATGATTTCTGTTGCATTAAATAGAGTTGACCACTATTTATCCTTGTTATACTTTATTTTTGTGAGATTTGTGATGCAACAATCTTCTGGTTTTATTCCCATATCTCTGGATATTACTCTAAACAGGCTTTGATTCAGACATCAGTGTGTGTGTGTGTGTGTGTGTGTGTGCGCGCGCACATGTGTATGTGTGCGTGCACGTGCACGCATTCTAGTCCATTCGTCAATGAGAACCATAGGCTGGATCAGAATCCATTTCTTGGGGATTCTATGCTCTGCTTATCTTTTGTTAATCTCCATTTTGGTGGAAACAGAGATTCTAGGAAATTTTTTTTTTTTAAGAATTTTACTACCATTGGTTTGACCTCTCTGCACACTTGGATATCTGGATATCTTGGTATCAGCTGGTGTATAGTTCCAACAAAGGTTGTGCCTCCACTGCAACCTCTTCCTTTGTCAATCTCAGTGACCTGGCTAATTTACTCCAAACCCCCAAAATTTACACCTCACTCCTGCCTATTCAGACAAAGCCTTTTGTTGGCTACAAAATAGAGAAATTCCAAATCAGATTTTCAAGGGAAAGCTTCATAATTTTATCGAAATGCATGTCCAAAACAGGAGAACTATTATTTAATTCAATTTCACAAGTTATTTTACTGGGCACCTATCAATTATATCTCAGGCACAGGCCTTACCACCTTGAGGGTATAAAGATGAGCAAGGCATGGACTAGCAAAGGACCGAAAATACATAAGTAAAATACACATGTAAAATAAATATGTAACTCAGGACACGATGCGTGTTACACACCTGGTGCACACAAAATACCAGTGGAGCAAAGAGGAGGAAGATTCTAGTTCAAGTGAATGAAGACTTTGTGGAAAAAAACTAATGCCATACACCACGCATGGACATTTCCATCAGTGACAGACTACATCTATATGAGGACGGTCCGCTAAGATTATATTGCCTAGTGACGCTGTAGCCATTTTAATTTGTGTGTGTGTTCTCCAGGACATTTGCACAACTATGAGATCACCTAAATGCCCTTCCCAGAATGCATCCTGTTGTTAAGCAATGCATAATTTTATTTAGCTTAACCCTTAAAGAAAGTGTGAGAATTAGCAAATAGAGATTGAGGAAAGGAAAATAGAAAGGCATTACAGTTGAGGGACATGGATGAAGTCCTAAATGAAATCTAGTGCTTTTTGGCAATTGTGATCATGTGGATGTGGACCGGTGGGGTACAGGTTCTTGGAGGAAGAGGAAGAGCTCACAGAGGTGGTAAGAACAGGGTAGGGTCATGGAGGGTAGAAATGTCATGCTAAGGGGCATGTTGCAGTCAGGAGTCAATGAGGACCCACAGAAGACTTGAGAGCTGTTTATGAAGAGCATTACTCTGGAAGGAACACATTGACTTTTAATATGGAGACTGAACCATGTCCTAAGGTGAAACAGAATTTATTCTTGATTATCTTCAGTGGTGTATGACTCATTCTCTCTTCTGCTGTGCTAGGGAGGAAGAACACAAATTAAATTTATTAAGTTTGCCTGCAAGGAAATGACTTATAGCTCTCAGCACAGACGGCATCCTCTTTGAAAAGCTGTGACTCTCTTCCCAGTCCTCAGAGCGGCGGCATTTGGGCTTTCCGGTTTGGGTTGAAAAAAACAACAACAAAACCTACACTTGGAAATTCTCGTTGAATGAATTTATGGTCTGGCCTGACCATCTGTTTTTGAAAAAGTGAGATGGTTACTTTTGTGTGTCCATTTGACTGGGCCTTGGACCCAGTGAAGGTATCTGGTTAAATGTTATTTCCGGTGTGTCTGTGAGGGTGCTTCTGGAAGATATTGGCATTTTAATCAGTGGCTGGGCAAAGCTTATGGCCCTCCCTAGTGAAGACTGGGCACTATGCAATCCGATGAGGACCTGAAAAAAGCCAAAGGAAGAAAGGCTTCTGGTTTTTACCTAATGACTTGAGCTGGGACACTGTGTTCTGCCCTTAGCTTGAAACATACCTTCGGTGTTCCTGGTTCTCAGGTCTGTGGACTTTCATTAAAACTATGCCAGGGGCTCTCCTGGTCTCCAGATAGCAGACAGTAGATCATGGGACTGCTCAGCCTCCCACATCATATGGGTTAGTTCCTTGCAATAAATTTCTTCATACATTAGATTCAGATGTAGATATGCATATACATTTATCCTATTGGCTGTATTTCTCAGGAGAATCCTGACAAATGCAAAAAGTTTCACTGGTGACTCAGGTGGGATCTTTCAGAAACTGACAGATCTCCAACTACGCTCTTTGAAAGCAAAATTATTTTTAATACATGATCCTCCATTTCAAATTTAATATGCTTTAAAATAGTTTATAAATACCTGAGCACTTTCAAGAAAAAGTATAAACCCCAAACACAGTTGCTTACAAGGGACAAGTGTTTTGACAAGGGGTCAAATGAATGGACAGCTAGCCTAACCTATGACATTTCCCAGGTACGTAACCTTGAACACACAGACTTTGCTCTCTCTGCCTTAGCATTTGCGTCTGTAACATGGGCATAACAATACTTGCCCCACTTTTCAAAAGAGTCAAGAGGACAAAATACATTATGAAAAACACTGATAAAACCCTATAGAAATACAAGCTATTAAATCACATGCTACTGGATATTTTGTATACGTAGGGTTTCTTATTACTCAAATTACATTGTAAATGACTGTGGGAAGCTTGCCAAACCAATGAAGTTGCCAGTGAACCTTTACTTAAGGCAAATAATTAATTTGTGTTTAGAATCCTTCCCTAATTTATTTGTTCTTTGCATTTTAATTTTGTTATTTTGAGTGGTCTGAAAATAGCACATGCTTAACATTCCTACTGAAGAGACTGCAGTGATTATGCTGAATATAACGCAGGACCTGGGCAAAAGGGAGCTCAGAAGTTGGCATTCACCCTCCTAAGGAGGGAGAAGCAGGACTGTTGGAACTTCTCCAGGTGGCCCCTTGGGGCTCCCGGAACAAATGACTTTAATCCTCTCTGCGTAAGGAGTGATGTCAAGGAAGCCAAACCCGTAATGACTCAGAACACCCTGGGTCTCCTTAACCTTCTCTCAAACGCAGACATCTATAAACAGCTTCTTACATCAATATATTGATTTAACTTCCAGAAATATGAGAAGAAAGCCATAATCTCAAAAGAGGAAGGTTGGGCTATTGAGGCTGTGTGCTAGGAATTTTAAGTACAAACTTGGTTGAACTCAGTCCCAACTATTGGCTCTTTGGGGTTGTCTGAAAGCCATCACCTTAAATCAAAGGTTGGAGTTTTATTTTGTGTTGGTTTTCTTTCATTTTGCCATGAATCTTTAAGAACCAGAGATCCATACAATTGGGAGGATCAAGCTGTGGGTCACAGGAAATAAAAAAGGTGAAGGGTTCTGGAAGCTGTTTAATATGTGGCAGGAGACCAGAGGCTCCCTGTTTGGGAGACCCGCCTCTGACCTCTGGCTCCACAATTCTCAGGCAGGAGTGGCAATGTCTCCAGCCTCCATTTTTCATTCCCCAAACCTGAAAATCTGCCTCATCGTGTTATGAAGATTAATATTACAAAGAACATACGTAAAAGCAACCAGTAAAGTCAAGGGCACAGAGTAGGCACTCAGTAAATCTTGCTTATTTTAGTAAGAGGAAACAGAGGTTCAGAAGTATTGCTATAAGATTGAAAAAGAAGCTGAGCACAGTAACGCATGTCTGTAATCCCAGCAGCTCGGGAGGCTGAGGCAGGAGGATGGCGAGTTCAAAGCCAGCCTCAGCAAAAGCAAGGCGCTAAGCAACTCTGTGGGACCCTATCTCTAAATAAAATACAAAACAGGGTTGAGGATGTGACTCAGTGGTCAAGTGCCCCTGGGTTCAATCCCTGGGACTCCCCTCCTCACAACAATATAAAAGAATGCAAAAGCAAGAGAGAAATATGATAGGGAACCAAAAAATAACCCTTGCTCAGTATGATTTGGTGTGTGTGTGTGTGTGTGTGTGTGTGTGTGTGTGTGTATGTGTGTGTGTCTGTCTGTCTGTCTGTCTGTCTTCTGTGGGGTCAGTTGTAGATCAGAGGGAAACATTTCTCAACTCACAATGCAGGTTTCCAGAAAGAAAGCCTTTGGGTCTATTTGGATAGTACTACAGAGAAAGCTGCTTCATTTTAATAGCTCTGGCTATTTTCCTTGCACATCTACTTCTGGAGCCTGTGTTAAGTCAGTCAGTGTGGGTTCAGTCAAACCACAGGATCACATTTAAAGACATACAGCCTGGAAACCAGCGTGATTGACACCAATTAGAATATCATATTACATCCCTTCAAGAAAATGACTAAGAGGAATTGTTTTCTTAAATATATCAAAACATTTCTCCCAATCTCTTTGTCATGATCTCTCACACATCTGCCAGCTGCCCCAGGGTCTTTGTATCCCCCTAATCTGCACTCTCAACCCTTACCTTTCCCACCATTTTTTGGTAATGCATTGTAAGTAATAACTTATGCATGCACTTCCTCAATGCTCAGCATTTCTCTGAACATTAAACAATGCTCTCAAACTACTCACATAACCAATAAATCAAAATGCATAAACTAATACAGCAAATTTCCCTAAATCAAGATTGCAATCCTAATCTAACCCTTCCAAACATTCACCTATAGTCACAAATATATTATTGTTTCATAAGTGTTTTAACACTGTAAGAGATAATACTCAGGGTAATGTAACTAATTAAAAAATCAGTACATTTTCATTGAGTAACAAGATTGCTACTATTGTGGAAAAACTCCTTGTTTTAAAATGCCAAATTCCCCACATGCCATCACAACCATCTCATACCCATATACTATTATGGAGAAAAATCTCCCGCAAGTAAGATACAATTACCTTTATATCCTTCCTGGCACAATGGACTATGTAAGGATGATGTCAGCGATTGTTTGCTGAATTGAATATTTTATATTTGGAGCTTCCCTCAAAGCATGGGCATTATTTTTTCCACGTTTTAGACAAAGAATAGAGACATAAACAATTTCAGGCATCTTGATTTTCCTCAATCCATCTGTAAACACAAGTGTTCACCCTGAAGTCAAAGGGAACCTTCCTTCCCAGTTAGAAGAGGAGGTGGGCCAGGGACAGGCTTGCTAGAAGCCAGCAATGCGAGAAGAAACAGAATACAGAAGTGATTCATTGGCGTGGGGATTACTCTTCCTAGGTGGCCACCATGAAATACCGCAGTCTGGGTGGTTTCCACAACAGACATTTATTTTCCCATAACTTTGGTGGCTGGACATCCAAGATCAAGGTGCTGGTGAGGCCTCAGCCTGGCTTAGAGCTGGCATCTTCTCACTGTGTCCTCATGTGGCCTTTCCTCTGCGGGCATCGAGAGAGAGAGAGAGAGAGAGAGAGAGAGAGAGAGAGAGAGAGAGGTGTGTGTGTGTGTGTGTGTGTGTAACAGTCTCTGGTGTTTCTCCCTCTTCTAATAATGACCTCAGTGCTCTAGGATTAGGGCTTTGCCCTGAGGATTTCATTTAACCTTAATCACTTCGCTAATGTCTCTGTCTCCAAATACATTTGCATTGGAAGTTAGGCTTCAAAATATGAATTTGGGAGACACACTTAAGTCTATAGCAGGGTACAGCAATACATTGGAGGCAGATCCCTTGATGGCAGCAGGATTGGCTTTCTGTGTATAAGACAAAGGGCTTATTTTAGCTCATGGTTTTAGAGGTTTTGGTCACTTGGTCATGATGCTCTGGGCCTGCAGCAGCACAGTACCTCATGGTAGTGGGAGTGCATGGGGGAGGAGGCCTGATCACCTCATGGTGGCTCGTAAGCAAAACAGAGAGACAGGAAGGGGCCAGATCCCAGGATTCCCCTATGACCTAACTTCCTTCCACTAGGCTCTATCTTCTCAAGTTTCCACTACCTCCCAACAGCACCCCTGGGAGCCTCACCTTCAATATCCAGAGACAAACTATTCAAGATCCAAACTATAATGATGACCATCCTCAGTCCAGTGGTTCTGGGATCCTCTTGATGGCAGATTCCTCACCCCTCATGGGTGGCACTGACTTAGAACGTCAAACACCACCCGGCAGATAATAAGCAAGGGGTTAGGGACTTTGTCCCGGTGTTCTTGATATCCAGCATAGCCTTTGCTTTGCTTGTCAGTTAGTTTACAAGTAAACTGAAGCGAATATAAACATCCAAGAGGACCAAATCATCGTCTTTGCCCACCTTCAAAACGGAACTCTCTCTACTGATGGTTCTTATCATTGCACGGCCTGGTGCAATGATAAGAGCTTCTATTTGGAATCAGAAGTCCTGGATTCAAATCCTAACAGTTAACAGTGTCTCACAAACCCCCAGGGGACTGCTCCCTCCCCTCCCATCCCTCTCCCTCCCTCCAGCAGTGCTGGTTTTCTGCTTCCACTCAAAACCAGGGAGCATGCTCCCACCCCAGGGACTTTACAAGAGCTATTTCCTTTGCCTGGATATTCACCTTTCTGCACTTAGTGCTTTACTTAAACACCACCCCTTCCAGAAAGTTCTTCTCTGACTATGCCTCCACCAAACTCTATCCACAGCTTCCTTTTCCTTTATAACCTGGACCACCCTCTGATGCCACTGTATATACTTGTTTATGGTTCACAATGTTTATTTTCCCACAATGGACTGCAAACTCTACAAAGGCAGGCTCCTTAATTGCGACATCCTATCCCTTCTCGTCCCTCAGACAAGAAGGCACGAATAAATATTTTGAATAAACTGAATGAATGACTGTGAGTGCATAGGGCACTTAACCTCAATTTCTCCTCCCCGACTTGGTTCTTCCTTATTCAGGTCCTGCCCTGGGTAGCCTCTGGCCTGAGAGCCCTATCCTCAGTGGGCCCTCGACTTCCAGGTAGAGTCCAGAGGTGCATTGGCCTGCAGCTTCTCCAGCCATCCAGTTCTCACTTCAGACAGCCAGGGAGGGACAGGACTGCTGTATAGGAGAGATGCCAGCTTCCCGGGAATCACTTATCAGGTAATCTACAGATAGTGTGTGTGAGAAAGAACGGAGAGGCTCTGGGCCTGCTAACATCTTAAAGGCTCAGAGCAAAGTAAGGAAGGGCAGGGGAGTGGCCTTGAAGAGGAGAGGTGGGCCAAAGGCAAAGCACAAAGAAAACTCTGTCTGGGCCATATCTGCCCAAGATTAAAGTGTTTCTGGGATTGAGCAGAAGACCACAGATGAAGCACAATCTCCCGAAGGAGCCCAATGGCAGTGCAAAAAGGAAGCGATGGAAAGCTTGTGAGATACGGTCTTGTTTACTGCTCTGTCCCCAGTGCATGGCAGATCGTCAGGTACTCAGTTCATGGGCAGCTGCATTTGAAGAGTGCATTGTAGGTGTGTGCTCTGGGGGCTGAGACCTAGCCAAGGCAGCATGTTGGAAAGCAAATGAATGGAGACAGCATCAACTGAAAAAGCTATTTTACAGACACATCAGTGATGAGGTAGAAAGTCAGGCAGCCAAGGAGGTCACAAGGTAGAGGAACCTGGGCATGGTATTTAATTCCTTTGGGCCTTATTTTTCTTATTTGAAAAAGAAAAGTGGGATCTGGCGTGGTGGTGTATGCTTGTAATCCCAGTAACTCAGGAGGCTGAGGCAAGGGGATTGCAAATTCGAGGCCAGCCTCGGCAATTTAGTGAGTTCCTAAGCAACTTACTGAGACCCTGTCTCAAAATAAAAAATGAAAGGGACTGGGGATGTGACTTTGTGGTAAAGCATACCTGGGTTCAAGCCCTGGTAACCTCACTCCTCAAAAAAAGTAGGTGTAATTCTACTTACTTTGTAGATCACATCTTAATTATATGCAAATTAGCATGTGCCCAGCATGGCCCTGGCACATGACAAACTAGAGGAGGAGCCGGATGGCAAAAAGCAAGGCCTCAGTAAAGAGATGGGGTTAGACAGGGAGAGAACAGCCAGGCGGCAGAGAGGATTCAGGCCGGTGGGCAGAGGGAAGCAGAGGAGAAATGAGTGGTTAGAAAGAGGCCTGAGGGAGGTCGAGGAACCAAGGAGAGGGGGCTTTGTAACAGGCAATGGCCAGGGATGAGCAGTAGGAGCAGGAGGACAGGCTTTGCGGGCTGCATTTACCCCTCTGTAGGGGACCTGGGGAAGCCCTGTGCCACCTGCGTACCACAGTCGTGCTGGACAGACTCAGGGTGATTCAGCCTCACAGCAGATACACAGGTCTCAGCAGGATGCACTGGTTCCTTAACACAAGATTCATCAGGCTCAGGTGCCTGCTGGGGAGAAGACAGAAGCACAATAAATGCAGCTCATCATCAAAAGCAGGAAAGAAATGAAGCAATGGGAAAGTCATTGAATGGCAGGTTTTACGTTAATTGGAAATCAAATGTTTGGTGCACCAATTGCTCTCTGAGAGACTTCTTGACTTTGTATGATGGGGAGAGAAACCTTGACGTTCGTTTTGTCAAGCTTGTTCCAACTGTGTAATGTCTGATTCACTTGGTTGATTACTGAATTTGCCATCAGGTTCTCAGCGTGCTCAGTAAAATCTCTCATACCCTCATTTTGGACGTTTTCTCCAAAGTCCAACATGCCTCCTAGATCATCGTACTGTGTTATGCTGGACTTGCCACCTAGAAAATTGGCATGAGATGCTGCAGCTGCCTAGTCTCAACTGCCCACTCACAAATCCACAGGAAACTTTGTTATCACTACAGCTTATTTAGCACTTTGATCAGAATGTGTATGTAATATAGTAAGAGGTCATTTGCATTTTTCAGTACCATTCTTTCGTGGGGTTTTCTAGAGCCTATATGATGTGAGATATCACCACAGGCTGAATGCAGAAACTGATACGCAAATCCAGGTGTCCTCAAAAAAAAAAAAAAAAAAAAAAAGATGTTAAAAGAGAACTGCAAAAATGGAAAGCACATCATTCCTCTCTTTTTATTTTGAAAATATAATTTTAAAACATTTTTTGTTAGCATATGGTAGACTTTTTTGCTAACTAAATAAATGTTTTCATTAGAATTTTAGGATAATTTTTAGTTTCTAATGCATAAATTGATCAATAGAACTTACATGAACAGAAACTCTTTGGTTCCTCAAGAACTTTTAAGAGTGTAAAGAGGTCTTAACACCGAAATGAGTGTAAATCGCTGACCTACTTTGCCTGAGATCACATAATCGCCCTTTCTGTGCATTCTCTTTGGTCTTCATTCTCTTTGGTCTTTCTGTGAAATACAACCTGTGATCTCCAGCTTACAGAGGACAAAACCGAGGCTCACAGAACACCCACATCTCTGTCGAGAGACGAAACTCTGGTAGGACACGCCCTCTTTTTGTGCTATAACCACTTTTCTGCATAGCTTCCTTAACAACACCCATTGTAGCAAAAGGAAGTTTCATGAATCAGAGAGAAAACTACAATAACTAGAGATTTTGCAAGAGGCAAACGTCTCTCCAACGCTCTCTTAACAATATTCTGTGTTACTTGGCCTAGGGAAGGAAACTATTTAGTTCAAAAAGAGATATTTCCACCCCTGGCTCAGCCCTGGGCACCAGCTCTGGGCTTTGCAGTCTGCGCTGCGCTGGGTCCCCCGGAAAGATTGGGGCGTTGCTTCTGCACAGCGCCCTCTGCTGGCCCCTCTCTGTCCAGCCGCGGGTTGGTCCAGCCTGGCCGCCTCAGACGCGGCTCCCCTTCCTGGGGAGAGCCCTCAGGCGCCAGGCGCATCTTACCAGGGCTTGGGGATCCCTCTGGCCACAACCAGGCTTTTATACCAGAACACGAGTTCGCCGTCAACAGCTAACCCTCCCGGGGCCCCGGCCCTGATTTACAGCTCCATTTTTTTTTCCTGCATCATTTTTCACACTAATAACCACCCTCCCCATTCTTGTCATTGGAGGAGGAAGCCTGGCAGGATCTTTGGGACTCACACAAGCCTAGATGCATCCACACTCTGCCACGTAGCTCAGCAAGTTACTTAACCTTCTGAGCCTCGCTCTGGTCTGTTCTAACGTGGAAATGCTAATATTGGCCTCCTAGGGATATCAGGAGCTTGAAGTGAGACATTACAGAAGAACTTGGCACAGGGCTGACAGGTACTGGTTTCCCGTTAGGTCCCCTTTCTCCTCTGGGCTGTGGGAGGAGCCAACCCACTGCAAAAGGAGTCACAGCCACCACGGATGGCGTTGGGCTGCAAGATTCCTTACCATACCCTGGTTTCCTCCCAGTCCACAGCCATTCAGCTCCCACCACAGGTGGACACTCTCAGGACATAGAGCTGAAGGAAGAACGTTATGCTCTTCTCTCTCAAGGAGCTAACACTTCAGTGCAGTGGCTCCCAACCCTTTCAAGAACGTTTCTGGGATCAGTCTTCCCTTAAAAGACTTTGAAAGTGATATTTTTTTAAAGAGTCTGTTTAGGTTCACAGCAACACTGAGTGGAAAGCACGGGAAGTTCCCACCTACCCCCAGATTCTTCTATCATCATCCTACAACAGAGTGGCACATTTGTTTCAACTCATGAACCTCCACTGACTCATCATCATCTCCCAAAGTCCATAGTTTACACCAGGATTCATTCTTGTGTTCTACATTTTATGGGTTTGGACAAGCGTAGGATGATTTGTTCCCACCATTAAGACTTTTGAAAAGGCTAAACTGGATTTTTCTTCTTGGAGGACATGCACCACCATTTTGGCCCAGTTAAATGCCCATGGGGGAAATGGGGAGCATGGTGGATAAGTTCTCTCCAGACTGATGGAGTCATGGAGCCAGTGACTCATCCCAGGGACTCTCCGACATTGGAAGACCTGCTTTGATTGTCCCTTAGGATGACTCCTGCTTCACAGTCAGGTGTATCTAGGACAGGAAGCAGATTGCCCAGAGCTTTTTCAAAGAAGGGGCACTACTATAGATAAAACAGTGCTCCCCTGGCCCCCCACATGTCCATGTCTTAATCTCTAGAACCTTAAATGCCAAAAAAAGATTTGCAGATATGATTAAACTTAGAAATTTGAGATGAGGGGGTGATTCTGGATTATCTAAGGGGCCAATGTATACACAAACTCCTTTTAAGTAACCTTGGGAATTGTGAGAGAGAAGGAGACGATAGGACAGAAGCAAGGGACAGAGTCCATCAGAGGTTTGAAGATGCCAAGCTCTTGGCTTTGAATAGGGAGAAGGGGGCCAAGAGCCAAGAATGCAAGCAGCCTCTAGAAGCTAGAAAAGGCAGGGAAATTGATTCTCCCCAAGAATCTCTAAAAAGGAATGCATTCCTTCCAATATCCTGTTTTTAGCCCAGTGACACAAGCATTGGACTCCTGACCTCCAGAAGTGAGAATAAATTTGCATTATTTTCAGCCACTAAGATTGTGGTTGTTACATCAACCACAGGAAACTTATACAGGCTCAGAGAAGGATAGGCCTCTAGGGCTCAGTGCATTCCCAGGTGGTCAGGACATGAAGAGAAATCCACTGGTGAGAAGCAGGAGCTTTGGGAGGCAGCAGATGGAGCTTTGGGGGGCAGCAGCAAAGGATGCCTGCTAAGCTGTGCCAAGGCCATTGAAGGCCTTAAGATGGTCTCTGAGGCTAAGGGTGACTCATGACTAGGTTGACCAGTATGATTAGCTGTGATGGCCACAAGGAGGAACCCTGTTGTCATTGACCTTGGGCCATGCAGAGACTACCATTGCCAAAGGAGTTAAGTGGAGGCTGAACAATGGCGGACATCTTCATTGTATTCCTGCAGGCTGGGGCTGTGCTAAGTCAGTGCCCTCCTTACCCCATTAAGTCTTCACAACTCTAAGAGACATATATTACTCTAATTCTTACCTTATTGGTAAAGAAACTGAAAATTTCAAAGGTCAGTTTTGCCCATGTGCAAAAATGAGCTCAGACTCAGGGTTTCTATACTTAAAACCTCTTTCTTCCTCTTTTTTTTTTTTTTTTTTTTTTTTTTTTTTTGGTACTGGGGTTTGAACTAGGGGCACTTGACCACTGAGCCACATCCTCAGCCCTATTTGGTATTTTATTTAGAGACAGGGTCTCTCTGAGTTGCTTAGCACCTCACTTTTGCTGAAGCTGGCTTTGAACAAAATCAATGGTTAAAGAATGAATATGAGCTTTGGTGAGATTGAGACTTGTATTCAAATATAGTCCTACTGCTCTTGCCCTTGGTGAGGTCACTTAACCCCTATAGGCCTTTGTTTCTCCTTTGTACAATAGAGAAAGTAATATATCTAATATATCTACAGAGTGATACATTTCCTCTTTAGAGGAAACAGAGTGGGATATTGAAAGCAGGATTGGGAGCCAGACTACCCTGCTTTTGAACCCTGGTTCAGCCACTAATAAGGTGTGTGACATGAAGCAGCATGTTTAATCTCTCCAGTTTTATCTGAGTACAATGAAGCGAGTGGTCTTTGTTTTGCTTATTGTGCCAGTAGCTTTTTGTAAGGGTCAAAGGGCACAGTATACTAGCACCTGGGCCACAGACAGTGTTGGAGTAGGCCTGGAGCAGTAGAGAGGCTTGGACTAACCCTGGGACACTGGGTTGTTCAGTTCCTGTCATTGCTGTCTTTGTCCACGGTGGGAGGGAAGCAGCTCCTGCCAGAGACCTGACGGAGGACTCCTGAAGTGGGGGCGGGAGGGCCCCTGTGGGTGGGAGGTATCATGTCTGGTTACTGGGAAGGGCTGGGACTACAGTGTCCCTTGAAGGACACAAAGAAAATCGGAATCTGCTGCTCTAAACAGACTGAGCTGCGCTCAGGCAGAGTGCCAGAAGTCAGCACCAGGGGGAGCCATGTGAGCATTCCAGCTTCCTGTTCTCCATTTTGGACCCAGAGACTTAGAGAGAAGTACCAAAGACAAATTCTGCAGATTTTGGCCTCCATCCCTTAATGGAGTATATTGGAGCCAGAAATTAGCTATTCATTATCATTAATACATTTCTCTTCATAAACTTGGATTTTTACATTTCAGCGATCCTCAAAATGAGACACCTGTGGCATTGAAATTATTGTTTTCCTTATATAAGTGTTTATTTATCACATTATCCTATTTGAAGTGGTTATTCTCATTCCTCAAATTGAATTTAATTAATTTTCATATTTCAAGAGCTTGATAGTTGCTAAGCGTATCCACTTGGCCAATAGCTCCCTAAAACAATCTGTTTTTCCCTCTTGCATTTATTTGCATCCTAAAAGCCTATATTTACTTCTCTAGAGTAAAACTACTCTGTATGCCAGGCCGAATTAACAAATTCTCTGGAGGGAAGAGAATTTTCTAGTAAAACACAGCCCAAGAATTTGTGGCAAACAGATGAACGCTAAGAACCGGGTTTGAGCTGATGGCGGGGAGAAGGCAGACAGCATTTGTTATGCCAGATTCATGGGACCCCAATAGACCTCCAGGAGCCGAATCTGATGCAATCACACAAGAGTCTTTATTGCAAGCTCGAGCCAGGACTCACAACCGTTTCCGACACAGCAGTCCCAGGGAGTGAGTCCTGGTCCTTTGTTCAGTGAGATTTTATAGGTTTTGGGGGGATACTCTATGCGTCACAACATCACACAGCAAATCATCCCATACTGCAGGAAAATCAAACAACAACTCTTAACATTGATTAATTAGTACATTTACTGGTGGGAACAAGTTGGGTAGGGGTGATTGGCTAGTACAAGAGGGGAGTTCCTTTGAACTGATTGGTTTAGGCCACGAGGGGTGCACGTGCTGAACTACATGGTTTCCCAACATGTTATCAACCACCATAAACTACTTGGGGGTCATCTGGCATCCCAGGTATTTTCCCTGTCTCATGCTGATTGGAGGTTGCTAGGAGGGTTGCTATATGTCCTCACCTAGCCTAACTGAGTCAGGGACACCTGGCGCTGCAGGTCTCTCCTGTTACTTATAGACAAACAACTCAGCAGGGTGGGTATGTACTAGGAGTGCTCTGTGGGTTTTTCCAAGGACAAGGGTCACACCCCCTTCCTTAGGACAGGCCTTGAGGTAGAAGCTGTTATTTATTTATTTATTTTAAAAAATGGAGCCACATTAGTTTCTCACATTCTATGCCGGAGACATACCTTTCCCTTTGGATTTGGGAAGGTGGTCTGGTCTGCCAGACCCCAGAGCAGAAGCAGTTGCAAACAGCCTTGACCTGCTGACAACTTCACAGCTGCTTTCCACTCTGTGGAGCCTAAACACAACCCGTTTGTCCAAGGAAACTTGCAAATGGCTTTTCCACGTATGTTTTCTGGTGGCCTTACAGGAAGCCCGTGTCTGGGGATGTTTTCATGCTGATTTGGCCATTTCAGATCTCCTGTTCCGGATGTGTTAGTCAGCTTTTCATCACCAAGACCAAAATACCGGACAAGAACGACTTAGAGGAGGAAAGTTTATTTTGGCTCATGGTTTCAGAGGTTCCATCCTGGCTGTCTGACTCCGTCCATCTCTTTGGGCCTGAGCTGAGACAGAGCATCATGGCAGAAGGGCATAGTGGAGGAACGCAGCTCACCTCATGGTGGCCACGAAGCAAGAGAGAGAGAGAGAAAAAGGAAGTGGTCACAGGAATGAGGAACACTTCCAGAGTGACTCTCCTCCTCCAGCCACCCGGTGATCACCCACTTAGTCCATTCCAACTAGGATGGACTGAATAGGTTACAGCTCTTACAATCCGGACAGTTCACCTCTGAGTCTTCCTGTATTAGCATAGAAACATCTCACACTCAGAACCTAACACAGGGAATGCTTCCTCCAGGGCTGACTGTGACCTCGGGCTCCATCTGGGAGAACCTGGCCTGATTAGCCATGTTTTATTTTTATCCATCAACATATATAGGAGCTTTTATTTCCTGATTGGCCCAAGAGTGTTGCCAGAAAGTGCTTCAAAACAAAAGGCCAGGGCTGGGGTTGTGGCTCAGCGGTAGAGCGCCCACCAACACGTGCGAGGCCCTGGGTTTGACCCTCAGCACCACATAAAAATAAATAAATAAAAGTATTGTGTCCGACTACAACTAAAAAATAAATATTTAAAAACAAAACAAACAAAAAACAAAAGGACAGGCCAATCACCAGATTTATGTGATACATAGACTATCTTATGACATTATTATATGTGCCTCTAAAATTTAGTGTCTTTTACATGTGCATACTAACAGAGACAGGGCAGAAGGGGCAATTTCTTGCTCAAGCAAGATTCTCCCACCAACACTCTATAACCTATAAGCAGTGCCATGATCAATCAAGTTAAAATTATAAACCAATATTATTTTTATACTTACTCTGTGCTTGTCAGTTTCTACCAAAACTGAATATCGATACCAACTTTCCCAGGTTCCAAAGCACTTCCACCTGCATTATTTCACTTGATTGATTGTCACAACAGCCTGGTTTTAAAGTAAGAAGTGTAAAGATCAGAGGTTAAGCAAATACGCCAGAGGTCAGGGAGCTATTAAATAGATGGTATTGGAGTCAGCCAGCAAATGTTGCCAAGGAACATCTGCTGTGTCTTCTGTTAGATTATGTCTTTTGGGAGCTCAAAAATATTGAGGATTTGTGATAATTATAAAAAGACTCATTATTATCTTAAAAGATGACTAGGCCTTACCCTAGGCACTGTATCAGGAACTTCTGTGCATTTTGTATGTATTTTTATGCCTTTCCTTAGAGGTAAGCAGCACAGTTCTTATTTTATAGATGAAGAATCTGAGGCTCCACAAGTTGAACCAAGAAGCCCAGGATCTCAGCTCCATTTGACTCCTCAGCCCAAGCTCTTTACATGTGGTCAGGTTATCCGTCGCTTTCACTTTAATGAAAATTTAAGACAATGCTGCTACCTTTTGAACAGGCATTTGCATTTTACTACATCTTTGGTGGTAGAACGAAAATAATTTGTTCCCTGTTCATAGAAAACAAAAACTCCCAACTATTAGAGAAGAGGTGGAACAGAGACTCAGGGCCTTGGCAGTCTATTTAGTGTTTCTGAAAGTCACACCATAGAGCTGATGGGTCCCAGGGCTGCCAGGAGCGAGCACAACTTCAACTGTCCAGGAAGATGAGTGGGCTTCTCCGGGGAGGGGGGCATTGGCCACTCAGCCGAACACCTGGGTCTGAATGGCCTGCTCTTTAGGATCAGGGTGTCTTTGATAACTTCTTTTCCTTTTCAGGGATTCTGCTTCCTTCCTTGTATCACAGGGATTCAGTTGGATAATGTGAATTGCAAGGCAAAACAAGGAAGGTGTTCAGAGAGTCCTTCACCCTGCCCAGAGTGACATTTCTGACTAATGCACTAATGACTACCAGGACATGCCTTGTCTTCGAGAGGGCTTTTGCAGAGAAATACAACTGTCATTTTCTGCAAGAGTTTCCAGAGCTTTCTGCCAACAAACTGCCATAAAGGGGAAGGCCGCAGTGTGTCAAGAAACAATTCTGCTCAGTGTAGGGACAGTTCCTGTTCCACGGGCCCAGCGACACCAAGAAGGAAGCCAGTGTGTGGCTGCAGGTCCCAGGGACTGTTGTCGGAGTTACAGATGGTGCTGCTAAGGGCCCAGCAGGGCGTGCTGGAAAGCCACCTTCATTATCAGAGCCCTGGCCTGTTCTCAACTCCCCGCATCCCCCGGCCAGTCAGCCCTGCTCCTTCAATTCTCCTTAAGCTCTCCTAGGCCTTGGTATCCCCTGCCATCTTCCCCACTGCTTAGATCTCACGCAGACACACACAACCTCCGGAAAAGCCATCATAACTTCAGTTACCCACTCCATCCATGCAGATGACACCCAGACCATGTTCACAGCCTGGAGCTCAGTCCTGGTCTGTCTCAGGTCTCCAGCAACCTGTGGGCTGTTTTCACTTTTCTCTTGCTGGCTGTCTCACCAGACCTCAACCGTAACCTGTTTAAGGAGACAACACATTGTCTCACTGCAAACAACGACCAGGTTTACTTTCTCCATTTCCATGTCTATACCCAGCACCTTATTATAAGTTCCCTGGGGACAGAGACCATGCCATACACCATGCCATGCATACATATGTGCTAACTTACCTAGCACTGTCCCAGAGCTCAGGATAGGACCGAGTCACTTATGTGCCTGAACAATAGACATTGTCTAGGAGCAAGTGGGTTTATCGTGTTTTGTTCTTTTTCTGACATCAGATCCAAACTTATACAGACTCTAATGGAACCACAGAAGATGGAATATGAAGTGATTAACACTCATGGAATCATTTAAAAAGGAAATGCTAAGGGTTTGAGCAAGTGGGCACCATATCTGTGGGGAGCCATTCTGACACGTGATTGGGTGACTCCCGTTAAGGGCCTGAGGCACTCTGGCTGTGTCGGAGCTATCCCGACCCTTTCCTGATGAGAGCCCATCCGTGTGGGGGTGTGCGTGACCACTGACCCTGGAGACCCAATCACTGACCCTGACCTTGGAGTGCAGCCCCCCCTCAACCTTCATTGGATGGAATCTCCCCTGAATCTCTTGTCCCCCCAAATAAAAGGCTACTCCCCGGCGTGTTCGCTCTCTCTCTCTCCTGCTAGCCCAGAGTAATCCTCGCTGCCCTGCTGGGCGGCTGGAGGCGGGAACCAGAGAGGTGAGCCGTCTCGGACCTAGCAATGTAAAATAAGGTACTGTCTGTGTGTTTTATTTTGATCTCTTCTAACTAACTTAATGCCTAGAACCTCATTAATGAAACCACTGCGCAGGCCGCGTGGTAGACATATCCATCAGGCTGATGAGCCAGCAACTGGCATTCACTGAGCATTGGTGAGGGAAGCAACGTCTTTTGCAAAAATCAATTTGATAACAACACAGGACTTAAAAACGGCACTTTAAGCAACTGCATAGTTAAGATTAAGAAGTCAGCATTCCCAGTGTGGAGATAAGAAGCCCAGCAGAAGCTATGAAGGAAAATCTAACACCAGACACAAGAGGGTCCCCAGAATGTGGTGGACAAACATTATGCTTTGGGCCTGCACCACACTGGGGCAATTCCCTGGTCCTCAGTGAGGAGAAATGGGAGTTGGACACCAGAGTCCCGACGGGTCACCACACTGACATGTCCAGATACTGTTCTTATTAGTGCATGTAGGGTCAGCCATTTTTCAAATCAGATCACTATGTTCTCTTCATAAATTCCTAAGTTGAGAAACAGGTCTTGGCTTCAGAGCCTCTGTCCACTAAAACAGGACCCCCAAAAGATTGGGGGATGGAGACATCAGAGTTTAGGTCCAGGAGAGGAGCTGGGATGACAGGTAGGTATCACAGGTGGATGCAACAGTTTCTTTCTTTGCTCCCTCAGATGGTTCACAGAGATGTGTCTAGAGCTACTGAAGGGACACAGGGACTCTGAGCTCACCCACCTCATTCAACCTGAGCAGGTCTCTGTGTTTCACTTATCAAGTTCGGTGGTAGGATTGAATTTGAAGAAAAGATTCCATTACCAAAATAAAGCTTACAAATCAATGATGGAAGTTTGGGCTTGTCAGAAATACAACAAGGCATTATTATTGGCAGTGGCAAAAAAACTACAGACAACCCAAAAGTCTATCAGTAAAGGAACAATTGAATAAGCTGTGGCATAGCTAATACATAAACTGTGCAGGTGCTAGACAATCAGAAAGAGCTATGCATATAAATTGACCTAACATGGAGGATGTCCATGGCAAGTTGCTAAGGGCCAGAAGCAAGTTTTGGGATAAAGCATATGAAACATGTATTTGTAAAACAAACAAACAAAATAAACAGAATCCTATGTATTTTTGTATGTGCTGATAATTAAAGACAACATAATAAAGGCTCTCCACCAGAATTTGGCTTTAGGAGCTAGAATTAAAAGACGTTAGGCAATTACCACATTTTGGGGGGAGGAATACTTCTGTATCATATAAATGGTTACCATGAGATTAATTTTTTTGTATTTTGTTCTAATAACTACAGATTCATCTGGAGTTTTAAAAATATTACAGAAGGCCCAATGACAACAATTTGCATAATGATAGTACAATAGCAAAGCTATGAAACCAATATTGGTACAATCTATACATAGTACACTGATCTCACTAGTTTTTATATGCACTTGTATGTGTATATAGTTCTATGAAAACTTGTCACATGTATAGATTATGCAACCACCATTGTAATCAAGATATCCAATAGTTCCATCACCACAAAAATCCCTTATGCTAATCCCAGCAGCTTTGGAGGCTGAGGCAGGAGGATCGAAAGTTCACAGCCAGCCTCAGTAAAAGTGAGGTGCTAAGCAACTCTGTGAGACCCTGTCTCTAAATAAAATACAAAATTGGCCTGGGGATGTGGCTCAGTGGTCAAATTCCCCTGAGTTCAATCCCCAATTCCAAATAAATAAATAATCCCACATGATACTTCCATTCCCTGTTCATATCCATTCTCTGTTCCCCAGAAACTACTGATCTGTTCTCCATTTCTATAATTTTGTCATTTCAAAAATGTTATATTAATGGAATCATATAGTCTGTAACTTCTTGAA
The DNA here is from genome assembly GCF_964194105.1 of Spermophilus citellus. NCBI lineage: Eukaryota > Metazoa > Chordata > Mammalia > Rodentia > Sciuridae > Spermophilus > Spermophilus citellus. Next base: position 39,882,106 of record NC_138182.1, on the reverse strand, counting down.
AATTGCTTTTTCATTCATTGAAATTTCTCTGAGATACATTCAAATTGGTACATATGTCAACAATTCATTTCTTTTTATTGCTGAGAAGTAGTTCATATGGAGATACCACTGTTTGTTTAAGTATTTACCCATTGAAGACCATATGGGTTGTTTTCACATGGGCTATTTTTGGTTACTACAAATAATACTGCTTTGAACATTTGTGTACACAATTTTATGTGTACATATCTTTTTCTGTTTCTGGGATAAAAGACCATGGGTGTTAACTTCTGGGTTATACATTTAGTCTTCTAATAGATGACTGTAACCTTTCACATTCCCACCAGCAATGAACAAACCATCTGTTTTAGCTCTTTTAATGAATGCATAGTGATACTTGATTTAAATTTCCCTACTGGCTAATGATGGAGAAAATTGTTTCATGTTCTTTTTTCTCATCTGTATAGCCTCTTTGGTAAAATGTCTGTTCATATCTTTTGCTTCATAGCAGCATGGCCTCTGCCACAGCTGACTTAAAAATATTTTTGGTTGTAGATTAACACAATTCATTTATTTATTTATTTTTATGTGGTTCTGAAGATCGAACCCAGTGCCTCACACAGGTTAGGCAAGTGCTCTACCGCTGAGCCACAACCCCAGCCCTTTTTAATAGTCTTTTGCAGATAAATAAAAAAAGTTTAATTTTGATGAAGTTCAAATGATTGATTTTCTTTTATGAATTGTGCTTTTGGTATCACATTTAAGAATTTTCTATCTATCCCTAGACCCTAAAAATTTGCCCCTATGTTTTCTTCTAAGCATTTTAAAGTTTTATGTTTTCTATTTACACCTATGATTCATTTTGAGTTAACTTCCATTTAAGATGTGAGATTTAGTTTAAAGTTTTGGGGTTTTTGTTTGTTTACTTTTTTTTAAACTTATGGATACAACTTCTAAAGTGTCATTTGTTGAAAAAAAATTCTACTTCCATTACATTGTTTTGAACTATTCATAAAAAAATCCCAGTTGATTTATGCTTTGGAAAATATTATCAGTGGAAAAAAACAGCCCAGAGAAGGAAGAAAATATTTACAAAACATACATTCTACAAGAGATTAATATCCGGAATATACAGAGAACTTCAAAACCCAAAAGCAACAAAACAGCCTGATTCAAAAGTGGGTGAAGGCCTTGAACAGATACTTTAGAGAAGACATAAATGGCCGATAGGAACATGAAAAGATGTCTGAGGTCATGGGAAAATTCCAATAAAAGCTACAAAGAAATACCATCTTATACTCACTGTGATAGCTCCTATATTATTTTGTAAAGATCCCTAGCACCACAAAACAAAACAAAACAAACAAACAAACAAAAATGTTAAGAACCCAGAAAATAACTAGGTATGGTGGCACATACCTGTAATCCCAGAGACTCGGGTGGCAGAGGCAGGAGGATTACAAGTTTAAGGGCAGAGTCAGCAACTTAGTGAGACCCTGATTCAAAATAATAAATAAAAAGTACTGGGGATTTAACTCAGGGATAGATAACCCTATTTTCAATACTCAAGACCACAAAACTAAACAAAAAGAATCAGAAAATAACAGGATGTAGAGAAATTGGTATCATGGTGTGTTGTTGGTGAAAAGGTACAATGGAACAGCTCTGTGTAAAACAGTACGGTACTTCCTCAGAAAGTTCAAAGTATGATTACCATATGATCCAGCAATTTCACCAATTCTTGGTTTGTATATCCAAAACATTAAAAGTGGAGTCTCAAAGAGATAATCATACTATTTTCAAGAGCAAAATAGGGTATATCCTTATAATGGGATGCTTTTCACCTTGAAAAAAAAAAAGGAAATTTTTCAGTATGCTACAAAATAGGTAGACCTTGAAGATATTATGCTATGTTTTAAAACCCAGTCCCAAAGAGATAGCACAGTCTGATTCTACTTCTCTGAAGGATTTAGAATAGTCAAAATCATAGGGACAGAAAATAGAATGGTGGTTTCCAAGTCTAAGGGTTTGGGGGAATGGTAGTTATTTTGAATAGGTATGGAGTTTCGGTTTTAGAAGATGAAAGGAGTTACGGAGATGAGTGGTGATGATAATAGAACAACATTATGAATCTATTTAATACCACTAAACTGTACACTTAAAATGATTAAGATGGTAAAATTTGCTATATGTATTTTATTGAGCACCACAAAAAGTCCCTTGGGCATGCTTATGTGGATCTATTTCTTAATTCTTTATTCCATTCCATTGATTTATGTTTCCATTGCTTCACCAACACCAAACTGTCTTGAATACTACAGTACGTACTAGATTTTAAAACTGGTTAGAGTGATTTCTACCACATTAACATCTTACAAACTTCTTGAAGCTATTCTAATTCTTTCCATATAAATATAAAAAAATTGTCTATAATTATAAAACGAATCTTTCTGGGATTACGACAGGAGTTGCATTAAACTTATCAGTCATTTTTGGGAAAACTGACATAATTTATCATGTTTAGTTTTCCAATCCATAAACATGGTATGTCTTTTTATTTAGTTAGTTTTTCTTTATTTCTTTCATTAGAATTTTATAGTTTTTAGCATATAAGTCCAGGATGTGTTTTATCTTTATTTGAAAAATCCATTTAAGTAATTTTTAAGTCATGTATATAAAAGCTAAGTACAGAGAAAGATTTTGAAATGGTACCAGGTGCCAAAAGTAAATGTAGTGTGTTTCTTTCCCTCTGCCCCAGGTGACTCCCAAAACCTTTACTTAACAAGATCCTATATTCCCAGTTTCCTGTCCAACTATGGAAAGGTAATGTATTGGCACTTGAAATTATTCAACAGCTAGAGATTCAATCCTAGAAAGTGTGCTCATGGCAATCTGCTCAGATATCATATCTGCTGTGCTAATGTTCTTTTTTTTTAACCAACTCAGAGTGTTTTGTTTTTCCTTGCTGCCAAAGAATCACAGTGGTGATCGGAGATGGAGAAAGAATTTGATTATTTGCCATTTTCCTAACTGCCAAATCAATAGGACATGTCTTCCAGTTAAGTCTGTTGTAGTTCCTCCTACTGGACATAGAGCATCAGGAGCTAACATCAGCCAAGATATGTTTAACTCTTACACCTTTTTTGCAAAGATAAAAGTAAAGCTGAGCTCAAATATTAAGAGTTTTTTTGGTCTTAAGTTCTCATCTTCCCCATGATACAACAAAGAAAACCATATCAGAATTCAGAGAAGCCAAGATGGAAACATAATATCCATGAAGAGTAAGACAAGTCAAATTACACTATATCTGAAAGAAATAGAATTTTGTTTTTGAGGTGAACAAGATCTTTCTCCAGCAGGATATAATTTTGGGCTCTTCTACAACAAACAAATCACTAAGAAGCAACAGCATTTTATTATTGCACATAGCAGTGCCTGAAAAGGAGGAAATGATGAGTGAACCTTGTCATGTCAGGCTTTGTTCAGGCTTATAGGATATACTGAAAAACACGAGGCAGACATCTATCCAAACCCCATCCAGAAATCCACAAACAGATGGTGCAGACTCCAAGACTAAAAAAAATGTAAAATAGCACACAATGGAATATTGGTGTCCATGAGCATAAATTTAAAACTTTGATAAGTAATCTAGTATAAATTAGTAACACCTACTACTTGAGATTACTTGAGAGAATTTGGAACCAATATGAGAAGAAGTGGGCATGACCATCAGAATAATCCTTAGCTGGGCTTCGGGCACAGGCCCTAGAGAAAGACTCAATATGCTTTTGTCAAGTAGGAGGTGTATACCTGGGACCAGGTGTGCCCTGGCTCTTTTCTGCTTGCATCTGGGCTTTCTCAACTTTTGAAGAAGTCTCTGTGAACGAACTCCACTTCCAGAATAAACACTGTGAGCTTCCTGGCAACGTATTTCTGAAAGCAAATATTATCTAAATAAGACATGGGGGGAAATAAATGGTGATTTGATCATGGTTGGAGGAACCACAAGAAGTAGTCAGGAAAGAGAAAAGTTGCTGACCAAAGAAAGCAAAGTCTTAACAGCATTGCTTGTGCCAACCACTGTTGTCTGTTGACCAGGTGCCAACTCCTTAATCCTAAAGACAATCCACTGAACGGATTCTCACAATGATGCCATTTTATAGATGAAGAAAACAAGACACAAAGAGGTTAACTTTGTTATTACAGAACCCTCCTCCGGATTGAAATAGGATTAAGTGGAGATGTTCTAAGGTGCTTAAAATAGAACTTGGCACATTCTAAAGGCTGGGGAAAATTAGCCATATGTCCTCACCTCCTCATTGCCAGCCTAATTCTTCCTCTGCTAGGGAGCATTTTGAAGAGAAAAATAAAATGGAATTTGTTTTCAAAGACAGCCTCCAATATGGCAGAAGCACTTAGACAGTCATCTTTTACAAAAATTAGTAAATATCTATCATCACGCTGTCATCCGGAATGACACGGCAACAGAGGGTCTCATTTCCAAAGGGGTGCCTTGGAACTGCATCTCTCATCATCTTTTACTCATTACAAAACTCGCCACTAGGTGGCAGCAGAGCGGGGTCCCTCCAAGAGAAGGGCGCCCTGACCATTAAGTCAGCTGCTGCAGAGGCCACGCTGCTGCGAAGGGAACATCTGACTCATCCAGGGTTAGTGCAGAAAATGACAAGAGCTTATTTCAACAGCGTGTAAAATATAACACCCCCGTGCCCTGAGTAGTACAATAGACCCGGAAGCCCGAGAGTAATCTCAGAAATAAGAGCATTGGGGGAGGTTGACAAATGAAGACACAAAAGCTTATGAACTACATTAAGTACTTGTAATCAATTTGATCCCAAGATAATTAAGTGATCCTGCAAGAATGCTCACGTAGTCGTGTGTCTTCCTCGTGTAAAAGCCTTCAGTGATCATCCTCAGGTTTTCTTGACTGTGGGGAGGGGAAAGACAAGTGTTGAATCTCCAGAGAAGCTTAAGAAAAAGGGGCACTCAATAAGCCTCCTATCTTCATAGTATCAACTGCAGAATGCAAAGTTTGATGGAATCTATCTAATGGCATAGGTAGAAGATAGAGCAAAAAGCACTAAAGGGTATAAGAAACGTGGGCACAATCACAGTGTCAGTGAAGATTAACTTTTATTAAGTACTGAATAGGCACAGTACTCTCTGCCTAGCATGCTTTATCTCATTTAGTCATAATAACTACCCTATGAGGTAGCAATTATTAATTCCCACTTGATAACTAGGGAAACTGAGGCTCGAAGAGATTAGTTAGTGTGTCTAATGGCACACAGAAAGAATTCAGATACGGTGTTCAAATCTGAAGTGGCTGGCGGGACTTCTAAATGCTCTGGAATGTTCTCTTCTACCTCCTCTCCTCCTAAAACCTTTTGGTAAACTAAACTGTTTGCAGAGGAGCACCTTCCTGAGCCAGGCTGGATGTTCCAGGAACAGAGGCATCACCTGAGTTTACCTGTGTGAAGGGTGGAGGGACTGAAGGATAAACAGCTCCATCAAATAGGTGTTCGTTACTGGGTCCCTCTGTGGCTGGGTACCCAGCAAGGCATTCACTCTTCCAAGGTGTAAGCCTCCAAATTTAGCAATTTTCAGCCCCAACAGTCTTCAGCCTATTTGTTAAAATATGGTACTGCTTGCTCTGAAAGCTTTGGGAGTGTCTCTTCTCCATTTTCTTCTTTTAAGGATAGGCCTGAATTTCACCACACTCCCTCACGCTCTGGGGCCAGTAGCCGTAATGGCACGTTTGCTATTTAAAACCAGTTCAGGACCAAATTGGGCACCATCTGAGATCCATGTGCTCTTTTCATTCCCAGAAGATTCTTTAAAAACTAGCAAGGAACCCTTCTCCAACACTAAACTAAGAGTTCCCTAAAGGCCTGGACTTATCCTTGTTCATCTTACACGACTCAGTCTTGTCCAGAGCCTGGCATAAAAGGATGCTCATGAATGTCTACCAAATCAAAGGATTCTTAAACAGACCATGGAATACCTTAAATCATAAAATTTGTCCTTAGAGCAGGAGCATGCTCTGTGCTCTCCCAGAATTTGGCTCCAGGTCACTGCCCTTGAGATTCAAGCTACAATGCAAGACAGGACAAAAATCTGGGACACCCTTGCTGTCAACCGAGACTGTGGAAGAAAAGTGTGGGAACACTGCCCACGGGGCTTCCTCGAGAGCCCTGATGAGAGGTCCCCATTTGTAGCCAGGAGTCAGGACACAGTGATGCCAGCTGCCATGATGACATTGCCTCTGGCTCTAAGCAGTAGCCGGGGTTCTTCCTGAGAGGAGGCCAGCCCACCACAGCAGGTTTGTGCTATTCACAATTAGCTCTGGGCTGCTTTTGTCCTGTCTGATGTGTAGCTACTGGGCCTGAGGGTGCAGCCACCCTCTTAATCCCCTGCAGGTGTGGATGCACACATTCAAAAACTATAGATGCAGCATTTCCACAGCAACTCAACGCTCACAGTGTCAATCTAGTGCTCTCCACGAGTACAAAATCACCACCGAGATCTCGCCTTGAAAAAATACTCTCTGAGATCAGCCTCAGCTGAGAGTGCCATCTTAAGTTCAGAGCTAGCTTCTAGCATACTTTCTATAAAAGCAAAGTAAAATGCATATTTCCAGGTCCTCTTTTGCCAGAGATTTTGAATCTATATGTATGCTTATAATTTATAAATATATATAAATAAATATGTATTGTGAATCATATATATAATTTATAATATGTAAATAATTTTAGTACAATTTATAATTATATATATATATTTAATATATTTAATATTTTGTGTTTCCAGTTAAGCAATGAGAATAATATAATAAACATCTGTTCTTCACCACACAGCTTTGTCACATGTTAATGGTTTCCTAGATTGTTCCCAGATTATTTTTTAAAGACATTAATTACAGACACAGTTGAGGACTCCTATGGGGGAGAGGGAGCTCCAGGATCATACTCCTTCTTTCTAATATTTAAAATTTTGATATTTATCGTCCCTGGTATTTTTTTATATTTTATTTTTTGTTGTAGTTGGACACAGTACCTATTTTTTATTAATTTACTTTTATCGGTGCTGAGGATCAAACCCAGGGCCTCAAACGTGCTAGGTGAGCACTCTACCACTGAGCCACAACCCCAGCCCCCAGCCCTGGTATTTTTAAACATGGGCCACATAACAGATGTAATATTGCATTGTGCTATTTTAATAATATATAAGTGATATCCTACTATGCTGATTCCTCAGTAAATATTTTTCATTCAATAATTTTTTTGAGATTTAAAAATATTGCGCACAGGACAAGTTCACTCACCTTGCAGAACTGCAGGAATAGATGCTGTCTTTATTCTGTTGGTGGTGCACATTAATTTTCTCTGCTTCCCCTCTGTAAAAGCAAGAGCACAGTGAACTGTCTTGCACACATCTATTTATGCACTCTGAAAAACATCTCAAAGAGTAGAACTAGGGGTTATAAGATTAGATATCTCTATCAGATACTGCCAAATAGTTCTCTAAACCCAATTACAGTCAAAATCAATGACAAAAATTCTGTTTTTCCATGTCCTTGCTTGCTTTTTATGGGAAACACTTCAAATTTATAGAAAAGTTGTCGGAATGGTACAATAAACATATGTAAACACTCCATATAGATTCAACAGTCACTAACATTTGGCTACATTTTCTTTCTCTCTCTTCAAAATTTTCTTGGCCTTTGGTTTTGCATATTTCAACATGAATACATATATTAAAGCATATATTGTGTGTATATATATCTATCCTAGATCAAGGACATTCTCCTGCATAGCAAACCACAGTCCTCACACTCAGAAATTGAACTCTGATACAATTTCACTATTATGCAGTCCAGATTCAAATTCACCCACTGCCTTTATAATGTCCTTGTTTTTGTTTTCTCCAGTCCAGAATTGAATCGGACTTATTTAATTAACGTGTATCATTAATTTCCTTTAATCTAGAAAATTCCAAAGCCCTTTAAAAAAAATCTTCCATAACATTGGCATTTCTGATCCTTGCCAGCTCTTGATAATGTCAGGCTTTTAAATCATTACCAAATTGATCAGGGTTGAATCACATTTTGTTGTAATTTCAATTTGTTTTTCCTTGGTTACTAGTGAAGTTGAGAAATTTTTCATATACATATTAATAATGAGAATTTCCTTATTTTGATTTGCTGGTTGACAGCCTTTGCCTGTTTCTCTATTACTTTGCTTACCATTCTTTGCAGATTTGTAAGCATTCTAGAGGCATTGTGGATACTAAACAATTGCCAGTTAAAGGCAGTTTTAGTTATGATGTTGGCTATGTTGTTGAATAGAGGTTTCAATTTTAATATTCAAATATATCAGTCTTTCCCTTAATGATTTGTGTTCTTTGTAAGAAACCCATCCCCATCCCAAGGTCATAAGATCTCATAGCAAAAATGATAACTTCGAATCTCTCAATCTATATGAAAATCTATTTTTATGTTAGTGCATGGATCTAATTTCAATTTTCCCTCTGCATAGTATCATAGTGCCATTTTTTGAACAGCTGTCCTTTCTCTGCTAATTTATAATTGTGTCTTTCTTACACATTGAGTTCCCATAGATAGCATTCTACTCGCTATGAAGCCGCATGAGTAGGTCATAGGTTGTAGCTACTTTAACTTTACTAAAGGTTGACAGCTTGCTTTCTAAAGTGTTTGCATGGATTTGACTGCCAATACCAGAGTTTATATTTCTTCAAGCCCTCATCAACTCTTTTTTTGGAAAAATAAATCCATTGGTTTATTTATCTATTCCTAAGCCGGTATCACATTATCTTAGATCAGATAAACATCTGTAGTAAATGTTGTAACCTGGTAAGGGAGATCTCCTTTCTCTGTTGGTCCCAAGAGGAGGATAAGAGACATATGGGACAGAGCCCAACCTCCTCAGCTGGGCCTCAGTGGACCTACCCCTACCCCTCATTCATGCACACATTGGCTAAATAAATGCTTATTGATAAGTGCTTCTGCAACTTTGCGGTTGTTTACTTGTGGTCTTATAAGGAATCTGCTAAAATTAAGCAAGCAAGTGCTTATACAAAGTAAGTACTCTATAAATGCAAACGATTATTACGATTTCAGTTAACAGCAATTAATGGGCTGAGTCATTCAAGTTGGACAGCAGGGGCTCATCATGAATTCCTTTATTGTCCCCTCACATACTGTCACCAAGTCTGCTGGTTCAACTTCCTAGATATTTCTCACCTGTGATTTCCCTGCATCCCTGCTGCCCATCTCTTGGCCAAGGTCCTCCACATGGCTTATCTGGATTTTTGGTCTCCTAGCAGTGACTCTTGCCCCCTCCCAATCCTTTCTTCATGATTCTGCCAGAATATAATTTCTAAAATAAATTGGGTCATAACCATCCTCATTGCCCTCAGAATAATACACTAATTGGTTGGTATGTTTGTCCTTTTTGACCTGGTCACAGCCCGCCTCTCTAGCTTTGAGCTTAGTTTCTTACCATCCCTTCTGCTCCAATCACACTCAACTATCCACTGTTCCTGTGCCACGTTCCTCCACACCTAACTTGCCTCCCCCAACATACATGCACGTATGCACCCACACACACCATAAAAATATTTTTAAATAGCTGAAATTAGTTAGTCACATATTTCTCACTTACTAAAGTGTATCTTTTTTAAAAAAAAATATTTATTTTTTTAGCTGTAGTTGGACACAATGCCTTTATTTTATTTATTTTTTATGTGATGCTGAGGATCAAGCTCTGTACCGCTGAGCCACAACCCCAGCCCACTAGAGTGTATCTTTAGACAAACTACTTCATATCTCTCTTTCCTGTTCTGAAAAATGGGGACAGGCGTAGTAGTACCACTTAGAGCTGTTGCAAACACAGGGGATAATTACTACATGGTTCATGATGTATGGTGGACATTCAGTAAATTACTTCTTGCTCTTAGTTTCTCATCTTCATTCTTTGATGACACCTGTATTGGTTCTGTCACGCTGGCTTTACCTTTGGCATCCCGATCACTTGCCTTCTTAATAGTATCTCACGTCTCAGGCATGTGGTTGGGTGGGTTGACCCCACCTCAGCTCTAAGAGTGAGAACTGATTGATGCAAACCAGAGTATCCCATCACCTTAGCAAAATCAGATAACAAGTGGAGCTCCTCACCTGGAGACTTGGGGACATAACTATTTACAGGCTCAGAAGCTCAGAAGCTACAAGCTGTCACTGTGGCACCACAAATGAAAACAGCTTAATGAGGAAGAAACTCAATGGAAGGCAAAGTGGAAGCTTGGAATGAAACTAATCCTTGGTGGCAGAACTTGAAGTTAGCTCTACATCTTGACTTCTCATAAACCTATTTTGCTGTATTGTGAAGGTCAGTTTTAGATGGGTTTTCTGCTCTTTGCAACATAGGGTCTAATATAGAGTACTCCAAAATTGGTTCTTGTGTACCTTCTCTTTTTCAGGACATCCCTTCTGAAATGAAGCAAATTCTAGGTCCTTAACTGTTATAGTGGGTTCAATGATGGAGCCCCTAGTCATGCCTACCAGAAGTTGTGAATGTGACCATATTTGAGAGAAGGATCTTTGCATATATAATGAAGTAATTCAAATGAATTATTTACTAGCTCACACTGAGTTGACTAGGTGGGCCCCATATCCAATGATAAGTTCCCTTGTAAGAGAGGGTAAGTCAGAGATAAGAGAGGAAGCTCATGTGAAGGTGGATAAAGATTTTTGAATAACAGAGCCACAAATCAAGGGATGCCTGAAGCTATCAGGAGCTACAAATGGCAAGGAAGGATTCTTCCCTTGACCCTTTGGAGATAGTGTAGCCCTAGGAGTACTTTGATTTTGGACTTCCAGTCTCCAGAATTTGTATTGCTTTCCGTCACCAAGTGTGTGGTAATTTGTTACCATGGTCCTAGGAAACTAAGACTCCAGTCTTAGGTGGGCAATTTGCAGATCCAGAACTGCCAGGGTGATGAGGGGTCGCCTCTCATCTTTAAGAACTTCTGCCTCAGTGTGTTTCTGCACAGTCCCTTCTTCACTACAGTTCTTCCATCGCTCTCTACATCTAAAGCACATGGTTACTTTCCATATCATCAGATTTTGAAATTTTATCTAGGCCCCTTTCTATCAAAATTCAAGCCAAACCAGGGTGGCCACATATGCCCCTTGGCCGGGGACTGTACCAGAGTGCACCTACTCTCTCAATGTTATGTTAATATCACGCTTCTCACTCTCAAAAATCCCTCATTTTGGATGGTTAAGTGTATGGTTACCCTTTTTATTGAAAATGGTCAGCCTCTGCCAAACTCGCCTTGTTTAAGATGCCACTCACACTTCCTGAGGGGAATATGTCATGCGCAGAGCGCTGATCCTCAAGGACTAGGGTCACGCATGCTCCCTACCATGATGGATGGGGGTGGTTACCTGGCTCATCTATAGACTGGTCAGTAGCAGATGATTTTTGTCATCTGTCTCGAAAAGATGAACTGATCTATTAAATTTGTCTCTTAGGAATTTATGCTTGGGAAATCCAGAGATTTGGATGGCTCAGAATATAACTAAAATGAAAGAGCCAGAGGCAGCCTTCAATACTTGAGTAACCATCTCTGGGTTCCCCATTGAAAGGGTAGAGAGGGTCAAGCGGCCCACAGGGTTGCATGTCTTCAGTTGGGTCCTAGGGGGAGTCATTCACACGGCGCTCCTGGCGGTGCTCCCTGAAGCTGAGTGTCACCGGAGTCCTGATGTTCTTGGATCCTGGCATCTTTCTGTTCCAATTGCAGTTGCTGTGGACCTCTATCAAGCTTTACTGAAGATTAGAATTGTCTGGGGAGGGTGATTTTGTTGTTTTGTTTTTTTAAATCCTGATTCCAGACTGATTAATAATCAGAACTGAGGTGAGACCCAGATCTCAATAGTTCTGAACACTCCTCAGGTGAGATCAATGCTTAGGCAAGTTTGAGAATCACTATCAATCTCTTCTTCCCCCTTTGTGAAGTCATTGGAGTGCGTCTCTGTTGTAATCAGTAAATCCTTGGACATCATGCTACCCCAGCTTTATGAGGGTCAGCGACCCTCCCTGGTGCTTTGGATGGTACAATGTGGTCTATGACGCTCTTTCAATTAGCCAGATGTCATAATCCTTATCCACAAAAATCGCGCGCACTTTGCCTGACACTCGAAATAGTGAGGTACTTATACTGCTGGCTAATTCCATGTGCTGTTTGAATAGCTCTTTGCATGAAAATGAGAATTATGTAAAATAGAAGCTTGTTTTTGTTCATCTCTCACTCCTCTCTGTGCCTCTATAGACTGGATGAGTCATTCTCAGCTACAACTGGACTGCAGTTTCTTTAAAAATACACAGCAAAACTTGATTGTGCTTTTTTTTTTTTCCTCCCAGTACTTCATCTCATGGGCTTCAGCCTGCTCATTTTCTACTATGTTTTTGTCCCTCTGCCTGGATATGAACATTCTTGGTCCAGTAGCAGCAACAGCTGGCAGATGCCGGTGGTTTATAAAAGAATACAAGGGACATGTCTACCCCATTGCCTATATCTGGGAATGGCCACTTTTAATGACAAACTGCCTCATGCTCTGGAATTTTCTTTATTAAATGGTCACCGAGGATCCAGGCTTTTCTGCCCACAAGATTACTCACTCCAATATTTGCTGGAAAAACCACTGATTATTTGCAGCATCTACCCACTCAGCACCTGAGCACAACTTTGAGAAATGATGTCAAATGAGCCTTCCTGAGGGAAAAAAAAATCACTTATGATCAATAGTGACAGGTAGAAAATATTTCAAGCCAGTCACTACTATTGTCATTTGCTTAATCCTTCTTTGAAAAGGTAATAGAAAAAGAAAAAAAAAAAGTATGGGCTAAATGTATTTCAGGTAGACTCTAGGCCTGGGCTCATTTGTACTGCTCCAATGTGCAGCCTACAGTGGGCAGGAATAATTCTCAGCTACTTTAGTGAGTCTGACCTGCAGAGATTTTAATCCGTCTGCCAGCCGAGGCACAGCCAAGCCAGGCCAGGCACTCCGGAGGGGAAGGGGATGCTCACCAGGGTCAGCTGCATGCTATTCTGTCTTGGCCTTTTCTTCTGCTCTTCTTCCATGCCTGGTGAACTCATCCTTATCCTCATGACAGGGCTCCAGCGCATTTCTGTGGCGGTTTCTCAGAGTTGCCATGTCTGGAGATGATGTCATTATTGCACTGAGATTCTCTTAAGTGCATTTAGCCGTGGCCTGTGCTGTGGGTTCAATGTGGTTTGTCCCCTCTAAAACTCATGTTGAAATTTGATTGCTGTCATGGTGGTAGTGTTGGGGGTGGAGCTTTAAGGTGTGATTAGGTAGTTAAGGTGGAGTTCTCTTGGGAGTTCTCATGGGACTGTTACTATAAGATCGAGTTATGATAAAGCAAATCTGTCCCTCATCCTTTGTCTCTCTCTCATACACTCACCTTACTGCTTTTCTGTCATGTTATGATGTAGCATGAGCCCCTTAGGAGCTGCAGCCACCCAATATTGAATTTACAGCCTCCAGATGTATGAGCTAAACTTCTTTACTTTATAAGTTACCATGTGTCAGGTATACTGTTACAGTAACCAAAAAAAATGAACTGAGACAATCTATCTTCAAACCAAACTAAAAACCCCTTGAAGGTAGGATTCTCTTATGTGTCTGTCTACCCCATTGCCTATGAAAGGGTATGGGGAACATATTCTGGAACTGAAAAAAACAGATGATGAATTCAGAAGATTATGTAAATTATATAGATGGACAGGCAGGACTGAGCACACTTAAGGATAGCTTATGTGCTTAATGCTTACACACTTTTTCATTAAACCTTTTAAACAATCTTATAAGGTAAATATAAATATGAGTATTGAGGTTCAGAAATATTAAGGGTTTTTTCCTGACTAATGAAAGCAGTTCTCGAAGTCAAACCTGGTTTCTTTGACTCTCATTTGCATTCTGTTTTATTCTGTTAGCCTGAGTTACTGTACACACTTATTTTTAAATGGTACCATATATTCCTTTTCCTTAAATAGAACATGATAATGAGCACAAGTTACTCCATTTTAAAAATTGCATTCTGAAGACATTTATATTAATTTTAGTCGCTCAGATGCAAACTTTTTGAAAAGTGTTAGGTATCCTCAAGTGCACAGGGAAGTGGTTCTTTCAGGAAAAATCTGCATGACTCATGCCCATATTCAGTACCATCATTAAATTAAAAGTGTGGAATGGTTTCAGGATTCCATGTTATGGTGGGATTCTTTCAGAGGGTCTGTTTAGAAATGCATCCTGGAGCCTGTTAGTACCTCTCAAAAGCAGTAATAGAAACAAAGTGATCTCAACCCAGAAGGGTTGGAATAGTCCCATCTATAGATGATGAGCTTAGAGCTTGGAGGAGGAGGAGGAGGAGGAGGAGGAGGAGGAGGAAGAGGAGGAGGAGGAGGAGGAGGAAGAGGAGGAGGAGGAGGAGGAGGAGGAGGAGGAGGAGAAGGAGGAGGAGGCAGCAGTGGTTTAAGAGCCACCCTTCATCAAGGCTTGCTGTGCACCAGGAAATGTACTAAATATTATGGGCCTTAGCTCATCAGTTCCCTGCAAGAACTCTACAACATAGACCTAAATATTATCCTCATTTTGCAGTTGAAGAAGCAGAGATTTAGGGACGTTAAGTGACTTCTCTTAGGTCCTCTGCTTGTAAGCAGCTCTTAAAGTCCCAACCTGATTCCAAAACCTAAACTTCTCCATTAACACCTAAAGACAGGACACATGGTGGGAGTGTTACCTGTGACAGCCCCTTTAGAGGACATTCATGTTAGCATCCATGAAAATTTAAGTGTGCATGCCTGCAACCCACAAATCCCACTTTTTAGTATTAACCCAAGAAAAATGCTTTCACATGTGCACAGGAGACTTATTTGCAGGGTTGTTTGTGATAGCAGAAAACTGGAGACAATTTGTAGGTTTATTTCAAAGGGGAAATCACTTTTAAAAAATTATAATGTATGCATGCTGCAGAATAGCGTGTAGTTGTTCAGCTCTTGAGGACACAATTTTGCTCCTGTGGTAGCAGGTGGTAGAATGGTATGGTAAAATATTATGTAAGCTCACACCTTAAGACATCAGCATATATGGATATATAAATATAGTTGGAAAGCGGATGGAAAGGGAATGGAAGAATTCAGACCAATCTGATAGCAACTATTACCTCTAAGGTCAAGTGGGGAAGGGACCATGATTGGAGAGATGGGAAAAGGGACATAAACCCTATTTATAATGCAAAATGAATGTTGATTTCCTCCTTTTCTCCTTCTCTTCCTCCTGATTCAGTTTCAAATCCCACTCTCCCACCAACATACCTAATTGGTAGCCTCTAAACTATATCCGGAAGCCGAAGCACAAGGAAGCCTAAGAAATCTTAATTTCAGTTTCCCAGCCTCCACATGCTATGATAGTAAACTGCATGTTGAGCTTTTTAATATACACAATCATTTTCTGGCAATAAGTGCTTTGGTCAAATTGCCGAATTAAAATCAAGCTAAAAAGAAAAGGATGTCATCGGGTACAACCAGAGAAATAAAAAGCTGTGCTCCGTTTATGTACAATGAATGGAAATGCATTTTGCTGTCATGTATAACTAATGAGAACAAAGAAAAAGAAATAGAAAAGGTTGAAATGATGAGTCACGTGGACTGTAACACAACTTCATATTCTATGAAGCCAACGACAGTCTGAAACTGCAATAGTAAAGAGTCCAAGCAAAAGAAGATCTTGACTTCCTATGAAACCACTCCAACATTCCCATCATCCCCTCCCAGGATGCTATTCCTCTATCCAACCTGTTCAAAGACAGACAGCAGAAAAATTACTCTTCTGGAGACCTAACATCAGCATACTACAGTGACACAGCCGCATCCATGTTTGGAGCAGCTCAATTCACACACAATAGCCAAGCTATGGAACCAATCTAGGTGCCCCTTCAACAGATGAATGGATAAAGAAAATGTGGTACATATACACAATGGAATACTACTCATTCGTAAAGAAGAATGAAATTATGGCATTCACCAGAAAATGGATGGAACTGGAGACTACCAGGCTAAGAGAAATAAGCCAGTTCCCAAAAATCAAAGACCAAATGTTCTCTCTGATATGTGGATGCTGATCCACAACAAGTGAGGGAGGAGGGTGGAGGGAGGAAGAAAGGAAGTTCACTTCCAGTTCCAATTCACAAGTCTTTTATTTTTATTTATTTTTTTTCCTTGTCTAGTTGTCCTGTCTGGAACTTCCGGTATTATATTGAGTAGCAACAGTGAGTGTGCACATCCTTAACTAACTCCTTATCTTAGACAAAAGCTTTCTGTCTTTTCCTGTTGAGTTATGGCATTTTGTCTATGTGTTTTATTACATTGTGGAAGTTTCCTTCTACGCCAAGTTTGTTGGGAGTTGTTATTGTAAAAGAGCATTGAATTCTGCTAAATGGTTTTCTGCATCCATTGAGATGACCCCCAGACTCTGTCCTTCACTTTGTCCATGTGGTGTAATTACATAGATTGATTTTCATATGCCGAAGCATCCTTGCCTTGCAGGTGTAAATCCCACTTGGCCATGGTATGATCCTTTAAGCGCTTGTTGAGTTCAGTTTACTGGTATTTTGTTTCAGGTTTCTGTGTCAAAATCCATCAGGGATATTTGTCTATAGTTTTCTTCTTGTGTTCTGTCTGGTTTGGGTATGAGCGTAATACTGGACTTCAAGGATGAATTTGATAATATTTTTTCCTTTTCAATTCATTCAAAGAGTTTAAGAGGAATTGGTGTTATTCTTCTTCAAATGTTTGATAGGATTCTCTTGTGAAGGATTTTGGTTTTGGGGGGAGGTTTTTAATTACTGCTTCAATCTCTCTTCATGATTCTGTCTTGGTAAATTGCATGTGTCTAGGGATGTGTCCACGGTTTCTAGGCTATACAATTCTGTTGGTATAACGTTGTTCCTAGCAGTCTCTTACAATTCCTTTCTTATGTGGCATCATTTCTAATTTTAGGTATTTCAGTTTTCCTCCTTTAAACAATCTAGTTGAAGGCTTGTCAATTTTTTTTAAATCCCTGTGAAAAAACTAACTCTTGGTTTCACTGATTTTCTATAGTCTCGATTTCTATTTTTCTCTTCTGTATTTTAGTCATCTCTGTTCTAATCTTTATTATTTCCTCCCTTCTAACTTTGGGTTTATTTTGTTCTTCTTTTTCTAATTTCTTGATGTATAAATTTAGCTTGTTGATTTGAGACCTTTCTTTTCCTGTATTTATTTTGGTGCTGGGGATTGAACCCAGGTTGCTTAACCACCAAGCTACATCTCCAGCTCTTCTTTATATTCTATTTAGAGAAATGATCTAAATGAGTTGGTTAGGGCCTCACTATTGAGGCTGGCTTTGAATTTGAAATCCTCTTGCCTCAGCCTCCCAAATCACTGGGATTACAGGCATGCACCACTGTGCCTGGCCTCTTTTTTGGGAAGGAGAGGGGAATACCAGGATTGAACTCCGGAACACTCAATAAGCCACATCCCCAGCCCTATTTTGCATTTATTTAGACAGGGTCTCACTGAGTTGCTTAGTGCCTCACTTTTTCTGAGGCTGGCTTTGAACTCATGATCCTCCTGCCTCAGCCTCCAGAGCCTCTTCTTTTTTAAACATTTACCACCAGAAACTCCCCTTTAGTATAGCTTCTGTTGCTTCCATAAGTTTTAACATGTTTTGTTGTTTTCATTTTCATTTGTCTCCAGATATTTTCTAAATCCTTCTTATGGTTCTTCTTTGATCCATCAGTTGTTGAAGAACGTAATGCTTAATTTCCACATATTTTTATACAAAAATATGTTTTTCCTGTTTTTGTTTAGTTATTGATTTCTGGTTTCAATCTATGAAGAGGAGGTAGTTTATATTATTTTAATCTTCTTAAATTTGGCAATACTTGTTTTGTGGCCTATGTGGTCCACCTTGGAGAATGTCCCATGTGCACTTTACAAGCCGTTGTTAGGGAACGCATTCTGTACACGTCTGCTACTTGCCATGAGTTGGTCCGTAGTGTTGTTCAGGACCTGTTTTCTTACTGGTCTTCAGTCTGATTTTTCTATCCACGACTGAAAGTAAGGATTGAAATCTCTTAATATTATTGTGCTGCTGTCTCTCTCCAATCAGTTCACTTTATATATTCATGTATACTATGTTAGTGGCATATATATTAATAATTGTTGTATCTTCCTGATTAATTGACCTTTTATTGTTATGTCATGGTCTTCTTTGTCTCTTGTGAATTTTCGTCTTATAGTCTATTTTGTCTGATCTACCTACGCTCTCTGCAGGTTCCCATTGTATAAAGTATCTTTTTGCACATTTGTACTTTTAGTTTTTGTGTTCTTAGCTCTAAGAGAGTACCTTATAGACAGCACAATGGATCTTGTTTTTTATCCATTAAGTCGACATGTGTCTTTTAATTGTGCTTTTAATCTGCTTACATTTAAAGTAATTCCTATAGGGAAGGATTTGCTGTTGTCATTTTGTTAATTGCTTCCTGCCTGTCTTATTTTTCTCTCTTCCTTTGCGTTTTGTTGAATTCTTTTGTAATGACATGTTTTGGTTTCCTTCTCACTTCCCTTTTGTATATTTTATAGATACTTTCTTTGTGGTTACCAATGCCATTACATAAATTACATCTTAAAGTCATAACAATTCCTTTCAAACTGATAAATTCTATTGTATGTTTAACCCTGTGTAAAATTCTACTCCTTTACGTTTCTGCCCCCCTTATGTTATTGATGGCACAAATTACCTTTATGTATTCTGTATCAATTAACTTAAATTTATAATCACATATTTTATTTCTAAAATAAATTCTATAGCAGATTTGTGATTCATTCACTTACATTACAATACTACAGGATTTTATATTCTTCTATATATTTACCTTTACCAGAGACTTTGTTATTTTCATACTGTTTTGTGTTACTATTTATCATCCTTTTGTTTCAACTTCTAAGATCCCTTTCAGCTTTCCTATAGAGCAGGCCAAGTGGTGATGGACTTCCCCAGCTTTTGTTTATCTGGGAAAGTCTTCATTTCTCCTTCACTTTTAAAGGAAAGCTTTGCCAGACATAGTATTCCTAGTTGACAGGATTGTTTTCTTTTCTTTTCTTTCTTTCAGGATTTTGAGTATATTATCCCACTCTCTTCTAGTGAGATTTATGCTGGGAAATCTCCTGGCAATCTGTCTGAAACTCCATTGTATATGATAAGTCACTTTTATGTTCCTGCCTTCAAATTCTCTTTGTCTGTGACTTTTGACAATTTAGTGATGATGTGCCTAGTGTCGGTCTCTAGATTTATCCTGGTTGGAGTTCTTTGAGTTTCTGGAATTGGTATGTTCATTTCTCTCTTAAGATTTAGGAAATTTCCAACTATTACTTCTTTAAATGAATTTTCTGGTTTAATTTTCTTCTTCTGAAAGAGCATTTTAATGTATGTTTTTCTCCTTAATGGTGCCCATAAGTGCCTTAAACTCTTTTCTTTATTGTTCTTTTAAATTTTTGTTCCCATCTCTTGGAAATTTCAAAAGTCATGTTTTCAAGCTTACAGACTCTTTTCTTCTATTGAGATGATCTAGTAAATTTTTCATTTCAGTTATTGTATTCTTTAGAGTTTCTGTTTTGTTTGTCTTTATAGTTTCTCTTTATTGAAATTTTTTTGTTCATGAGTTGTTTTCTTGATTTCAGTTATTTTTAATCTGCTCTTTTTATTCACTGAGCATCTCTTGATGGTACTTTTTAAATCTTTTTCTTGCAATTCATATATCTCTGTTTACTTAGAGTCAATTTCTGGAAATTTAACTTGTTCCTTTAAACATGTCATGGTTCCTTGTTTCTTTGCTTGACTTGGTATTTTTGTTGTTATTGTTGTTGTTGGGATTTTGGCATTTGAAAAATTGGCCAATTCTCCTAACCTTTGTGGTCGGTCTTATTTTGTACAAATAGGACTTTCTTTAGCTGGGCAGTCTCAAAGTCTGGAAATCTCTCAAGCTTTTTCTGGGCATAAATCTTCTCTGGGCTTGTGAGTATAATCTATTCGAAGAGGTTTGCCACTTTCTTCTCCCCCTGCTGTCTGTGGTCTCTCGGGTGCTATACTGAATCATGGCACTAGATTTTCACTCTGTCTTTCTGTGACACGGTAGGGCTTAGTACATGGTTGATGATCTGTGAGAAGAGATCTTTGAGAAGAGATCCCTAACCTGGTATACTGATTCTGTTGGTGCAGACTTGTCAAGCAAATCAGAAAGGAACCTTAAAAGTCAAAAAGTCTGACATCTTCTCTACTTCTTTCCCTCTTAAGGGAAAAAAAATGGGAGTTGGGGGTTTCTTTTAGTCATGTAGTGTCGAATGGGGGATACTCTGATGAAAGAGAATGGAGAGTGTCATAAGTTTTCTACTGGACTTCAGTGTGGTTGATTTGATGCTCACTTGGGGCACAGGAACCTTTTAATTGGTTTTAGATTTCTCACAGAAGTATTTAATCTGTTTACTTAAATCTGTGTTTACATAGGAGAAGGAGGGCATAGCCCTTACTACCCTGCCATCTTGCTGATATTGCTCTTCTGACGTTTATAATCAGAAATAAAGTAATCTGCATTTTTTTAAAAAAAGAAATACATGCAACTTCCCTTTCTCGTGATCCTCATCTTCCACCACCTTTGCTTCCAAAAATATTTAGTTCAATCTCTTTAAAATGTTCATCTTGAAGACAAGTTAGTCCCATTCTACTTCTCCTGTTTCCATCTCATTCACCACATCTGCGGTCATTTTGTGTCTGTTGAGAGCAGCTGGATTCTCCCCTCCCACTTATCAGCCCTGCACCAGGGGAAGATCAGGCCATTAGGATTTACGGACAGAAAATATAAAGGTACTTGAGTTTAACCACAATGGAAAAGCCATGGTGGGTGAGTAGGAGGAGGAGCAATCTGAGCCCTACAGACACCTGTGTCACCTTCCTTCACAGGAGCCAGTCAGAGCCATCTAGTTGGATTTACCAATTCTAGCTTAAGAGACCACCCAAGAGTCAGTAAACAGATCAAAGAGAAGGTGAGAGAGCATGAGCTGTGAAGAGACTCCCTACAGGCAAGAATACCACAGATCTCCCTGTTACCCACAAGCCCTTCTGCTACTTTTGCTACGTTCACAAGGCCAGACCCACTGTAGTCTGGTAATTCGTGCCTACTTCCATCATTAATTGGATCTGCCAATAGTTTAAAAAATTTTGTTCTCATTTTTAATTTAGATAGTGCAATGATTGATTTTGTGTGTCAACTTGACTGGGCTAGGGGATGCCCAGGTACCTGATAAAACATTATTTCTGGTTGTGTCTATGAAGGTATTTCTGGAAGTTATCCGCATATTAATTGGTGAACTGCATAAAGTAGATGGCTCTCCTTAGTGTGGATGGGCCTCATCCCATCTGTGAGGACCAGAATAGAACAAAGAAATGGACAAAGGGTGAATTCACTCTTTGCCTGAGCTGATTCACCCATTTTCTCTTGCCCTTGGATGTCAGAGTTTCTGGTCCTTGAGTTTTTGGAATTCAGATAAGGATTTACACCACCACAATGGTGAGCCAACCCCCAGTAAGACTAGAGTCCAAAGACTGTTGTCACTGCTAGACACCTCCAGGGGGGAACAAGGAGCAGCAGTGATAAGGAGCTGCCTAATGGACACTTATAAGATGTTGCTTCCTCTGTGAAGCTCATCCCTAGATGGAAGGAACAGGATCAGAGGCACACCTAGGGCAAGAGATACCAAGTTTATAAACGGAACACAAAAGATACTGAACCCTGCCAGGGATCCATTTATAAAGAAAAAAATTGCAAAATACTTTCGGGTAGAGTTGGCTGCCTGTCATTCTTTTTGTCCCTGCCTGAGCTCAGTCCCTCAACTGGATGTGTATAAGCCCTGGAGGTTGCTGAGACTCCAGTAGGTCTGGTCATAGAAGGTATATTGAAGAAAGGGACAAGTGACAAAGACCTCATGAAGAGATTTTGCCTGTTTCTTGGAACAATCAGGACATTTGAAGGTTGGGAAACATCACACCAGCCAAAGAGTGGCCCCTACATAGGTGAAGTCATGGTGGCAAGGTACACATTCTGTCCATGGACCATTTGAGATAAGAGTTTCTTCACCAATTTATCAGGATTTGCAGTAAAGGTAAATCCCCCTTTATTATGGAGTATAAGCTCTACTGCCTGTTATTAAGTTCCAGGAAGCAGAAACTCTGTGTTTTCCTTACCACTGTGTCTGCAGTCCCAAGTCAGTAACACCACAGATGCTCAGAAAATATCTTTTATCCAGAGGCAAAAACCAATAGATTAGGAAATTATAGGATAGAAAATCTGCAAATGGGTACAGATCATTTCTTACCTCTATTCCACACGAGCTAGATTTCAGACCTCCCTAAGTATATGGTTTTGTACAACTTATAACTTCTCAGATCTATTTTTGTTTTATTTTGTTTAGTTTTATCTGTAAAGTACAGATGATCCTTATAGGGTTCTTGTGAGGATTACATAAAATCATGCATATGTTGAAGATTCATCAACTGTGAAGGACTATAAAAATATTAACCTTGGCTGTCGTTTTGAGGATAGAGACAACAAAGATGCTAACAAAGACAGGAAGCTCAGCTATGGAGCATGAGTAGCTGTGTTGGTGGGAATAAAAGAGCACGGAGGCTGCAGTCACTGCTGCAGGATTTTGCTCCTGAGGCTGATATAGTTACCATTTGGATGTGCTAGCTTTGAATCCCAGACCAGGGAAGTGCATCTAAGGCATAGAATATCTTTTGCTTCAGTTTGTTCCCCAAGCGTCTTACATAGTACATTGCTCATAGCAAGCAGTAAATATTTGTTGGGGTGGAAAAAAAATGAATGAATGATTTGATGAAGAGTGACACAGGTGCAGTGGCCAGAGAGAAATGAGGGTATTACGTGAGCAGAGATTGCGCCCTGAAAGTAATTTGTTCAAGTGATCTTGTCACTTCCTGATTTAAAAACTCTGTTGGCTCTTCATTACTCAAAAAATAAAGTCTGGGCATATTAGGACATAGAAAGTCCTTCGTAAACTGGATCCAACCTCTCTCTCTAGGCTCATCTCCCGTCCCACCACCTCCCTGACCCCTGATTCCTTCCACAGCTGTCTCTACTCGCCTTATATTCTGAGGATGCTGAGTTCCCTGAGCTGCCAGGTCTCTTCCCATGCGATTTCCTCCACTTGTCAAGGTCCTATGGATTCTCCGAGAACAGATGCTTTATCTTCTGAAAGGAGCTCCCTGATATCCCCATTCATTTATTCATTCCTAGAACAAGTATTTCCTTAGCACCTGCTGGGAGACAGACACTGATTTAAGTGCTGGAGTGAATAAATCAGATCAGGCCTCTGCCTCACAGAGTCGTCTCCTCGGAGGAAGGGGATTAAACATGAAAGAAAGAAAGTTGATACGTACTGTGTTAGAAGATGGTAACTGAGCAGGGAGAGAGAGCTGGGGAAGTGGATAAACGTGCCATTTTATTTATATAAAATATGATGTATCAGTCAGAATGGGCTAGGTTATGTTGCAATAACAAACAGCTGCTAAAGTCTTAGTGGCTTGTAACAACAAAGATTTTCTTCTAGTTCATGCTACGTGATCTCTGAAGGTCAACTGGGCCTTAGAAACATACTGCCCACTCTGAAGATAGGCCCAAACAAACATGACTCTAACCAAGGCTAGAGAGGAGAGGGCAAGGCATGTTCCAGCTATTAAGGATTTTATCTGAAAATGGCACAAGTCACATATGCTCCCACTTCATTAGCCAGTCGGAGTCACGTGGCCAAGCTGAGTTAAGTAAGACATGGAAGAGCAGTTCTACCATCTGCCTGAGAGGAAAGAGAAGGTTCTAGCAATTGTTCAGTCTTCTAGATCTTCCAGAAGTCAGTAAGTGAGGAAATCCGACATCTTTCTCAAATTACAAAGGATGTGCCTTACATATTATGAAACAGCCCCCACAGATAATTTGTATTTCTCAGAACACATAGAGTCACATTTATAAAAAAAATAATATTACATGTAAGCTCTCGTTGTCTCTCAGAATCCAAGTAGGGGGTGAGTTACTGATGAGAAGGGATCACATTTTCTAATTTTAAAACATAATCAATGGCCCGTATAAAGATCTGAGTACTTCAAGGAAGATTCAGTTTGCCAAATGAATGAATGGGTGAAAGGAGAGCACTGTCACAGAGAGGGGACAATGAGGGTGAGCAGCTGCTGGAACACCTTGACTTCTCCTTTTGAGAGAATGAACCATCCTTTGTGTACCTTGCACTTCTATGTATTCTGATTTTGAAGTGTCAACAATATGTAAAAGCCTGGAAATGATTCTGGCTTGCTGTGAAAAGAGAAAAGTAAGGGAAAAAAATATTTTGGGTTTCTAAGTTTCAGAAAGGGCCACCGAAGCAGCAGGGTTTGTCAGTAAATGTCCGATGAGGTGGCAAGAAAATGAAGTAGCGGCTTCAGTTCAGAAGATGGAGGGTCTCAGAACCAAGTCGTAGCAGGGGAGTTGAAAGCAAAGTTGAAAAGGACGAAGCCACATATGTGCCCAGCAGGCAGCTGAACAGCCTGGAAGGTTTAGGCTCCTTTTCTGTATATTTTCAGAAAAGGAGACTTTCAATCAAACATCTATTTTCATGAGAATTTTGTCCCTGCGGTGATCTGTATAACTTGCTAATATCTACTTGGCAAGAAGTCATCTGTGAACAGATGAAATATCTCTAGCTGACACACACCTCATTGAACAAAATTGCTTCTGTGTCTGAAAGAGTGAAATCTCCCTTCCACGTGGGCTCAGTGGAAACTCTCCGTTCACCTTTGTATGGTGTGGAGATGGGGAAGGCAACTCTAGGTGACTTGAGACTGAGAATTAGGGGTCCTGTACCCCCAGACCAAACACAGCTTAGAAAGCTTCAAGCACAAACAGGACAGCACAAGCAAGCAGAAGACCCAAGGTGTGGACAACTTCAAGCCACCTGGAGATGAATTTCACTCACTTAGGGCTCTGCTGTGACTTCCACAGGTGGTGTTGATGGCCACAGATGGCGTAGGCTCCATTCACAGGCAACCCTCCCTCCCTGTGGCATCTCTGATGTGGTAAATGAGGCCAGAGAGCTCAGCAAGTGGGCTAGTCTAGGAGTCTGTAGACCAGGTTCTGTGTCAGAACTGGTCCCAGGCTTAGGACTAACTGGTTGGATGCATTTTCTCTTGATTTTAATTCTTTTATCTCATAAATGGAACATAAAAATGCCTTCCCGACTCATTGATATGGGGGAACAAATGAGGTATTATATGTGAAGATGCTGTAGAGGTGTGAGGTCTGTGAGGTGGACAGAGTCAGGATTTTTGAGTTGAAGAGAGAAGAGATAGAGGATCACAAGTGATCAATGATAACCACTAAGGCAGAACTCAAGGTGGTGATAACTCAAAGTTACTGTGTTTTAATTAGTGTACTCAGTATTGACCAGGCTCAGCAGGTACAGACTTACGCTATCAATACCTAAAAGAGATCAGCGTTTGAATCAGAATGTCAATTTATTAACAAGCCACGGAGGATATCCCTTTACAGTAAATGGGAATGCTTGTCTCTGCTACCCAAGGAATCCTTTATTATGGTGGCCAGAAGATTGTTTAACTGAGAGGATTTTCAGTTAATTATGAAAATTAACTGAAAATTATTAATTTTCTACTAATCCTCTGCAGTGGATTTAGTAGAAAATTAATTTATTAAAATTATGCTGGACATCATTTGGAATGATGAAGGGTGAGAGAATCAAATTTGGGTACATAGCCAAGAGCAAGGTCCCACACCCTACATTAGGACTGGTGTGATGCAGACATTCTGCTTCAGTTACTAGACATCAGGTACTACAATATGCACTGAGACGTGTAAGAAGTTTGAGACACTGTATGGCCAGTAGGAATAAGGAGTGTCCCCCACAGTCCACCCTTCACTGTCCAGCATTTACAGACACTCCTCTTCATACTTGAAATGTTCCTGCCTGACAAAATGCCATCATCCTGCACAAAATCGAATGGTTTCTCATTCCCCCCTCAAAAAGACAACAACCCCAAATGTCATCAGGCACCTCGCCCAGCTTCTTATCCTTCATATTCCTCCTAGAAGAGGAATATTTGTCTTGATACTCTATAATTTCTGTTATAGCCCATGGATTAAATTATAAACTAGTTCCAACTCATTCTGTACAAAATAATGGGAAAAAGAGAAAAGAAGAAAATAGTTAAAATATAAACATGAGACTATAAAGAAAGAAAACAGGTAAATACATTTAAAAAAAAAATCTAGTACAACAGATCCCACCACATAACAGGCATCTGTGACTTTCCTCCTCTACCATCCTTTCCACATTCTCTTTGTCACGGGGTTATGCAAACTTGCATTTCTGAAGGATCTGATCCTTTGGTGACCTGCATATATAGCAGTGACAAACTATTTCTTTAAATTTACCATTGGATATGGCAGTTCTAAGAGGTGCTCATCGGGGCATTTGGGTCCTAGAAACACTGATCTTTGCCTGATTGTGTAGCAGCAATTGACTTTCTCATCGTAATCAGAATCAATCACTCTATCTAACATATCATCCCTACTTTTAAATTCATGTATCTGCTAACATAATCCTGAAATGACCATATGTCAATTTCAGTTTTCAGTTTGAAGGGACCATTCTTGAGTCCTCTATGTAAGCATTCTTGCTTTGTTGTCAGTACATCTAATCCCAAAGAGCCCAGAATTGCTGGGACATAGAGCAAAAATTTGCTAGTTGGTCCTTAGGCACAATATCCCATATTCATTTCAACCCATGAAATAAATAGTACCACTGGTTCAGAGCATATATTGCATCCAGTAAGGAAGTACAAGTCCTCCCTGACTTGTGATGGTTTGACATAACTTTTTGACTTTATGATGATGTGAAAGCAAAATGTTTTCAGTAGAAACTGTACTTTAAATTTTGAATTTTGATCTTTTCCTGGGCTAGAAATATGCAGTACAATACTGTCTCAGGGTGCTGGGCAGTGGCAGTGAATTCAGGTCTCAGTCAGCCACTCACTCACAAGGGTAACAACTCATACTCTGCAGTGTAGGGTGTTGCTCATCTTGGTGTTGGTATATTAAACACTTTTTTAAACTTATAATAATATTTTTAATTTCCAATAGGTTAACCCCATTGTAAATTGAGGAGCAACTGTGCTACAACCTCGTAAGTTATTTCCTTCCTGCTACCAACATAACTGAATCTTTGATGGATCATTCTACTTTTCTTTAAATCTAGAGAATTCTAAACAAAACAATATATGGTAAAATGAATTTAAAATACCCATGGGATTCACCCAATTTCTTCCTTATTTTGCTGTAAAATGTGTCTCTTGCTCAAAATCAAGGTTGTGTGGGATACCATGATGTGGGATACCATGATGGAGAAAAAGCCATTGCATGGATTCAGCTTGACCTGACAGCAGCCATCTTGATTCATAGTGGCCAGGATTGCTATAGTAACCCTAGATTATTTTTTTTAAGGATCTTTTTTAAAGTATTTATTCTTAAGTTTTAAGTGGACACAATATCTTTATTTTACATTTATGTGGTTCTGAGGATCGAAGCCAGTGCCTCGTGCATGCTAGGCAAGCACTCTACTACTGAGCCACAGCCCCAGGCCCCGTTAGTTGGTTCTTCCTGCATAGTTTATGGCATAGTATAGACCAAAAAAAAAATTAAAAAACAAAACAAAACATTAGAATGGTAGATGGACCTTTACAACCAGATCCTGGTGCCAGGAAGATGCCTGACTCTTTGAAACAAGAACTTAAGAAGAATTAGATGCATTGTTGTTTGGATAAAGTCACTTTTATCTTAACCAATATATACAGTCCTCCTTCTGACCCAAATTACAGGAATCTACTTGATATCAATTCCACCCAGGACCACCTGTCACTAAGTTCTTTAATAAAGTGCTCCCTATTCAAGCCTGGATTTGTTTACCACCAGTCTCATGGCACCTTGGGAACAGTTCCCGTACACTGGGACCAGGTCGTTACATAACAGGTACTCAGTAAGCCCATGGATAAAGTGATAGAAGAATCACAGGAGAAACTGTATGGCCAGTAGGAATAAGGAGTGTCCCCCACAGTCCACCCTTCATTGTTCAGCATTTACAGACACTACTCTTTATACTTGAAATGCTTCTGCCTAACAAAATGCCATCATCCTGCACAAAATCATTCCCCCCTTCAAAAAGACAATAACCCCAAATCTCATCAGGCACCGCACCCTGCTTCGAATCCAAAAGATATTTTGCAAAGGTGAATAGCTCCTTTGTTTTTTGTTTTATCTTTTCCCCATTATTTTGTACAGAATGAGTTTGGTACTAATTTATAATTTAATCCATGGGCTATAACAGAAATTCTAGAATATCAAGACAAATATCCCTCTTCTAGGAGCAAGAAAAGGTCTCAGTGAAAGTAAATCCAATCTTAATTTGTATGAGATATCAAAGCTCATGAGGGGTTTTGGTTTGATTGACATTGCAGACAAGTTGGCAATGTTTGAAGTCCAAATTGTTGAGTCTACAGATAGCTTTATTCCTGGACCCCCGCTAACCACTATGTTTATGAACCCACTGAACAAAAATTAGGATAGGTATAAAAAGTGTCTGATGATACTGCAGAGTGGGTCAGCTTCCTGTCCTTGATTCCATGACTAGAGAGTAAATAATACATAATAAATTCATAAACTCCGAAGAGCTAAAGAAGTACAGTTACCTGGTGTCCCATTATTTTTTTTAACAAGCCTTACTAGAAATCCAAAAGATATTTTGCAAAGGTGTATAGCTCCTTTACTTGATTCAAAACCATAGGATGACCCTTGATTCTGTCTGGAGGCACTCAGAATCTAGCACTTGACACACTGTCATAGACAGTACACAGCTTCTAACAAAAATGGGCTGTGCAGAACCCTCTTATTTATACCAAGAGGATTAGAAAAGCACAGAAATCTGCATGTCTACTAGTGTTTCATGGGGTTTAAATCCCAATGCCTGGTATCCTTAGTCACAGCAATACATATTATGTTCTAGATCCCCCGAGGTTTATGCTCCTCAGATACCTCAACAACAGTTGAACAGCATGCTCTTTTACAAGATAATAACATAATCAAGGACCCTGTGGACTGACTTATGACACAAGGCCAGGGAGTCGAGGTAAACTTCAGGCAATACATTAAATGTACAGATGATCCCTGAATTAGGATGGATTGACTCAGAACTTTTCAACTTTATGATGTTGTGAAAGAAATACATATTCAACAGAAGCTATATTTAAATTTATATTCTCCTGGTCTAGCCATATGCACTGTAGCTCCCAGCCAACCACTTGATCATGGGAGTGAACAACTCAAAAAAAAAAAAAAGTCTATTATGTTGTGGAGCTATGATGTTTGGTAGACGAGGTGTATTAAATTCACTTTTTACTTCTGATATTTTCAATTTACAATCAGGATGTAATGCCATTATAAAACAGGGAGCATCCATATAGTGCTCTTCCCACTAGTTGACAACAAACTACTTCTGATGTTTTCTGCTTTGGAGGTTAAAAGATCAATAGCTGCATAGCAACTATTGGGATGTGCATGTTTTCTCCAGTGAAGAGACCACATTTATAAAAGGAGCTGTAGGCTCCCTGATGGAGCCTACAATAAATCATTTTTATTATCCAAAATCTATCTGTTTTTAATAATGGCCCAAATATCAATCAAATGGAGTTGTTTAGAGCCATAATAATGGACTTGATGTCTTTAGTTTTACCCAGTTGTAGAGCCTGAGTTGTACCCCTCTACACCAAATTCATATGTTGAAGCCCTAACTCCCAATGTGATTGCATTTAGAGATAGGGTCTTTAGGAAGTGACTAAGGTTAAGGGGTCATGTGGACACTTTTGTGGTCCCTCAAGCACAGCCTTTGTTCATAATTCTTAGAGTTGGATAATTCTTGGGGATTTCACCAATTAAGTAGTGTCTTTATGGTGTGCTCATTTATACTTGTTCTCAGGACTAAAAATCAATTAGATCAATAATTCTCCAAGTGTTCCTGGACCAGCAGCATCAATATACCCTGGGAACTCATTATAAATGCTAATTCCATGGTTCCCATCCATATCTACTGATTCATAAACTCTAGGGTTGAGGTTCAAACATAAGTGATGTTTTTATTTATCTATTGTAATTTAGCAAGCTTTCCAGGTGGTGCTGATGTACATAAAAGTTTGAGGACCACTGAAGTAGTCACTTATAAAGATGGTTGCTTGTTGTTTATCCTGATTTACAAACTGACCTGGAAGTCTGTGATAGTAAACATATTTACTTTGCCTCCGATGGTTGTGAGGCGCTGTTTGGCCTCTCTCACCCCAGTTTTCTAGCATCTCCATGTAAAAATAGGAATTTCATGCCAAAATCAGCATTTCTCATTAGAATCTCAGGCCTACAGGACTTTCCAAATGTACTAACATCCCTCTCACTAATCAATACATACATCAAAGCCTTGAAACCTGAGTGTTTTCTAAGACTTCTTGGGGGGATACATTTAGACTGTGGGTGTGCACCATAAATCACCTCCAAAGTGCCTACTTCTCAAACCTTTCACTTCTGTACTCTGTTTATACACCAAAGAATTTCTAGATTCTGAACTTCAGTAAATGGAGACCAGTTAAACTGAGGCATTGGTCAACCAATGACATTTCATCCCTACTGTGGGGTATTAAGAGGCAGGACCAGATGGGACCTTTAAGAGTTCACGAGGGCTCTGTCCTCATGAATGGGCTCAAGACTAAGGGTTATCATGGGAGTCACTTTGTTATTAAATTGAGCTCTCTCTGACTTGTGTGACTTGTCTCACTATGGGATGCCCTCCACCATGTCACAACCCAGCAGGAAGGTCTTCACCAGATGCCAAGCAGATCCCAGTGCCATGTTCTTAGACTTCGCAAACCATGAGCTAAATAAAACTCTTTTCTTTATAAATTACTCACTCTGTGTTATTTAGTCATGGTTACAGAAAATAGACTAAAATAGGGTTTAAGTTCCAACATGAATTTTTGGAGGAACACATAACAGTCAAAAGGAGGATACATATGGGGCTGTGGTTGTGGCTCAGCGCTAGAGTGCTCACCTAGCATATGCAAGGCCCTGGGTTCGATTCTCAGCACCACATAAAAGTAAATAAATAAAATAAAGGTTAAAAAAAGAAGGATATATGTGGACAAATTCTTCTCAATCTCAAGTCATATTCTTTGCTCCTTGATCTAGTTCCTCCACATCCATTTCTACAAGTATTCACAATATTTGCTGATATAAACTGGCAAAATTTTGCAACTGTTTAGTTATGAAAGTCTTTTCCTTCTGGGTTTGACTTTGTAATTGGATCCCTGGTCATGCTGGGTTCTGACCCTGGTTTGAAGTCTACAGATAATGAGAAGGAGGGAAGATGAGTTTTGAGAATTGGCTGCCTCTTTCCAGGTAATTACCTTAGACAAGGTCATTTTTAAAGTTTTCAAACAAGCTAGGAATTGCCTCATCAGAAAGCAAAAGAGGCTGCTTTCACCTGCAGAGGAACCTCGGTGAAGTTTTGGGGTAGAATGTTCTTTGAACATGGGGAGTACCCTCATTCACACACTCCTGCTCCAGATTAGGGGGTTATAGTTTTTTCCAAGCAATGTCTGAATTTTCATACAAAAGCTGTGTGGTTTTAATTGATGTTTAAAACCCTTCAGGGTCAAACTTTGAGAGTGTTGGATTAGCTAGTTTTTTCCTTTGTTCTTTCTTTCTTTTCTCTTTCTTTTTTTTTTAACTTTGGATTTGGCTTCTGGCATGATGTGGAGACAAGGAACTGAATCTTGTTGTTGCTCTTTCTAAGCTGTCCAGACCACAGGAAGCAAGCACCCCCTTGTGAGTGCCCATTTGTATACCATTCAGAGTTCTTGCAAGCAATGTAAACTGACTCTAGTTAACTGAGACAGAAAAGAAATTTATTAAAAGATTATTTGGTAATTTTGCAATTTATCATGAGGACTGGAAAACAAGGCTCAGGAGTACCCAATCAGTAACATACCCCCAATCAGGATTCAGACAGAGTGCTATGAGTCCACACTGGCAGTACTGTGGTCAGCATAATCATATTTACTGCTAGGGCTTATACCCTCAGAATGGCTATCCCTCTCCACTAGATGCTGCCACTGTTGTTATGGTTTGGATGTGAGGTATGGCCCAAAAGCTCCTGAGTGAGACAATTCAAGAAGGTTTAGAGGAGAAATGATCAGGCTATCATAGTCTTCACCCAATCAATAAATTAATCTCCTGATTCATTTATTAATCTGATGAGCTGAGTGATAACTGTAGGTGGGTAGGATGTGGCTGGAGGAGGTGGGCATTGAGGGTGTGGCTTTGGGGTAAATATTTTGTATCTGGTGAATGAAGTCTCTCTGCTTCTGATCATCAAGTGAGCTGCTTCTCTCTGCCACATTTTCCGTCATGATGTTCTGCCTCAGTTTCAGCCCTGAAGAATGGAGCCTGTTCTGCTGTCTTCAGACTGAGACTTCTGAAACCGTGAGCTCCCAGATAAACTTTTCCTCCTCTACAATTGTTCTGGTTGGGTCTTTTAGTTACACCAGCGAAAAAGCTGATTAAAACAACTATCATTCATTTATTTCCTTGCACATGCTCCTGCTATTCTGTCACCAAAGAGAGTTCCATGTCATTTCCAAGACTCTAAGCTGGGTGCATCTCTGAATGATCTGGAGATAGGTCATGTAGTTAGTCCCTAGCTTCAAGGCATGCTGGGAAAGTAGGTATCTGGTATTTTCAGCTTTACTGTAAAAGACAGATTCACCAAACAGATGAATTTCCACAGTTCATCCCAGAAGGGTTTTTCAGATGCTGGCCAAATAAATAAATGCAGATGTCCATCATAATGTGCTGTCTGGATTCAGAGCAATGAAGTTTAGTTGGAGGATATCAACAATCAAAAGAGTGCCCTTTTCTGTCTGAAGCATCTGCTGCTACCATCAGGGCATCCCCTGCTCAGCACAGTACTGGATGAACACAACCAAATGCCAGTTCTTTGGTTTCCCAGTTTCTAGGCTTTGTGCTGGTCATCTGTTTTAACAAAAGCATCAATTAGGCTACAGCAGTGATTCTCACTGAGGGGCAGTTCTCACCTGCTGTCCAGGGGACTTTTGGCAATATCTGGGTACACTTTTGGTTGTCATAAGTGGTAAGGGGTAATTACTACTGGCACCCGAAAGGTGGAGGCCAGAGATGCTAAACATCCTTTAGAACAGTACCCTACAACATAGAATTATCCAAGCCAAAATGAAAATGGTGCAAAGAAGCCCTAGGTTAAAACCAAATCCTTCTCTTCATTTTTGGGCTTTGGAATTCAATCTGTTCCCTTAGAGGACTTGTACAGACACTCAATCTTATCCTTCAAGTATTGATTTCACTTTGGCTTTCCAGGGTGGCTCACCAGTTGCCTATGTCTTTCTGTTTTAGTCAACATTTTTTGCTGCTGTGACTAAAAGACCTGACAAGAGCAATTTTAGAGGAGGAAAAGTTTATTTGGGGGCTCCCAGTTTCAGAGGTCTCAATCCATAGACAGCTGGTTCCATTCCGTGGTGCTGGAGGTGAGGCAGAGCATCTTGGCTGAAGAGTGTGGCAGAGGAAAGCAGCTCACATGATGATCAAGAAGTGAGAGAGAATGGCTGGGGTTGTGGCTCAAGTGGTAGAGCACTCACCTAGCACGTGTGAGGCACTGGGTTTGATCCTCAGAACCACATAAAAATAAAATAAAGATATTCTATCCACCTAAAATAAAAAAATAAATATTTAAAAAAGTAGAA
Organism: Spermophilus citellus; assembly: GCF_964194105.1. NCBI lineage: Eukaryota > Metazoa > Chordata > Mammalia > Rodentia > Sciuridae > Spermophilus > Spermophilus citellus. Next base: position 39,848,028 of record NC_138182.1, on the reverse strand, counting down.
ATTTCTCTCTGAGAAACTCCACTCACCAGATACAAAATATATACACTAAAGGCATGCTCTCTGTCCCTATGACCCACCTCCTCCAGCCAGACTCTATCCACCTTCAGTTACCCTTCAGTTAATCCCATCAGGGGGTGTTAATCCACTGACTGGATTAAGGCTCTCATAACCCAATCATTTCTACTCTGAACATTCTTGCATTGTCTCACAAATGAGCTTTTGGGGGACACTTTATATCTAAACCATAACACTTCCCTATAATCATATTTACTACATTTAGCCTGGGGGACCCTCCACTCGCCTCTATGTATCAGCATAGATTAGTTCAACAGAGTAAGAAATTACAATCTTCAAAGCACAAGAGAATTATCTAGCTCAGCAGTTCTCAACCAAGTACAATTTTGTCCCCTTGAAGAAATTTGGCAATGTCTAAGAACATTTTTGGTTGCCTTAGGGGGAAGTTGCAGACTACTGGGTAGAAGCTGGGGTGTTTCTAATATATCTTAAACTATAGACTGTGGGGAATTCAGAGGCAAATAAGATACATACCTGCCCCAGGAATATCAGGGTCTAGAAGGAGAGCTATGGCAAGCATACAGACGCAGCAGAAAGCATCACCCTGGAGGCACAGGAGACATGAGAACGCTAAGGTAAGCAGGAAGGGAGAGGAAGAAACATGTTTCTTTGTAAGATAGGCTGAAGGGCAGATTGCTAGGAAGGAAAGGTGCTCACTGAATTCTCCTAAAACTTTTCACAGTAAGCACACAATTTTACTTAGGATGCATATCTCTTTGAGCTGGCTCAGGGTGCCAAAGGAGATTACAGGCAGCCAAGGCTCAAACCACCATATAACCCCACCACTGACCTTCCCTGGAGATTCTAACTACTGGGCCCAATCATGAGCAGTATATGACTTGTGAGATCCATATAAAGAAATGGGGAGGTGGGTTTTAGGAAGTGCCAATCAACACTCTCACTACTTTGTGTCTGAAAGGCTTACCTCTTCCATACAGTACTGAGAATGAGAGCAGGCTTTGATGGGGAGTACCCATCGTCTTAGATATCACAGATCTGGAGCCCAGGTGCCCCTTCATCTGTCAGAGAGGTGGGGAGGACTCCATAGTAGACAATGTACACACATACACCAGCACAGGCACACATATGTGCATGTACACACAAAGCATCATGTGATCTTTGCCTTTCCTGAATGCCAAGCACTCAGGTTAAAGAACTTGTGTCCATGCTTATGTTCTAAGACACACACTCTCCTGCTCTGAAAACAAGATGAAGTGTTAGATGCAGGGAAGCTGATACAACCCAAGGAATGACTGGTTTTCCTACTGCTTCAGGACGTGAATTCTAACATGAAATGGCAGAGGGCTGTAACCTACATCCACAAAATCCACATCAGTGGGAGGCCTTTCTCAAAGCACACTTTGGTTATTTCAGTCTTGCTGACTCTTGCAGCCTGATGGTAGGATCATCTCATTTAGGCACATCAGCTATTTATTGCAAAACTCCAGGGGCACCATTCAAGTTGTATAAAGCAATGGTTTCATCTAGTGGAAATAGCACTGGACGTGAAATGATACAGACTGGGGTTCAAGCCCCAGAACTGGTGCTTGCAACCTGAGCAGATTTAGATACATCTTTCACTACTTTGTGTCTTAATTTCCTGATCTGTGAAATAGGGATTCTAGGTCTTTTGTAAGGGGATCAAATAAGAGAAAGCATGTGCAAATGCAAATTCCCTATAGTGCAAATTTGTAGCACTATAGGGAATATAGTGCTTAATATTTTTTACTTCATAATAGTCGTCTACCAACATAACTCCAGCATTCACCAAAGGACTTGCAAATATTTTGAATTGATGCCATCCAGATATTTCCAGGTCTCCTCAGCCTGTATGTCCAATAGAACCACGCAAACATTAACTGCATACCTGCAGACACTCATTACCCCACCATTCCCCCAGAGTTTTCCCATTCACTTGGAGTTCTTCCAGTGTATGTCACATGTGCTTAGTGACAGTCCTTCATTTTCTTCCACTCAGCTTCTTCATTAGGGTCTGCTGTCTGTGATGGATCTCCTTTCCCCTTAGCAGCCTCTGGGTCCTCAAGGAGAATAGAATTGAGGGCCCCAATGTTTCCCCCTATAGCCCTGGACACTGTAACTGTCCATAGAGGCTGCATGGAGCCTCAGAATAACAAAATTTCACAACATTGGTGCCCTCTGCCCAACTCTGTGTGGGTTTTGTTACCTGAACTTGAAGAAGAACTTTTGGGCCCCAGGGCTCACAAAGTTCCTGTGCCCAAGTCTCCTTGGTTTTAGAAGGTCAAATGTGGTCCCTGGTATAGTCTGGGCTGGGTACTGGGCACCAATTCACTTTTTGTTGTCCCTTCTCTGTATCTCTCTCCTCATGTCACTGACCATGCCCCAACTTATCCTTTCCTCCTTCAGCCATAAAGGACATAAAGGACATTGTTATCCCTAGTGTCTTATGGCCGGTAAGGGTCTAAGAGGCACTCTCTGTTTCCACAAGTCCAAATTCCATGTAAGTTTGGCAAGACCACCCTGCTGCATTTGATTTAGTGAAGTTATAAATAAAGTAACTGGACAGGTTTTAAATTTTGGAACCATCATAACTGATGTTCCAATATATCTTGTCACAGTGGTTTGTCATTATGACTCACACTCAGCAAGCCTCCATTTAGCACCACATCAGCATAATGTTTTAATCCAGCAAGTGAGTGGACTTTAGTCATTGTCCCAATGCTACGCAAATAGATGCATTTTCACCAGCTCAGAGTTCAGCTTTTCCTGCTGTGATCAGTTCTGAGGAGCTCATCTCAAAGATGACACATACGTCCCCCAGTCTTCCCACACCAAAAGTTCTGTTCAGGAGCCTGGCTCCAGAGGTCAGACCTATCCTAATGTGAGGACATGTCTTCTAAATGAGAATGAGCCCCAGGTGGGTCCCCTTGACTACACTGCAGCCCACTCCTCCATGGGGAACGTGGACTTTATTTTAAAGCCATGGCAATCTCTTGAAGGATACTCAGTGGCACTTCTGTTAATGAAGAGGTGTGTTCCAACAACACATTCTATGGTCAGGACTTTTGTTACCAGGTTTAGAAATAAAGCTGGACACACAGGGATGTATCCACCTTGAAATCCGTAGAGTTCCCAATAACCTCCCAATAGCCATATTCAGTGGATGCTTTTTAATCATCTCACTTGTGCCACAGTCTGGCTGGGCACAAATCACGAGCCACTGAAGCAGGAACAAACTTTATTTCTGAACTCCACCAGCATACTTCACACACGCTCCCTGGGAATTCTCTCGAACGCCACGGCGGCTCGTCCAGGAACCAGCAACCGGAAATATCCCTCCTCCGGCACTTACCCAACCAATGGGAACTCTCTGGGAATCCCTGCGAGAGCTCAACTGGAACTCAACGGGAACTCCACCAGTGGTGTCACCTCTCAACCACTACTTCTGGCAAAAATGCCATGCGTCATCCTGACTCGGCTGTGGCCCTCAACACACTTGATCCTTCTCTATCTTTGGCACAGTTGAATCAGGGAAGCAGAAGAGAGTGGAAATACACAAACGGTTCAAACTCTTGTTCTCTTCTTACAAGCCACTGGACCCTGGGCAAATTATTTAACTTCTCTGAGCCTAAATTTTCTTCCGTAAAATAGGTAAAGTGATGTGTAAGGGATTTTTAAGAAGTATTATAACATATACAAAGCTACATATTGTAGGCCTTTAATAACTAATGGTTGTTATTACTCTTATTGACTAGTTTTCATTCTTAAACACTTCCCTTAGGTATTATGACGTATATTTATACCACAGTTCTCTCTCTACTTCATTTTTCATCTATTATGAATTTTACTAGGCACTGTTATTAATAATACACAGTCTCTGCCCTAGAGGAGGAGCTCACAGTCTACACAGAAAAGAGATGTGCCAATTCCAACTCAACCTGACAATTGCTTCATATGACCATGCCCTAGACACAAGGCTTAATGTGTTGACAGGAACCTGGGAGGGCTTCAAGTTTAAGCTTAGCATTGAAGGATATGTCTGAATTTTCCAGGAAAACCAAGAAGGAAAGTTGTTCTGAGCAGAAGAAGCACTATGTGTAGTATCATATAAAATTATTTAACTAATAGTAACATTTACAAAGCTCAAGAGAAAATAGGTTGGAGAATACTATTAAATTCAATCTCAAACCAAGCTTGATGCCATCATTGTTGTCTATGAACTTTGGGATTTGAAAGCAGGATCATAATTATCCATGAAATGGGCTGGGGATGTGGCTCAAGCGGTAGCGCGCTCGCCTGGCATGCGTGCGGCCCGGGTTCGATCCTCAGCACCACATACCAACAAAGATGTTGTGTCTGCCGAGAACTAAAAAATAAAAATAAAAACAAATTATCCATGAATGTGAATTATAAATGCAGATGCAACAACTCTCAATATGGCAACTGGCTGAATGTTGTCTTGGATTTACAGGGCATGGGTTATGAGAACCATGCTCAAATCCAGAATCACAATCTGCACAAGATATTCCCACACTAAGCACACTAAAGCAGACCAGGTCTGAAAAAGCAGGTTTGATTTTCCCTCCAAAAGTCACATAGTTTCATTGGGTGAAATGGTGGGAAAGAATCACTGTAGGTTTAAATGTGGTTCTTCCCTTCTTGCTCATGCACCTCACATCCCAGTTTCCAGAAAAGGTGGATTGCTCAACTGGAATTCACATATGATTCGACTCCACCATTTGTGTCCTTATATAAGAAATTGCCAACAATTTGCTAAAATGTTCCTTTTATAGGCTGGAATATTAACGGTGAGGTCCCATATTCCATGTTTTTTTTTTATTGCAGAAATCACAGGGGCATCTAATGGAGTGTTAAGAGACACTGAAAATAAGTGACTAAGTTTGGTTTTCAAAGCAGTGTTTATACAGGGACCCTCATAAGTTGCTGATGACATTGAAGTTGATGTCTTTTTAAAAAAAACTTGACAGTAACTTGACAATCATGTTGGTGATGATAGTGAAATCAGCTAATTTATTGTGTGATAGTCCCTCTGCATGATGTAACTCACACTTCTCCCCTCTGCAACACTACTATTATCATTCCTACTTGACAGATGAGGAAACTGGAACACTGTAAGAAGACTTGCCCAAGGTCACACAGCTAATAAATGGCAGAGCAGGGCTCCAAACAAAAGCATACTGGTTCTGATTCCAAAGACTATACTTGAACTATCCATGCTGCCTTATATTGTATCAAATGCTGAAATCTTTTTACAAAGTTATCTCATTTCTGGGTATCAATCCACAGCATTCAGAAAATTCCTGATCATGGACAATGATATATGCAAGATTTATAGCACAATGTTATATGTCATTGGAAGAAAACCAAATATTTCAACACTGGGAACAGTTGTGAAAATGAGATATATTCAAGCTGTTGAACACTTTATACCATTAAAAATCAAATCATAGCTCCTATGTAAATAATGTAGATTGGATATTTGCTTCTATTATTATTCCCTCCCTAAATGATAGTGGGAAGATTTTTTTAAATGCTTAAAGCCACAAGTGAATCCTGTCTTGAAAATCAAGATTCCATCCCATTCCCCTGGTGTTGAAGATTGAACACCAAAGGAATGCTGAGGAAAGAGCAAAAAGTTTTATTTAAGGGATAGGAGAGAGAGAGAGAGAGAGAGAGAGAGAGAGAGAGAGAGAGAGAGAGACTCTCCTTGGGAGGGAGAGGGTCCAGAGCTGGTGCTCCAGCGAGTGGACGTGTCCTGCCCCTTTTATAGCTTTTCTCATGTGGCCTCCTCCCATCCTGCCCAAAAGGTGGAGTGAACAAGGGCAGGAATGGAGCCGCCCAGGGGCTACCAGTTCTGTCCTTCTTTACCCCCATTCTGTTTTTCTCATCCATTTGTCACTTTCTGACAAGCCATATTTATTTAATATCTATTCACCTCTACCTATGGATCTATATATCCACCTTCCTACCCACCTGTCATCTATCCACTGTCCAGTCCTCCTACATGCTTACACAAACCCAGAAATTTTTATGTTTCATTCACCCCTGGCTCCCCATTGCTTAAAACAGTGTCTGGCACGTGACAATCACTCAGTAAATAGTGTAAATGAGAAAAACCAGCCATACTTGAAGTGGGATTAGGAGGACATTTTTATATTGGAAGCTGAGAATCTTGCCATACTCCCCAAGAATTTTCATAGGCAAGGTTTGGACCACCAGGTAGGAAATTGGAATAATAGTTTCTGAGGAATCCGATAGCTAAAGAGAAAAATCACTAAAGGCCTTGACATTGGGTCCCCAAATGAAAATTTTAGATGGTTTGCCCTATAGAGATATCACAACTATGGGGGCCTTCAGCCCAGGACTAAGGGATTTCCTGGTACATGAGACTTTTTCGGTACTAAAACTGGGACAGTTCCAGAAAAACCAGGGTTGGGTCACCTAGCTGTAATCAAGAAGCCACACCCACATACTCAGAGTTTCCAATCACTCAGCTATGACCAAACTTGCTCAGGTATGATCACTATTACCAGACATCTGAGCAAACCCATTAGTTTGTAAGACTAAGACCCAAACTAGTAACCAATAAAAAGCAATGTAGAAAACAAAGCCTATACATTGAGAAAGAAAAAACATCATTGATATCTCCAGAGAGATAAGCAAATATAACAACTATGAAAAGAAACCAGAAATTGGAGATTAGTCATAAGAAAATGAGAGAATAGTCTAGGAGAGCTAATAGTAGGAGTTCAGTAAGAGAGAACAGAAAAGAGAGCAGAGGAGAGGAATTATTAACAAAATAATTCAAGAACATTTCCCAGAGCTGAAAGGGTTGAATTTTAAGATTAAGTTTTCTCAGAGACTGTTATATTAGGTGAAATTAGATGCATAGCAAAACACAGGAATTTGAAATTTCAGATCAATGGATATATAGAAGAGCTTCTACAATAGTGTAAACAAGTTTCATATACAAAATAAATAAATAAGTGTAGCTATGGTCTTCTGAAAATTTATTTATGTAGAAAATTATATGGCAAGGAAAAAGTCTTCAAAATTTTGAATGGAAATTAAACATAGAATTCTATACCAAGCCAAACCATTAATAGAGTTAGAATTAAAACATTTTCCTATATGGAAGTCCTTGACATTTTTACTTCTCATGTACCCTTTTCTCAGAAAGCTATTAAAGGATGCCCTCTATTAAAACCAAAGACAGAAACCAGGAAAAGAAAGTTTTTCTACATGGAATGTACAAAACATTAACACAAAACAAACTGAAGTGATCCCTGGAATAATTTTGAAGGGACATTTCAGGATAAGAGCTTTGAACCACTGGGTGTATACCTATAATCCCAGAGGGTCAGGAGGCTAAGGCAAGAGGATCACAAGTTTGAGTCCAGCCTCAACAACCCTCTCAAAATAAAAGGAGGAATGCTGGGGATGTAGTTCAATGATTAAGCCCCCTAGGGTCAATCCCCTATACCAAAAAAAAAAAAAAAAAAAAAAAACAACTTTGAACCAGATAGAGAGGCCTCCCAGGCTAGAGCAATCACAAGATTCTGGAAGAGATTTTTTTTTGGGGGGGGAATGGGAGGGGGAAGGGGATTAGCAAGGATGGTGGAATGTGATGGTCATCATTATACAAAATACATGTATGAAGATTTGAATTTGGTGCCAACATACCTTATATACAAACAGAGATATGAAAAATTGTGGTATATATGTGTTTTAAGAATTGTAATGCAAAAAAATAGTAAACTTATAATGGCATAATTTGGCGTGAACATACTTTATATACAGAGATATAAAAAAACTGTGCTGTATATGTGTAATAAGGGTTGTCATGCATTCATTCCACTGTTGTCATGTATTAAATAAAAAATAAAATAAAACAAGATAATATTGTCTTCAAGGACAATTTAAACAACTGGTAGGGCAATTGAAATTCTCTAAAAAACCAGGAAACAAAAGAGAAAAGATACCACAAGAAAAAAAGAGAAGTGGTCTAGTTTAATACATAGCTGGGCTATAAACATCCCATGTTAAAATCATCCAAACATTGAATATTAATCAAACCAAAGTTATCAATAATCAATACTGAGAGATAAAGGTGGGAATAATGACTTGGCACAGGGATTGAGCAAAAAGAGCTGCATTCCTGTTGTCCATGTTGGGAAGGTCAGTAGAGGATTTTTTTTAATTGAAACAGGAAGATGTGAAACCCAGCATGTTAACTAGAGATATGAAGGTCAAAATCAAGAGAACCCACTTTTAAAAAGTTGAAAGAGATTATCTGTAGGGAGATGGACTTTGCAGGGAGAGGGTGAGGGAGAGAAAAGCAAGAAAATGCTGTTTTTAAACCTTGTGGAGCTACTTGCCTCTAAAAGATCTATAAGTAAAATTAGTTCTTTTACTTTTAAATAAACTTTTTTAAGGGCAATTGAACCAATTTCCAATATGAAGTATTATATAAGTAGGAAAATCTTAAGTGGACACACCATATAAGTGTACCAAAATTAAGAAAAAATAGAACTTTACCAATACTCAGATTGGCCCATCACCAACATCCCACTGAGGATAACCAGCATCCTCTCTTGTGACATCATAAATCAGTACTCCTGCTTTTAGAATTTGTATCAATGAAACAATGTGTGTACACTCTTTCTGGCTTTAGTTGATGGCATGTTTGTAAGGTTCATCCATGTTGTTTTGTAAAATAATACCTACCATCTTGCTACATGATGTTCCATTGAATGAAAATTCCACATTTTTTAATCCATTCTCCTAATGGTGGACCTCTGAGTTATTTTGAACATAGGTGGCCATGAATAACTTTTTTGAAATATATTTTTAGATGTTGATGAACCTTTATTTTATCCATTTATTTGCATACAGTGCTGAGGATCGAACCCAGTGCCTCACACACATACTAGGCAAGTGCTCTACCACTGAACCATAATCTCAGCCCGTCCATGAATAATTTTGACAAAAGTCATAATTATACCACAATGACGTGGAGACATGTACCTGGTGTGTAGAAGGGTATAAAATCATAGGTATACCATGACTGCAACTATTTATAAATTCATCTAATAATAACAAAACCTTCTTAGTATCTACCCTGCATTAGGTACTATTCCAGACAATGAGGTTTTAATGGTGAAGAGGATTATGGCCTCTGTCTTCCGAATAGAGGGAGGAAGATAATGAAAGAATTAGAGAGTAGTGGGGAGAGGGGATGAGAATTGATTATTATTTTTCTGGTGAGTATTTTGAAGCAGAATTGTTGTGATCTAACATTTGTGTCGAGGTCTGAAAGAAGAGATGGGATTAACCAGGCCAAGGTGCAGACTTCCTCCCAGAACAGGGAGGAAGAGTATGCCAAGGAGGAGGTACAGACATACAGAAGGTGCAAGCAGAGAAGAACAAGGTGTGCAAAAACTGTGTCAAACCCAGTGTGCCTGGGGTCTGTGGAATAGGAGCAGAGTGCTACAGGCCTCGGCTGTGTCAAATGGCTGAGCAAAGTAAGACCAAGGGACCCGTGGGTTTAGGGCCACTGGGGTCAGGGGTGATCTTCAGAGAGCCATTTTAGTGGCAGAGTGAGGACAGATTCCAGGCTAGGGTGGAATCAGGAATGAGCAGAAGGTGAGGACATGAAAATAAAAGTTCACAGGAGAAAATACCAAGTTGTATATTAATGAATGTCTTTTTCTCCAAATTTTTATATTTGTATATAATATAATCATATATACATCATATACAATTATACATATATTTTTAAGGAAATTTGAACTAACACATTACATTTTAAAAATGTCTACATAAAGGTCAAGTGTTTTTAAGGGGGAATATAAATACCAATTTTATTCTTAGTCTTTTCTGGGTAATACCGTATCCTACAATGTAAAAATGTGGTTTTCAACTCTATCAGAGACACATTATTTTCACAGTCCTGCAGAAAACATTGGTGGGTGTAGGAATCATAAAGAATGTAGGGCCTGGGGAGTCTTCATTTTCATTGGCTAAACACACACCACACAGAAATTTTTAACCCAAAACACATGGTTCAGTGAGGTCAATCAATCTGATGATCCAGTTTTGGCCCAGATTCAGAGACAGCTAAGCGACTTCAAGTGCCTTCACGCCCCGGGACAGAACCAAACCGGAGCTGAGTACCATGAGCAAGGAGAGGCTTATGTTTATGGAAATGGCTCCCTTCTTAGGGAATGCATGCCTGTGCCAGAAATGCTCTCTACATATTTATTTATGCTAAGGGATGTATTGAAAAGATAAAAGGTTTTATTTTATTTGAAAACCCAAGGCATAAGTAATCCAAGCAATACTTACGGAAAGATGATTCTCCTCCTCATGAATTTCCATACAACTTGAACACTATTTTCCTTGTGGCTCTTAATACTTCCTTTGTTCTATGTACATGTCCTGTCTCCCTTGATTTAATAACTCATCTCTAATTTCCTTCAGCACCAGACCTTGAAAAAAGCAACTTGGTAATTTCTACCAAATTTATTTATATATATAGTCATCCAGTATGGCAATGGATGAAATAAAAAACTTTATTTTTACAATTGTGTTTGCTTTTCAAACTTGCCTTGGTTCAACGTCTCCTTTGGCTAGTAAGTCATTGCTTTTCCTGAATTTGCAGAAGTCCAACACAGTCTGTATTGCATGAAACTTTGGCCTAAGTTCCTCTGGGCAATGAATAATAGTTTTGTCCACTCAGAATATTGGCACAAGATTTGAAACAACTGCTCATGTTACATCCCTTTTCTGGACCAGTTTCATCAACAGCAGTTATGTCTTATAATTAACATTATAATTATAATAACATAAGCCTTTGTAATTAATTTCACTCATGTACCCTCTATTCCCAAGAAACAGTGACTCATTATCCTTAATTTGCAAAACACACTCTATTTTTTAATTTTATGTTTAACATAATGAGATACAAAATTAATTTATTCAGGGTCTTACAAAACCAAAATTGCTGAGACAGGATTAGAACACAATTACCAAGTCCCAGGTTTTAGTACTGTGTCACAGTCACTCTTCTGATAGTCTAAGTGATTCATCCACCCATCCATCCATCTATTCTTTCAGTGTAATTTTATCATGATAGGCACTGCCTAAATTCAATAGAGACACAAAATTAATGTTATTGCTTTCAGGGAGTTCATAGATTGGTTAACAAATACAATAAAACAGACATTTTTTAAAGAAATAGAATAATAAATGCAATGATTAGAGAAATGAGGTATGTGTGTTGCAAACATCCTTACATAAGAACTGATAAAGAGTTTAAGTTTTTTTGTTTGTTTGTTTGTTTTGGTACTGGGAATTGAACCTGAAGGCACTTTACCACTGAGCTACATCTTTTTGTTTGGAAACAAGGTCTCACTAAGTTGCTTAATGTCTCACTTAAGTTGCCCAGGCTGTCCTCAAACCTGCAATCCTCCTGCCTCAGCATCCTGAGTTACTGGAATTACAGGGGTGCAACACTGTGCCCAGCAAATTTTAATACTTTTAATGAGATGAAATTGTTGTTTTCCAAAGATAACAGCATACTAGCACCAACCTAGGGTAAGAATATTATCTGAGACCAGCTTTACAATTATTATGTAGCAGTGAACTTGCCATTTAAAGGAAATCTTTTGGACATGCAAACAGAAGAAATCTAAATGAGCATCCCTGAAAAGAGCAGAAGTCATAGGCTGTGACTCCATCCAGTGGCTTGCCCAGAATTTCCACAACCCCCGCCCCAAGGCTCCTTGGAACATGTTGAAAACCAATGAAGAAAAATGACCATCCATCAAAATCAAATACCAATGTGTCAAATTTTTGTCATGTGTGAAAATTAACTTTAGGGTCTAATAACTGAATCAAGCTCATCTAAAAGTGATCAGCCTGTGGATAAGTAAGAATACTCTCTTCAGAAGCCTTCTAGCCAGGTGTGGTGGCACACGCTTGTATCTCCACGGCTCAGGAGACTGAGGCAGGAGGATCATGAGTTCAAAGCCAGCCTCAGCAAAAGCAAGATGCTAAGCCACTCAGTGAAACCCTGACTCTAAATAAAATACAAAATAGGGCTGGGAATGTGGCTCAGTGGTCTAGTGCCCCTGAGTTCAATCCCTGGTACCCCTCCCCACTGGGGGGAAAAAAAAAAAGAAGCCTTCTTAAAGCTTGATGGCTTTTCAGGTTTATCATAGGCATTCTTTTGCTGTTGTTTCCTGGCTTGTGTGATATGCAGAATGCTTTGAGAAAATTTCCGTAACTTTGCCCTCCACTTTTCAAAAAATAAGCAATTATTTTTGAAACTTCTTTGTGTATCGGGACTAGAAAAGCAGTTGGCAAGACAGAAAGGGCCCACTGGCTAAAAGGAGTCACACACAGAAATAAGCACTGCTACTGAAGAGCAGAAATAGTCTAGACAAGTGTGCTCACGTTCATTACAGCCAGTGTTCAATACAGCTGCCTCGTAACTCGACTCAACAAGTAACTGTTATTACCTACCAAATTCCACGCACTCCATTATACTGAGGGAGATAAAATGAATAAGATAGTACCTGCACTCACAGGATGCTCACAATAAAATACATAACTAGGAAGAGACAAGCATACCAATGGCGTACTATTAAATGTCAAAGTGGATTACCATCATGGTTTCCAAAGAGGGTGAGATTAGAATGCTCATTGCAATCACACAAGGAAAAGCATGACTAAAGGATTCACTCAGATGATAATTTTCTTTTGGGGACCCCAAAGGACTTTCAGATATGCTCTTTATTTTAATGAGGTATAGAAAAAGGAGAGGAGGGTTTATGATAATTTCACTCAGGTGTTTCACTTGTAGGTCACTCACTCACCTGCCTGTCTTCCGTCTTTCCCATCTAGATAGGTTACCACTCATCCAGCTGTTGACTCAGTCACCCTCATTGCCACCCACGTCTAATAAATCACTAAGCCTATTGATGCAACTTACTGCACATATCTTGAATATGTCCACTATCTGTCTCTCAAATCACCCCATCCACCAGTGTCCTCTCACCTCAACGATCATCTCCATGAGGGCCAAGGGCCATGTCTGCTTTGTTCACTATTAATCCCCAATACCCAGAGCAGAGTTCAGCACAGAGACTGTGCTCAATGAGAGAAGAAAGAAAGGAAATCAATGAAACCAGTAATAATCAGCTCTTCCATTAAACTTCTTTATTATCTTACATAGAAACACAACATAGATAGAAATGTGTATGTATTTTCCTAATCCATTATAAGATGATGTCATTATTTCACTAAAGCAGTGAATTGTGATTGCCATGAGCATTCTAATCTCACCCTCTTTGGGAACCATGATGGTAATTCACTTTGACATAAATCAGGCAATTCCTGATATGTCAAAATGTTTAGTTTTCAGTGTGTTATAATGTTCAGTTTAAAGATTAAACAATAGAAGAACATAGCCTTTTTAAGAGTTAATACAGCTGGATGTGATGGTGCACATCTATAATCTCAGCAGCTCGGGAGGCTGAGGCAGGAGGGTCACAGGGTCCAGGCCAGCCTCAGCAACTTAGCAAGGCTCTAAGCAACTAAGGAAAGATCCTGTCTCAAAATAAAAAATAAAAATGGCTGAGGATATGGCTCAGTGATAAAGCGTTCCTGAGTTCAATCCCCAGTACCAAAAAATAAAAATAAAAATGTTAATACAATGCAGCAATGAACACTTGTTGTTCATATTTAGCCTTTAATTAATCTTCTGGTCTTTAAACACTATATGGCTTATGCAAGTGAATTGCTATGCTCATGTGGCAGCTTGGCCAGGCACCCAGCAAGTGACTTGAAAGCACATCCTGGACATGTGTATCAGTAAATGCAAACTTTGGCATCTATGATATGCATTATTAAGTTATCAGTTTATCCTTAGGTTGATTTCTTTTACCAGGAAATACAACTGCCTCTTGTGTCCACAGGTGGTTTGAGAACAGAGTCTCTGCTTGTCAAGATTGTCTCATAACCTGGTCACTAGGTACATGTGGCCCATGCCAACATTTCCCAGATAAACACTGTGAAGCCGAACTCAATTTCGACAAGCTTTTTAAGGAGGAAGAGGCCTCTCTATCTCACCTTTCAAAGAGCAGAACATCTGCTATGATTTGGTAAACAGTACTGTTTCATCCCCTGTCTGCCTGCTGCAGAGGCTGCATATCACAAAACCCTAAATGCCACTCAAAGATTCAGCCTCCAGGCTGGATGCTCTGTATCCAGTCCAACCCCCAGTTCCCACCAAGAAAAGTCAACCTCATTATGGTCCATTCCATCTGCCTCCAGTCTTGGAAAAGGTTAAAACCTTGCAGAAGCTTAATGAACCATGTCCTTCCCTGAGAAATACAGATTTGTTATTGTTTTACAAAGAAATGAAACTAGTGGAATAAAAACAGGAGTAGATCCTATGAGTCACAGGATGTAGGTGAAGAGCTCAAATTAAATTGAGAATTTAAGCATATATTCATTGAACAGAAAGCCAGGAAATTTGAGGTCAAAGTCCTACTCTGACCAATGAGCTGTATGAACTTGAGCAAATCATAAAATCTGAGCCTCTGTTTACAAATCTCTGAAATGAAATGATAACTTTTGTCCTAATGTCCCTTCAGGAAAGGATAAAGGATGAGATGATAAATGTGAGTCTCCTTAAATAACAATAAAAACAAACAAACAAAAAACCTGTAAAATACAGTTTATTCCCAAACAGAAGAAAATCAAAATCACTTCTACTGGGAACTAGAAGAAATCATGAGAGTTCCTGCACAACAACTCCATTTTTCTGGGTGAGGATTAAATTTGGCATTTATTGAATGTGCCCTATATTTCATGAACACGTTTTTAGAATTGAGAAGGAAAAAAGAGGTCAGGTCATCATTCAAATTTTCCTATAGTAACTCATATTCATTCATTCATATGTTTGTGCACTTAGGCCAGAAGCAATAGAAGCAGTCATGCAATTTCCCAACTATTACTGAGCATCTACTATGCTCTAAGATTGTGCTAGCCACTGTGGATACAAGGATAAAGGCAGTCCTGAAATCTCTATCCTGTGACATTACAGCAAAGTTTTTGTTTTGTTTTTTTACAATGAAAGAATGAACCAGACTTGGTTCCTACCCCAAAGTAGTTATAAACCAGTAGAAAAGGAAGTGACCATAAAATAAAATTGAATCATTTTCAGAGGACTCTTTTGAAAGAGCAAGAGGAAGAGATAAATGGATTACGTCAATTCTTCCTTTTTCCTGGATCAGCGTACAGCATTAATATTAACAGACAGGCACACTTTAATAGCTTCTATCTTAAAGTCTCTCTCAAGTCTATTCCTTTTGGCAGGAAAATTCTTACAAGATCTGCCTATGGTCACATATTTGCCCTCTCAAATCAATTCAGTTGGGATTCTCTCTCTACCACCTTATTGAGATGCTTTTTGGCAAAGTTACCAGTGGCCTTCTTCTTGCCAAATTAAGTGGCCACGTGTCTGGTTTTAATCTCATTATCATTTGAAGTAATTAGTCACTTCCTCCTTCTAGAAAGGAGGTTGGTTTCTTTTTGTTAATTTCCGTGATACCATGATCTCCCAATCTTCTATTTTATTGGCCACTACAGATTTGTTTGCAGCCTTCTTACCCTCTTCTAAACTTGTAATGTAGGAATAGACTCAGGAATTTCTCTTGGGCTTCCTTCTCTATATAAACATGGTTTTAATTGTCTGGTCACACTGCCTCCAGTTCATCTCTCTATATATAGTAGATCCATAACTATCTCTATATCTGGATAGTGTATATTTAGTCTATATATCCAACACTGACTTTCTACTATGTTCCAAAACCATGTGTCCAACTGCTTCCTTGACATTTCTATTTCCTTTTCTATTAAGCATGTCAAATTTAACAGCCAAAGCAGACCTCCTGTTTCTATTCCTTCCAAAGCCTGCTCCTGACCCAGATTCCCTATCTCAATACTCAAGTCAGAAACTAGGATTTTCCTTGCTTCTTCTCTTGCCCTTATTCCCCATCCCCATCCCATTAGCATAGCTTTTTTTTTTTTTTTTTTTTTTGTAGTTGTAGTTGGACACAATAACTTTATTTTATTTATTTATATGTGGTGCTGAGGATCGAACCCAGGGCCTTGCATGTGCGAGGTAAGTGCTCTACCGCTGAGCCATAACCCCAGCGCCCCCAAGCACAGCTTTTTGACTCTAGTCCCAGAGCAGAATCTGCACCACGGTCCATCTCTATAGACTCTGTCTCCCTCTCCCCCTTCTCTGCAGACGTATCAGCCTCTGTCCTGTTCCTCTAATGGGCACATTCACTCCTGCCTTTGTACGGCACCTTCTTCTGCTTAGAATGTTTATTCCTCCGATTTAGGTATGATTGACACCCTCTTTTCACCTGGATTCCAAATTAAGTGTCACCTTTTCAGAGAAGTCTTCATGAATCTCTTACTGAAAGTAGTCACTCAAATGCTTGTTGTCTGTCACTCATTCCATTTTAATATTATAAAATATTTATCTATCAAATATGACAAAATGTTACATACAGTATAAAATAGGTAGAATTAATTACTAACTTCAATAGTTTCCTTCGTATTTCTTTTATCAGGTATTTATTTATCGCTTGTCTTCTTATCCTAGAATTTAAGCTCCATAAGGAGGAACTTTGCTTTGCTTGCTTTACTCACTTCTGTATCCTTGGTGCCTAGGAAAGAACATAAGCAAGCTCATATAGATGGGTCCCCTAGATTCTGGGGGTACCCACTTAACCTGAGTAACCACCATATTGGTTGTAATCATCATTTTGCCTGCCCAGTGACCCTGGCATGCATTCTGAACCCTAGTGTATAAACAAAATCATTAAGATAGTTATTGGAGGGGCTGGGGTTGTGGCTCAGCGGTAGAGCACTTGCCTCCCATGTGCAAGGCCCTGAGTTCCATCCTCAGCACCACATAAAAATAAATAAATAAAATAAAGGTATTGTGTCCAACTACAACTAAAAAATATTTAAAAAAAAAAAAAAGATAGTCAGTGGAGCACTCACACCATGCCAAGACGTATTACTTAACTGACATTTGACAGGTTAATAGTTTTTGAGAAAGTCCAGGTACATTCTGGTTGACCACTACCCACCTTTGTTTCACTTAGCATATGTACCCCTTCTTTCTGCCAGGGAGTCCAGGCATCTTGCTCTTTTGTTGTTCCCAAGACGTGCTTCTGTCTATAGGTCCCTAATAAATTATAGCCTGGGCAGTCTTGGACTTGGGCCTGTTTCATGGGTTTCTTGGAACCTTCTGCCTTTGGCAGCCCTAGCCCCCCTCCATCAGGTTTTTCTGAAACATGTAAGTGTATTTCCTGTTGCTGTCTCTCGGTATCCAATACACATTACCACGGATTCTAGCCCTGAGTAGCGCCATTTGCATTTAACTCATTCATCCCTGATTTTATGATTTGTATTTTCTATTTTAAAAATTCAATGATGCTTACATAGATAATGAGGTTAAAATAAAACAAGAAATGAGTAAACGTTTCCAGGATTTTCTTTCTATGCTATAAATCTCTTGGGAGAGTCACAAAAAGTTTTCTTAAATAAGTGTCATTTTATGATCTCCTAATTAGTTCAGGAAAACCTGTTTTGTTGTTCAGCATATCAAACCAAACATAGTGCTCAAATACAAATGTTGCATTTTATAGGTGTTGTGAAAAATGTCACTTGATAAGAAAATACTTCATAATCAAATATTCTAAATGTAAAATCAAAACAATTGAATAGAATTTGACAAGGAATCAGAAATTCCGCTCAGGGCTTCTAACTGCTACTTGTATTTCCTTGATTGTATCAATATTATTTTGCTTCAATCTCTTCCTTTCTTTTGAAATTAAGTTCAATTTTGGGGTTGTTTTTAAGTTAAAACAACTGAAAATGCATATTATATTATTTATTTTATATAATAATATAGAGATGCTTAAATTACATGTGGTAGTAATTGTACATTGTAAATGTGAAATTTTACTTCATATACATTGATTAATGATAAAATGTCTCAGTATTTCTCTATACCTGGAGCTGGACTCAAATAAATTTTTAGACATAGAGTTGTGGTTTTTTTGGTATATATATGTATTTTTTTTATTGGTTGTTCAAAACATTACAAAGCTCTTGACATATCATATTTCATACGTTAGATTCAAGTGGGTTATGAACTCCCATTTTTACCCCAATTACAGATTACAGAATCAATGCAGGCTTGCTTTCTTTCTGTGAAGAAGGTATCTTATGAATTGAAAATAAATATGAAAATTGAATAGGAAGAAAGCAAAAAAAAAGAAAGTTAAAATATATGGATATTTGAATGAATCCTAATATGATAGCATTCCTAGGATTTTATGCACCAATATCTTGTTCCATTTACTTTAAGATTATGAACTCTATAGTCGTACCTTTAAAACACCTATTTTTCTTTTTCATGGAGCGTCAACCTTAGTATTTGAAGCAATCTCAGATACTTGTGTATAGTGGAATGACAAATTCCTGTGTCCTGCTCACCCAATTCTGTGTTCCCATGAGAGACAGTGCTCTTCTTTATAGCCCTTTTCCCATTAAACCAAGTTAGGGCTTCGGGATTCTTCTCAACACAATGCTCTGGATAGCCACCACCTATGGTCAAAGTGTGCAAAAAAAAAAAAAGTTGACACCTGACATCCCTGGTTTAGATGTCAGGTGAAGATTCAATTTCATGGATCTAGATTTAATAAAATAAATATTAGATTGAAGAACAGTTTGTTCTCAAGTCTTGATGACTTTAAAAGACTTGGTAAATAGCCTTTGTTAGTTTTTATCAGTCAGAGACTTCTGACAGGTAGGAAATTGACCTCACTACCTAACTCCAGACTTTCCCATCCCTTACAGGGAAGGCAAGCTTATGCTTTGGCATCTCTTTTGGACTGGTTTACCTTGGAAGGCCCACTCATACCTATGCAGTCTGCAGAATTTTTACCCTCCTCAAGCTCCCTACACACTGGTGCAAAGGGAGCTGGCATCTGGGTATGAATCCTGTCTCTACTTCCTACCAGCAATGGACCTTGCTAAACTTCTCAATGGCTTATTTTTCATTTTTGACATGAGAAAAAGAATACCTACATTGTGGGGTTGTTGTGGGGATTAGAGATAACACATAGAACATGAATGGTATGTCCTAGGTATTTATAAGCTGAGAATTTATCCAGGATCTTTAGCTACAAAAAGAAGCCTAAGAATCAAATTGTCTTGTCCATGAAAAGTGAAGTGTTAAATCCCATCTTTGGGGGCTGCAAGTGTCCACAGATTTCATGAGAATGTCAGTGGGAGGAGAAAGACCGATGTATCATCTGGAAGTGGGGGTGGCACGAAGAGAGGAGAAAAATCCAGAGATGACTCAAGACCCGAAACTGCCACTCTCCATTTAAGTGACTGATGTGCTAGGGTTGTTCTCAGGTTGCTCTAGTAAAATGGTGCTATGAATCATAGATGGGGCCATAGGATGTAGGTGGTGATTTTAGCTTCTGCTTTCTTAGTTTCTATTAAGAGCCAAGGAGAATCGCAAGCTGGAAGCTTTCTCCCAAGTCAGAGCATGTGGAAACAGAACAGTTTGCTGACCCCACCACTCTACCCCCACTCACCCTCACTCACCTAAATGGAAAGGTAGATCATGCTTCTCAGGGAGCCAGTGGTAAAATGCTCTGCCTAGAGGCAAATAGCATGGTTACCTGCTCTGCATAGTGACCATTGGATGCAGCTTGGAGGGGGAAGCAAGATCTCAGTGCCACAGTAGAAAAAGGACCGTGACATTATGACCACAAGGCCCCTGTCACTCTAACACATCTTTTAGGTTAAAAGGACATATACTCCTAACCCAAATGCTCCAATCCTTCTAGCACTTTTTTCATCCACAGGAACCCAACTATCTCATATTCTTAACATTAATATGTTTGTAACAGAAATATTATTAAGTTGAGATGATAAGAGGGTTTTTACTCACTTGTCCAGAAAAACATACCAGAAGCATAAACTATCATCACAGTTCTTGATGATGTGTGATGGATACATATTTCAGAAGCTACAATTTAAAACTGATGCTCTTGGTCATGGAAGGAAGCTCAGGGGTCTCAACAAATGACCTGAGGTATTTTTGTTTGTTTGTTTGTTTTGTTTTGTTTTTTGTTTTTAAATATTTTTTAGTTGTCAATGGACCTTCATTTTATTTATGTATATGAGGTGCTGAGAACCGAACCCAGTGCCTCCACTTGCTAGACAAGCACTCTACCACTGAGCCACAACCACAGCCCATGATGTGAGTTTTAAATGGAGATTTCTCTACCTCTATACCTAAGAGCCTGCTCCTGCTCTATGTAACAGACTGCATATTGCCAAGAGAGACTTCAACAAAGCACACATGCAGAATCAGAATCATTGGTCTTTGACCACATCCACAGATGGCAAGGCCATTTCAGGTTAGCAGGAGTATTGTAGGTCAGGCTCTAGTCCAAAGGGTCAACCAAGGAAAGGGAGCACACACCATATTTCTTCTTATCCTCCTGTGGCTCTGAGCAGGGCAATCTATCATTTTTCTTAGTGTTACATACACTAGCTTGACCTGAGAATGTAAAAATGACAAGCTAAATGGGAGAATCCTGTATGATCATTGATTTTTTTCACAACCAGCCATGACCGAAGACTTAAAAAATGTTTTTCAAATCACAGAGCCATAGATCTGGCAGGAAACTGGAATAAAGGGTCATTCTGCAGAGACTCCATGGCAAGGCTCCAGCTTGATCTTACAGTCCCTTCCCTGTAAGAGATTCTGCACCTGCCTTTGTGACATATTCTGAGGTTTAATGGCTTCTCGGACAAAAGGCACTGCATCACGTCTAAAGGAAGCCTCCTTTACCACAATCAAACCTCCTGGGCCAAGATCCAAGTGTAGATGCAAAAGGGCTACTCACTCTCCTCCATATACCTGTACATATTAGAAGATGTTTCTTTTCTTTTTTTGTTTGTATCTACAACATATTAAAGTGGTTGAGGAAGCTACTCATATGCCCCTTAGCCCATTCCAGTTTTCCTGAATGTCATCATTTTTCATCATTTTGGTTTATGACTCAAAACTAGGAAATAAATATTGATATATTACTATTAACTCAATTCCAGACCTTATTTGAATTTTACCAATTTTTCCCTAAAATTCTCCAGGATCTGGAATACCACATTGCATTTACTTATCACATTTCCTTAGGACCTTCTGCTTTTCTGGTGAGAGTTTCTTAGCTTTTCCTTTACGTTTTTCATGAGCTTGACTTTGACAATTATGAGGAATATCAGTTGCATTTTGTAATGGATTCTCCAAAAGGAGTTGATCTGTTGTTTTTCTCATGATCAGACTGGTTATAGGTTTCAGGAAATAATACCACCGAGAAAAAGTACACTCCTCATCAAATCAGGGTACATGAATGTCATGTGACATTACTGATAACTATAACCTTGGTCACCTGGTTAAGGTGATGTTTGCTAAGTTTCTTCATTATAGATATATTTCCCTTCCCATAGTCAGTATGTCTAGTCCACACTTGGAGAACACCCACCCCATGCCCAAACACACTTCTTTTTAACTCACCTAATTAGTCTAGTTTCAATTTGGTAGGAACTTTCTTTTTTTATTATTAGAGCATTACATTTATACATAGTAGTTGGGTTCATCTCAACAAATTGACACTTCATGAAATTTGATTTCAGTTCACGTCTTCCTACTCCATTTCCCTCTTCTCCTTCTTCTACTCTAGTGATCTTTCTCTTGCTCATCTATTTATTTATTTTTGATTGATTCTTTCTACTAATACAAAAAGGTAAAAATGCTTATATTTATTTATGCACGTAGCATAATTTTTAAAAACTTTATCTCACATTTCCTCTCCATTCCCATCCCTCCTCTCTCCCTCTCAATCTCCTTTTTCTACTCTATTGATCTTTCCTGTATCTTTATGATATCTGATCTCCCCCTCCTTCTTTTCCTTATTTTGCTCTAGCTTCCACATATGAGAGAAAACATTTGACCCTTGATTTTCTGAGTCTGGACTATTTCACTTCTATTTCCATTCTTTTCCCACAGTTCTTCTCTTAAAGGGATATAATACTGTCCTATAGTGTTTCAGTTCATTCAGGTTGTCATAACAAAAATGCCAGAGACTGTGTGGCTTTTAAACAACAGACATTTATTTCTGGAAACTGGAAATTCAAGATCAGAATGTCAACATAATTGGCTTCTGGTGGGGACACTCTTCCAGGCTACAGATCTTCCTTGTCTTATTGTTATCTTGACTTGATAGAAAAAGAGAAAGAGCTCTCTAGGGACTCTTCTCAGGGCATTCATCCCACTCATTAGAGCTCTACCCTCATGATCTTAACTACCTCCCAAAGCCTCCACATTTTAATACCATCATTTTGGGGATTAGGATTTCAACACATGAATTGGGTCAGGGGAACATAAATATTTAATCCATAACATATGGATTTGATCAATAGGATAAACATTTTTTTTAACTTCTGCACATTTCATACTGGTCAATCATTTTTATTCCTGTTATATTATAATACTCCACAATTCCACTGTGGCTATTAGGAATAGACATAGTAAATACTTTTTAATCTGTCTCTTCCAACATATAATGAAAGCCATAGAGAAAGGAAATGATCCTAGATAGATCCTCTAAGAAACAATTTCAGGGAAAAAAAATGAAAACAGCAGAACTGGTTGTAAAATATAAGGGTTATCAATGGAGTATTTTCAGAAACTCTGACACAATGGAAAAATTAAAATGGAATTCAGAGTTCAGAGTGAGTGGCTTCAAGTAGGAGCACAAATATACTCAAGTGGTGGCGTAGGTGACAGAATGACCACAGGGAAAGAAACGGCAGCGTGTGGGCTGATTTTCCGAAGGCATTTCTCTTCTGTGATTGTGCAAACAAAGAAGATTGGATTGGATTAACATGGGGTGGAAGGTTGGCAGTGACAATACAATCCATTAAATCTTTAATAATTTCATGACCACACAGTTTTCAAATTAACTGGAAGATTGTCAGATCTATACTTTTGTTAATACTGTGTTCATCTGGCCCAGGCATGCTTCCTGGCATTTGGGCTGCTAAACCCAAACCCCGGAGACCTTCCTCTACTGGAGGGTTCTGGGATCAATATATTTCGGATACTTTGCATACTATCCACTAGGGATCTGCAAACTTTTTCTGTAAAGCACCAGACAGTAAATATTTTAGGCTTTGTGGGTTACAGATGGTCTCCATTACATAATCTTCTTTATCTTCTTTTTGAACAACACTTTAAAAAGGTGATCAACATCCTTAGCTTGAGGGATACACAAAAGCTGGCCATGAACCACATGAGCCCATGGACAGATAGTTTGCCCTCTCCTGCTACAGACCCTTCCTGAATATTCTAGAATGTGTATGAACTCATTAAAGGCTCTGAAAAGACTGATAGGATAAAAAAATTCTGTTTACCATTTCTAACCAGATTTATCCCAAATTTATCTGACTATGGAACTCTTTTTTTTCCTCTTACCCAAATATCTCACATAATTAGTTTTCTATGGAAAATTCTGGTCTTTTTCTTTGGGAAAGTCTGGCCTTTCACATATAAAGAATATAATAAAGTTTATTCCTACTTGCCCCTACAGAAAAGCTCTCAATGGCTTAAAAACACAAATAGAATAGTACCAGAGACTCTCTGTGGCCTTATAGCAAAATTCCAAAAGTATTAAGCATAAGGCAAAAATTATGAATTTTACTGCATTTTACTGCCTCAAAAGTCTTTCTGTTCAACAAATACCACCTCAGAAAAATTTAATAATTGACTAATATAGTGAAAGAAAATACTTTGCAGTGTTAAAAAACATAAAAAATTAGTATTTCAAGGACATTTGCCAATTAATAAGAAAAAACTGGGACTCCAACAGAAAATGTGCAAATAATATGGATAAGCAATGTACAGAAGGGAAAAATTATAATGGCCAACAAGTACATGAAGATGCCCAACCTTACTGGTAATCATAGGAATGCAAATTGAAAGAAAAATAAAATACCTCTTGTACTATACATGCATAAATTGGAAAATATTGAAAAATTGTACAATAGTATATGGCAAAATGGATTCATTCATGTCCTATTGATGGGAGAAATAATTGGCAAAACTTAATGAAATTCAGTCTGTGCTTACTCACTCTTGAATATGAACCCAGAGAAAAGTATCCACAGATCCAAGAATGACAAATACAAAGAAGTTCATTACAGCATTTTATTTTGAGGTAGGTGGAAATGGAAGGCAAAATACTGCCCATTGCCACAATTTAGCAAGATGAGTTAAAAAAATAAAAAAGGACTGGTGATGTTGCTCAGTGGTAAAGCTCCCGGTACGGGCCACCAAATGCCACAGTCTGGCTGGGCACAATTCAGGAGCCACTTGTCAAAAGAAACAAACTTTATTTTTAGAACCACACACGCCAAACAAAACAGCTCCTCAGGAAAAACCCTCAGAGCCCAACTGCCACCACCGGCTTCTCACAAGCCTCTCAACCTCCCCCACTCCTCCTGCTCTTAAGGCCGATTGGCTGGGTCATGTGGGTGGAGCCCCAAAAAAGTCCCCCAATGAGCAGCTCCATAGTCTAAAAGGGCGGGGAAACAGCCCAATGAGCATCACCACAGAGGAGCCAATCAGTTAGCAGCTAGAAGTTGCTGGGGCCGCTGTGAGCCAATCATCAGCTGGCAGCTGGAAGTTTGCTGGCAGCTGGAAGTTTGCTGGGGCCCCTTCGGCTGTGGCTCTCAACAGCCCATCACTAGGGGAATGGGTAAATAACATATGATAGAAGCTTATCATGGAACACCACACATCAAAATTAGAAGTACATAAAACAACATAGGTAGAACTCTCAAAAGTATTGTTAAGTCAGAAGAAACTAGTAAACAGATCTATAGCATATTGTTGATTATATAAATTTTAAAAATACTCATATCAAAAACAGAGGTGGGGTTTTCAGGGATGAAGGGGGAAAATCATAAATTTTAGCATTCAGCTAGAGATGAATGCTAGTGTGTCATGAATAGAAAAGTGCAATCAACTCAACTCTTGGCAATTGCTGTTAAACTGTGTTAGTGATATCCATGTAAATTCCTGTTACTATTCTACTTTCCCCAAGATTCATCCTCTATCAAAGAGAAAAGTTAAGTTAATCTTATGTCCTCTACCCCAACACTAATCTATTGATCAGCACCCATTTAAAAATGACTTGGTTTAAATATTAAAAAGAATTTTACTTTAAAATACCCATAACATTTACCATTTTAACCATCTTTATACCTTTATTTATTTATTTTTTATGCAGTGGTTGAGGATTAAACCTAGCACTTTGCTAGTGCACTACTGTTAAGCCACAACCACACCCTACCCCCATTTTAACCATTTTTAAGGGTACAGTTCAGTGACATGAAGTACATTGGCATTATTGTGCAACCATCACTACTTTCCATTTCAAGAACTCTTGTCATCTTCACAAACTGGAACTATTCCCATTAAACAACAACTTCCTGCTCCCCTATCTCTCCAGCACCTGGAAACTGTCATTTTATTTCTGTCTCTATGAGTTTCACTTAGATACTTCATATAAATAGAACCATATAATATTTATCACTAGCATAATGTCTTCAAGGTTCAACCAGGTTGTAGAACATGTTGGAATTTCCTTTCTTTATAAGTCTAAATATTATTTCATTATAGATGTGGTGTCTTCTGTACCCCATTTAATTTATCCATTAATTTACCAATGCATATTTGGTTTCCTTGTGTCTTTTGGTTATTATGAATGATGCTGCTATGAACATTGGTGTAAACAAAACTGTTCAAATTTATGCTTTAAATTCTTTCGGGTATCTACTCAAAAGCAGAACTGAAAGATCACAGCATAATTAAAAGTTTAATTTTTTGAGTAACTGCTGTTCTATTGTCTGTAGTAGTTGTCCCATTTTACACGTACACCAGAAATACACAGGGTTCCAATTCCTTTACAGCCTCACCAACACCTGTTATTTTCTGTTTTGCTTTTTTAAAATAGTAGTTGCAAAATGGTTTTGATTTGCATTTCCCTATTGATTTATAATGTTGAGAATCATTTCACATGTTTATAGTCAGTAAGAGATTTTTAATTATAAAATAAATTAAGAAATTCATTTAATTTCTATCTCTGAATAGTTTCTTCCATAGAGTTCTAGACACTGACACATGGGTTTGTGGTCTATGTCATAGGACAAAGATAAAGAAGAAAAAATCCTCAAATACTTTAAGGATGCCTTTAATCCATTCTCATTCATTTTTCTGAGCAATTAATGTGAACCCCATGTCTTCATCAGGGTACACTACCTTCAGTAATAACTGTAAAATCTTAGTGGTTTAATGCAATAAATGTTATTGTTCATTCCATGAGGACTGACAGGGAACTCTCCACACTGCCATTCAGGGTCCGGGCTCCTTCCATCTAGTGGTTCTGCCATCTGGGGAAAGTCCTGGAATCTACTGCTGGATGCTGTACCATCAGCCTATTGTTGAAGAAAACAGAGTGTGGACCAATAGCATCCCTACTCCAAACTTCCTGGACTAGAGATGACACTCATCACTTCCCCTGAGATGCCACTAGTCTTATAGCCCTGCTCAGATGCAAAGGAGCTAAGAAATGTAGCTAAGAAGAAAAGAGCCATGGCTTTTAGTGAAAAACTACCTAGTCTTTGCCACGGCTAATAATAAGAGTTTAAAGGAAAAGAAACTTTTATTTTTGAGGAGTTTTTTCCTTTGTTTGTTTTCATTTTTTTAAAATATAGATCTCCTTACTGCCAAGACTTCAAATTATTTTCTGGTTATAATTCTTAAATTTTGTACCAAAAGAATCTAGTATTTTCAAAGTATACATTATCCTAAATACTTGGAGTGATAATTGTATTAGTGTGGCTCTTGAACTATTCATGTCACATATGTAGACAAAAGATCTCTGAAAAAAGCAGTTCATTTTGAGATGTACTACACTGTATATCAGAATATCTTGAGTGAGCAGAAATAATATGGACAGATTTTCCCAGATGGAGTAGCAGGGTTGAAGCAAATATACCTAATACTCCTCATTCATCCTACATTTGCATATTTTGTATTGATTTCCAATGAGATTGTGACTGTACTCTGTTTATTACAGGATGCTATCAAGTCAGAGTAAATCCCCTACCACAAAATAATCAAGGCAAAAAAAGACAAATGCACACACAAAGAACTTAGCAAAATGGGTTGAATTAGAGCTATTCAGC
The DNA here is from genome assembly GCF_964194105.1 of Spermophilus citellus. Classification (NCBI taxonomy): domain Eukaryota; kingdom Metazoa; phylum Chordata; class Mammalia; order Rodentia; family Sciuridae; genus Spermophilus; species Spermophilus citellus. Next base: position 39,820,521 of record NC_138182.1, on the reverse strand, counting down.
TCATACCGTGAAAAACATATAAAGCGACCACAAGCAGGCTATAAATTGTCCTGAGTTACACAATGGAATGATAAGAGAGATGACCTGGAAAATGTGAGCTGGCAGGGCTGTCTGAGATTGATTAGTTGGCTGCCCTAATGCCCAGGTAATAGGATGCCTTTCAGCTCTGTTCTGCCTATTTTCATCCAGATTTGTTTTCCCTGCTGTCTTAAAAATTAGAAGAGACCCCCCCGCTTCAGTTCTGCAATCATGTAGAAGCTCATTCTGCTCAGAGTGCTTCAAAATACACAAATACCATCTTTTTTTTAACCATGCAAACAACATGCAATGCATTTTCATTTAATGCCACGAACCCACAATCCCACAAAGTACTTACTGAGATGGATTCCAAAACCAAGCAAAATGTCCAGGGTTGGAGAGGAGTAGAGAACAAGAGGCAACACTCCAAAAGATGCAAAAAGAGGAAGCCATGCGCAAGCTATGAAATTTCAGAGAGATGTGCAAGTGAATCCATCTCTATAGTACAGATTTCATAGAAAAACTGGAAAGAAACAATGATTGCAAACCCAGAAAGTGGAGGTCATGGAGGGACCATAAGGCATGATAACATATGTCAGAACCCTTTGGGGAGTAGCCAGGAAACCAAGCAAACAAATTGATTTGGAAGAGATGGCTTGAGAATGGATGTCGCAAAGGTGGTAATGGCAAGGATGAAGGTCAGCTTAGGAGACATATGTATGTATGACTTACAGGACGTCAACAAGCTCCCATATGAAGAATTATACTTCAGGCAGCCTTCTCTAAACCTCCATTTATGTGATCCTCGTTAAATTGCATTTTCTTGGGGAAAACTCTAGACTAATCCAGCCCAGGGCTTTCAAATATAGGTATGTGAGCTGTCGATTCTGATATCTGAGGGAGGCAATACACAGACACTCTACCTACCAGGTTTAAAATTAAATTTGTGGACTAAATAACAAATTTTTTAAAGCCTTGCTCACTTTAAGGCTTGAGGTTCGGCTGAAAAAAAAAATCTCGTTAGGCTATTTATAAATCCAGAAAATTTTATAAAATAAAAACAAGAGGCCTTTCATGGATATTAGATCCTTTCACATGGAACATCCTAAGCATCTGTAACCATGAATCCCATTTACAACTTTAGTTAATAAAATCCCTTTTAACATTTAAACTTCATTAATAAAAAATGTGTTCCATTTCTTTTTAAGCCCTTCCAGAGCCTAAATGGACAGGTTGCAACCAGAGAAAGCAAAGCCTTCCTCAGATACTTAGAGACATTTTTATAAATCAAATGAATCAAAAATTTTAGGTTCTTGGAAACAGCATAATATGGCTTAGAAGCTAAATCCATTTTTTCTTATGCCTTTTTAAAAAACGAGAAACCCAAATTCAAGTGCAAATTTCAAATTGCATGCCCAAGACTGATCTGTCAGTTTCTTGAGTACAGCAAATTCTTTACGATATGTTCTTGAACCATCAGGTGTTCATTAAATGTTTCTACGCTTAACATACATCTTAATACTGTGGTTTTGTAATACCTCATTATTCGTTTTTTTTCTTATATTTCATATTTAGGTGTGCTGATGTTTCTGGCTTAACAGTGCCAGAATAGGATCATTATCTCAGTCAGCCTGAAATTGCTTATTGATTAGAGATGTGAGGCCAGAACGCAGGCCTGGGGAATGAATAAATCCATAGAGATTATTGAAAGACAAAGTGAGCCTTTTTTTGAATAGCTTCTATGACAACGAAGAGTGTCAAATCCCATATTCCTCAGAGGGAGGGGGCTGCTTCTGGTTCAGAGTTATACTCTTACATAATTCTTTCATCCGATAATCTGATGTTTTCAAACCCTTGCCCCAGCTAAGCTAGTTTCTTTTGTACCTAATTGAATTTTAGATTCTTTTCTTATTATTCGAATCATGTAGACCTCAACACTTCCAGGCTTTTTAATGAAATCCGACTGGATTCTGCATACCTCTCACATCTTTCCCACACTGTGTGGTTACAACTATGGCTGATCTAGAGCCACAAGAAAATGCGAGAAATGGGGTGGGCTTTTATGTGGATTCTACCAGTGGTGCCTGACTGAGTGAGGCAAGCCTCGGCCAAAGTTAACATTTTCTCCACAACACCTCCCCATTTGAATGAGAAGCCCTTTCAGACTTCCTTCTTTTCTGTGATTCTGATTCCATAATCTTCTAGTGCACATGCAAAGCCCTATTTTACTGTAAAGAATGGGATCTCAGGACCCAACTTCCAATTACCTGCCTGTCCAAGATCCCAATAAATACCATGCGGTTGACTCAGCTCCAAGGACCCACCACGTGGTAGGCTGAATAACAGCTTCCCAAAGATGTTTAGGTCGTAATCCCCTGAACCCGTGAAGGTATCACCTTATATGGCAAGAAGGACTTTGCATTTGTGATTACATTAAGGATCTCGAATTGGAGATTATCTTGAATTATCTAAGTGGGCTCAGTGTAATTACAACGAGTCCTTACAAGAGGGAGGCAGAAACTGAAAGTCAGAGGAGATATTATAAAGACAGCGGCGAGAGGCTGGAATGATGAGAAGAAGGTGTCTCAAACCAGAGAGTGCACGTAGCCACTAGAAGGTAAAGAAGGCAAGACAGCAGACTCTCCTCTGAAGCCTCTATAGGAAACCAGCCCCGATGACACCTCTGCTTTAGCCCAGGGAAGTTGATTCCAGACTTCTGATAAATGTGTGTCGTTTTGAGCCATTAAATTTACCATCATTTGTTACAGCAGCAATGACCAGGGGCTTCCAGATGGCTATGGTTTTAGTCAGGTCATTTGGCTCCTCCTCAGATCTTGCCTCTGAATATCACAGTGCCCCTGATGGCTAGGTGGCCTCTGTCTGCACTCTGAGGGGGTCATGGCCTATTTGTCCCCATATGCATCTCCTGTGAGCTGCATTTTCCATACCCCCATTACCTGGCTTCCATAAAGTGCATCCCTAAGTAAGAGGACTGGAGGAAGAGAGTCAGGGTATTTCAGATGGGATAGCTCTGAGAGTTACAACATCTCCTCCACAATTCTGGCTCCCACTGGTTGTGATGTCCCTCCTTATCTTGGCTGCCACAGACCAGAGGCCCCTTCCACCTTCCACTGCAATTTTGCCCCTCCTCTCTGTATCCCTCCAGGCAGGGGTGGGGAGGTAGCTGCTTTTTGTGCTGCTCCCTCTATGTTACTTGACCTTCTTCTGCTTACTTTTCCAGTCCTTCTAAATTATCTATTTTTCCATATTAAATTTTCACTGTTGAGAAAGCTCGGGTCATTTCTATATTGCTGCCACAATCAAGTTGTTTTTCTCTGTGTCTTTGATCCGTGAGGGGAAAAAAAACATAGCTCTTCTCTGTCTAATTTTGAGGTCTACCTTAGAGCCTGAGAAGCCCCATACTATCAGTTTTTTTCCATATTCTGTATTCCAGACTCCAAAACATCCTCATTCTGACCCAGAATTTTCCAATCCCTTCTCCTGAGCATCTGCCTTGGAATACGTTTTATTTTTACACCACTTCAACAGGCTTCTTCATACTAATTTACCATTTGTACATTAGTCACTCTGGCTATCTTGAGCCAAAGGAATCTGTTGGAAGGACATAAGGGCTCAAAGAATCACAAGGATGCTGGAGAAATAAGCATTAAATCATTAGAATCATCAGAAAGCAGAGATATGCAGAGCACCAGCTAGCAAGAGCCCAGCCACAGACACACAGCAAAGTGGGTTGCTCAGGCATTGCCCCCGCCCCTGCCCTGAGATGAAGGGCAGGTTTCTCACTTACTTTGTCACCACTTGCTCAAGATTGAAATTCTGAGACAGTAAGTCCAATGGTTGAGCCTAGAGCCTGTGCCCATCCCTGGGGAGAGAGAGGATGGGGATTCCTTTGGGTTTCCTTAAAGGAAAGAATGTGCCCCCTCTGTCATCGGAGGAACACACGTTGGAGAAAGAAAATCCCCATAAACAAAATCAGAAAGGAAATCAGCTGTAGAAAGGAGACCGATGCTAAACTGCCAAAAGCAACAAATGAACTGTCTCTCCTACCCATTATGTTTCAAAATCCATGACTAATCCTTTTGATGTTACCATTCTCATAATCTCACATTTCCATTGTTTCTCGTGAACTCCCCTTTACCTTAGTTCACTTTTAAATCCACATCTTTTGAAGGGATATTATTCTTGGGTTGAATCACCAACAGTTTGGGGTTTTTTCAAATATATTTTTCAAATTAATTTTGTAATCATCAAAATATTGAATGAATGTGAAGTGTGATGATCATCTATTATTATCTCTCCTTTAAGGCAAGTCCAAAGAAGACATTATCTTTCTAGGTGCTGAATTCGTTCCCCAGTTTAGAACATTGGGTTTCCAGTAGACATCTGGGATAAATAAGGAGTTGGATTTTTTTTTCCCTTAAGCTTCTGGTTTACCAATCAACAAAACACGATGTTCTCCACAAAAAAAAAAAAAAAAAAATGCTCTTAAGATGCATGGTATTCCTCCAGGGAGGCAAACAGACTATTCAACAGTCAAATATTTATGAGGTGGGTTCTCACATCACTATTGCTCCACTGCCCATAGGGAAAAGCTTTGAGGCTTATCCTTCTTCGTGGCTCTTCTATACCAGCCTACCTTCCTTCCCAGCAGCCCTCAAGGAGGTAAATATTCACAGTGCCTGATGGTAAACCAACAAAATGTTGGTGCATATGGCTCCCATCAGTGATCAGGTGCTAGGAACAAGTCTGCTGCCTTAACAGTGATTCCCCTTGGATCCTTTTCCTGTTACACAACCTTTGGTACAGGGAAGGGAGTCCACCCGGATGAGTGGTGAAAACAGTGGCAGTCTCCATAGTAGGAATGAGACTCCTGCTTCTCCTTTTTGTGCCACAGTCAGACAAACACAGACTCTGCTCTCAGAATGGCTTCCCTCTTTCTCTGGTGGAGACAGAAAGTAGACCAGCTCATGCTGGCTGCCTGGGATGCATTACGCAATGCTTACCTCTGGACTGCCTGTGGTGAGTCACTATGTCACATGGCTCATGTCCAGACCAGAGAAATCCTTAACAAAAATGCTCAGAGTCAATGATGGAGGAGAAAGCTATTGGCAACTTTCACTCCATCAATGTGAGCTACATCACTAACGTGTCCTCCGTGTTATTTTTGGAAGTGATCTCATCCCTATCTTGTTTGTCTCTGGTTACTTATCTTACTCTAGCATATCTCATAAGAAGACAAAGATGGGTCTCTTTTTGTTGTACCTCATTTGTCTTCCTTAGAATACAGCACAGCATTCACATACCACACACTATTGGTCTATTAAAAAATAGAAGAACAATTCTCTCTGCCTCATAAAGCTCAATAAATACTTGTTGACAAACTGCCAGACCTCATCCAAAAAGAGATGTCGATTATAAAATGATTCCTCTTTATAACAAAATACAAGGGCATTTATTAATTAATTCACTTGTTAAATGTATTGAGGGTCTACTATGCCAGGTGCCTGGCTAGATACAGGGGGAACCACAGTATGCAAAACAAGACATTGTCCCTGTTCTCCAGGAAAAACATCTATCAAATACTTCCTCAGATATGCAAGCTGCCATGGTGGCCAATGTTAGGAGGAGATGAAACATGCTATAAAAGCTTCTATGGGTGGGATTTGATTAGTGCATCAGGAAAGGCTTCCTGAAGCAATGGCACTTGAGTTGAGTACCATCAGAAAGATGAGAAGTCATCTAGCTGAATAGAGGAGAGAGAGCACCCCAGACTAAGAGGAGAGCTTGGGGCACAAGGGAATGTTGGTGGCAAGAACGAAGCACTGGAAGGTCTTGTGTTAACACAGATAGAGTGAGGAGAAGTGGGGTAGGAGGACAGGAGCTCAAAAACCTAGCCAGGTGCCACATTTAGGAATTTTATCTTAAGAACCCTGGATTGGAAGATTCTTTAGGCCCTGGAACAAGACGGTCAGGACGGGGCTTGAGAACGGGTGATATGAAATCTGTGGACACCAAACTGGTCCTCTTACAAGGTTTTTGGAGCATCCAAGTGGACATGAGAACAACACGGACACCACTAACAACAGGATGCCTCTATGTGCCCCTTCTGGTTCTCCTGTGCCTTGGATGCCTTCTGACTCACTTAGAGAATGCCACTGTTTTCACCACTCATTTGTGGGGACCCCATTCCCTTTACCAAAGGGTCATATAACCAAGGGGAATCACTCTTAAGGCAGCAGTATTTATTCTTCCTCCCGATGTGAGACAACAGTTCTGCCACTCAGCAGTCCACATTGCCCAGTGACGAAATTGTTGCCAGAATTTTCTGTGTCTTCATCATGGAACCTAGAAATTCTGTTTATGTCTGTTTAGTGGCTTTCCATTGGCAGGCCTGGCTGTTGCTAACCACAAGCATTTAGAAAGAGTGTTAGTAACATAAAGAGATTTTTGTTTTCAAAGTACCACTTTGGCTCCCACTGATAGAACAGATTAGAAGGGGGCCACATGGGGGCTGAGAGACCATTAAAAGGTGATGGTGGCTTAGACCAGTGTGGAGATGAAAGAGATCAAGGGAACAAACTGAAGGCGTATTCAGGAGATATGTGTAAACAGGACTCAGTGGTGATTACAGATGAGATTCTAAGTTGATGATTCATACAACCAGACGCATTCTTAAGCTCATTAAAAAACTCATAATATTGCCATTCCCAAAGACAGGGGACATGGGAAAAGGACCAGGACCCAATCATGTCCTGAATATGTAAGTCACAAAAATATAAACCTTTTTTTAAAAAATTATCTGATGGTGCTGGGGATTGAACCCAGGCCTCCCACATGCTAGGCAGGTGCTCTAACACCAAGTTATACCCCCAGCTCAAGAAAGATCTTTTAAATTGAAATGTTCTCCATGCTGAGGAGGAACTGTAGCAGTTGTGCCATACATAAAGTGTCTTCCCATAAGGAAAGAATGGGAAGACTCCAGCTTCAGGGAAAGCCACAGGTTATTATTATTTTCCACAGAATATTATTACAACTACAGGATCCAGCACGTACAGAAGTTCTGCAGGTAAGCACAGCAGAGATGCAAAGATGAAAAGAACTTCCCAACTATGCATCATTGATCAATTAAATAATGGTTTGCTTAGAGGCAGAGAAAGAGTAAGTCAGAGAAACCAGAGGACTCTAAGGGATAATAGTTGGTCAGGTTCCACAGAGCAACGGTGCTACTCCAGGGATGGCTGGTAAAGTTCTTATTTTGTGGGGATACATCTCTCTAGCATCGTTGGAGTATGTTTCATCCCCCAAGTTTAGTGACACTGAAGTCACTCCAAACAGAACTCAAAACACAGGGCTTCAGAATGTCTCTGGGGCTGGGTATGATTCTGATCTAAGCAAGGGTGGACCATGTCTTCCTTCTGGCCATTAACTTAAGTTGATGTAGAACTGAAGTACTGGGCATATCCAGCTGGAAATGTCTTAGTAAGCCCAGAGGACTCAAGGGATGATGATGGAGCCTAAAGGGAGGCTGCAAAAATACAGAAAACATGAGGCATTGCTCATGGTCATGGTCTAAGGGGACATTGATACAGTGGCTTAAAGAACACAGACGCTTGCTTCTCTCTTGTGTAACAGTTCCAGGTGATGTTCTAGGCTGGCATGTATCTCTGTTCCAGGAGATCATTCAGAAAACCAAGTTCCTAACATCATCACTCCCTCATCATCTGCTAGGGCTGCCTCCCCCTCCAGTGGTCAGCCAGTACTGGTACTGTGTTTGGCCACAACAACAAACAGAAATTGAAGATCATTTGGGGATGCCAACTTCAACTATTTCTAGCAGGTGTTATCAGCCCCCTTGTTTCTACTAAAATATCAATCAGAGTTGAACTCTTTTTATTCAGTGAATGTGCTCTGATCTTAAATAGCAACCTGAAGCTAAAACTTGGCTTTTACAGAGGGATGCTGAATTGCTCATTTTTAATTAGTCTGCCACATTAGTGCCCATTTGCAGATGACAGATCATTAAGATAGAAACACATCTGTTTATATGTTTGTGTTTGCATATTTGTATGTACAAATGAGAAGTAATAAAGTAAACTTACTGAGAAGCAGAAAGAGTAGCCCTTTTCTCCATTTGGAGACAAACAGTAAAATTCTGTGGGTAGACAAGGTTTCAACATGGGCCACAGGATATAGAAGACAGGTGTTGTTGAGCTAAGTATAGTCCCGGTCTATTCGTGCAGCTATGCCTTTTAACACTACTCATTGCATTGGTCTGATATAAGGGGCAGCCCAATATCTACCACCTGCACAATAAGAGACTGTAATGATGCCATTCATCAGCAGAGTGAGGACTCTAGAGTCATTCTCACAGGAAAAATATATATAAGAGATTTTATTTCTTAATGTAAGCATCAAAGAATGAAATTAAACTAAAATTAAGCTATAGATTACGTGATACTTAAAAAAAAAAACCCACAGGTCATCAGAAGTTGAGAGGAGTAGCCAAGAGAGTAGATGATTGAATTAGAAAACAAAAGGATATTAGCAAATGGGAATGATGGATTAAATTATAATTAAGTCTACTAAGTTGATGTTTCAGAAGAATAAATATAAGGAGTTTCTTTTGCATCAAAAATGAAACTCTGCAAGTATAGGTTGAAGCATATATGGTTCAGCAACAACACAGATAAAAACATTTTAGAATTTTAGATTTAAAGTCAGTATGATATTAACTGTACTAGAATAGTTAGTCTTGGATTCCATTTCTAAAATATGATAACATCCAGCAAAAGGGAGGTAAGTGTTCTGTTCCACTGAAACTACAACAAAACCTAATCATTTTTGAGGCTGGCTTTGAACTCATGATACTCCTGTCTCAGCCTCCTGAGTCACTGGTATTACAGGCATATGCCACCGTGCCTGGCCATGGTACCCATTTTTGAGGAACACCTTAAGCGGGCCTGTTTTAGTTAAGGTAAGTATAAGCTGCTGACACCATGAGATCTGTTGATACAGTGTCTTAAAGAACATAGAAGCTCAGCTCAGGAGGCTGAGGCAGAAGGATTGTAGCTTCAAAGCCAGCCTCAGTAAAAGCAAGGTGCTAAGTAACTCAGTGAAACCCTGTCTCTAAATAAAATACAAAATAGGGCTAGGGATTGGCTCAGTGGTTAAGCGCCCATGGGTTCAATCATGGATAAGGATTGCTCACACATAAGTGCAAGGGGTGGGAGGGGGAGGTTGGGGGTTCTGGTGAAGGTAGTTTAGTGAGGGCAGGCCTACCCAAAGATAGTTCCAGTATCCCAAAGGAAAGGCAGAACAAATGATTTTGTTGGCTAGAGCACAATCTCTACTACAACCTATGAGAAACAGCCATCAGGGGAAGAAAGAGTGCATATCACATTAGGAGCATACTATATCAGAAGAAAATATGAGTATTTCTCATGAAAGTGATTAGACTAGTTCTTTGGGGTCTTTTTTTTTTGGGGGGGGGTGTACTAAGGATTGAACTCAGGAGCATTCGATCACTGAGCCACATCCCCAGCCCTATTTTGTATTTTATTTAGAGACAGGGTCTCACTGAGGTGATTGCTGAGGCTGGCTTTGAACTTGCAGTCCTCCTGCCTCAGCCCCTGGAGCCACTGGGATTACAGGCATGTGCCACCACACCCCGCTAGACTAGTTCTGTGTGTTTCTGGGAGCTCAAACTAAAACATATAGATAAAGGACTTTCTAAAGCAGTTGCCAGAAGAAAGGAGGGCCTCTTTGAAGCAGAAATTCCCTCTTATTCTGAGAAAGGTTAGTGAAAATTGTGTTAGGACTCAGCTATTCCATGGCATTGTTGGGATTGCAAATGACATTAGTCTGATTGCCAGATCCTTGATGTTTCCACCATGTTGCTGCTGCCTCCCAGAAAGAAGGTCAAAACTAAATGAAGTGTTCCTTCTTATTTCCTCCCCCATCGTGAGGCCCCCCTTCTCTAAATCCTTTATCTTATCAGGGCTGACTGCCTGGAAGGGACTGGCTGTTCTGCAGGATTTAGCACAACAGCAAGATAGGATCACTTTAACATCCGGTCCCTTTTCCAGCTCTTTCTACTGGGCCAAATGACTTGATTTGTCACCCACGCTTTTCCTGGCCCAGAGGCACAGTCTCCTCTTCATTCAGAAGCTTCTGCCTGTCTCATTCCTTCCCTAAGGAGGTGGGGCTTCTCCCATGACCCCAGTCCCCACCGTACAGCAACGAATCATTTTCTGCTGTCTGTCACCCACGAGTCGGCTACCTAAACCTTTCCCATCCTAGTTCTGCGTATTGTGGGGGGAAAAAATAAGTGTTGGAATAATTTGAAATTAATTCTTCATCCCTTGTGCATTGAAATGGATGTCAAAAGTGAATTAATCATCAGCGAATCTTCCATCACAGAAAATGTACCCAGATTCCCTCCAAAGACAGGATGACTCACAGAGCACCTGTTTGGTCTCCTTAGTAACTGGCCTCTTAGAAATCCCTCTTGTATTTGCATGCAGGCGAGCACAGCAAATTGACTGGGGGAAGGGAAACAGTCCACAGCACGCAGAATGTCACCTGTGACACTGTTTGCCAGCCATCTCGTGCTTCATGTACTCACTCAGTGTCTCTGTTATAACCTCAGCATCAATTCAGCCGCAGACTCTGGGTCTGGGGATAAGTCTGGAAAATTACTAATGGCCTCAGGGAAGGTTTGGTGACACACAATAGAAATTGATACTGGTGATGCTCTGTACTGCGAAGATGGATTCATCTCTATGTCAGAAATGTTTCTTTCTTGACTTTCATCTTTGCTGCAGTTAGAGGGAGACACACAACTCTATCAATAGACAGAGGAGGACGGGGTGGAAGGAAGAGGTTCAGTTAAACCACTTACCCAGCTTTACCACAGGAAATAATGTTCTCAGAATCGGGTTTTATGTGGTTCTGTGTGGTTTTGTGTCTCTCTCTCTCTCTCTCTCTCTCTCTCTCTCTCTCTCTCTGTCTCTCTCTCTCTCTTACAAAGCCTTCCCTCTCTGGCATTGTGGTAAATAATAATGAAAATAATAATAAAAGAAGTTTTAGATCAAGAGTGAGAGACCCATGTTGCCGTATGTTCTCAGCCACTAAGAGTCTTGTGCCTGTGAGCAAATTGCTTAGCTTCTCTGGGTTTCCTCCCAGCACTGAGGGGCTTCAACCCGATGATGCTATTACCCCTTTCAGTTATGATATTTAGACTCCATTTCCTTGATCATACTGAGTTTAAAAGCTGTAGTTAGCTAAACTCTTACATTTACTGGGTCAAAGCTTATACAAAATGAAAGGTTAACATTTCCTCCTCTTTATTTTTACAAATGATGCCCCTAGCGGTTTCTTGCCCAAGAATCACATAAAATTCAAGTATTTTCACATTGTTGGTTTTTGGTTTCTATTTGTATCATAATTCAACATGCTATTATTACAGCTGTACATGACTTGTTATGAAAAATAGTACCAGTTCGCTGCCTGCCTTTCTTCTTCTACTTCCCAAAGGCAGGTACTTTAAAACATGTTTTTAACTCTTTTTTTTTCTGTTTGTTATTTACCTCAATATCTGTAAATATTGTCTCAGCTTTAGTTTTCACCTCAACCACAAAACATAAATTTTTCACCTCCCACCCTTCTCCTGGGTAGTTATAATTTTGTCTAGATCAGTAACAAAATTTTATTTATTTGACATAAATATTATTCACAGTTGAGCTATGTAGTATAGTGTGCTTTTTTTTTCTGTTTCCTTTTCTGAGAGTTAATAATTGTTGTATTTTTATTTTGCATAATTTTCTACGAATAATCACAACTTCAATCCAAACTCCCTATAATTGTGTCTGTGTTATGTTTAAACATTTTTGGGTGCAGTACAAATTTTATCTTCTTGAAGAAATATCTCCCATTACCTCCTGATCTGCTACAGTCTGGATCAGTTTTTCTCAAGGCCTGCTATCCAGTGTCAACTTGACCTCTCCATTGACCATTCTCCTTGGAACATCCTCACCTCCAGTTTTTTTGCTGGATCTTCAATTTCTTGGATCCTACATTTCCTTCCTTGGCTTAATTCCTAATTTTGGCAGAACACTCTCTCCAGTAAATTCCTAAGGAATTTCATATCCAAAATATTTTTATTCTATCCTCATAGATAGTTGATAGATCTTCTAGGTACGGAATTCTAAATAGAAAATTATTTTTTTTCCTACAGAATTGTGAAGGCATTTGTGCATATTAACGGGGCTCCGTGTCATGGTTGAGATGGGTACTGCTTTTTTAATTACTTGTGAAGGAATGTCATCCGATTTTATGCAGAGGTTGATAGGGCCTCTAAGAGATCACTTAGGCTTCTGTGTATATCACATTTGCTCATTTGCATCTTTTCCTATGCCTGCCACTAACTGCTTGTTGGCCTTAGGAATATTGAATAAATCCCTCTAAGCTTCATTTACAATGAAAACATGACTGACACTCAGAGTACTACTCTCACAGTGATGTCAGATGGAATGAAATAACAAGCATGCCCTGTGGAAGCATTTGCTGGATAAATGGTATCTGGACGCTCACATAAATCTGGTGGGATTTCTCCCCTAACACTCCCCCCACCAGTTGTCTTCACAAAAGCCTTAATAATAAAATAATAGGGCTGGGGATGTGGCTCAAGCGGTAGCGCGCTCGCCTGGCATGCGTGCGGCCCGGGTTCGATCCTCAGCACCACATACCAACAAAGATGTTGTGTCCGCTGAGAACTAAAAAATAAATATTAAAAATTCTCTCTCTCTCTCTCTCTCTCTCTCTCTCTCTCTCTCTCTCTCTCTCTCCTCTCTCACTCTCTCTTTAAAAAAAAAATAATAAAATAATAAGTAGCTGATGGTAATGATTTCTGAAGAAAGTTTTCTTTGAGCATCTATTAAGAGGACTAAAGTAGGATGGTTCATGCTTTATACATTGTTTTAATATATGCAAATAACAATACCCAAAATCATGTTTGTTGAAAGAATATTTGATAAGAAGGCAAACATCTATCTTTCTTTTTTCCCCGAAGCATTTGAAATTATGAAAAAATTTAAAAGATTTTTTAAGGGAATAAAAGAGGAATAAATGTGTAAAGTCCATGGAAGACAGGACATACCAGCAGTGGCCCAGAGTGTTAACTCCTGGAAAGGAGAAATTGCAGCTACAATAGCAATGTTAGAACACTTAAGGGATTACTATATGCTACAGTTTGGATAAGTGTCCTCCAAAGACCTATGTGTTAAAGGTTTGATCAACAGTCATTGGGAGGTGATAGACTCCTTGAGATGGGGCCTGGTGGAAGGAAGTTAGGCTGGGTGCGATGGTGCATGCCTGTAATCTAGCTGCTCCAGAGGCTGAAGCAGGAGGATCTCGATTTCAAAGCCAGCCTCAGCAAAAAGCAACATGCTAAGCAGCTCAGTGAGACCCTGTCTCTAAATAAAATACAAAAAAATGGGGTTGGGGATGTCACTCAGTGGTCAAGTGCACTCGAATGAGCATTGGGATCTCAGGGCCCTCTTCTCTCCCCCATCCCACTTCTTGGCTGCCATGAAGTGAGGAGCTTCTTCTACCACATGTTCTACCATGATGCACTGCCTTCCCACAAACCTAGAAGCAAAAGACCAAGCAACCATGGGCTGAAAGCTTCAAAACTGTGACCCTCAAATAAAACTTTCTTCTTTTTAAGTTTATTATCTCAAGTATTTGGTTAGAATAATGCAAAGCAAATTAGCACAGTATAATTATGCCGAAAAAGTTGAAAATATAAATGCTTTTTTGAAAAAAAAACCACAAATTAACTGAATTTACATATGAGGAAATATTGAACCCAAATAAATTGATAAATTTAAAGAAATCAAACTGGTAATGAATAACTCACACCCACTACCCCTTTTATTTCTGGCTTCTGTGTTTAACATTATATTTGAGAGATTTTTCCATGATGACTATAACAGTAAATTGTTATTTTCATTGACGCATAGTATACATTTTATGAATATACTCAAACCTCTTTTTCCATGATCCTATTGAGGATATTGGATTGTTTACAGCTTGGGGCTCTTATTTTATTCCTGAATTGAACATTCTTGGTACCAATATCTGATATCTTAAAGATACATATGTGCATTTATGTTGGTATAATTTCAGTAGTGGAGTTAGAGTAAACATAGGTGCAATTTTAACAGATTCTAGTTAACAGTTTTCTGAAGAGGTATACCAGCTTCTATTTTTACCAGCGGTGTATGTGATTCCTGTTTTTTCACATCTTTCTCAACACTTGGCATTATCAGATTCAAAACTTCAAGCATTCTGGTGAGTATGTAATGTGATCTTACTATGACTCTGATTTGCATTTACCTGATAACAAGTGATGTTGGGCACATTTTCATATACCCATCCTCTGTGCTGAAGTACCTGCTCAAAAATTTTGTCCATTTACAAATATGTAAAAAAAAAAAAGTTCAACATCTTTAGCAATAATGGAAACGCAAATCAAAACTACACTGAGATTTCATCACACTCCAGTCAGAATAGCAATTTTAAGAATACAAATAATAATAAATGCTGGTGAGGATGTGGGGAAAAGGTACACTCTGTTGGTGGGACTGCAGATTTGTATAACCACTTTGGAAAGCAGTATGGAGATTCCTCAAAAAACTAGTAATGGAACCATCATATGACTGAGCTCTCTCCTCAGTATTTATCCAAAAGAACTAAAATCAGCATACAAGAGCAAAACTGCTACATCATTGTTTATAGGAGCATACCCACAATAGCTAAGATATGGAACAAGCCCATATGAATGGATTAAGAAAATGTGCTATATATACAATGGAGTTTTACTTAGCCAAAAAGAAAAATGAAATTATGCCATTTTCTCTTAAATGGATGGAACTGGAACACATTGTGCTCAACGAAATACAGACTCAGAAAATCAAATGTTCTCTATCATTATGTGAAAGCTAGATTAAAGTTAGAGGGGAGAAGTAGGCAGGGTCAGATATCATAAAGAGACAGAGAGAAGATCGGTAGAGTAAGAGATTAAAAGGGAGGAATGGAAAAAATGAGGAAACGCAGAAGGCATTTGACAAAATTATGCTACATGCATTTATAAATATACTACAGTGAATTCTACCTTCACGTATATCTATAAATCACCAATTAAAAATATATAAATGAATACAAGGTAGACCAGTAGAATAGAAGAAAGAGAATGGGGGAGGGGAAAAGGGAGGGAAAAGGAAGATACTGGGGACTGAAATGGAATAAATTTAATTTCAGGCATGTATAATTATATCAAAACTAACTCAACTATTACATACAACTATAATGCACCAATAAAAGCAAAAAAAATTGTCTATTTTTGAAGAGAGGAAAATCAACCAATGGGTACTTTTTCTTTCTTTAGTTGGATACAAATTATCACTATGGTGACTATGTTGCCCAGGTTGGCCACAAACTCATCATCCTTCTGCCTCAGCCTCCTGAGTAACTGGAATTACAGGCACACATCACCAGCCAATAACTATCTTTTCTTACTGATTTATAAGACTATTATATTATATTATATGTAAGTATTACAAATGTCTCTCTCTGAGGTTGAATTTTTTATTCTTATCTTTTAAAATAAAGTTCTTAATTTTAAGAAAGCCCAATTCATCATTTTTTTCATAGTACTAATACTTTTGGTACACGATGCAAGATATCTTTGAATATGGGGGTAAATCTCCAAAATAGTCATCTTTATGGTTTTTTCTGTGCTCAATCATATTGTTTGAAAATTGATGATATTATTCTTTTTTTATTGGTTGTTCACAACATTACAAAGCTCTTGACATATCATATTTCATACATTAGATTGAAGTGGGTTATGAACCCCCAATTTTACCCCAAATGCAGATTGCAGAATCACGTCGGTTACACATCCACAATTTTAAATAATGACCTATTAGTAATTGTTGTATTCTGCTACGTTTCCTATCCCCTACTATCCCCCCTCCCCTCCCCTCCCATCTTCTCTCTCTACCCCATCTACTGTAATTCATTTCTCTCCTTGTTTATTTTCCCATTCCCCTCACAAAATCTTATATGTAATTTTGTATAGCAATGAGGGTCTCCCTTCATTTCCATGCAATTTCCCTTTTCTTTCCCTTTCCCTCCCATCTCATGTGTCTGTTTAATATTAATCTTTTCTTCCTGCTCTTCCTCCCTTCTCTGTTCATAGTTGCTCTCATTATATCAAAGAATACATTTGGTATTTGTTTTTTAGGAATTGGCTAGCTTCACTAAGCATAATCTGCTCTAGTGCCATCCATTTCCCTGCAAATTCCATGATTTTGTCATTTTTTATTGCTGCATAGTACTCCATTGTGTATAGATGCCACATTTTTTTATCCATTCATCTATTGAAGGGCATCTGGGTTGGTTCCACAGTCTAGCTATTGTGAATTGTGCTGCTATGAACATCGATGTGGCAGTATCCCTGTAGCATGCTCTTTTAAGGTCTTCAGGGAATAGTCCGAGAAGGGCAATAGCAGGGTCAAATGGTAGTTCCATTCCCAGCTTTCCCAGGAATCTCCAAACTGCTTTCCAAATTGGCTGCACCAATTTGCAGTCCCACCAGCAATGTACAAGTGTACCCTTTTCCCCACATCCTCGCCAGCACTTGTTGTTGTTTGACTTCATAATGGCTGCCAATCTTACTGGAGTGAGATGGTATCTTAGGGTGGTTTTGATTTGCATTTCTCTGACTGCTAGAGATGGTGAGCATTTTTTCATGTACTTGTTGATTGATTGTATGTCCTCCTCTGAGAAGTGTCTGTTCAGGTCCTTGGCCCATTTGTTGATTGGGTTATTTGGTATCTTATTGTCTAATTTTTTGAGTTCTTTGTATACTCTGGATATTAGGGCTCTATCTGAAGTGTGAGGAGTAAAAATTTGTTCCCAGGATGTAGGCTCTCTATTTACCTCTCTTATTGTTTCTCTTGCTGAGAAAAAACTTTTTAGTTTAAGTAAGTCCCATTTGTTGATTCTTGTTATTAACTCTTGTGCTATGGGTGTCCTATTAAGGAATTTGGAGCCCGACCCCACAATATGTAGATCGGAGCCAACTTTTTCTTCTATCAGACGCAGAGTCTCTGATTTGATATCAAGCTCCTTGATCCATTTTGAGTTAACTTTTGTGCATGGCGAGAGAAAGGGATTCAGTTTCATTTTGTTGCATATGAATTTCCAGTTTTCCCAACACCATTTGTTGAAGATGCTATCCTTCCTCCATTGCATGCTTTTAGCCCCTTTATCAAATATAAGATAGTTGTAAATTTGGGGAATAGTCTCTGTGTCCTCTATTCTATACCATTGGTCCACCCGCCTGTTTTGGTACCAGTACCATGCTGTTTTTGTCACTATTGCTCTGTAATATAGTTTGAAAACTGGTATCGCTATACCGCCTGATTTATACTTCCTGCTTAGAATTGCTTTTGCTATTCTGGGTCTTTTATTTTTCCATATGAATTTCATGATTGCTTTCTCTATTTCTACAAGAAATGCCGCTGGGATTTTGATTGGCATTGCATTAAACCTATAGAGAACTTTTGGTAATATCGCCATTTTGATGATGTTAGTCCATGAACAGGGTATATTTTTCCATCTTCAAAGATCTTCTTCTACTTCTCTCTTTAGGGTTCTGTAGTTTTCATTGTATAAATCTTTCACCTCTTTTGTTAGGTTGATTCCCAAGTATTTTATTTTTTTTTGAGGATATTGTGAATGGAGTGTTTTTCCTCAATTCCATTTCAGAAGTTTTGTCGCTGATATACAGAAATGCCTTTGATTTATGCGTGTTGATTTTATATCCTGGCACTTTGCTGAATTCATTTATTAGTTCTAGTAGTTTCTTTGTAGACCCTTTGGGTCTTCTAGGTATAGAATCATGTCATCTGCAAATAGTGATAATTTAAGTTCTTCTTTTCCTATTTTTATGCCTTTAATTTCTTTCGTTTGTCTAATTGCTCTGGCCAGTGTTTCGAGAAATATATTGAATAGAATTGGTGATAGAGGGCATCCCTGTCTTGTTCCAGATTTTAGAGGGAATGCCTTTAACTTTTGTCCATTCAGAATGATGCTAGCCTGAGGCTTAGCATAGATAGCTTTTACAATGTCAAGGTAAGTTCCTGTTATCCCTAGTTTTTCTAATGTTTTGAACATAAAGGGATACTGTACTTTGTCGAATGCTTTCTCTGCGTCTATCGAGATGATCATATGGTTCTTATTTTTAAGTCTATTGATGTGGTGAATAACATTTATTGATTTCCGTATATTGGACCATCCTTGCATCCCAGGGATGAATCCTACTTGATCATGGTGCACATTTTTTTTGATGTGTTTTTGTATTCGATTCGCCAGAATTTTAATGAGGATTTTTGCATCTAGGTTCATTAGAGATATTGGTCTGTAGTTTTCTTTCTTTGAAGTGTCTTTGTCTGGTTTTGGTATCAGGGTGATGTTGGCCTCATAGAATGAATTTGGAAGAGCTCCCTCTTTTTCTATTTCCTGAAATAACTTGAAAAGTATTGGTATTAATTCTTCTTTAAAGGTTTTGTAAAACTCTGCTGTATACCCATCCGGTCCTGGGCTTTTCTTGGTTGGTAGTCTTTTGATGGCTTCTTGAATTTCATCCATTGATATTGGTCTGTTCAAATTGTGTGTATCCTCCTGACTCAATCGGGGTAAATCATATGACTTAAGAAATTTATCGATGTCTTCACTATCTTCTATTTTATTGGAATATAGGTTTTCAAAATAATTTCTAATTGTCTTCTGTATTTCTGTAGCATCTGTTGTGATATTGCCTATTTTTATCCCGTATGTTAGTAATTTGAGTTCTCTCTCTTCTTCTCTTCGTTAGCATGGCTAAAGGTCTGTCGATCTTATTTATTTTTTCGAAGAACCAACTTTTAGTTTTGTTAATTTTTTCAATAGTTTCTTTTGTTTCAATTCCATTGATTTCCGCTCTGATTTTAATTATTTCTTGCCTTCTGCTACATTTGCTGTTGTTTTGCTCTTCCTTTTCTAGGGCTTTGAGATGAAGTGTGAGCTCATTTATTTGTTGTTTTTTTCTTTTTTTGAGGAATGACCACCAGGCGATGAATTTTCCTCTTAAAACTGCTTTCATTGTGTCCCATAGATTCCGATATGTTGTGTCTGTATTTTCATTTATCTCTAAGAATTTTTTGATTTCCTCCTTTATGTCTTCTGTAACCCATTGATCATTCAGTAACATATTGTTCATTTTCCATGTGATGTAGGATTTTTCCTTCCTTCTTTTATCATTGATTTCCAGTTTCATTCCATTATGATCAGATAAAATGCAAGGTATTATCTCCACCCCTTTATATTTACTGAGGGTTGCCCTATGGCGTAATATATGGTCTATTTTTGAGAAGGATCCATGTGCTGCTGAGAAAAAAATATATCCATTTGATGATGATTGATATATTCTATATATGTCAGTTAGTCTAGGTTATTGATTGTGATATTGAGTTCTATAGTTTCTTTATTCAACTTTTGTTTGGAGGATCTGTCCAATGGTGAGAGAGGTGTGTTGAAGTCACCTATAATTATTGTGTTGTGGTCTATTTGATTCTTGAACTTGAGGAGAATTTGTTTTATGAATGTCGCAGCACCATTATTTGGTGCATAAATATTGATAATTGTTATGTCTTGTTGGTGATTGGTTCCTTTTAACAGTATATAATGTCCTTCTTTATCCATATTGATTAACTTAGTCTTGAAGTCGATTTTATTTGATATGGGGATGGCCACCCCTGCTTGCTTACGAGGACCGTGTGCGTGGTATATTTTTTCCCATCCTTTCACCTTCAGCCTGTGTATGTCTTTTCCAATCAGATGTGTCTCCTGGAGGCAGCATATTGTTGGATTTATTTTTTTAATCCATGATACCAGCCTATGTCGCTTTATTGGAGAGTTTAAGCCATTAACATTCAGAGTTACTATAGATATATGGTTTGTACTTCCATCCATGTTTGATTATTTATCCTTTTTTTAAAAATATTTTGTTTGTTTCTCCATGATTATCTTTCCCCTCACCCTCTGTCTTTACCGAGGCACTTCCCACTGATGGTTTTGGTTATTGTTTTTCATTTCTTCCTCGTGTAGTATTTTGCTCAAAATGCTTTGCAATGCTGGTTTTCTGGCTGCAAATTCTTTTAACTTTTGTTTATCATGAAAGATTTTTATTTCGTTGTCATACCTGAACCTTAATTTTGCTGGATACAGAATTCTTGGTTGGCATCCATTGTCTTTCAGTGTTTGAAATACATTGTTCCATGACCTTCCTGCTTTCAGTGTCTGTGATGAAAAATCCGTTGTTAACCTTATTGGTTTACCCCTGAATGTAATCTGTCTCCTTTCTCTTGTAGCTTTTAATATTTTCTCTTTGTTCTGTATATTGGATATCTTCATAACAATGTGTCTTGGCGTTGGTCTAAACTGTGATTTTGTGTGCTCGGTGTCCTGTATGCATCTTCAATTTGTATATCTGTTTCCTTTTTTATTTCTGGAATGTTTTCTGTAATTATTTCATTCAGCAGGTTACTCATTCCCTTGGTTTGAATCTCTGTACCTTCTTCTATCCCGATGACTCGTAAGTTTGGTTTTTTTATATTATCCCATAACTCTTGGATATTTTTTCGTGATTTTTCACCAGCCTTTCTGAGTTGGCTAGACTCTTTTCAAGATGATATATTTTGTCTTTATTATCTGACGTTCTGGCTTCTACTTGCTCCACTCTGTTAGTGATACTCTCAATTGAGTTTTTAATTTGGTTTATCGTTTCCTTCATTTCTAGAGTTATTGTTTGATTATTTTTTATAATCTCTATCTCCTGATAAAGATGCTTAACTTCTTCTTTTATCTGTTTATGTAATTCATTCTCAATGTGTTCTTTCGCTGCTTGAATTTGCTGTCTTGTATCCTCTTTAAGGTTCCATTCCATCTGTCTAAGGTGTTCCTTGAGTTCTTTATATGACCATTTTTCTGATGCCTCTAGGTCCTCCTGAATATTTAGGCTGTCCTGCATTGTTTGTACTCCTTTTCTTCCTTGCTTTTTGAAGCTGCTCATGTTACTTCTTGTTCTGTTTGACTGCTGAGTTACTGTTTACTCCTATAAATTTATTTGATGCTTGGGAGGAAAGGTATTAGAAGGGAAGGGAAGAAATCACTAAAGAGAATGAGAGTAAGCAGGTAGAATTCAAGGAAGGGGGAATAACAAAATTGAAAAGAAATGAAAAGACAAAAGAAGAAAAAAATAGGAAATAAAAAAGAAAAAAAATTTAAAAAATAATAATAAAAAATTAACATTAAATTAGAAGAAAAAAAATTAAAAAAAAATTTAGAAAACAACAAGAAAGAAAAATGAAAATGAAAGAAAAAACCCAAATCAAAAAAAAAGAGAAAAAAAACTAATAGATGCAGTCTTAGAGTTTGATTAACTTCTCTTCCAGTAGGTGGCACTGTGCTCACCAGGCCAAGTTTCTCCTTTCAATACGCGGGAACCAATCACTGTGCAGCAGCTCCTCCTCCCAGACTGGGCGAGTCTCCAATCCTGAGTGCCTAGGGCCTCCTCTTGTGTCTAGTCACTTCCCCACTTTTCCTCTAGCCAGGCCCCTCTCACGGGTGCCGCTCACCACAATACTGGCTACACGCCATGTCTGCTGCTCCCGGGAGCCCTGTTTTCATGAACAACTGGGCACACTCTCCCAGTTTGCCATTCCCTCAGACCCTAAGTTTGTAGAGCTTGGGGCTGAGAATCCTCAGCGAATTTTACTTGCCCTCCGGTAGCCACGCCCCCGGTAGCTGGTGCAAGAGACCTCAGCTGTCAGCACTGGTGGGAGCGGTAGTTCCGCGCCGAGGGTCCCGCTCCACCTCAGATTCCCTCGGTCTGGCTATCGTGCTCACGGAGAGCTGGGAGGGGCCCTTACGGGAGAGCTGCTAGGGGCCCTTAAGGTTTTCCCGATGTGTGGAGGGGGAAGGCTAGGGAATTACACACCTGTAGCCGCAGGTTTCAATGAAGTTATCTCCTCTGCCGCAGTCTGATGACATCAGTTCTCTGCCATGGTGGTATCTCTTGCAAATGGCGACAGTTCGTTTCCCTTTGCCGGGCGACCAATGCAACGGGTGGGTCCTTACTGTCTCTCCCAAGCCCCGTTTCAAACCTGTGGCCACTACCTATGAAGGCTCGGTAGGCATTTACCTCCGTAGGATGAGAAGGGCTGACCAGTTGTTTCAGCCGGATGGATTAGTGCTGAGTCACAGCTGTTTGTCTGCGGGAAGCAGGCTAACTGGAGCTTGAATTCAGCCGATCCGGGCTCAGTGTGTGTTCTGAGAGGCCCAGACTGTTCGCCCCAGATCCACGTCAGCTCAGCATTGCCTAGTGATCCAGTGAAAATCCACAAGTCACCACGTTTTGCCCGGAATTACATGGGCCACCCTTCTCCATGGAAGCACAGAGTGGGACCATGTAAGTGTCTCTCAGAACAGGAATACAAGTTTTGCTATGCTTCATATCCTGTTGGCAGTCTGCATTTCGATATGGTCGGAGTGCAGACCGCCTCTCAGTTACAGCCAGCGGGTGACTTCGGGGGCTTCCTGAGGTCTTCTCCCTGGTTGCCTGCTTTGCAGCTACTCCCTCTTAACCCCAACCCCAGCCTGCAGCTCCAAACCAGTTAAGAAGGGCAAAGGCCCAGGAGACCAGAGTTCCTAAGGGGTTGGCTGTTGACGAGGAGAGGAGGAAGAGGAGGATCCCGAGCCTGGTTTCCCCGGGAATACTGGAGTGTTGGAAGCTGGGGTGGGGGTGGGGAGAGGTGGGAAAAAACAGTGACAGGGTTTGGGGTCTTGTTGAAATGCCACGACAGGAATTTGGGTAATCTCCTGAATTTCAGAAGGAAATGCCGATGATATTATTCTTTCCATTCCCATCTTTCTGATACATCTTTGTTTTTTGTCTTGTTTCATGACCTAAAACCTCCAGTACAATGTTGATTAGAACTGGGGACAACAGACAGCATTCTCTTATTACTCATTTCGGAAGGAAATCTTTTGCATTTATCCATTAAGCATAATGTCTGCTAAAGGTTTATGCAAAAACTTTTTTACTTGAGATTTAAATTGTCTCCTGTTTCTTTCTATAATTCCTTTAAGTGCTAAACTTAAATATTTTTCCTGAGTCTATTGAAATGATCATATAATTTTTCCTTCTTATTTTGTTAAGGTAGAAAATTACATTGATCAATTTTTCTAATATTAAACAAACTTGCATTCCTGGAATAAACTCTCAATAAACTCATGATATATCATTTATTTAGCTGCTGAATTCTATTTGTAAATATTTCATGATTTTTGTATCTGTCTCTATGAATGCGACTTTTTTTTTCTTCTATTTTTATCAGATTTTATATCAAAGGATATCTTAGGATATTGGCTTTTATAGTCCTGGTTGTCTTGATTTTTCTGTGATACACTAAAATAACTGGATTTTTAAAAAATGCTAGTTGGCTTTTATAATTACTCTCCAGGGAGGGTTTGTGTGATACAAGCTGTGCATTTACAGCAAGAAGCAAAACATTTTACAAACCTGATGAACAAACAAAACATAATTTCTAACCTTAATTAACCTTCTGACCTGTTTCAGTTCCTTAAAAATTCTTGGGTTACCAAAAGTACAGTTTTGACTTTTAGTGTCATTTAATGGCCTCATCTGTTAAAACAGTTGTAGGAAAATAAATGAAGTTTAATTACAGTCATAATATTTTGCCTCATTAAAATGAAGGATGTTCACTTTAAAAGGGTGTTAAATAAATTCCCTGGATCTGGTTAAAGAGTTTGAGATGCATTTGACAGTGAAATATATGGTGAGATTAATATATAGTTGATATAAATATGAAAGGAGGCTGGAGTAATGCTGAGACAATCCTTCCATTTGGTGAACTCCTACTATGTGCTAGGTGCTTTCCTTGGGGCTTTGCTGGCATTATCTCACTTAATCCCTGCAAACATAATGGCATGTTTTTATCCTCATTTTATAAAAGAGGACTTCAGGGCTCAGTAGGAATAAATAACTTCCCAAACATCTCACAGATGGTATGAAAAATGTGAATCGAGCTGTTTGATTCTAGAACCCAAGCTCTTTCTACTAAACCAGACTAAGATAAAACAGAAAACAAAACAGAACAAAACACAGGTGCTCTTCTCAGTAAACTCTGGATTCTTTACTAGTAAACCCTGCTAAAGGGGTACTGAGAAGGAAGAGTTTAGTTACATGTTTATGGTTTGTTGGGTGAGGATTTTATTTTGGGTGTGTATTTCCTCTGTCTCTGGAGTTCTTGGTATATTCTCTAATAAAAACATTTCCTGTTTACTACTGACTGGGCTAACATCCAATACCCAAGCAATATGAACAAATTCCAACATTTATCTATCTGATGTATAGTTAGAGTCTGTATGTGCCAATTTAGGCCCAGTCCTGGGTTAGATCTGCATTTCCTTTATAGGACATACTAGTTCTCCATGATATTGATAGAATTATTCAGGGAAAAAATTCTAGGGTGCTGTGTCACTGTTAAATACGTTTAATAAACTCTGAATTAAGCTAAGTTAAATAAGTATATTTATCTTAGACTTTCCTAAACCTTAAAATATTAATATGTACTATGAATTGTCAAGAAAAGTTAAATATATGTGTTTTTCAAACTTTTTTGGCTCTGAGCACTTTGCTGGAGGATCAACTTCTTGAATGGGTGTTATGTAGACCATATGTGTGTGTGTGTGTGTGTGTGTGTGTGTGTGTGTGTGTGTGTGTGATGCTGGGGATTGAACCCAGGGCCTTGTGCATGTGAGGCAAGCACTCTACCAACTCAGCTATATCCCCAGCTCCTAGACCATATTTTGATGAGTTAGATGCTTTAGTTCAATTAGTTGTAGAGCAACACACTGCCTCACTGGTCACAGTTGGGAGATATTAAAAGTGGCATAGACCCCACCACAAAAAGTTTGGCATGGAATCTGGTGACTTCCTGAAGAGGATCCCTGTAGAAGGGATCCCTTTGTGGGAAAGAAGTTGGACAAGAGGAACTCTAACTTTCTTCCCATTCTAAGTTTCTTTGTTTCTGTGAAAAGCATAATTACTTTTAGGAAAAAAATTGTGTGTCATGTTGTGACCTATAATAAGAAATATATATTTAGTCTTCATTCTGTTTCTTGGCTTACAGCATCGAAAACCCTTGGGATCTCCACAGTGATAAGGGACTTATATGCTACTGAATTGACTGGTGCCTGGAGGCTCCTGAATGGCCTCAGCATGGGGGAAGTGGGTGGGCCAGTTGCTAGGGAAATTAACCACGTGATTAGAGGATTGGAACTTTCAGTCCTATACCCTAGGTCTCCCAGGAGAGAAGTGGGATCGTATTAGTCCGTTTTCTGTTGCTATAACAAAATACCTGAGATATTCATTCAGCTCACAGTTTTGAAAGGCTGAAATTTCAAAATGGGATGGCCCCATCAATTTGGTCTCTGGCGAGGGCCTACCTCAAAGTTCCA
Organism: Spermophilus citellus; assembly: GCF_964194105.1. Taxonomy (NCBI): domain Eukaryota; kingdom Metazoa; phylum Chordata; class Mammalia; order Rodentia; family Sciuridae; genus Spermophilus; species Spermophilus citellus. The sequence goes on along the minus strand of NC_138182.1, from coordinate 39,794,829 downwards.
TCTCATAACTCTGCTCCTTTAGGACATGAGTCTCTTCTACATAGCTCAGCTGGGTCTCTAGCAGGCCTGTTTTCCACTCACCAATAAAAGGGAAATCCAGGCAAAGGATTGCCTTTCATCTAGGTAAGACGAAAGTTACCTACCTCAATGTGCTCATGTTTCATTGGGAAAATATAATCACACGACTACACATAGCTATGGAGTTAGTTGGGAATTTCATTCTCTGGCCAAGCTGTTGTGTGCCCAAGAAGAAGGGGAAAGAGATTTTGGAAAAACAACTAAGACTGCCATACATTTTGAGGGGACAAATACTAGTTGGTAATTGTTACTTGGGCTTTACTTACATTTCCTAATAAACAACCAGTTCAGACTGATCAAATCCTTCCAAGAAATATATTGAATTCCTGTCAGTGTGATATTCAAGTACTCCAATTTATGAAGCACGGAATTTCTCAGAAGAGCTCCGATTATCTGTCAGGGTTGGAGGATCAGTACAGCAAGTCTGAGGGAGGTGTGGGGTCAGTAAACAATTCATAGTCAATATCCTTTGCAGACTCGCTTCTTATTGTCCTTCAGGCTACTTGACTGATTTTTTAAAAAATTGGCTCAAGAGGGGATGAAAACTGGCAAATCTCCTAGATTTTGGACAACTAAAGCATCAGCAGTGATGTGCTATAGGGACGAGTTTATGAAATATAGTCTTAAAAAAACAAGAAAGCAATTTTCAGAGAGGAAATTTTCAACTTAGATGCTTTTCTTTCCAATTTTCAGGTATGACTTCAGTCAAGAGTAGGTTACACAAATTCAGCAAAACAGAGTGCCTCGAAAACAGGTCTGCTGGTCCACCAGCCTTGCACTTTCCTTCATCCTTCCCTACGAGTGCTGCCACATGTCCTCAGTATTGGAGGTTCTGCTCTCTCTCCCTTAGAATTTCTTTTGTGCAATGGTAACGGTTCCCTTTGTAAAGTCAAGGACACTATCAAGTTTTTAAAGTAGGTGGAGTCCACTTGGAATAATAGTTTGGGATATAAAAGCCCCAAATTATTTCTCTGACCACCTGCATCAGAAATTCCCCCATCTCAGATGCAGGGTCCAGGGATTAGAAAGTTCAGAGACCTACGAGAGGTTCCTGTTAAAATGGAAGTACCTCGGGGTGGGGAGAAATATCACAAGCTAATTATTCTCTAACCCAACCACTGAAATCACCTGGAGAGTTTTTTCAAAATCACAGCTGTTTAGACCCTCTCTAAACCTACCAGGTCAGAATTTCTGGAAAGGACCTAGGCTTTTCTACTTTATTTTTTAATTTTCTAGATGATTCTATGCCTGGGTTTGGGAACCAGGGACTTATGCCTCAGTAATTCAAAGATGCATCAGCAACTGGAGTTGATGATGGGGGCAGAGGGAGGAGAGAGAGGGAATGAGATGAGATGGCTCTGGAAGCGTTACTGAAAGTCTCAAAAGAGTCCTTCTCCATCTTGTTCAGTTTTGATTTTAAAATGCCATTTGTAAAACTTCATCAGCTTTTGTCTTACAGAACTGTCTGGTCTCATTCTTTTTCTAATGGCTAGAAAACATGGTGTGGTGTCTTAATTTTATCTTTTTTGCTTTCTTCTAATTTGTAAGATAAGTAGTGCCTGGATATCGGGGTTGGAATGATCTTCTGAGTTCTGGAGGGCAAGCCTCGAGGGACCTTGCCTTCTGTCTTCACTGCAGGGCAGTTCCACAGGACTTCTGGGAGAGGCAGGAGGCTCCCCAAGTTTGAGACCTTTGGGGAAGGCCATCTGTAGGCTCCACAGCTTCCTTTCTCTGAATCAGATCTTCAAATCAGGGACTTATCCTTATATCTAATTTAATCCTTTGGGCTTGATTTTCAAGTCTATTTTCTCTTGTTTTCTACCTTCTAGAGAAATGGAAACAGCTGCATGGGGACATCCTGATCCCTGAAGCTAAAGAATTCCCCCATTAACATTCATTTTGCAGACTAAATAACTTTGATTTCTGCAGTCCTGCTTATGGGATAATTTCCTAGTCCTATATTTGCTTAACTCCCCTTTGGATGTAGTTCCTCCCCAAGAAATGAAACAATGCCAAATATAAACAAAGAGTTCTTTCCTGTCTTCTCTATGACATTCCCCAACGAATAGGACCACCTTAGTTTTTAAAAACAGTTTTGCTGGCTATTGATCATTTATATTCAACATGTGGTCACCATGTCCTTAGGTTATTAGGGAAAGTGACTTTGATAGAGAAAATGGCTCTAGGGTAGAAGTCCCAGAGATCTGTGTTCTCCATCCAGTTTTGTCACAGTTAAACTCTATAGCTTATAACTTATAAATTAAACTTATAAATTCACTCCCACTCTAAAATTCTTATTCCTACTTATTTTGATTCACATCTGATTTCTCAATAACAAAGTAGTCTAAACTTCCATAGCAATTTACTTATACATTCTTATAGCTATCTAGGTAAGGCTATAATATAATATTTATATATGTATTTATATATTAATATAATATTTAATATAACATTTAACCTACAATATAATATTTATATCATATCATGCCTGCCACAGCTTTCCTATTAGACCAGAAACTCCTTTCAGGCAGGACCCAAGAAACTCTACAACTGACTTTAGAACAGTGTTTTATCAATAAACATTTACTGAATGAGTCTATCTATGAATATTTAATGTCACCCTGCCAAGTCCAAAGAAATCATTTCGAGAGTAGGAAAAATGATCCTGGCAAATTTGATCTCTGCACCCCTGTAAGCTCCATGTCTGCTCCCCTTATTAATATGCTTCCACTTTCTGGACTGGTCCCTTGTGGATAATCTTGCAGGTATACATGTTGATGATGAGCCAGATAACTGTGTATAAACAAGGTTATTTCCCCCTGGAGAAATTTAAAGCCTTTAAAAGATTGCTATACAAAAATAACAAAGATTCCAGACTGTAAGTTGAAAAGAAAGAAAGAAAGAAAGAAAGAAAGAGAGAGAGAGAGAGAGAGAGAGAGAGAGAGAGAGAGAGAGAAGAAAGAGAGAGAGAGAAAGAAAGAAAGAAAGAAAGAAAGAAAGAAAGAAAGAAAGAAAGGAAGAAAGAAAGAAAGAAAGAAAGAAAGAAAGAAAGAAAGAAAGAAAGAAAGAAAGAAAGAAAGAAAGAAGGAGGAAGGCTGAAAAAGCAGAGAGGAGTTTGAGTTCAGAAAGAAGCATCAGAGAGTAGAAGGGAGCAGATTTTCCTGAGCATCCCAAACACAAGCAGTTAAACTCTGCCCAGAAAGTTGGCGATAAAAGTATAATATTTGGACTCAGAAAAATGGGTGAGAATAATCTCAAAATCTGGGGCCCATATTGTCTACGGGCACCTGTGATTTTCTAACTTGTAAACTATTTTGAACTTCTATTGACTTCCTGCTGGAGAGAGCCCATATTACTGCAGACCAAAGATCAAAGGGCATAGTGTGTTGCCAGGGCAACAACTTAAAAATGAAAAGGGGCACCAGTGGAGCGGAGAGTTGGTGTGAGACTAGAGGGCTTCTAGGCTAAAGTGCAACCAAGAGGCCCAAGCTCTGGCTGTAGCCCAGAAGGCAGCCTGTGGGCACAGCCAAGCCACCATGACCCTTCTTATGCTCCTCATTGTCCTTTGAGAAACTGGTAGGCATGATAAAAGACAGTCTGCAATTTACTTTTATCTTCTCTAGGTCTTTGACTCAGGGGAGTTGTATCTGATATGGATCTAGACACAAGAACTCAAAAGAGACAGCATAGATATTTATATTCATGCAGAGTTTGCTGCTGCCTTCCATAAAATGTTAACTTTATGGAGAATTCACAACTCATGGACCTCCTGGACCACCCAATAAAATTTTGTATATAGGATAAAAATGTTCTGAGTACCAGAATCACACTCCAACCCCACCCCCACCCCTTGTTTTTACTCTTTGAAATAATTTGATGCCACTTCTGGATGCGTTGGAGGCCAAGGACTGTAGAGAACAGAACAATACGTACTTGCTTATCTGAAGATGATATGATTTTTATTCTTACAGGATAAAAGTGGCCGTCTAAGAAAATGGTCCTAGTTATCTGGTTACTTTCAGAAAGAGTGGCCACAAATTAACCATTCGAAGACCAAGAGTGCCATTTCTGGAAGCCTACACCCGGCTTTATCTAGACTTTTATTTAGGTAAGGGATCAGTGGAATATTTTGCTATGAGTAAGGTCTCTGGGGTCACTCTGCAAGGGTATAAAGCTTGGTTTGAACTCTTAGTAGTGAAATAACATTCATTTAACAACTCCGGGCTTCAGTTTTTCATCTATAAAATGGGTTTTTAATAATAATTCTTATATAGTTGTTTTGAGATTCAAATGTACTTGCATGTAAAATATTTAGAACAGCATTCAATAAATGTTAATTATATATGGCTACTAATCCTGTCCACCAGATGATGTTCCTCATTCTCGAGATGTAGCTGTTAAACTTGCAAGAAATCCAAAAAAGTTAAATTACTCGAAGCTATGCATTTGGTAGGCATTTTTGCTGGGTTTGGAAATTTTGATTGTTGTTGTTTTATGGTCAAAATGAACATTTGGTTATAACTACTTAAAATGCTCCAAGTTAGAATTTTTGTGGGGAATGCCCCTCATCCGTTTGTCTCTGGATTAGTGAGCATCCAAAATAACTTCCTGAGGACTTTCTTGACCCTATCATTCTGGTTCAACTCAGAGGGACAGTGGATGGCTCCTGTGTAGTCATTGACTTTCTCTTGTTCATAAATTTTTATAACAGTAGGTCAATGCTACCTAAATCAGACTACCTAAATCAATTCTACCAAAATCAATTCCAGTCTAAATCGGGCTGAGTGATTTCTAAAACATATGTTTTTGTATTAAACTTGCATAGAAGAGCTGCTCTCCAGATATTTGTCAGAAGGTCTAATTTCTAGCATATTTCTGCAAGTTATAAAAATATCAAAAGTCCTGCTGAGAAAAATAATACTCAGAGTATTGTGTGTCTTCCCATTCTAGGTCAATGATTTCCCAGATTTTTGTATTTCATAGATCCGTTTTTTAAAAAAGGATTGTTACTTACATAGGTTGCTAACTTATTTCACAACATTAAGGTGTAACAAAAAGATAGTTTTCTAAATATTGAAGTTTTATGAAGATTTAATTTTATGGAAAATTTAATTTTATGGAAAATTCACTACTCACTCTCTTTTTTTTCCCCAGACTGGCACTAGAGAAGAACTAGATAATGCATGAATTTCCTCTAGATGAGACCCAGACACTAGTGACTTCAATCCAGGGAAGCATCATCCTGGTACCTGCAGAAGGGTTTCTTTGGAACTAGGCTGGTCTGACGCCCCTGGTTAAATGAGAAGTGTCATAAGAGAGGGCCTTGAAAGCTTATCACTTTGGTAGTCCAAAGACATTATTGTTTATATGACCCAGTGTTCTCCCTTGGAAGACAGACTGGAGAAGTCTTGCTATAGTCTCAATAGCAGAAGCACTTGGGCTTGTACAACTAAGCAGTGCATTTATCTTTCATTTTCTACAGTCTGTGGATCATTTTATCCTCCTTCTTCACACAATCTCCTTGAAATGTTTAACTCAATGACATGATGCTCTTCTAATAAGAGCCTAGAATATCAAGAAATGTGATTTGTATATTTATCTGGCTCCTGGCTCCATCCTATAATCCTACCATCATTTTTCTTTTGCCTGTTTTTTTATTATTATCCTTACCTGTTTGACCTTGCTGAGCTACATCTCTCTTTGTAAGCCATCTTAAATCTTTTCCAGAGTCAGAAGGAATATATTTAAGCATGTAAATTATTTAACTGACCCCCCTCCTCCTGGGACCTAAATATAGCTTCATAAGGATACCTAACTATCCAGGGACCCCATAATATATCTAGAACTTATCTGCAAGACTTCCCAGTGCTGACAGAACAGAAAATCTACCTCCTGTGTCCTATGAAAGTGCTGGCAACTGATACTGGTCTGATTGTTGTCCTGCTCTGTATTTTAAAAAGAAGCCATCTGGGCCTTACCTTATGTGAGTGAAGTGGAAATTTCAAATGCCATAAAAAAGCTAGTAGGAAGATCCTTAGGGGAGAAGGGCCATTTAATCAGGGTTTGTCCGACTGCAGAACCTAACCTTTTAGGATTTTGTAAATTATAGTTATGATTAACATTTTTTTTAAATGAAAGTTCTTAAAGTTGTACAGAAGTGTAGTTTTATGGAAAATAAATAAAGTAAACATCCGACAGCAGGGCAAATTGTAAGGACAAGGATTTGTTCATAAAACTGGTTTTGTGTGTATGTTTGGGCATGTTCAGGTTGGCTTACAATGAAAAGTACATTTCATTTTCAGGATTACAAAAACCATGTTAATGATACCATGAAAGGAGTGTCTACCTATAAATAAAACAACCCCTGGTCACACTAGATCCCTTTTCCATACAATATGCCACACAGCAAATAACTATTTTCCTTATAAAATGTCTGCTCATTGAACAATCTTTTCATTATTAATATTTTATGTAACATGGTATATGCATAGGGAGACAGAGAGAAAGAGACAGAGATACCGAGACAGAGATTCCAAGGGATTGGCTCACTTGAATGTAGAAGTTAGGCAAATCCAAAATCTGCAATGTATGTTGGTGACCCAAGGGAAGAGTTGCAGTTCCTATTCAAAGACAGACTATAGATAGAATTCTTCCTTTCTTGGGAGACTTAGTTTTTTTTCTACTAAGGCCTTCAAGTCCTAGATGTGGCCCACCTACATTATAGCTGGTAATCTGTTTTATTATTAAAAATCCAATGATTTGGGGTTGGTGTTATGGTTCAGTGGTAGAGCGCTCACCTAGCATGTGTGAGGCACTGTGTTCGATCCTCAGCACCACATTAAAAATAAATAAGTAAATAAACAAAATAAAGATATTGTGTCCATCTATAAGTAAAAATGAAATATTAAAGTCCAATGATTTAAATGCTAATCTTCCCTATTTGAACAGCACTGCAGAAAGGGGGCTGGCTGGACAATCTCTTCCAGCCTAGTAAACAAGCAGCAAGTAAATAAATAAATAAAATTTAATCTCATCAAAAACAAAACCACCCTCCCCCCAAAAATGCATATACCTGCAAGGAAATATCTAAATAACATATTGACTAAATATCCAGCTTCTTGACCCAGCCAAGCTCCATGACACATGAAATTAATCATCAAATGCCTCTTAGTTTACACTCATAGAGTCAAAGAAAAATGGTAGGTTTGCCTAACTAGCCAAGCTATTGAGGCTGTTCAGAACAGAAGAGATTTTAAGCTGGCCAGTCAGTGCGTGCTGGAGCTCGCTCCTGCTGCCTGTTGATTGTTGACTGTGCCATCTCTTCTCAATTCTGCATTTGGAGACATTACACTGTTTGCCCAAAATTGACCATGGCGGGGCAGGGGTTGTGGTTCAGCGGTACAGTGCTTGCCTAGCAAGTGCGAGGCCCTGGGTTCGTTCAACCCTCAGCACCACTCAAAAATAAATAAAGGTATATTAAAAAATTGACCATGGGGGAGTATTTACACCACAGAGACATTATAAATCAGAGCTGGTTGGTCCTTTGAAGATCTGGCTTACCATCATGACACTGGGTGTGTCAGCTTCTTATTGATGTGTTTAAAAGCCCATGATCTGGTTCAGTAGGCATAATATCAAGTCTGAAAATGGAATACATTCTTCCCTTAGTATCCATGGGGATTGGTATCAGGATCCCTAAGGATACAAAAATCCTCAGATGCTCAGGTCCCTTATGTAATAATAGCGTCTTTTTTTGCACATAACCTATGCACATACACCCAAATATTTTAATGTTTTAAAACATCTCTAGATTACTTATACTTCGTACAATTAAAATGCTATATAAATTCTTATTATTCTATATTGTACAGGAAATAATGACAACAGAAAAAGTCTTTAAAAAGTGTATGTTCAGTACAGATGCAATTTATTTTTAAAATATTTCCAATCCATGATTGACAGAATCCACAGATGCAGAACCTGCAGGACAGGTTGTATTTTTCATTCCAATAAAAAAATAAAGTCAAGTAATTCCAAAATGTAAGTTTCTTTTAATCACATTTTCAAGTCAACAGAATAAACAGTAAGCAGTAGCATCAATTGATAGTAGTCCACCATACTGACTTTTCAGTGTCTAAATAAGTTGATCCATGTGGAGTGAACATATACATTGTTTATTTTCTCTAAGAAATAATGTTAATTTATTATTGAAAAGTAATCTGCAGTATCTAGCCTGTGAGACCAGACTTTGAGAGACGATATAGCACTGTATAGTCAGGGTTCTCAATAAGAATAGAACCATAGTGTGTGTGTGTGTGTGTGTGTGTGTGTGTGTGTGTGTGTGTGTACATGTATGTACAAATATGGCATAATTTATTACATTATAGTTATGCAACAATAAAAATTAGTTTTTTTAAAAATACAAAATTATAAGAGAATATTTATTAGATTGGCTTATATAATCAGAGGCTAAATAGTCCTACAATGACTGTCTGCAGGGTGAAGAGCCAGGGAAAACTAGTAGCTACTCAACCCAAGAAGCTGGAAGCCTCAGAACGAGAGAGAGAGAGAGAGAGAGAGAGAGAGAGAGAGAGAGAGAGAGAAACTGGAGACTGACAGAGATATAAAGAGGGACTAAAGCCTCCTGGGGAGCTGCTGGTCCAAATCCATGTTCAAAGGCTGAAGAACATAGAATGATTTCCACAGGAGACAGTGTGGGGTGGGGGTGGGGGGAAGCACCTACTTAAGAATGGTCCAGTGGGAGATATCTAGCTCCTGCCTTCTTCAACTTTTTTGTTCCATTCTGGCCCTTACCATCTTGAATGGTGCTGCCCACATTCAGGATGGATCTTCCCCATTTAATTTGCTGCCCCATATGTCAATATTCTCTGGGAATACCTTCACAGACACACTCAAGAGTATATTTTAGCAATCATCTAAGCATCCCTCAATCCAGTCAGGCTGAAAACCAAAATTAACCATCACAAAGACACATGATCAATTTCTTTACAAATACATTAAAAGGATGAGAAACAGAGAAATGTAGAGGTGGGAGGAACCCAGTAATTAGAGTTGTGCTTAGAAACTTTCATGGATATCATAGTAACCCCAAGGACTGCTTGTGAAGTCCCATCTCCAGAGATTTTAAGTCAGTTGGTCTTACTAATGCCAGAGAACTTGCACTTCTAAGTGAGTTTTCAGATGATAATAACACTCTTGATCTGGGGACGACACTTTGAGAACCACTGGATTAGAGACTCATGAGACAAATTGAAAAATTGCAATGTATGGACCACGTTTGAATGCTAAACAAACTGTTAAAACACACACACACACACCACACACATACACACACACTTAGATAATTGGGAAAATTTGGGAATTGACTCTGTGCTGATATTAAGGATTTATTTCTCTTTTCTTTTTAGACATAATACTTGTATTCTTATTGTTTTAAAGATATTTATTATAAAGATATTTATTATATCCTAAAACGTTGTGGATGAAATAGTAAGATGTCTGTGTTGCCGTAGTCTGAAAGTCTGTGTCTCTCCAAGATTCATGTTGATACTTAATCTCCAACATAATACAGGTTGAGTGCCCTTTATTCAAAATGCTTGGAATATTTCAGAGTTAATTGCATTTTGGAATACTTGCATGCATTTTGCTAGTTGAGTATCATAAATCTGAAAATCCAAAATTTAAAATGCTCCAAAATCCTAAACTTTGTGGAAGGCATGGTAAAAAACTTCCGGACTTTGGACTTCAGATTTTCGGAATAGCAATACTGACCCATACCCTTAAGAGATGGAAGCTTTAGGAAATACTGAGATCACAAGGACTCCTCCTTTGTGAAGGAGAATAGGTCCTTATGAAAGAGGCTTTGCACAGCATTTTATCCTTTTGCTCTTCTGTTCTGTCATGTGAGGACACAGAGTTCAGAATGCCATCTGGGAAGGAGAGATGGCTTTCCCAGACATAGAACTTGCCAGCATCCTGAACTTGGACTTCACAGCCTCCAGAACTTTGAGAAATGTTTCTGTTCTTTAGAAATTACCTACTCTGAGGTATTTTGCTATCTCAGCACAAAAGGACTCAAACACAGATTTATTGCAAAATCATCTGCAAGGTAGTGGAGAGTAGTAGGGACACTACAGATAAAACCAGAGTGGCCAGATAACTGTTGAAGATGGGTGATACATACATAATGCCTTAGGTTATCCTCTCTGATTTTTTGTATTCCATAATAAAAGTTTAAATTTAAAAAAAGAAAACCGGACTCCAATCCTTTTAAATGTCCCTTTCACTTCTATAGAAACAAGTGGTCTGTCTTTTTTAAGCACTCCTCACAAAAAGGAAGAGGTCTCATTCTTAAACAGGGTAAAGTTTTTATTCTTTTTAACAAGGCTCTAAATTCAACTGAATCCCATTATAACTCAGATGTCAAGAATGAAAAATGATTGCAGTACTTCTATCTGTCACAACGCATGTGGCCCATCAGCTTCTCAGGGCCGGTACCGCCCTTCCCTCCCTCACCTCTTTCCTTCCCTTCTCCACAAACATGTCCAACTCACGTGATAACAGCTGGGAGACAGATAGGGCCTGGGAGAGGCGGGGCTCAAATTTCAATGCTTCCTTCTTCAATGAGATTACAATTGGGTTTTGATCAGACTCACAAATACCTCCTTACTTAATATAAATACTCAGAAAAATAAAATAGATGTATAAGAAGAAATTCTTTTTGTTTTTAAATATTTTTAAATTGTAGATGAACACAATACCTCTATTTATTTATTTTTATGTGGTGCTGAGGATTGACCCCAGTACCTCACACATGCTAGGCAAGTGCTCTACCACTGAGCCACAACCCCAGCCCTGAGAAGAAATTCTATACAAATAAGAAATGGCTTTCTTGTATGAATGTATTCCCTCCTGCCCCAGAGCAAAGATAACCATTGAGCATTGTAGTTTAAAAATAAATAAATAAAAGCAGAAGAAACCCTTAGCATCTCTCTGCAGTCCATTCCCCCCATATAACAGATGAGGAAAATTGAGACCCAGATAGGTCAAGTGAATTAGCCAAAGTGAAAAATAAAACAGACAAAAAAAATAACACTAGCTATTGGCAGAGCTCAACCTGCATTTTTTTTAACGAGTTTTAAAAGGAAGAGAGGAGAGGAAGGAGAGAATACTGATTTGCAGAATATCTGTTCTAGCAAAGTTGTCGACAGAGTGGAATTTTTAAGTGACATTCTATGCACCTGTTGATTATTGTTCTAAGATTGGAAATGAGCTCATTTGAAAACACTTGGTAACTGAAGAGTTAAAGAAGGAGCCGGACACCCCTGGAACGCTGCCACTACTGGGCTACAGTGCTGGAAGCAGTGGCACTTGGAACACTTTTCAGCCAATAATAATTACTAACGTTTTTAAGGGCTACGCTGAGCGACTTTGTCTTATTCATCATTCAGCACTTTGTCGCCATGACAACGCTACAAGTAAATTCTACTCCTAATTGTGTAGATGTAGAAACAGAGGTTCCAGAAAGGTAAGAAGTTGCCCAAGTTCACATGGAGGGATGGATCAAGGTTATCCTTCCCCCATCTCATTACTAATATCTTTCCCAAGGCCACTGAGTACAGTTCTATAGGTTGTGTCTAACAAAGGAGGCCAGGCTGGAAGTGAAGGGGTAGAGGGAAGCAAAGACTGAAATAGAGCCCTGCTTTTACTTACCAAATCACCAAATCATGAGGCTGTCTCTTTCTGGAGGAGGGACCTTCTTAAATCCACAGAAATTTTTTTTTTTTTTTTGAGGGGCTGGGGATTGAACCCAGGAGCTCACACAAATTACGCAAGTGCTCTACCAATTAGCTATATCTAAGCCCCTTTTATGTTTTTTGAGACAGGGGCCTGGCTAAGTTGCTGGAGCTGGCCTTAAACTTGCAATCCTCCTGTCTCAGCCTCCCCAGGTGCTGGGATTTCAGACATGTGCCACCATACCTGGCACGAAGGCACTTTGTATATGAATGGTGGTAGCCCAAGTCTTTCTCCAACCAGTTCTCATACCTCCTGGATTTTTTTCCCTGTGTTGGAATGACTAGTTGCCTAATAAAGCCAGAAATATCATGGCCCATGTGTCCAAAGGGGTTGCTGCAGACATAAGTCATGATCAGCAGTGTTGTCACCTGGGCTAGAGTGGGAATGAGAAGTAACTGCAGAGGGGTATGAGGTAATATTTTGTTTTACCACTTAGCCCTGGAACATGGTGAAGGACGAACAACTGTATATATTTACAAAATTCATCCAACTTTTCATTTACATGAAGTGATATCTATGTATCTTCAGTAAAACTGATTTTTAATATGCCATGATCAGATCAATAAATCCTTAACCTAGAGTCCTTCTATAAATTTACTCTACATAAATAAAACATGTCCAGGAATGAAGAGAGTCCTGATATAATTAGGTCACCTATATGGGATCTAGATAAGGATCAAGACAGACAGGTCTAACTTGGGCTTAGGAGACCTGCGAGTCCTACAGATTCCTGAGCTCAGAAGGACACCCCCACCCCCAGGTTAAATGACGAATAGTTGCCATGTATCTTCATAATGAGTTCATCTTTGAATTTGTGTTTAGAAACTGAAGTCAACAGAACAATAGAGAAAGTGTACATAGAGGAGATACATGTTTTATGTGGGCACAGTTCCTTGCTTCCCTGTTGCCATATAGCATATGATGGAATTCCATAAACACAGGGACCCAAGACACTTGAGAAAAACATATTATCTCTATGACTAAGTAGTAAGGAGGGGAATGATGACCCCAAAAAGGCTCTGAATTAGAACCTGCTTCAATGCAGACAAAGGTAACACTACTCACTCAAGAGAAATCTAGGCTTCATATGAAAGGTCCGATTATCCCACGATTCCCATGTTGTCAGGAGAGTTGGGTGCTGTGGAATAGACTCATTAAACTCAATACCCCTTAAGAGAAGGGGGAGGTGCTTGGCTATCAACTGTTCCAGCGAACCTGACCCTATCATATCTTCTGATTTGCATTACTTCCTTCTGCATAAGCCAACCTCTTGTCCTGAAAATGAAGGCGGCAAAGAAAAGGGTAAGGTAGAGCAGTCTACAGTTTCTTTCCCTTTAAGGTTGAAAGTGTTAGGAGAATGTATACATACCAGAAAAAAAAAATGAATGGAAATAGTTAAGTCAATTTTATGCAGTTTCTACTGTTCCTTGGATGAAATACATATGCATGTAGGAGCTCTGAAATACAAATTGTGCATCAGTGATTCCACATGAGTTTCACACTCATATTTGCATTTAAAGCAGATATTGCACAATATAAAGATGAATGGTAAAAATCATGCTAATTTAAATTTTTAATTTTTCTTTAGAATAGCATTAAATAGCTAATTTTAGAACTACCATAACAAGTTGAGAAATTGTGGAAGGAAGAAAAAAAGGATTAAGTACCCATAAAAATATTTTTTTTCTTGTGTTTTGAAGAAGAGTTGGCACACTTTCCTTTTGCACCAGGCCTCCCATATTCTGAAGCCAGTAAAAATCATTGTTCAACTTCATTTTTTTTGTGTGTGACAAAACTAAAACTGGGAATATCACAGTTAGTAGCAGACTTGACTCTATAGACAAGGGCCAATTCCAAGATCTTTGGGGCATTCCTGTCAAAAGCTGTCACAAATTTAAAATTGGAAAAAAATGTTGACTTAAAACTATGAATTCCTATATTTCAAATCGGCAAGTTCAAAGAATAACCAAATTAGACATATTTGCTGCAAACAGTGGCATTTGTTTTAAGCCAGTAAACATATTTTCCAAGCTTAAAATCATCACTTGAGAGCTTAAATAGATGAGAAACACAGCATAGAAAGCATTCATGGAACCGGTTATAGCTAAATGTCTATTTGTAAACTCAGTTGATTTCAAGTTAAAATGTTTTAAAAGAAGGAAAAATAATATACTTTATTTACATATGAACAGAGGAGGGCATAGGCCCCTCCCTTTCCTGAGTGTTTAAAGCTCTATGCTTTAAAGAGGATACAGGATCAGATGACCACACTGGACAAGAGAGAAAGACTTGCCCTTCCTTGATGTGCACAGCAATCTGGGTAATTGTTGACAGAGAAGTACAAATGACTTGCCCTCTAGTTTTTTTAATTCACAAGTAGTAATTAACATAGGCAAGCTCTTAACCACCTGGACAAATGTCTTTAAAATCACAAATGATATGCAAAATGAATAAAACAAAAAGCTAAACAAATCTAGTTTGAGTTTAAAAGAATCTTTTTGGTTAAATGTGCATTGCTGATTTGATTTCCTGTAGCCCTTAATGCTCAAGTCCAGTCCAAATGGGATTTGTTCATGACCCACTCTCCAGTTTCCCTCTTCCTCTAAACCCTCTCCTTCTGCAGGTCACAGAACTCATCATCTGCTCCTACAAAGTGGCAGGTAAAGTGAACACTGAGGGTCAGGGTCAGGGACTGGAAGAGGAGAGTGACAAACATAATAATTATAGCTAACATCTGTTGAGTCCTGACTATTTTGCTGAGCAGTGTTCGAAGAGCTTTATGTTCATTATCTCAATAAATCTTCACAATTCTCTGAAACAGGATTATCCCATTTCAAGATGAGGATGCAAAATCACTAAGAGGTTAGTAACTTGCCCCCTAGGTCACACCAAATCTGGAATTCAAAGTTAATTTGATGTTAGTTGTCCATTAAAAAATAAAATTATCATTTGTCTTTATATTGTGCAAGGTTACTACTTCTCATTCTTTTCTCCACCATGCTCATGCTCATAGCATCCTGATACTAACACATTGTTCATCCAGAAATGGTCAAATATGGATGTTGATATACTGAAACCGCTTTACTCAAGGCCACTATTGACTAGGGTCTTTCTGGGAATTCGAAAAAAGTACCCTCCTTAGGCTGAGGCAGAATAAGCAGGATTTATTCTTACTCTTGGCTGGTCATCCTTGGACAAGGCACAACCTCTGCAGTGTATACAGAGGCCCTGAGCTTACTCAGTCACCTTGACTGATGGTCATGTGAATGTCTGTTTTATATGATAGTGATATGATTACATTTCATGGGATGATACCTGGGCTGTCATGTGTTCCAGAGAGCACAAACATCCTTAAAAGGAAATGTACAATTATTCCACAAATTTATTTGCTATTTGCTTGTTTCTGCAGTGTTCTCTCTGAGCCCTTCCTCCCAGAAGATTGTCTGAATAAAGACTGGAGAGTTGGGTGCTGTGGAATAGACTCATTAAACTCAATACCCCTTAATTGGCAGACATGCGGGAGAAAGTGCCAAGTATCTTGCATATTAGTGTTCCTGAGAGAGAGCAGAACGCAACCATTAGGGAAATAAATCAAATCAATAACAGTTTGCCTGAACATAATATAAGCCAGTGGGTAAAGACAAGAACTAGGTCTGCTTTTAATATAATGGCCTAGTTCTGAACCTGATGATAACTTTATTTCCATCCAAGCAAGAACTATGCTATATTCAACTAATCTGAATCTCCATTAGTCATTAATGTAGGAAACTAAGTGATTTCTTTGGTTGGAGAGGAAGCTTTCATCACTGTGGAAGTTTCTAGAATTGATAGCACGGATCAAATCTTTTCCTGAAGACAAAACAAAAGCTAGTCATTTGGTATGGCTCAACACGGTTACATTTCCAGGTAAGTACAATACATATTCCCATTTCAAAAGCAGAATGTCAATATTCCTATTTTAAGTTATATTGGAATCTTGATTTTTGTATTAGGTCAAGCCATCTTATCAAAATTTGAGTAAAAATTCAGTGATCGACACCCATTGTTGATGAGAGCAAGTTTCCTGCCGGCATAATCCCTATGAAACCAAAACCTTAGGGGCCCACAATAATGCCAATGGCTGCCATTTGGGATAACATAGACTCAGACGGTATAAATCTTAAATTGGAAAAGACCCCAGTGAACCATCACAGTCTTGCTAGTTTTCAATAACTGGATAATAGAGCTATAATTTAGTTTGAAGAATGTGTGGGGAGAATCCCTGGCAGGAATCTGAGCCTCAGCGAATGCAGAGAGAGTCAACCTGCTACTAATAGGAAGTCACATTCGTGGCTGCAAATCCTCTGAAGTGGCAAGTTTCTTTCAGGATATACTGTGCTAAGATTAAAGGAAATAAAAGTTTGTAAGAAAAGGAAGCAAGTGTCAAACAGATAGCAGATTTATTTTCAGGATTATGTAAAGCACAGAAATGAAAGGACTTCCACCATGAGTGTTGTCATGGTTACCTGATCTCTTATCAAACAGAAGAATCAAGCAGAGAAGGGAAACCTAGAGAAAGCAGTAACCAGAGAGGCCTGCTCCTCCACAGGCTTTTCATCCAACCGAGGTTGTTTATGAGGGTATAAAATAGGGGATGGCATTATGCTGCTCTAGATGATTTTTAAAAGAGCTTATTTTGCTATGCAGACTAAGGACTTTGTTCTGCGGTGCTTTCTAAAACGGGAAAATATGATGGCTGGAACCTCATTGTGCCCAAGGATTTCTAAATGAACAGGAAAAGAAGGTACCTTCAAAATTTCTCTCCATGCACAAAAGCAAACAAACAAACACCCTTTTCTGAAACTACAAACTTAGTATATAGGTTGAGTTGTTTTCTTAGAAAGCTGCTTTAGAATATGTTAAAGGATTTTATTTGGAGGTGACCAGTTTAAAAGAAAAACTGGAAAATTCTTTTTAGAGACTATAAAGAATATCCCCTTCATTTTCAATTCATTATTAGCATAGACCAGAAGAACAATTTGCACTTCTGTCCTTCCTCACCAGTTGTACCTGCCTCTACAAATGCCATTATTTTCTCAGCCACCACCTCCCCTCACCCTCACAAACCATTGTCCTGGAAAAACCTGAGCCTATGGCTTGCTGGGTACAAACTTTCACTTTTCCAAATCACAGTCAAGTCTTCAACACCTATCAACAGCTTGCAAAACGCCCTTTTCTCCAGAGGCAGGCAGTCAGAATGTGTACCAGACCACCAGCTAAAAGACAGCCTAGGAGAATACATGGAAATTAGACCCTATTCATTTCATCTACCTGGGAAAGGGGCGGGGGGGGGGCAGTAAAGATCAGGCCTTTCTTTAACAGTTCAATCTCTGAATTACTCTCAGTTCTCATTCCCCCTGGTAGAAAGACACTAAACCCAACCAGTAGATCTTGCCAAGGAAGAAAAGAAACCTTAGATTCACAGTAACTTTGACTTCTCTCCCAAGGAATGCGTTCATAATTAACATTCTTTGAGCCTTTACTGTGGACTCAGTATTGTACTAGGTACTTTAGCTTTAATATTTTATGTTCTTCAAATAGCATTCCTGTGATATGGTGTTCTCATTAAATATGAGGAAGCTGAGACTCAGAGAAGATAAGTAACTTATTGTAAGTCACAAAGAGCTTACTTCTAAACTCACTTACCGAATCATCAAGACCAGAGGAGGCAGAACACGGAGCAGTCCCTTCCACAGGGTAGTTCTCCTGGTGAAATATTTTAGAATTTAAACATGGAAGCATATATTTTAAGTTGCTTTCTTTATGCTTCTGTTTTATATTACAATTTTTTTGTATGTGTGTGATTAGGTGCATAGTCAGGTTATATTACCTGAAATTTTCATTTCAGAATAGTAAAGCATGTTATGACCAGGCTGAGAACTACTACACTAAATCCTTACTTGAAGGATAACTATGTTTTGACTCTTAATTGTTCTTTAAATTTGGGGATTGAGAAACCTTTCTCAAATCTAATAAGAGAAGTCATTGTTCCTGGAGTATAACTGTGAAATGTCATAAATTAACCCAATTTTAAGCAATTAGCAATGGGGAAGAGGAAAGAAAATCCAAAGTCATTTGTAAGGAGATAACCACCTTCCTTTAACGGGAGAGTCCATTTCTTTGATGCATTAGTTAGTCGCCTCTCAAATATTTATTTGGGGCAAGAGTCAAGCTTGGGATCCTGGCTTGAGTGAGAGCAAACTGCTAAGGGAAGCAATGGTTCAATAATGGTTACTGGGCACAGAGATAGAAATGAAAGCTACTAAAATTTTATCTAGCCAAAAGGAAAATGGAACAAGAGATGGTTTCTCATTCTTTGGTTTCTAAGTCCCATGTGTCCAAAGCCACAAAAGGAGATTCCCCAGGTTATTTCACATGAAGAGTCTTTAGAATCACAGCTCATTCTCTGGAATATATGCAAGTAGGAATTGCCCTGGGGAACCAGGACCACTTGAATCCATATGGCAATATGTTGAACAACACCCATTAACTCACCTACTTGCTTCTGTGTGTGACGTGGTGATATGGAGGTACTGCCCTTTCTCCAGCTCTTTGGGAAAGAAGAGCTAACGGCAGTACCAGAATCAGTAAATTCTCTTCTATTTTTCTTTTGGTATTTTCAACAAAAGCCCTGATTTGACAGGTATACAATATAAGAAGAAACCACAGGCTATCTCCAGAACAAAATTGACTTCTCAAAGTTTATTTCTTTTGATAAGAAGTCATGTTTTAATGGAGGGAGGAAACTTTATGGTGGGAAGCTGAAGTTTCAAATTTTATTCAGGCTGTATTTATACTAGAAACAGTATTGTTTTTTTCTTTATTGAACACAAATAGATTAAATTTCATATTTTAATTCCTGTGAAGGCCCCAAGATCCAAATCCAACATTAAATGTGTGTGTTTGACCCCATATCCTCCTTACATTCACAGTACGGTTTATACATACGTTTAAGCCACCCACTGCCAGCATAAATAATACATGGGACTTATAGCAACATGCCGTAGAATGGGCTCCTTTAATATTTGGGGCACATATAAATAGGAGAGATATAAGAGACAAAATATGGGCCACAATAAGTAATGAAAATGAGATTAGTCTTTAAAATATCTCTATTGTATACAATTTTAGATTTTAGACCATTACTCTCAGTTCTGTCCTTGCAGAATAAAATCTAAGTGTTTAAAATAGAAATATATATATATATATATATATATATATATACACACACTATATAATTACTTATACTAGGGAGCCTTTTATTTTATTTTTTTAATTTGTTCTAATTAGTTATACATGACAGTAGAATGCATTTTGACAGATTGTAAACAAATAGAGCAAAACTTCTCATTCCTCTGGCTGTACAAGATCTAATCACACCAGTAGTATAATCATACCTGTACACAGGATATTAATGTCTGTCTCATTCTACCGTCCTTCCCATCTCTATTGTTCCACCCCTCCCGTCACTCCCCTCTGCACAATCCAAATTTCAGGAGCCTTTTAAACAAAGTCATTTTCCATAAAAGAGACTGTATAGAGTGATAAATTGTGGGGTTTAAAAAAAATAAGCCCTTGGATTCCAACATGGCAGCGGGCGCAGAGAGATCAAGTCTCTGACCTCTTCAGCTGTGCGGGCATAGGGAATCTTAAACAATCTAAATTCTGTTTGCTCAGGATCACTAGGCAATGCTGAACTGACGTGGATCTGGGGCGATCAATATGGGCCTCTCAGAACACACACTGAGCCCGGATCGGCTGAATTCGAGCTCCCGTTCGCCTGCTTCCCGTAGACAAACAGTTGTGACTCAGCACTAATCCATCCGGCTGAAACAACTGGTCAGCCCTTCCCATCCTACGGAGGTAAATGCCTACTGAGCCTTCATAGGTAGTGGCCACAGGCTTGAAACGGGGCATGGGAGAGACAGTAAGGACCCACCCGTTGCATTGGTCGCCCGGCAAAGGGAAACAAACTGTCGCCATTTGCAAGAGATACCACCATGGCAGAGAACTGACGTCACCAGACTTCGGCGGAGGAGATAACTTCACTGAAACCTGCGGGTACAGGTGTGTAATTCCCTAGCCTTCCCTTTCCACACACCTTAAGAGCCCCTCCCAGCTCTCCCATAAGGGCCCCTCCCAGCTCTCCCGTGAGCGCGATAGCCAGACCGAGGGACCGAGGGAATCAGACGTGGCGCAGGACCCACGGCGGGGAACTCCCAGCTACCGCTCCCACCAGTGCTGACAACTGAGGTCTCTTGCACCAGCTACCGGGGGCGTGGCTACCGGAGGGCAAGTAAAATTCGCTGAGGATTCTCAGCCCCAAGCTCTACAAACTTAGGGTCTGAGGGAATGGCAAACTGGGAGAGTGTGCCCAGTTGTCCATGAAAACAGGGCTCCCGGGAGCATCAGACCTGGCGTGTAGCCAGTATTGTGGTGAGTGGCACCCGTGAGAGGGGCCTGGCTAGAGGAAAAGTGGGGAAGTGACTAGACACAAGAGGAGGCCCTAGGCACTCAGGATTGGAGACTCGCCCAGTCTGGGAGGAGGAGCTGCTGCACAGTGATTGGTTCCCGCGTATTGACAGGAGAAACTTGGCCTGGTGGGCACAGCGCCACCTACTGGAAGAGAAGTTAATCAAACTCTAAGACTGCATTTATTAGTTTTTTTTTTTCTCTTTTTTTTTTTTTGATTTGGGTTTTTTCTTTCATTTTCATTTTTCTTTCTTGTTGTTTTTTAAGTTTTTTTTACAATTTTTTTTAAATTTTTTTTTAAATTTTTTTTCTTCTAATTTTAATGTTAATTTTTTATTATTATTTTTTTAATTTTTTTCTTTTTTTATTTCCTATTTTTTTCTTCTTTTGTCTTTTCATTTCTTTTCAATTTTCTTATTCCCCCTTCCTTGAATTCTACCTGCTTACTCTCATTCTCTTTAGTGATTTCTTCCCTTCCCTTCTAATACCTTTCCTCCCAAGCATCTAATAAATTTATAGGAGTAAACAGTAACTCAGCAGTCAAACAGAACAAGAAGTAATATGAGCAACTTGAAAAGGCAAGGAAGAAAAGGAGTACAAACAATGCAGGACAGCCTAAATATTCAGGAGGACCTAGAGGCATCAGAAAAATGGTCATATAAAGAACTCAAGGAACACCTTAGACAGATGGAATGGAACCTTAAAGAGGATACGAGACAGCAAATTCAAGCAGCGAAAGAACACATTGAGAATGAATTACATAAACAGATAAAAGAAGAAGTTAAGCATCTTTATCAGGAGATAGAGATTATAAAAAATAATCAAACAATAACTCTAGAAATGAAGGAAACGATAAACCAAATTAAAAACTCAATTGAGAGTATCACTAACAGAGTGGAGCAAGTAGAAGCCAGAACGTCAGATAATAAAGACAAAATATATCATCTTGAAAAGAGTCTAGCCAACTCAGAAAGGCTGGTAAAAAATCACGAGAAAAACATCCAAGAGTTATGGGATAACATAAAAAAACCAAACTTACGAGTCATCGGGATAGAAGAAGGTACAGAGATTCAAACCAAGGGAATGAGTAACCTGCTGAATGAAATAATTACAGAAAACATTCCAGAAATAAAAAAGGAAACAGATATACAAATTGAAGATGCATACAGGACACCGAGCACAAAAAATCACAGTAGACCAACGCCAAGACACATTGTTATGAAGATATCCAATATACAGAACAAAGAGAAAATATTAAAAGCTACAAGAGAAAGGAGACAGATTACATTCAGGAGTAAACCAATAAGGTTAACAACGGATTTTTCATCATAGACGCTGAAAGCAAGAAGGTCATGGAACAATGTATTTCAAACACTGAAAGACAATGGATGCCAACCAAGAATTCTGTATCCAGCAAAATTAAGCTTCAGGTATGACAACGAAATAAAAATCTTTCATGATAAACAAAAGTTAAAAGAATTTGCAGCCAGAAAACCAGCATTGCAAAGCATTTTGAGCAAAACACTACACGAGGAAGACATGAAAAACAATAACCAAAACCATCAGTGGGAAGTGCCTTGGTAAAGACAGAGGGTGAGGGGAAAGATAATCATGGAGAAACAAACAAAATTTTTTTTTAAAAAAAGGATAAATAATCAAACATGGCTGGAAGTACAAACCATATATCAATAGTAACTCTGAATGTTAATGGCTTAAACTCTCCAATAAAGCGACATAGGCTGCTATCATGGATTAAAAAAATAAATCCAACAATTTGCTGCCTCCAGGAGACACATCTGATTGGAAAAGACATACACAGGCTGAAGGTGAAAGGATGGCAAAAAATATACCACACACACGGTCCTCGTAAGCAAGGAGGGGTGGCCATCCTCATATCGAATAAAATCGACTTCAAGACTAAGTTAATCAAAAGGGATAATGAAGGACATTATATACTGTTAAAAGGAACCATTCACCAATAAGACATAACAATTATCAATATTTATGCACCAAATAATGGTGCTGTGACATTCATAAAACAAATTCTCCTCAAGTTCAAGAATCAAATAGACCACAACACAATAATTATGGGTGACTTCAACACACCTCTCTCAACATTGGACAGATCCTCCAAACAAAAGTTGAATAAAGAAACTATAGAACTCAATACCACAATCAATAACCTAGACTTAACTGACATATAGAGAATATATCAACCATAATCAAATGGATATACTTTTTTCTCAGCAGCACATGGATCCTTAACAAAAATAGACCATATATTATGCCATAGGGCAACCCTCAGTAAATATAAAGGGGAGGAGATAATACCATGCATTTTATCTGATCATAATGGAATGAAACTGGAAATCAATGATAAAAGAAGGAAGGAAAAATCCTACATCACATGGAAAATGAACAATATGTTACTGAATGATCAATGGGTTACAGAAGACATAAAGGAGGAAATCAAAAAATTCTTAGAGATAAATGAAAATACAGACACAACATATCGGAATCTATGGGACACAATGAAAGCAGTTTTAAGAGGGAAATTCATCGCCTGGTGATCATTCCTCAAAAAAAGAAAAAAACAACAAATAAATGAGCTCACACTTCATCTCAAAGCCCTAGAAAAGGAAGAGCAAAACAACAGCAAATGTAGCAGAAGGCAAGAAATAATTAAAATCAGAGCGGAAATCAATGGAATTGAAACAAAAGAAACTATTGAAAAAATTAACAAAACTAAAAGTTGGTTCTTCGAAAAAATAAATAAGATCGACAGACCTTTAGCCATGCTAACGAAGAGAAGAAGAGAGAGAACTCAAATTACTAACATACGGGATGAAAAAGACAATATCACAACAGATGCTACAGAAATACAGAAGACAATTAGAAATTATTTTGAAAACCTATATTCCAATAAAATAGAAGATAGTGAAGACATCGATAAATTTCTTAAGTCATATGATTTGCCCAGACTGAGTCAGGAGGATACACACAATTTGAACAGACCAATATCAATGGATGAAATTCAAGAAGCCATCAAAAGACTACCAACCAAGAAAAGCCCAGGACCAGATGGGTATACAGCAGAGTTTTACAAAACCTTTAAAGAAGAATTAATACCAATACTTTTCAAGTTATTTCAGGAAATAGAAAAAGAGGGAGCTCTTCCAAATTCATTCTATGAGGCCAACATCACCCTGATACCAAAACCAGACAAAGACACTTCAAAGAAAGAAAACTACAGACCAATATCTCTAATGAACCTAGATGCAAAAATCCTCATAAAAATTCTGGCGAATCGAATACAAAAACACATCAAAAAAAATGTGCACCATGATCAAGTAGGATTCATCCCTGGGATGCAAGGATGTTTCAATATACAGAAATCAATAAATGTTATTCACCACATCAATAGACTTAAAGATAAGAACCATAGGATCATCTCGATAGATGCAGAGAAAGCATTCGACAAAGTACAGCATCCCTTTATGTTCAAAACATTAGAAAAACTAGGAATAACAGGAACTTACCTTGACATTGTAAAAGCTATCTATGCTAAGCCTCAGGCTAGCATCATTCTGAATGGACAAAAGTTGAAGGCATTCCCTCTAAAATCTGGAACAAGACAGGGATGCCCTCTCTCACCACTTCTATTTAATTTAGTCCTTGAAATACTAGCCAGAGCAATTAGACAGACAAAAGAAATTAAAGGCATAAAAATAGGAAAAGAAGAACTTAAATCATCACTATTTGCAGACGACATGATTCTATACCTAGAAGACCCAAAAGGATCTACAAAGAAACTACTAGAACTAATAAATGAATTCAGCAAAGTGGCAGGATATAAAATCAACACACATAAATCAAAGGCATTTCTGTATATCAGCGACAAAACTTCTGAAATAGAAATGAGGAAAAACACTCCATTCACAATATCCTCAAAAAAAAAATAAAATACTTGGGAATCAACCTAACAAAAGAGGTGAAAGATTTATACAATGAAAACTACAGAACCCTAAAGAGAGAAGTAGAAGAAGATCTTAGAAGATGGAAAAATATACCCTGTTCATGGATAGGCAGAACTAACATCATCAAAATGGCGATATTACCAAAAGTTCTCTATAGGTTTAATGCAATGCCAATCAAAATCCCAACGGCATTTCTTGTAGAAATAGAGAAAGCAATCATGAAATTCATATGGAAAAATAAAAGACCCAGAATAGCAAAAGCAATTCTAAGCAGGAAGTGTGAATCAGGCAGTATAGCGATACCAGATTTCAAACTATATTACAGAGCAATAGTGACAAAAACAGCATGGTACTGGTACCAAAACAGGCGGGTGGACCAATGGTATAGAATAGAGGACACAGAGACTATTCCCCAAAGTTACAACTATCTTATATTTGATAAAGGGGCTAAAAGCATGCAATGGAGGAAGGATAGCATCTTCAACAAATGCTGTTGGGAAAACTGGAAATCCATATGCAACAAAATGAAACTGAATCCCTTTCTCTCGCCATGCACAAAAGTTAACTCAAAATGGATCAAGGAGCTTGATATCAAATCAGAGACTCTGCGTCTGATAGAAGAAAAAGTTGGCTCCGATCTACATATTGTGGGGTCGGGCTCCAAATTCCTTAATAGGACACCCATAGCACAAGAGTTAATAACAAGAATCAACAAATGGGACTTTCTTAAACTGAAAAGTTTTTTCTCAGCAGGAGAAACAATAAGAGAGGTAAATAGAGAGCCTACATCCTGGGAACAAATTTTTACTCCTCACACTTCAGATAGAGCCCTAATATCCAGAGTATACAAAGAACTCAAAAAATTAGACAATAAGAAAACAAACAACCCAATCAACAAATGGGCCAAGGACATGAACAAACATTTCACAGAGGAGGACATACAAACAATCAACAAGTACATGAAAAAATGCTCACCATCTCTAGCAGTCAAGGAAATGCAAATCAAAACCACCCTAAGATACCATCTCACTCCAGTAAGATTGGCAGCCATGATGAAGTCAAACAACAACAAGTGCTGGCGAGGATGTGGGGAAAAGGGTACTCTTGTACACTGCTGGTGGGACTGCAAACGGGTGCGGCCAATTTGGAAAGCAGTATAGAGATTCCTGGGAAAGCTGGGAATGGAACCACCATTTGACCCTGCTATTGCCCTTCTCGGACTATTCCCTGAAGACCTTAAAAGAGCATGCTACAGGGATACTGCCACATCGATGTTCATAGCAGCACAATTCACAATAGCTAGACTGTGGAACCAACCCAGATGCCCTTCAATAGATGAATGGATAAAAAAAATGTGGCATTTATACACCATGGAATATTACGCAGCACTAAAAATGACAAAATCATGGAATTTGCAGCGAAATGGATGGCACTAGAGCAGATTATGCTTAGTGAAGCTAGCCAATCCCTAAAAAACAAATACCAAATGTCTTCTTTGATATAATGAGAGCAACTATGAACAGAGTAGGGAGGAAGAGCAGGAAGAAAAGATTAACTTTAAACAGAGACATGAGATGGGAGGGAAAGAGAGAGAAAAGGGAAATTGCATGGAAATGAAGGGAGACCCTCATTGCTATACAAAATTACATATAAGAGGTTGTGAGGGGAATGGGAAAATAAACAAGGAGAGAAATGAATTACAGTAGATGGGGTAGAGAGAGAAGATGGGAGGGGAGGGGAGGGGGGATAGTAGGGGATAGGAAAGGTAGCAGGATACAACAATTACTAATAGGGCATTATGTAAAATTGTGTATGTGTAACCGATGTGATTCTGCAATCTGCATTTGGGGTAAAATTGGGAGTTCATAACCCACTTCAATCTAATGTATGAAATATGATATGTCAAGAGCTTTGTAATGTTGTGAACAACCAATAAAAAAAATAAGCCCTGATCTGGTATATTTTCAAGAGATTTTGGCTAGAATGGTCACATCAAAGAATATTTATTTACTATCAGTTTCAAATCTTCATAGGCCTACTGGGCAGATTTTTAGATAAACAGTAGCAATCACAGGGTATTCCTGTGATGTTACTAAAACTCAGTGAAAGCTCTGTGTAGTCTAAGTTGTCTGAACCACCCCTTCAAAGGCATCTCTTCTTCCCCTAAGAATTTTGTTCTCTGAAACTGCTAGGTCTAAAGGTCAAAATATACTTGACATCAAAAATTGCTAGAATGGATTCCAAATCAGGTGCATTCAAAAGTCCTTATCATAGACTTTGGGATGGTACATCAACAAACTATAATGTAAGCTTTTTTGTAGTCTTATTTTAATTCTCTTGAACCTCAGCCTGAGTACCTATTAGTGCCTCTTGTTTTATCAACATTATTTCTCATATCTAGATTATCCTTATTTGTCACCCTTATATTCAAACAAATATGTTGAGATGAACCCAACTACTATAATGCTCTAATAAAAATTATAAAAATATTACAAAAAATAAGAGTTCAAGAGTAACAGAGTTTTGAAGTGAGATGAGTTCAAGGTTAGGAAGGCTCCTGTGCTTTCCAAGTAAATCACCAAACTTCTTGATAGTGTAGGCAATTCCTTTAACATGAGGACAAAATTTCTTCCCATCACAATTAGAGATAAAAGGATTAAAAATGTAAATGTATAGGAAAGGTGACACACTCGTATTGATTTGCTTCAGTCAACCAGCAAATGATGGTATCAGGAGCTTTCTGAAATCCCTAGTCTGCTCTGCCTCTTAAAAGAAGAGTTTAAGAAGAATTTACTACTCATGCACTTGTCCTTTACCCATGCTCCCTACATTCTGACCTTTGTGAACCCTAATTCATCAGTTACCCTCTGTTTTCCAATATTATCAGTCTTATTCATTCATTTAAGTGCTAAACACTGTCCGGATTGGGAATTCTACAATCAACAAAATAGACCAAATTCCTTGCCCCAAGGGAAAAGATAAATCAGAGAAAAGGGAATTATGTGTTAAGGGGAGAATGTTGAAGTTTTAAATAAGGTGTTCAAGAAAAGCTTTATCCCAAAGAATACATTTAAACAAAAACTTAAAGAAGGTAAGGGAGTATGCATTCCAGGCAGGAGAAGCACATACAAAGGCCCTAAATTGTGACATGCTTGGAATGGCATGTTTATGCTCCAGGGACACCAAGCAGGCCAGTGGAAGAACACAGAGAGGTCTCTTAAAGGTCATAGCAAGTGGCTTTATTCTGGGTACAACGAGAAACTACTGCAAGATTTTGACCAGAGTAGTGATATGGTTTGAATTATATCTTTAATAAGCACATCCTGACTGTGTGTTGAGAATAGACAGAACAGTGCAAGGGTGGGAACAGGGAATCAGGAGACTGAGACAGCAAATCTAGGTAAAAGATGGTGGCCTGGACTATGGCCTGGTCATTAAGGACTTAGTAATGGAAATGGCATGAAATGATCCAATTCTGGAGGCATTTTGAAGGTGGGGCTGTGATATTTTCTAAGAAATCAAAGTAGGGTGTGAGAATAAGAGAAGAGTCAAGGATAACTCCAGGGCTTGGAGCTTGAGCAACAGGAAGAATGCAGTTGCTATTTTCTGGAATGAGAAGGATTGGGGAAGGATCAGGGATAGGAATGGAATATCAGAAGTTCAGTTTTGAACACTTATTAGACAGCCAAGTAGAGAGGCTGAATAGCAGTCAGGTGCAGAGTTGGCAGTTCTGAGGAGAGAGAGAGAGGGTCCAACTAGTATTTAAAACCATGCTATTAGGGTAAAATCAACATGGCAGTAAGTATAGACAAAAAGACAAGAGGACCAAGGACTGCTCTCTGTGACAATCCAACCGTTAGAAGTTGTAGACATGGAAGAACCAGCAAAAGAGGAAAAATGGCGGCCAAAGAAGTGGTAGAAAAACTAGGCAAATGTGGTGTCTTAGAATCCAAGGGAAGTGACTATGTCAAGAGAAGGGACAGATAACATGGATCAAAAATGCCTCATCATTGACCAGCATGGGAAATGACAACTGTTCATTGACCATTGAGTTTAGCTTTCTGAAAGTCTTTGATGACCATTACAAGGAAGTTTCAATAGCATGGCAGAAGCACCCCTGCTCCCCACCATCACTCATTGGAGTTAATTCAGGAGAGGATGAGAGATGACTAATAAAGAAACTTCTTCCAGGATGCTTCACTGAGAATGGAAGGGGAGAAACAGATAATGGCTTGAGTGTGGAAAGTGAGTTCAAAAAGGTTTTATGTTTAACTGTTTGTTTTTAAGATGAGTGAAAATCTGAATGGGTTTATTTGCTTCTGGAAAAGATCTAGCAGAAAGGAAAACAACCTGTTAAGACAAGAGAGAAAGAACTGTTGTAGCAGTGGCCTTGAGTAGACAGAACTGATGGGCTGGAAGGGAAATTATTGACCTCAGCTAGGAGACACACAGTGATCCACCCCTTCAACAGCCTCTTTCATTATCTTTTGGCTTCATTACTGCAAAAGTAAGTGAAATGGAGTGAACACTTCGCCCCGTCCCTCAAATGTGCATGTTGAAACCTAATTCTTAATGTGATGGCATGTAGAGGTTGGACCTTAGGAGGTGATTAGGGAATAGGACCAGTGCCCAGAGAGATCCTTCCATCATGTGAGGACAAAGCAAAAAGCAAACCAGGAAGTCAGCTCCCACCAGACTCCAAGTGTGCCAGAACCTTGATCTTGGGCTTCCCAGACTCCAGAATTATGAGCAATAAATATCTGTCGTTTATAAGCCACACAGTTGATTGTATTCTGTTATGGCAGCTGGAACAGACCAAGATAGGAAGAAACCCGCTACTGCATCCAGCTATGCTCTCCACCTCTCCTTCCTTCCCTTCATAGACTAATGTCTTTAAAACATTGTTCATATTTGTTCCACTTTGTTGGTTTCCTTTCACTTGTCAACTTGAGATAATCTGGCTTCTGCCCACCAATGGCTCTGGAATTGCCTGTTTCACAAGACTATTTTCTCTTTATTTGCTGAATCCCTCTGACTATCAACTGCTTCTCTTTCTAGAAACACTCCACCCTTCACCAAATAGTCTACCTTTGTCCCTGGGCTAACCTCTTGGCCCTCCCCCAGACTCCTGTTCCCCTCTTGATTCTTCCTTCAAATGTTTGTACCCTATAGGGTTGTCTGTCAGATTTTCATTGGACAAATGAATATTACTTATCCAAACACAGTGGAGACTCCACAATTTCCATAGATGAAGAGCTAAGAGTCTGTCTTCAGGCTGAGTTTGCAGAAGAGTGTAGCTACTCTTATATTTACATTCTCTACTTATTTGGGGTGACTTGTTGGATGCTGATGTAAATTTTAAGAGGGTTTAATTCTTCCTCACCTCCAGTCATCCCTTGATCCTTTGATGTCAAGGTTTCAACTGTCACTTTCACATGGACTATTTTAAAGAAGGGAGAAAGAACAAAAAGGAAGAGAAGGAGAGAGAAATGAAATGAAAAATCTTTAATCATTTCAATGTCAACTACAACTTAACTCAATATATCTTTAACATATCATACACAAAATATTTTAATACTCTGAAAGAAAATCTTAAAAATTAAGTGTACTTAGAGCCACCAATATTTACTAAAAAAAAAAAATCAATCCAAAACTTCCTCCTGAGCTCTATCCCTTCCTTTCCAATTTCCTATTACACACAGTCACCTCCAAGGCCACAGGCAACCCAAATGTGACACATTTCAAAATAAAATTATTTGTCCTCCTAAATATGTCTAGACAGTGTATGTGGTAGAAACAGCGTGGGAACTAGTATCTGTCAACTTTCAAGGTTTAAATTTTCAGTCTTTGAGTTAGTGATTTCATAAAAATCTGAGAATTTAAAATAGGACTTCGTCCTTTACTAAGGACTGCACTTCAGAAAGGCAAAGAAGAGAACTCCTCAGTCCAAGATGTCAGAATGTGAAGACAGGAAACTCTGGCAGGGGATGTGATGGAAGATTGTTAGGATATATTTGAAGAACAGGGAAAGGAGAGGCCAAGAATATATCTTTGGTGAATGAACTGGAGAGTATCCTCAGAGAAAGTCATACTGGACCTTTGTTTAGAACAAGAACGACTTGTGCAACCCAGGGCACAGCTCAGAGGAAGGGGAAGAACATTAACATGAATTAGCATGGTCACGCAGGACTACCAGCAGATTTCTGGACACAACAGAGGAGCTGGGAAGAGGAACTTGCATCTGATCAGGGATCATGGAGGACCTTGTTTACCAGGAGCCCAGAGTGGCAAAAAGTGAGTCATAGAGGAAATTTAAGCAGAAGACTAATACCATCAGGTTCTCGTTTGAGAAAATAACTGCTAGACACCAGGAAGAAAAATTAAGACCAGATTAGAGGAGGAGAGAATCCTAATAAACTATTGCAAACATCAGGACCAGAGATGATAGGAGTGAGTTAAGACAGAAGCAGTGAGAAGGAAAGGAAGGGAAAGTTAGGAAAATGCCACAGTGTGAGACTGACAGTCCAGGAGGGGTGTGGGCAAGAGGGAGCTGGAGAACAGGGTCTCGGGGTCTCTGGCTCAGAGGTTCATTTGATTATTAGGGGGATGAAATGAAATAATGTATGCATGGTGCATGGTAGAGGCTGAATACGTATTATTTTTTCCTCTCTCTTTTCCCTTCTTACTGGCTCCATCAGCTACCCAGAAACTGAAGCCAGAAATATGGGAGTAATTTAGTCCCTCTGTCCTGTGCCTCATGTCCAGTCCCCCAGCGTTGATGTCATTGAGAAGGCAGAGGGAAACCCAGGGAGAGAGACATTCTGCCCCGAGCTAGTGATGTGCCTCTGACCTGAGTTTATATTTTGGGGAAATAGGCAAATAGAACCCTGGTTTGAGGTGTTTTTCAGCTTGTCCCCATCAGGACTTGCTGAGATGAGTGCTGGGTGAGCCATGGCCCCACCCACACAACACCAGCTCCTCCCCTTGTCCCCAGCTTCTCTTCCCTAGTACCTCAGCTCCATTCATGGACTTGTAAATTCCAGGCACTTGGCTAGCTGCAGAACCTGGAAATGAGTCCAGAAGTTTCTCCACTCTCTCCCAGAGGGAAATGGTTAATCAACTAGAGAGTAAAAAGTTGGAGACAGCTTGGGGTCGTGTTTTGAAGAGGGAGGCATATCGGTTTTAAAATAAGGGCTGGAAAAGGCAGAAGTATGTGGATGGAACACAGGTCCGTGGTTGCCAAGGATTAGGGGTGGAGGGAAGGAGACCCGAAGGAACTCTGGGGAAGACAGAAATGTTCTGTACTTTGTGGGGTCGGTTTCGTGATTGCTGCAATTTTTTCACATGCTGTAGAACTAACTGTACATTTAAAAGCATACATTTGAAACTGTAAGTCAATTACACTTCAATAAAGCTGGCTTTAGATTAACAGACAACCAACAAGTGAATACATTTGGAAGTAGGTAGTAAGGGCTCAGTAAATGTTAGCCCAAGTGATAGTGACAGAGCGATGGATCACAATAAAGTTATTAGCTGTTAAAGCTAATTGATTATTAGCTAATTCTTATTAGCCAATAGTTATCAAAGCCACAGATTTTACTCCTTCCTTAAATATTTGCATATTAATAGAGGATTGTTAAAGTTGGAGAAAGGTTTTAAGACCCAAAGAAGTTACTGTTATAGGATGAATATTTTTTTCAAATGCAATTTTTTTTTACAATGCATTCTAGATGAAAGGAAAGGCCAGGAGGAGAGCCAGGAGGTAGCCAGTAAGGACATACTACCTGCCTCTCAATTTACAGACCACAGAAATGAGATGCTTAGTACTTCAAGTAGAGACCCCTTCCTCTGCTATTTATCTACCATTTCCATCACAGGCTTTTGCTGGATTGCTCTCCTGGTGTTGGAGTTGAAGTCTTATGGGAAAAGTAGTAGTCTGTGTTTACCAGAGGTAGAAAGGTACTGCATGTAAGCTTACATTGAGGAGTGAGAATGCCACTTGGCAGCTGGAACAGGGGCTGTTTAAAGTCAAGCCAGGCTGAACGCTGTCCCCACCCCACCTCATGACAACCACAACAAATACTGGCCTTGAGATCATCGCTGTTCTCTCACACTGACCTGCCAGGCAGGTACCAGAGGATTAGAACTGAAAGGCAGCAGAATACAACAGACACTAGTATGGCAATATGTAAATCAATGGAAATGTAACTGATGTGATTCTGCAATCTGTATACGGGGTAAAAATGGGAGTTCATAACCCACTTGAATCAAAGTGTGAAATATGATATGTCAAGAACTATGTAATGTTTTGAACAACCAACAATAAAAATTAAAAAAAGAAAAATAAGTAAAAAATAAAAACCATTGAAATGCAAAAAAAAAAAAAAAAAAAGAACTGACTTGAGCCTCATTCTGCCACTCAGGCCTGTTGATAATTGGGCGAACCACCAGATCTTTTTGGAAGGAGTGTGCTGTGTTCCTCTAAAAATCACTCTCCAATCTTATAACACCAAAGCACGGCAATTTTCTTTTTCATTCAATTCCCGCATCTGACAAGACAAAGAGTCTCTTTTCTGGCCGTTCCAGGAATTAATTTCTTTCCAAGCAATTCAGAGCCCAAAATGTCAAATTCTTAATTTTTCTCCTGTTGGCTGTGCACTTCTCATTGTCTCATTTCCCCAGAGTGCATGCGGGCACCTGTATGAACTGATGAGATGGCATCTGTCATCCTTGGCAGCAAAAAGTGCAGATGTCGCGAGGAGTGACAAGAGTCACTTTATGTGGTCCCTGATATTCTTCCCCTGGGGGAACTGGATTACTTCTTCCTCCAGCTAAGTTCATCATTAGTACCAGGACCGTCCATTCACCATCTCTGGTAGTTTAGGAGAAGGAGATACTTGAGAAGTGCCTGGTGACCTCCTCTTCCTGTCCGTTGGTATCTGGGAGGTTCCAGAGCAGCAGCAGATCCTCATGTCCCTCAGTCAGCCACCCCAGGACAGTTGCTCCTAGCTCTCTCCACCTCTGCCCCCAAACTGCACCTCCATAATTGAACCCTGTCTTACAATCAATCACAACAGCTGAAACCACTGCCTCCCCACCTCCATGTTTCCCTGGCACGGCCCTTCTGGGGCTTTCTGAGTCCTTCCCCTCTCCCCACCCCCTACAATAACAAAACAGACTCAGCCTGTTAATTGCTTCCTTCCTAAGGAGAAGGAAACTCGTGGACTACACCTGTTGAAATTGTTCTAACTTATGCCTACAGAGTTGATGAAAGCCTTCTGTTTCTTTTGAAGTTCAATAAGAGGTGACTTTTATAGAGTGCTTGCTATGGGGTCAGGCCTTGTGCTAACCTCCATGATGTCAGTTAATCCACAGGTGGAAACTAAGGAACTGAGAGGTAGCAGCTAGTGAGAGGCTCAACTGCCATTGAAATCCATGTCTCACAACTCTGGCCACACTAAATGCAGCCCTCAACTGGGGCAGTCCCTGCCTGTGCTACTCACTATCCTAGCCTGTGCTGTTTGGAATTAAGCAGGACTCAGTGGTGAGGGACACCAAGGGTGTTTTACTAGTCTGAAGGATTTGGAGCATAATTCTTGAAATGTTAATTGTCTACCAAGTCAAGAGGACCTACAATATCAAAAACAAGTGCAAAAATGTATAGGGACGGGTGCAGGGCAGGTTACTGAAGGTGGAGCTCAGCTACCCACGTCCTTCATTTTTATTTTTTGAAGTTGATTGTTATGGTTGGAATATGAGCTCCAAAAGCTCATGTGTGAAATAATACAAGAAGGTTTAGAGGAGAAATGATTGGGTTATAACCCAATCAATTAATTAATCACCCGATGGGATTAATTAAGTGGTAATTGAAAGTGGGTAGGGTGTGGCTGGAGGCTGGGGCATTGGAGGCATGGATTTGGGGTACATATTTGTATTTGGCAAGTGGAGTCTCTCTCACTCTCTCTGCTTCCTGATCATCATGTGAGCTGCTTCCCTCTGCCACACTCTTGCCATGATGTTCAGCCTCACCCTGAACCCTCAGGAATGGTGCCAGCTGCCTATGGACTGAGACCTCTGAAACCATGAGCCCTCAAATAAACTTTTGCTCTTCTATAGTTTTCTAGTCAGGTCGTTTAGTCACAGCACTGAAAAAGCTGACTCAAACATTGGTAAAAACACAATCCTCTCGCTGTTCCATCATAATGTAAAAATTGCAAGTGTAATGACTATAAATGCTGCAGCAGGCATTTTCAAAGTATATTTTTAATTGGAAAATGCAAAAGAGAGAAAACAAAAGCAAATATTACACATATTCCCATCATCCATAAGTAATCTCAGTTAAATATTGCCAAATTTCCTTCTATACTTTTTTTCTACCTAAAGATGCATATATTTTCTAAGTGGAATGTCTGTTACATAAAAATAAATAAATATACCTGGATTTGCACAGATTGTTATGTTATCTAGCATGTTTCTGAGTAGTTGTTATTTTGTTTTTTAATTAATTAAATTGTTCATTTTAATTAGGTATGTATGACAGCAGAATACATTTTGATTCATTGTACACAATTGCAGCACAACTTTTCATTTCTCTGGTTGTACATGATGTAGCATTGCACCATATGCACATCATACAAGTACCTACAGTAATGATAGCCATCTCATTCCACCATCTTTCCTGCCCCCATACTTCCCTCTCCTCCCTCCCTTTTGCCCAGTCAAATTTCCTCCATTTTTTCCATGCCCCCCCCCACATTATGAATTAGCATCCACTTATCAGAGAAAACATTTGGCCTTTGGTTTTGGGGGATTGGCTTACTTCACTTAGCATGATATTCTACAATTCTATCCATTTACCTGCAATTTTACTCTCTTTTAATGCTGAGTAATATTTCATGTGTATTTATACCACAGTTCTTTATCCATTCATTTAGTGAAGGGCATCTAGGTTGGTTCCATAGTTTAACTATTGTGAATTGAGCTGCTATAAACATTGATTGGCTGCGTTACTATAGTATGCTGATTTTAAGTCCTTTGGGTATAGACCAAAGCTGGGTCAAGTGATGGTTCCATTCTAAGTTTTCTAAGGAATCTCCATACTTCTTTCCAGATTGGTTGCATGCAGTCCCACCAGCAATGTGAGTGTGCCTTTTCCCCCACATCCTCTGAATGATTAGTTTTAAATACCATTTTAATGGCAGCAAATTATTCAAAAAATAATGTATTTAACCATTCCCCAAAGTGGACCTTTGGGTTTTCTCAGTTTGGGACTATTATAAGAAATGGCACCTCTCTCATTATTTCCTCAAGACTGTTTACCAGAAATAGAATTGCTTCATCTAAAACAAATTGCTTCATCTAAAACAACTTTAAAAGAATTTAAATTTTTTTCCTATATATAATTCAATATATAATTTAATGGTTCTAAGTACTACTATATGATTGGCTAAAGAATGTTGAGCTTATACTAAATATGTCCTTATTAGTTTTTGTTTGCACTACTGAGATTGAACTCAGGGGTGCTCTACTACTGATCCACATCCCAAGCCCTTTTTATTTTTTATTTTGAGACAGGATCTCGCCAAGTTGCCCAGGTTAACTTTGAATTTGCAGTCCTCAGGCTTCAGCCTCCCAAGTCGATGGGATTATAGGTGTGGCCCACTGTACCCAGCTAAGTATGTCCTTATTCGTTTTTTTATGGTGACTAAATAAATCTTCTTTAAAATTAGAATAAAACAGCTAGAAAGCATATCTACATTTGCATGGTAGTAGGTATTCAAAGGCTTCAGAAAACCTTTAAAGAATGTGTTATGATTGAAAATAAGATCTTCAGAAATAGGAAAAGAAAGAATTCTCCCTAAAATGAGGAATCTCGTAATAAGAAAAAAATAAAGGCAAGAAAATGTTGAATTTGAAGTGATTGTCAAACTTGAAGAGGTTCTTGAATCTTTGATTCATTACTTTCTAAAAGCTTTTTAAGATGTCAACTTCCTGAGGTTTTTATGTTCTGTGCTGCATTTGGCAAACCAGGCTAATGCAGATGATAACGACTGTGAGGGGGGGGACAGGGCTTTGATGAATCACTACCCTTTACCTTCAATAGTTAGAGAGCCAATTATCTGCTACCTGAGCTGTGTAGACCCTTACTTTCTTTCTTGTTCCTAATAGTTAACCAGATTTATGCTCACTTAACATCTCCTTAGGACCTAAAGCAAACGTGGGCAGAAGACATGAAAGAATATAAACCTTAACACTAAATGAAGCAGATTATCTGTCTGGCATGGGCAATACTGATTAGTAGCATCTATTCCCCTGAAGAAACACAGCTGGATGCTGGGGAGACAAATCAGCATAGACAACTGCCAGCCAGGCCCAGAATGTTTCAGTGCTGGGTCAGAGAAGACACAGTATCAGCAGTTCACCTCAGAAACACAATATATCTAACATTTAGCAAATGCATTCTACAGATTTCAAGGGTCTTCATGTCCATGTGGTCATGAGGCCTCCTAACACTATGAAGAAATAATCACCCATGTTCCACAGACTGGGCCATAGACTCTCGGAGAAATTAAATGCCTTGCCCAGTATCATAAATCCTATAAACAGCAAGATCAAATACCAAAGCCAGATGTTCTCATCCCAATACTTGCAAACTCCCACACTTTTTGGTACCATAGATTGAACCCAGAGCTGCTTTATCAGTAAGCCACATCCCCAGATCTTTTTTTATATTTTAGAGACAGGGTCTTGCTGAGTTGCTTTGGGTCTCACTAATTGCCGAGGCTGGCTTTAAACTTGTGATCCTCCTGCTTCAGCTTCCTGAGCAACTGGGATTATAGGCGAGCAGTACCACACCTGGCTCCCACTCTTATTTCTAACAACAGAATTAGTATTTTTAATACTAATAGTAGTCTTAAATACTATTGTGAGCCAGAGTCTCCAGTAAATAATAAAGGATAAAAAAAAATGCATGCATCTTCTTTTTAAAGTGCTAAAATATATCAAGGGGGACAGATACAAATTGAAGCTATAATACTGAATGATGGAAGCCATAAATGATCATGGTAGGAAAGCACTCGGAACACCCAGTGTGGCCAAACTGTCTTATGAAGAAGCCACTTCACAGTGATGAGAAAAGGCTTCTGATTTATCACGTGTCTTCTCTCTTCTGGTCCTTGCCTTAAACTCCATACGTACAGATAATTCTTTTGACAGTACAACATGGTGGGTTAAGAACTTAGGCTTTGGATCAGACAGGCCTCAGTTTAAAACCCAGCTTTGCCACTTTACTAGCTCCTGAGTGAGCTGACCTCCAGCAAGTGACCTTGAGCAAGTAGATGGCCTCTGTAAGCCCCAATGTGCTCCTCTGTCTAGTGGGAATGATAACAGCAGCATTTGCCGTTTAAGGCGATTGTGAGAGCTACATGAGGAAATGCATTCAAAGGGCTTTTAATACTTTGCCAAATGTACAGCAAAAGCTCAATGAATATTGGCATGATGATGATGACAATGATGATTACGATGATAAGTTATCTTGATTATTGAAGACGAGCAAGGAGATTGGAGAGGAAGAAGGGAAGAACTTAAAAGGATGATGGGAGCTCAAGACAACTTTTATCTAATTTATACCTTGCAGATTGCAGCTAGAGGTCAAGGAATCTGCAGTGAGTTGGACAGGCACAGGTCAGGAAGATGAGGGTAGAACCTTCATGTTCCATAAAAGGCAGAAAATCTGGGGACCTGAGTATAGTGGTTTCCAAGGCAAGTTTACACGTCCTCACTGGGCAGTGATGTTACCAAACAGCCCAGTCACTCTGATTCTGTCACCTAGAGCAGGCCAGTGCATTAGAGAGCTTCCACCAGACTCACCAGCCCTTCTCTGACTCATCCAAAGCCTTCTGGGGACCCCTATCCTAGTTTAAAGTCCCCATGTAAGTCTCAGCCATGTCCACTTCCCAACTCTAGAATTTCAATTTTCTGCCTATCATTCCACGGTGGTATAATTCAGCCTTAGAGAGGATGGCCTCAGACTCCCTAGTTGAAATCCTAATTCTGCCACTTATTAGATGATGAAGAACCCCAGCCAAGAGACTTATCTTTCTCAGTTGTTCCACCTGTAAAATGGGGACAATGACATAGGGTTTGAAAGGTCAGTGCTTAGAATTATGACTAGAACAGAGTTTTTAAGTGTTCAATAAATATTAATTCATTAATATTTTTCCCCTTGAAAAATATCCATTCTGGTAAATGATAAGTGGAAAAACATACTACAACTGCTATGCACATAAAGTACATGATGATTCATATGTTCCAATTGCCAGCTTTCATTGCATTCTCTCTCAAGTACGGATGATGGAGAGTTCTGCTTCAGGATTTTTTTGGTTTTTTTTTTTTTTTTTTGGACTTTAAAAAAGGATATAGTAGCTATTGGTGACACTTTAAGTCTGATTGTCATCATTTCTAAAGAGGTCCCAAATCCTGAAGTTTAAGAATTTCAAGAAAAGATTTCATGTGTACTTCTGTGTAACCCTTACATCCTTCACAGTTCCATATGAAAACGTCTAGATGAGATAAAAATAAAGAGGGACTTACTCAGCAGGAGCAGAACTGTAATCACTGAGACCCAGGCCAAAATCTTCCTACATGTGCTTTTGCCCAAATAGTCACTTTACTGCTTGCTTAGGTACAGTATAAACTTGGAGTTACTGTCTACTATTTTGTTTTTTAAAGTAACTTCCATGTCTTTTTATCATTATAAAAGTTACATGTGCTCACTATAAAAGGGATGATATAAATAAAGTAAAGGAAGATAACAATTATCTATAATTACAATTCAGAAAAATGTAGGCATATAACATTTTAAATCGTCCAGCCCTTTTCTGCATATTATACATGTGAAACTTTTCAAGCAAAGTAGGCATTATGGCTTGAGTGACTCTAGGATTAAGGAAAGATATTTTTTAGTGATCAAAGAGTCAGTCCACCAGAAAGATATCACAACTTTAAATCTGTATGCACTCACTAACATCTTTCAAAATACATAAAGCAGAACTCAGCTAAAAAAGACTTGAAAATGCCTCTCTTAATAACTGTGTAGGTTTTTTTTAATAAGATGGACAAAAGTTAGTAAGGATGTAGCTAAATGACACAAATAAAAATTCTAACAATTTACATGTGTAGAACACTGCTTCGTGTGTGTGTGTGTGTGTGTGTGTGCATATAGAGAAGTTTAAAAATTGATTATAAGGAAACCTCAATAAATTTCAAAGGATTAGAATTATGCAGAGTATGGTAGGACCTCTTATGATTATAAATTACTATGCAACTTTTCCCCAACCTTGATCTGTAAATTTCAGACAATTCTGAAATCAGTCCCTCTAGGGGTGTGTGTGTGTGTGTGTGTGTGTGTGTGTGTGTGTGTGTGTGTAAATAATAAGCTGATCCTAAAATTTATATGGAAATGCAAAGAATTGAGAACATTATGGTAATGTTGAATAATAAGAATAAAGTTAAGATACATATATTAGAAATATCAAGGCTAATTTTAAAGTTTTAGTAAAGAGAACATTGTAGTAAGGTT
This sequence comes from Spermophilus citellus, assembly GCF_964194105.1. Lineage (NCBI taxonomy): Eukaryota > Metazoa > Chordata > Mammalia > Rodentia > Sciuridae > Spermophilus > Spermophilus citellus. The sequence goes on along the minus strand of NC_138182.1, from coordinate 39,754,866 downwards.
GCAAGGATAGGCAAGTAGATCAATGGAATAGAATAGAATCTAGAAACAAATAATATTACCTAATTTAAGATAAAAGTGACTCAGCACTACAGTGCAGAAAGAATGGTCCATTTAAAGCATGAATCAAATGGATATCCATAAGAAAAATAAAATTCATCTTATTATCTCACACTATACAAAATATTAATTTTAGATGTATCATAGATCTAACTGCCAAACACTTAAGTTTTTAAAAGAAAACAGAAAAATATCATCATGATAAGCAAAGACTTCTTAAATAGAGCACAAGAACACTAACCATAGGCTGGGGACGTGGCTCAAGAGGTAACGTGCTCACCTGGCATGCACGAGGCGCTGGGTTTGATCCTTAGCACCACATACAAATAAAATAAAGTTGTGTCCACCGAAAACTGGAAAATAAATATTAAAAAATTCTCTCTCTCTTCTCTCTCTCTCTCTCTCTCTCTCTCTCTCTCTCTTTAAAAAAAAAAGAACACTAACCATAAAGGGAAAAAAATTGATAACCTGTATTAGGTGGAAAAATTGATAACCAGTATTAGGTGGAAGAACAATATGGCACTGAGATCTGGGATATTGGATCAGAGTGGGAATGGCATGTTTGTGGCTTGATCAGAGTCAGATATATTGGGAGGCTTATGTTTTAGGGCCCTTCCTTTGCGTAGACCCCTTCCAAGACCTTGATAATCTGTTCACATGGTGGCGTATTTTTATAAACTACAGATCTTGGGCTTTGTAAAGTGTGGTTCCATCCCAGGGCATCTGGCTGCAGTCCTTTTCCCTGGCCCATGCCATTCTGTCCGCTGAGCCCAAATCCAGTCACTGTTTACCTGGAGCCCTGGTGGTTACTAGCCATCCAGCAGAGCAAAAATCTAGGCCACCCTTGCAAATCCTTTTGTCCAAAGTTGAGGTTGGTGCAGGGACTGGGGTCTGTCGGCAGCTAAGGGTTAAGTGGCTTGGAGAAAAGGAGAGATGTGGAAGGTGAAAGAAGGACACAGAGAATGAGAAAGATTCTCCTTGACCAAACTTTAGTCAGGCTCCTCAGAGCCCACTTCTTGACTACACCCTACTTTTGGTCCTCTGTTTCTATATTTTCAACTAGCAAAACTCCCGCTAGGTTAGCTTACAAGAATCCCTATGTTAGATATCTGATTACCTTGATCATCTGATCAGATTCCTCATTGCCACCCTTGGCCTCTGATCATTCTGGCCTGCCTTCAGCAAGACTCTCATCAAGTTAGTTTTCAGAATCTTCCTTGTCTCTGGTGTTTCCACTTGATAACTTTCCATTTACTGACTACCCCCGCCTTAGCTATAAATCCCCATGTGTCCTTTCTGTTTTCAAAATTGAGCTTAGTTCTATACTGAGTCTCTTTACCCTACTGTAATAGTTTGGTGTTTTTTTTTTAATAAAATTTATCTTCACCACTTTAACTGGTGTCCAGCTCTGATTCTCTTTCATGATGGTCAGGCAGGATCTGATATCCATCAGAATTCCAGAAATGCTCCATTTAGCTGTGAAAAAAACAGACTCATATGTAGCAGTGAGTGACATTTATACCTAATTATCACGGGACACAGTAATGTGTGTGTGCGTGTGTGTTAAAATTAAACTTGAATGACAGGCTCCTTTGCTCCATTGAGGTGCAAACTATCTTCATAATCTCGCTACTCATTTGGGCAATCCAATTGTAACTTTAAAAACTTGGAGAATGTTGTTTTCAAGCATCTTCGTAAGCTGTGTTACTACAGTATCACAGTTCCCACGCAGCGCTGGAAGTGATTCATTTTCTCGTTAACTTGTGCTATATATACCCCAGAAAAAATGAGTTGGCATTTCTAAGAATACCTGATAGAAAAGAACAGAAGTTTTTCTTTCTCTTCCTGTCATCTGAACCTCTTGAATCATACAGAGGGGAACGTGCAGGGAGCTAAAACACGTCCTCATGCTCAGAAGCACCTGGCACAGCAGGGTGGTATTTTATTTCCCCCTCATATCAAATAGCTTCTCTAACTCTGCTGAAATTTTCTTTATAAATGCACACAAGTGGTTAGATATTCTTCGTCATGCAAGCCATAAAGAACTATTAAAAATACCTAAAACAGCTTCTTCTTTGCCTTAAAGCTTATTTTTTGATCCTTTGATTAAAAACTTAGGCCAAAGAAAAGGAAGCACAGAACTACATAAGTTCTCACTCACAAAATATTTTATTCTCTCATCTCACAGCTCTAGATACACTTGGAAAAGATGAAGAGGAATAGTTAAAAGATGACTGTGTTTAAAAAAAAAAATCTGTCCATTTAAGTACTCAGAAATGAAGAAAACTCACACACGTTGAAATGCAATTCACATCTAAAAGTGTTTCTCTGTGGGCATTGAAATTACAGTGGAATCAATGGCAAAACTTTGGGAGGTGGGATCAGTTGATTTATGCTTTGAGGTCAGCCGAGTTACTGGGATGAAGCTTGGTGCATTGGCCAGATAACAGTATCGTTTGGTTCAACTTGTCAGGACACTTCTCTTTAGAAGTAAGAAACAGGAAGAGGGCAGGAAGATCAGAAATAGATTTTACAAAATACATTCACTTAACTCGAAAGAAATACAACCTAGCACCTGCAAGACTGTCTTAGGAGTTTACTTTTCAAATATTCAAGCAACCTTAATGACTGTTTTCTCAACCCAAAGAAGGTAAGAAGCTAAGGAGAAGGGCAGAATGAAAGAGAGATTATTAAGGGGAGACTCTAACCATCCTCAAAAGGGAAATCCAGTAACTCAATAGGCAAAGGAGAATTAGGAAAACAAAAGCAAACAAACAAGTCAGAATAGCTCAAAACCCATTTTAATCCATGCCCTCTGGTGTAGGAAAAAGCCCATCTCCCATCGAACAAAAAGCAATTACTGACAATAATAACAATGACCTTAGGTCCATGAGATAGCAATACATGCTGCTATTGTGAAGTGTTTCATGGTAAAGCATGAAAAATACCAGATTAGGTTAAAATAAACCAGTTTTTTTACAACTTTCTATAGCCCCTAAGGTTCCCAAGAGGTAAATATGACACGCAGTATTTCCTAAACTTTTTTGACCAGCAAATTTTGTCTTTTTAAGTATTGTTTTAGAAATACCTCATAGGATCAGGTTAACTAGGAACATACACTAGAAAACATCACACTAAGTTTTCAAGAAAAAGATTATATTCTGTGTGTCACTCGGGAGCAGGAATTATGCATTTTAGGAAGATTTCCATCCATCCATGACATATCTGGTTGTACACCCAAAATTTGTGCTCTACTCTTCCATGGTAGACAGTTGTCACTGAAATGTGGCTGCCCAGCCAGGGACAATATTTCTATCCGCCCCACCCCCACCGCCACCACCCTTTGTAGCTTCTTGTAACAATGTAATTAAATCCTAGCCAAAGGTTTCTTTCAACTATGTGTGACCCCATTGTAATCCTTCGAGTTCTTCACTCCTCTGCTGCCTGAACACTGACGTTTAAAGCAACCTTGGACCTCACATTGAAGATGGCAGAGCCCCCTTCATATTGAGCCCCTAAATGACTATGTGTAACAGAGGACTCCATCTAACATACACAAATGTGTGTACATGGGCACACATTCGCTACTACAGCTGCCACTTCCACTTGACCTTCACCTGCACCAGATTATCATGTGAGCATAAAATAAGCTATTCTATTGCGTTAAGCCTCAAATAGCTAAAGCAAAATGAGGCTGGGAATTTGAATGGTAAATTGAGGTTAGAGCTCTCCCTCGGATGGGCAAGGGACACAGCTGCCCCAGGCCCTATGGCAATGCTGCACCTTACTCTTCTATTTTGAAATGTCATTAAAATTTAATTTTCAAGTTTCTGTCTTGAATAAAGATAACCCAAGGGAGCCTATAAAAGATGCTGTCGGAGAGATTCCCTTCAAGTGTGATTATCTTAGGAGACTGCACGAACTGCTTTGCCCAAGGCCCCCGATCCTTTAGAAAGACCCTGTCTTTAGTTATTTGGAAAACCCATATCGTTCTCTAAAGATGCCAGATAAATTAATGTTTCAAGAGATATGCCTATTAATTTTGTAGTTGTGCAAACTCTTTGATCTCTAGAAATCCTATTTGAGCAACGTTTGATTCAGCAAATGTTAACTGAGCACCTACTAGGTTGCCAGAGCAGCAATCTTCAATACCAGATATGACAAGAGACTTGAAAGACACATTCCTAGGCTGAGGTGGGAAGCAGGCCCTATTCATCTTAGTGCCAGTCCTGATGTACGGTAGCTTTATACTACCACATGACTGTTCCTCTGCTCACTTTCTGACTTTGGTGGTTTGTAGTATAAGTGTGTATCCTTTCCTAACAGTGCTGTCCTTCAAACCAGTGGTTCTGTAACTGTGATCCCAGACCAGCGGCATCTCCATCACCTGGAAGCTTATTAGAAATGCAGGTTCTCAGGACCCTTCCCCAGCCTACTGAATCAAAAGCTCTGGGTTGGGATCCATAAGCTGTGCTGTACCAAGTTCTCCAAATAATTCCATTCCTTCTGAAGTCAGAGAATCACTGCTCTAAACCACCCACACTTAGACTATAACCTCCTCCCTCCAATTTCACCTAAACTCTTCTCTCTGCTAAGGTGAACGACTTAATACTTTGTATTCGGTTGATGAAAACAGTTAAAATATTGACTGTCTCAATGAATAGGCTTTTTTTTTCTTTGCCAGACTTTTACCACATAAGTGAGAATTACACCTTGGGCCTTGTGTTGGGGAATCGCCCTTCACTCTCTGAGGTAGAAATGTCAAGGCCATCATTCCTGTTTATTGGCTCAACTTCCAGCCCCAATCAAGACCTGCAGCTTTACCAGACTGCAGCCCCCTCTGCACAGGGTGGTAGAGTAGCAGCCAGGCACTTCCCCACAGAGCACATCACCTGGACGTCAGATGGTAGAAGGAGCTGGAAGCCTGTGGGACCACTCCCAGGCTAAGCCTGCTTCTCAACTGTCAGTCAAGACACACTTTTCCTATAATAACCACTTTGGCCTGATGACTACAAATGTTTCACTTTGAACCATGATTCTATTGCCCCATTCTTTTAGAAAAAGATGAGAGCTGGAGAAAACCACAACGTGAAATGGCATATAAAACCTCCTTTTGGCTGTGATATTCAGTGTGAGTAATTTGACCGCCGCAGGTAAATAGAGTAGTATATAAAAATCCCAGCAGAGCAAACCCTAAAGCAAGCTTTTCTGACCTGTGTTTAACTTGAAGACCACATAACATACGTGTAAAATATTGTAAAGTTAAACATCAACCTAACAAACTTTTAAAGTTTTTCCTCCTTCTTTGTCAAATATATACCTTCGTAATAACTTGGAAGGCCAGGTTCAAATTTAGGATCCTGAGACTCCAGGACAGAACTTGAAGGTAAGAGGTGAAATTGTTCCCAGCTGTTCCCTTTGTCTTCCCGTCCTTGACTCCAGACCACACCAAGACTGCCTTGGGTGCTCACTGCAATCTACATATCTGAGCTTTATCCCCAAATCTCTGCAAATAGTTGGCCCTTGGCTACCCCTGGGCCTGGTGGAAGGGGAGTGCACTCCAGGAAGACAAACTCAACTAGATACTCACATAGACCTAGAGGAGGAAGTATCCCAGGGAACTATGATTCTGGGTGGGACTAAGGAGAGTCCTTGCTTTATCTAAAGATAGTTCTGCCTATATCCTTCCTCAGATTCTCTAAGAAAAAAGGATTTTTTATTCTAGTAAATTTGAGAAACACTAGATAATACACAGCCCTCTTGGAAATGCAGAACAAACATTAGCTTAGTATCTTAGATCAGGCTGTCATAAAGGAAAACCACAGTTGCTTCAATAACTAATATTTGACTCTCACAGTTTTAGACACCGGAAAGTTCAAGATCAGGGTGATGCCCACTTGGGTTTCCTGGTGAGACCCTTCTTTCTGGCTCACAGATGGCTTCCATATCATGTGTCCTAACTTGGGAAAGAGATAGAGAGTGATAGAGAAAGAGTGCTCTGGGTTTTCTTCCTCTTCTTAAGAGGGCAGGTATTCTATCACGGGAGTCCCACCCTCATGACTTTATCTAAACCTGATCCCTTCCCAAAGGCTCTACTTCCAAATACCATCATATTGGGGTGAGGGTTTCCAAATGTAAATGTTGGAGGAATAAAATCATTTAGTCCATAACACACAGACTCTGGGAAGGTGTGATGCAGAAAAATGCATGTGACTTTGAATATTATCTACAGGTATTTATTTATGGAAAAAAGAAATTGTGCAGTTTGGTGGATGTTTGATTCCAAGAAAAATACTAGTATTTTCTCTAGTTCACAAGGACCTTAAATCAAGTACTACTTTGGCTCTATCCCCTTGGCCACAATCCATTTTATCAACATGGCACCTGTGTTAGTCAGCTTTATGGCTGTGACCAAAATATCTGACAAACAATTTAGAGGAGGAAAAGATTTGTTTGGGCTCGAGGTTTAAGTTCACAGTCAGCTGGCTCCATTGTTGTGGGCCTGAGGTAAGATAGAACATCTTAGTGGAAGGGTATGGCCAAGGAAAGCTGCTCACCTCATGGCAGCCAGGAAGCAGAGGAAGAAAGGAGAAATAGAGAGAGAGAGGCCAGGGACAAGATAGAGTCCCTAAAGGCATGTCCTCAGTGACCTACTTCCACCATCCATGCCCCACCTCTCTCCAGTTTCTACCACTTCCCAGTAGTTCAATCAACTATCAATGGATTAATACACTGATGAGGGGCTGGGGATTTGGCTCAAGCGGTAGCGCGCTCGCCTGGCATGCGTGCGGCCCGGGTTCGATCCTCAGCACCACATACAAACAATGATGTTGTGTCCGCTGAGAACTAAAAAATAAATATTTTAAAAAAATTCTCTCTCTCTCTCCCTCTATCACTCTCTCTTAAGAAAAAAAAAATACACTGATGAGATCAGAACCCTTATGCTACAATCAGTTTCCCAAGGCTCCATCTCTGAACATTTCTGCACTGTGAATCAAACCTTCAACACACTTCCTATCCAAACCATAACAGCACCTTACTTCAATCTATGGTTCTTATATTCGCATCTTATGAACACCATCAAATAAATCCTGTGTCTCAATTTCCTTCTCTGTCACTCTCAGACTTGTCTTCCCTTAAATTGTTCTAACAATTTTCACAATTCCCCAAATATCAGTCAAGCATACTATATTCACAGCTACTAAAGTAATATCTGTAATATCACCCCCGAAACAACAATGTACATGACGCTGTGACATTTCTGAATGCAATCAATAAGCAAGTGGTTAAGACTCGGACCCCACAGAATAGATTCAAAACGATTCTCTTGGGCTGGGGTTGTGGCTCAGTGGCAGAGCGCTTGCCTAACACATGTGAGGCCCTGGGTTCAATCCTCAGCACCACATAAAAATAAATAAATAAAAATAAAGGTATGTGTCTATTTAGAACTCAAACAAACAAACAAACAAAAAAACATTTCCCTAAATTCACTGCTCTCTCCCCCTAGCATCTTAATCTGTTTTTCTTTCAGTCTGGAGATAAGTATAGCCAATTGGTTATATCATCAATGCAAAAATCAGAAATACAGAATCAAAAAAAAGTTAGATAAAACCTATGCTTTTCTGTAGCCTACAACAAATTCTTTGGTTCTTTTTATTTTTCCTTTTCTCATCCTTTAAATCAAAGGCTGTTGTGAAGATCTACTTAGCATTTAGGAAATCCAGAAAAAAAAAAAGAAGAGTAGAAGTGTTGCATAAAAGCCCAGAGAAGTGTTTCATGTTGAAGAACAATCACAGTGTGTACTTCTGTTTACTAGGAAAAACATAAAGGATTCCCAGAAGGCCGATCCTAAAATTTAGTCACTATTAATCCCAGTTGCAGTCTTCCTCACAGCTGCCCTGTTCCTCTGCTAGAGCCCCCAGGGTCCAGTCACGCTGTTGCCGTGGTGACTGCTGCAACCACTTGCCTGTTTCAGCTAAAAAATATATTCAGGTTGTCAGCCTCCACCACCAGCTGAGTTTAGCTCAGAACATTAAGGTTACTGACATTGTCTTCTCAAAGCATGCTATCAATCGAACGGTACTGCAGTAAGAGAAAGTTGAAACACAGCTGTTCTCTAGGCCTGAAGCCAGTCAGGGTGCTAAGAGATGATAATGTCCTTGGTCACCTCATTTAGAGCCTAGTCTACTAATTTTTGTCCAAATAGTCAGTTCTGTTGGGATACCTAGAGACAATTAGATGCTGGGGTGCTGATGAACATCAATCAAACTCACAAAGGAATAATGTTGAAATTAGAATGTCTGTTATTTGTGCTGGAAAATATAATCAAGGCTACCGAGCCAGACTTAGTGGTACACACCAGTAATCTCAGCCATGTGGGAGGCTGAGGCAGGAGGAACACAACTTGAAGTCCAGACTTAGCAATTTAGTGAGAGCCTGTCTCAAAATTAAAAATGGCTGGAAATGTAGCTCGGTAGTAGAATACCCTGGGTTTAATCCCCAGTACTTAAAAAAAAAAAATACTAGAATTCCCATTGGCCAATAAATCTTTGTGTGGTTCTACAAAGCCAAGTTCAAAGGGAACAGTTGCTGAGCTATTTAAGAACCAAAGAACCAAAGTCAAGGGAATACGTGAAGCTATTTTAGTGGCCAAATCTTGAAACCCCACAACTCCACTGCAACCATTTTCTAAGTTATCTGCCCATGCATTTCCCCACATAAACCATCTTCCTTAATCAGGGCAAAAACCAACTAACTGGGCTGCATCTTTAGACAATGTAGTGTGGCCATTCTTTTCTCAGTTTACAGTTAGAATGCTTTAATTTAGCTTTAGATATTCCCCAAATATTTCAGCCTCCCTTTTATAAACCATAACTTCAGATGTGTTACTTCTACAGACGGCTGGTATCCGATTGTCTTTTTCAATTGTAGCCTTATGTTCAGTCTTGAGGAAGCCTATATTTGACTGCAAAAAACAATTCAATGTTGCAATTTTTAAAAGGAAAAACAGGAAGATATTGTAGGATGAAGACTCAGGACCAGTTTGATATGTGATTTTTGGTGAGAGATTTGATTTTTAATATTTTTGTCATACCCTAATATGTTCCCCAAGAGGAAAATTAGGTACCATTTGTGGTAGACAGAATTTCAAGATGGCCTCCAAGATTGCCACCACCTGGTACAGAGGTCCTGTTGGGTCCCTCCCCTTGAGTATGGGCAGGACCTTTGAACATGATATGATATCACTCCCGTGATTGTGTTCCTAATCAGTTGATGAGTTGTCTCTGAGTTAATTATAAGGAAAATTATCCTGGGTGGGCCTTCTTAATCTGGTGAGCCCTATAAAATCAGTTGAGGCAGCAGAGGGATCCTCTACTGCTGGCCTACAAGAAGACACACAGCCATGCTGTGAGCAGCCTAGAGAGAGGGCCATGTAACTTACCATCACTCCAACATTCAGACCTCCTTATATTTAATCTATGTCCATTCTTCCAAAGAATGTACACTCTATGTAACACAAGAAAAATAATAAGATACTTATATGTCATTGGTAAGAAAACAATGGAACATACAGTTGTTTCAAAAACATTGGTTAATGGTATATATGATCCTATTTTCTTCAGAAACTGCTGGGTGCAGAGAAAGCACTGGTCTTACTACTGTGTTTACAAATAGGTTTATTTAAGACAGGATTCCATAAAGGATGTTACTATTTGGTATTGCCCCCCACCCCCCCACCCCCCGCCAAGTAAAACACAAAGACAAGCAATTTTATGAAGACAAAGTATTTGTTGATAATGACTAAAACCAATTCAGAAGGAAAAATGAGATACATTTCATGCTAAATATTTATGTATGTGTCTGTAAGAAATATTAGAGAAAAGATTCTGATACCAAATCGAGTTTCCCCCAGAGATTGGCTAATTTGGGCCCAGATTGGCTCCCTCTTTTTCTGACCCCAGAGATTTCCTCTGCATCTCACTCAACCCATCTTGAAATGGGAATGCCCACATCTTAGTTCTGACATTATGATGTTAAATGTTTGATGTTTACTCATGCAATTGGCCAAGACATTATCTTTCAGTGCTCAATCTTAGTCATTTGATTCCTGGTATTCCTTAATTTCCTATGTATATTCTTTACAAAATGCTGGTTGTCTTTGTCCCTGTGAAATAAAATGAAAAACCACTTCTGCCTCCTTAGGGGTACTGAGATGGCATCATCATCCATGCAAGAGAAAAATTCCCATTTTCCTGCAACCTTCCATATAGGAGAGACTCATGAGAGAGGAAAGCACACCTAAGTCTTTGATCCTATGAAAAGGGAAGCTGCAGTGTTGCTTTTAACTCTGAGGAAGAAATGCTACTCTGAGTTGAGCTAAGTAACTTAATGAGTTATCTCTCCCAGCTCTCCAATATAAAGCCCAGAGCTGAGTTTTAGGGTAGGGACAAGAAAGAACCAAATCCCTTAGAATAATACAGTGAGAGGGATATTGAGCCTCAGGAACCAGAAGAGACTTCAATAAGATGATTAAAAAAGAGAATGTTGGAGGACAGAGCACCTGAGAAGTTTACAAGAGCAGGAATGGCCAAAGAACTTCGAACTCAGGAGTCTAACTTCAGGATTAACTAACATCAGTTTTCAGTCATTTGCTGTGATATAATGCCCTCTACTCCATGGGGTAGATGGAGAGGATGGTGATGAATAAATCTGGAAGTTTCTGAAATGGTGTAATGCTGGGGGTAGGATGTGGACAATGCTCACAGTGGGTACTAGGAACAGTGATGAAGAAGAATTTCAGCAGTAGAAGAAATTTTGATTCAAAGATGAGTTGAATTATAAACCTTGAAGAATCATGAGAGGTATTTCAAGGCTACTTGGATACCCACCACAAGTAGGACAGGAACTTGAACCATTTTAATTTAAAAGTTATAATAGAACAGATGAACAGCTAATGATAGAGGACTCAGGGAAGCCCAGATGATTGACATCTGCTGGAGCAGATGGACCCACTGTGTGAAGTTGCAGTTCTCGATCAACCTCCCTAATCTCAGCACCTATAGCTACATCTCCCCTGAAGTATGGCACTCACGGTGACAAGAATAAGGGCATTTCAAACTCTTTCCATGGAAGAACCCCTTCTTGATAAGAATGCCAACTGAAAACAAACTTTGGTACAGGAGCAAGGATGTTGTCTTCCTACATGTATACCGCCATTGGTCATGGCCCTGATAAGATTAGGAACAGCTCTTGTATTTAGAATCATTCAGTTACTGCAGATCCAATCAATCATTAGCTAAGCTGGACATCCTGAGACTGGTAACAAGAAGTTCCTCTGGGGGTAGTGGAGAGGAGGGACCATTAACTCTGGCCTGAAAGTTCATGTGAGACATTTAAAAATGCTAATCTGAGGTAATGGACCATGCCAACGTGAACCCATTGCTACTGTTGGAACTGGTTGGTCCGGTTCTAGAATAGCATCATCAAACATTGCACTTCTCTTCATGCCTGTCTTAACAATACCCCATACAAAATCAAACTCCTCTTCCAAGGTCATGTTTATTGAGCAGTGGCTGAATGATCCTGTACTAAAAAAATAAACACTCAGATCCACATAATAAATTAATAAACAGAGCCTCTCTCCGAATAACCCCAAACATTCACAAAGCAGATTAAGGCAGTGAACCTCGTGGGGGCAGAGACCTTGGTGAGTCTGGTTTGCCATTATGTTTCAAGAACTAGCAGAGTGACTAGCAAACAGATCCATGGTGACTCTGTCTCTTTACCATTCTTAAATGTCAGGCTTCATTTGTGTGGTCTAGTTGCCAATCTTCTGGCTGTCTCTGTCTCTCTGAAGATGTCCAGGACAAGAGGCTACACAGCTGCCCTAGGCTGCTGAGTCATCTTCCTATCAGGAAATTGTTTCTGCCTTAGCTAAATAGGTAGGCAATTTTCTGCCCATTTCAGACAGAAAACCTAAGTTTAAAAAAGACTAAGTGAATAGCTCAAGGTTATATGCAAACTCTGGCCCAGTTAGAAATAAAACCCAAGTTGTTCCTAACATTCAATTCTATGGTTACTTTTGCAGGGGAGCCTATCTTTGTAATTTATAGATATTGTTCCCAAATCGCTCACTGAAAATTCTGCCCAAATATTGAAGGTAAAACAGCTTCATGGAGCCAATAGAGAGAGAGAGTATGTATAAAAAGAAATTTTTCCCACATGAGGAATGAATCACCGTAAAGAACATTTGTTCAGTTGTTTGATTATAAAATAAGAGCATCCCTCCCGGCTGCCACAAAATCCAAATGCTCCATTTTGTTACTAAACAATCCTTTTAACACCAAGCCAAAAATAAGTCACAATGTTAATGCAAACGTCTTGCAATCCAAATAAAAGGACTGTGCCAAATTTATCAGAGTTAGAGGGAAATTGTGTCAGACCTGTCTGTCGATGAGAAACTTTCTATTAGATCACCAGTCAATAGGATATCAGCATCTGCTGATGCCAACTGAAGGCATGAGTAATAACAGACAGCTTTAGAAAATACATTTTTCTTCCATAGTTAGCAATGCATGACTCACTAGAACTCTCCAGACACTATACTGCATGAATGACTCAAAATTCTACCAAGGACAGAGCACAATCAGTTCTCTCTTCCTGCGCCAGGATTTCTCATTCCAATTATCACTGATTTGTTAGCTTACTTCAAAGACAGAAAATCTCAGTCCATTTTCCTTCCTCTTTCAAAAATGGTGGTCTGTGTTTTAATATAAAGATAATTATTGGAGTGTTGCAGGAAACAGAGATTAAACATTACAGTGAAGGCTGAGAGCGATGTTCAACTACCCTCACTGCCACCATTTGGGAGACTGAGTCAGGCAACGGCCATAGCGGATTTCTTTCTGGGATATTGACCAACGAGTAGAGACACTGTTGCAATATAAGAAATGCCATATTGTGTCAGAACAATGGCTTGCCCATCCAAATTTTCAGTAGCCAATAGTGGTATCAAAGATATTTTGGAAAATAGTTATTACTGCCTGTGAAAGAAGCCTCATTTCCTTTAAATAACTCTTCTCTTCAATTATTCTAGTAGCTTCCCAGTGAGGGTTTCCACATCTCTAGGCTCCTTCCTTTTCATTCCATCCCTGGCATTCCATCTCCATATTGATTTTATTAAAGTATTATTCTAATTATGACATTAATTTAACATAGTGGTGAAGAGTACAGGTCTTGGAATTAGACCACCTGACTTCAAATCCAGGATGTATCAATTAATTTTTTTAATCTTTCCATGCCTCTGTTTTCTCATCTAGGCCATAGAGTTTGGAAGGTACTTGCATAGCTTTCAACTTTGCATTAAAAATGAATGTGTAATAAAATGGTGCATTGATTTGGTTCAGAGCATAGGCTCTGAAGAGATACCTGGGGTTAAAATCCTGGTTCTGCCATTTAACAATATGCAAGGCTGCTAGTTAATTCTGTATAACAAATCACCCCTAAGCTTCCTGGATGATGATAGTAATAATCATTTTTTATCTTCCACAGTTTCTATAGGTCAGAAATTTGGGAGCAATCTGGCTAGATGAGCCTGCCACGAGATCTCTCATGAGGTTGCAATCTGATGTTGGTTGGGGCTGTGATCATCTAGACTAGACTGTGATCATCTGTGACTAGACTGGAGCTGGAAGATCTATGTTCAAGGCAGTTCACTCCCATGGCAAGTTTGGTGTCGGCTAATGGCAGGAGACTCACTTTCTCTTCACATGGGCCTCTCCACAGTCTGCTTGAGTGTTCTGATGATATAGCAAGAGGCTTACCATGGAGTAAATAATCCAAGAAAACAAAGCAGAAGCCACAATGCCTTTATTACCTTCTCTTGGAAGTCACATATCATTACCCCCACCACACTCTACTGGTCACACTGTTCAGCTCTGATTCCATGTGAAATAAGTTTATTTAAGGTCACTAATGCCAGAAAGTGAGAATTATTGGCACTATCTTTGAAAGACTACCACAATGACCTTGAACAAGTTTTGGGGTTTTTTTTAGGTTCATGAACTCTCAGACTCCTTATTTCCTGAATATAGAGACTAACAATATACTTACTTCATAGTGTTGTTACAAGAATCTACAAGATGATGCATGTGAATAGTAAGTAATTAAAAAATTATATTAATGTAGTAATTCAGTAATAGTGTAACTCTTTAAGAAGTCGTCATGAGGAAGAAGGTGCTATTTCCGGGAAACAGGCAGAACTATCAATTCCACCCCCCCATCTCCCTTGTTGTTACTTCTTCCCATTGACTTCATTTTATCTCACATATGTAAGGCTTCTTCATAAGATTTTTATTTGAAGAAAGGATTATCCAGATTTTTTTTTTAAAAAAAGTAAACTACTGCTGTTGGCCATTATTTATTTCAAGCAGTAGGAATTTTAGGATAGGTAAAAGGATCTGTATATCCACATAATTTCCATATAGAGAGCATTTCCCTTCTAATAGAGATGTAGTGTGGCTAGAAAGTAGAGAACATCAGATTGTATAAAAGAGCACCTCGTGGAGGAGGGGACTCTAAGGCTATTAGACATCAATTTTTCATAGTAATCAAATGGAAGCCCTGACATTTGAGGCCACTGGGTGAATGGATTAAGTAAACTTCCGCACATCCCAAAGCTTCATTCATTCACCATGGTATTTATTCAAGCATCTATTTTATTCATGCACTGATCTACCTGCTAAATAGTAGTGAGAAAGATGAGTCCTGCTTTCCTTCACGTTTACATTTTTTTTTAAAGACAGAGAGAGAGAGAGAGAGAGAGAGAGAGAGAGAGAATTTTTTAATATTTATTTTTTAGTTTTCAGTGGACACAACATCTTTATTTTATTTTTATGTGGTGCTGAGGATCGAACCCAGTGCCCCGCACATGCCAGGCAAGTGCGCTACTGCTTGAGCCACATCCCCAGCCACACGTTTACATTTTAGTGAAAGAAAAGAGATAGAGTAGACAAATAATGAACAACAAATAAATGAACATTGTATTTTTCAGGCAGTCAAATATGCTATAATAACAATGAGACACAGTGATATGTAAAGTGTCTGAAGAGTAGGAGAGTCAAAGGAGTCCTCTATGAAAAGGTGATATAAGAACTGAGTCGTGAATGATGAGAAGGAACAGTCATATGAGGAACTGAGAAGAATTCTCTGATACGCACTAACATGGCACCTTGGGAAGACTGAATCATCAGGAAACCTCATTTCAATAGAAGTTGCACTGACTTCTATTGACTGAAGTCACTGACTTCTATTGACTTCACTGACTAAAGTCTTTGAAATTTGGTTTGAAAAATATTCATAATAGACTGGTTTCCCCTTGATTATACATCTTCATAAGGACATTTAGCTAAAGTTGCTGACCAGAGCCGAGATTTCTGACAAAATTAATTCAATGGAATTGCTAATAGAAAATATGGCAGAAGCCAATGGCTTCAAGTGAAGAAGCAACTCTGAATCTGTGCCACTCTAAAAATTTTATGGATAATCTGAAAATTCAAATGAAGCCTATGAAAACAGAAGTCAGTACAATGACTTTTACAAATTATAGAACAGGAAATATATACACTCTTGTGTTTTTTCCCTAAAATCTTCAAGCTGTTTTCAATACCAACTAATATACTTAGGAAGGAAGTGGGTGTCAAGTGAGAAGAGTCTAGGGTAGAATTGGAAGAGACCTCAGAGATGGTCTTGTCCAACCTCTTCGTGTTATTGAACCAAGTTTTAAGTAAATGAAGCAACTTCCTCAAAGTACACAGTCAATGGTTTTAAGCAGCATCCTCACACCCAATGGGGGAGAGGGCCATATTCTCTTATTTCCCACCCAGGCTCAGATGCATAAAGGGTGAATTCAGGGAACTCTCCACCTCTCGTTCTCCCTTCCAGCCGTTAATATGCCCTAATCTGCTTCTGAAACCTCCTATCCCTGGAATAGTAATAATGATAGTTTTCTTTTGTAAAATACCTTTCTTGTATTATTTTTTAATCAATCCTTCTTCTCTTCCTTCCTTCCTTCCTTTTTCTTCTTCCTTTCTCATTTCCACAAATATATTTTTTCAAATAGTGCTGGAGTATATTAATAAACAGAATTCCTGAGCTGAAAGTATAGGAGGAAAATAAACATTTTAATAAGTCTTCAAAATACATCTTGATAAGTGCTATGCTAGGGGAAGTGCAGGGCAATATGGAATGGCTGGGAGGGGCACCTAACCTGGTCCAGAGAAATGTCAGAGTGAGGGACATCTTCCTAAGGAAATGACATTTAAGCAAAAGACAGAAAAAGATGAGAGGTGCCAGAACATTCCAGACAAAGAGAAAAGCCCTTTTGTAGAGCAAGTGAAAAGCAAGTCCATGGTATATTTCAGGAACTAAAAGCACCTTAGTAAAGCTGAAGTATAAGCTTTACTATACATGAACACAAGTGAAAAGACATGACAGGTCAAGACAGAAAACAGTGACTTGGACTAGTCTGATGACAGGGGAGAAGAGAAATGGAGAGTCAGTGAGTAGAACTGATAGGACATGGGGATGACCTGAAAAAAGGAAGCGGCTAAAGATGAAGTCAAAGATGCTGCCCAAGCTTCTGGTGTAGGGAAGGAATACAGAGAGGCTCATTCACAAATCCAGGAAAACCACAGGAAGAGCAATCAATGCTTCTTTATATTGGGGATATATGGTGGATATGAGTCTGGATTAGGACAACCTGTGAAACATCTGTATAGAGAGTATCCAGAAAGCAACTGGGTATCAGGGCTAGGAGACAGGTCTGGATAGAAATACAGATTCACGGATAATCAGTTTATAGCTAAAGATGAGCCCAATTACCTCTTGTTTTTAGATGGCAAATATGAAGCACAGAAATGTAAAGCAACTTGTCCAGGGTCATACTAGTAGGTAAAGAGTGGAGATTTAAACTCTTAGTTTCCTGATTCCCACTTCTGTGCCCTTTCCATGGGAATTTGCAGCCATAACTGTGCTCCAATGAGCAGTGATAGGAAGGTGTTGCAGCAGAACCATGACCTTTTAATTTCTACTGCATGCTTCTATTAGGATATAGAAATATAAATATGTCTTAGGTGGGTGGCTATGTACATTTTGCAGCTTGTGCAGCCACCAAATAGTCTACTGACAAACAGCTAGTCACTTAGCATTGTCCTTTGCTAACAAGAAATTTCCAAGCTAAGAAAAATCTAGTAACAGCTCCCAGATGCTCCCTTCTGGTTCCTATAATATTCCCCAAGAATGAAAGCTGCTTGCCACATATACCTTTTTATATGGGTACCTGACTATTCTCTCTGCTATCGAAGGAATCTGTGTGGAAGGAAGCAGCAGACATCACTGTGTCCGTTGCATTGAGACTGGGAGCCCAACCAGTCATTGGTACAGCAATAAAGTAGAAATGATGATAGCTGAGGTTTCTGAGAAAGTGGATTAAATGCTTTTAAAATTACTCTATACTGAGCACCAAAGACCAGAAAAGACCTAAAAGGTAACCGATCATTTTAACTGTATTATTTTTATGGTCCTCAAGGCATGACTAAAAACAATGGAAGATCCATGGCTATTAATCAAAACCCCTGAATACCCCCATGTTCTTTCCATCATGTGGTGGGTTGCCAATTGTTTGGCTTTCTGTGCTTAACATACATCTTCTTAGCTCCTTCAAAGTCAGCCCCTCTTTTTGGCCCTATCGTTTCTGTCTCTCTGCTTCAAATCTAAGAAGCTACCCCCAAACCTCTCAATAATAACCTAAGACTACAGGGGTGAGACGTTTAGCATTTTAACTCCAACAAGTCTCAGCCACCCTGCTTTGCACATTCCTCTTGCTCATTTCTTGCCATTTTGATGGTTTTTTCCTCTGGCATTGATGATCCTTCTTTATACTCTTTTAATAGGACATTCCCTAAGGTTCTCACTTTGGGTCTGTTTTCTAAAATCCCTATGCTTAATTCCTTGCTGATTTCAGCAATTCCACCCTTGCCTCAACAACCTAGCTTTAGCTATTTGGTTGAAATAGACTAGAACACACATTCCAGTCCTGAACTTCAAATCATATATTTTCAAACACCTGACAAATATTTCTCCTCAGAAGTCTTTTTTTTAAAGACTGCTTCTTGCTATGTTGCCCAGCCTTGCATCCAGTTTACTCCAATTCACTCACAATCCTCCTGCCTCAGCCTCCAAAGTAACCAGAATTACAGGCAGGCACCAACATGCCCATTTTAATCTTAATTGCCTGACTCCACTGTTGAGACCATCAAGCTCAAACTCTTAGACAACACTCACAGCTCTACAAAATATAGTTCCAACCTTCTTTTCTAGATTTATCCATCCTCTTTCTCTTCTACTCCCCTAATCCTTTCATCCCATTCTTCCACCTTGGTTATACCCTGAATTGTGTTATTCCTATCCCTTTCCTTTGCATATCTTTTCTGTCTACTTTAAAGGCCATTTCTCATCACCATCTTCAACTTTTAAGATAGAACCTATTCTCTGACATATTCCAAGTACCACATTCCCACAGTATGGTGTTTCCTTCAGCAGGCAGCCATCTGTGGTAGACCAGTTACCTCCAAGTCTAGAGGACTTCTCTCCCATTCCCTGTGTTTAATCCACCATCTATCCTGAAAATTTGACTTCCTTAATTCAACTACCTCTTGAATTCATCCATTTTTCTTATCTCCATGGCATTAATTTTGACCAAGTCACCACCATTTTTCACATGGGCTACTAACATGGCCTTCTGGTTAACCTCCTGGGTACTCTTTTACCCATCTCTAGTTTGGGCCACACCATACATGCAGAGTGATTTCTCAGAACATGAGTCCAGTCTGATGTTCCCTTCAGTGCCTTCCCATTGCTCCTAACCACACAAGCCTGTGGTGCTCTGGATTCTGCCTACATCTCTGACCTCCACCTGCACCATGCCCTTCCTGCTATGAGTCCCCTATACCTTCTATTCTCTCTGATTAAAATGCTCTTCCTCTACCATCCTGCTCTCTGAACACATTTTAGACCACATCTCAAGTGTCCTTCTTCCTGAGAAGCCTTCCCTGCCTATTTTCCCCCAGCTGTCAACGGTACCATGTGTGGGCTTTCACCTCTTCTGAGTTCATTATTTTACTATATATTTCTATTATTTGATTCATTTCTCTCTCTCCCATTAGAATAAATGTTACACAAAGAAAGATTTTCTATCCCAAATTTCCAACAATGCTCATAGTAAGAGATACTTAATAGACATTTGTTCATTGAATGAATGAATAATTATTTTCTGCCCTCAGATTTCCTAATTAAGAGAGAATTTTTACACATGACTAATTCCCTCTGGTGATGGTTTTCTGAAAATTAAAGTGTGAAATTTTAATCCACTTTGTTTAACTGGTCCTGTGTATATAATGACAGTCATAATTCCATGCTCCAGTTTCTTCTTCCTTTTTAAAAATAAAATATTAATGGGTATAAAAGCTCGCAAAGAGGAAAGTATAGATAGGTGTGAATGAGGTTAAGGGAGAAATTAGGTTAATTTGGTCACTCGGATAAATGTGATATTCACAGGTTATAATGAAAAAAATTTTAAAGTGCTTTTTTTTTCTCATGTCAACTGATTTTTTTAAAATTTCTTACTGAAAATGATTTACACTGGGTTTTAAACTAAAAAAAGTCTCAAGTCTTTTATCCTTTGACATTTCCATGAAAACCAAAGGTGAAAGTGAGAGCTATATTGAGTCAGGGACATGTAATGCAAATACAAATGCATTTTCATTATCTGTGGCCCTAATGAGCAAAGGCGCATTGTCAACATTCCTGTACAACTGCATTGAATTCCACTGACAAGGGCTGAGAGGACCCAGAGAGGTGGAGAAATGTAAGTAATAAATAGAAAGAACCTTCGTCTAAGTGAAAGAAAACCAGAATTCTAGCTTTCAGCTCCACCTCTTAATAGTCATTTGATAAAGCGTTCAAGCTCTCTGAGCCCAAGTTTCAAGAACTATCAAATAAGGCAATGATCAAGTTTTGGTTTGTGAAGGCAGGTTAAGATATATGCTGATCTTACTCCCCTCCCAGACATCCCATGGATTAACAACAAAGGGGCATATCCATTAAAGACTGAAATGGCTTCCTGTTGAGAGAAGTCAACAGTTCAGGACCTATACAGAAGGCTACAGCAGAGATAGGAGTTGGGGTTGTTCTTACCCGGACCCAGGAGAGCACCAAGCACAGAGTTAGGAGGTATGAGAGAGGATGGGCTGGGGATAACCATAAGCATAAGTAAGTTAAACATCCACTATTGAAGCAACTACACCAGATTTTCTCCCACTTCATGAACCCCACATACAAATAGGCAGAAGTGGAGTTAGCAGAGGAAAACTATATCAGCTCCCATAATAAGAACCTAGCGCTTTTTTCAATATAATTAGAAATTATATTGAAAATTTATTTTTTCAATATAAATGGAAAGCCAAGGATTCCTCCCATTTGAGAATAAAAGCCTCACAGGAAGTAAAGCATTATAATAAAAAAAATTTAAAGAACAAAAATCTAAGAAATTTGGAAAATAATTCTAGGAGAGCCAAAGTACATCTAATAAGAATTTTGAAAACACAGCAAGCAAGAGCTTTAACAATTAAAGGTAAAATTTAAAGATATAATTCAAAATTTCCTGGAAGAAAGCTTGGAGTTGTCAGATTGAAAGAGCCCACTGAGTGCCTGTATGGATGAAATTTCAGAAAACACAAAGGCAAAAAAAAAAAAAAAAATCTAAAAACTCTCAAGGAAAAATAATATGCTTTCTCCTCATCCCACCCTGCAAAAGAATTAAGATAACATTGGATTTTGTATCAGCATTCTTAGGAATTAGAATACAATACAGAACCACCTCTAAAGGGATGAGAGAAAATTATTTTGAAGTTACAAGTTTGGCCAAATTTTTAAATCATGAAGTTCATATAAACAGATTTCAGACTTGTTATGACTTAGAAAATCTACCCTCGTCATCCTATTGTGAAAATTACCTGAAATTTCAATGCATGTAATTAACACAAAAGGAACCCAAAAAAGAGGAAAATGTATAATACAAAGATTAGGTGACCTAGCCCAGGAGCAAGGTGATTAAAGAAATCTTGATACTTTAGATGCACAGTGTACTTAAATAACAACTGCAAGGATTCTAAGAAGAATGCATTCAAGAAGAAAATGGATTTCTTTTAAAATTATGCACTCATTAATGATTTAATAAAGATGTGGTATTCTATTAATAGTATCTTAAGTTGGATTCCCCAGAAGATCCTGAGAAAAGGATCTTTTACAAGTGATTTATGGATTAAATATTTTTTCAAAAAGAGAATGAGGTAAATAAAAAAGGGTAAGGGGAATAAAAAACTAGAATGAGGCACAGCTGAATGTGCACTGTATCCTGACTCTTCAGGAAATGGGAGCACAAATTGTTCCAGAGAATGGGTCTCATCTTAAGCAAGCTGGTTTACCATACCCTATGGCAGTCAATCTGCCAGCAAAGGGCTTGCATGCAAAGGGGTAACTTCCCTGGTGAGGCAGCTGCCAGCAGACTAAGATCGATTCTTTGGAAAGGTGGACGACTGTGAGCTATTAGAAGCCAGTCACTCATTGGAATGGAGGTATGGCTTTAATGTGAGCCACTCATTATAACAAGGGGAGAAAAAAAGGCAAGCTGATTAAAATTCCAGGAAACACAAAAAGTTGTAAAAGAAAGTCATTTCTCTAAATATGAAGCAAATTGCAACACAGTAGCATATCTTGAACAATCAATAGGACATAAGAAAAAGTTGCCTCATTTGATGTTGATACTGGAAATACTCTCCTTTAAATTATATAAATTTAGTTACAAGACTATATTTTTGCTGACTGCACTGTCATACGCCTGTAGTGCCAGCTACTGGGGAGGCTGAGACAGGAGGATCACTTTAGCCCAGGAAGTCCAGGCCAGCTTGGGCAAAATAGTAAGACCCTATTGCAAAAAAAAAAAAAAAAAGTTTTTTAAACCAAAACTACATTTTCTTATTTAGAAACTGATCACGAGTTATAGGCTTGTATTAAATGTATTGTAAATATTTTCATGATCATATTAACATGTTTTATTTTAACCTTTTTTTAGAGTCCACTTGAAAACAAAGCACATAATAATTAATAGTTACAGAATACAAAGTTAAAAACCTTAACAGTATAAAAGCAATGATAGAGCTGATAGAAGTTAATAAGAAGACGACACAGAAGGTGGAGGGATGTATAAGCATAAAAATTCTTCATCTTCCATAAATCGAATTCATGTTTCTAAAGTTGAGATACCAAGAAATACAGATTTAAGCACTATGTTATTTAGCTATAAAAGAATTACATAATAAGTATATATACAAAAGTTTGAAGGAGAGAAGGTAATATAAATAATCCAAATTTCTAATTTTTCAGAAAAAAAAGGAAATAATGGGTTTCATATAAGGCTGATAAAATTTTTAAAAAATGACCACATAATGATATTATTTGATGTGATGAAGATAAATACTAGAGGTGGAAATAAAAACAATTGAAAATGATCATCTCTGTGGAGTGGTGCAGAAAGAGGGGGAGAAGCAGTAAACACTTCTTTTTAATTTTTCGCTCTTCTGTATTGCTGGGTTTTTGGGGGTTTTGTCCCCCTCTCTTTCACATGCATGACTTTTGTAACAGTAATAAAAATGGCAATAAGAATAACTTTCTGGCCTGTTTCAGTAAGTAATTAAGAGAATTAATTAAGGTAATGTATAGGAAAACTCTGAAAATTCGTAATTGCTGAGATAAATGTGAAGTAACATTAACAGGGTCATCTCACCAGCTCAAGATAGAGGGAAGGGACAGGCACATTCCTTGATCCAGCCACTATGCTGAAGGTGCCAACATCCAAATTAAAAGGAAGCTGTCGCCAAAATGCTGACTATAAATATATGAAGAAATAGATGTGCTGAGAGAATGTATTTGGAAGGATGACAACAAGAAATTTTAAATAGTAAGCACTGAGATAGAACTATTGGGTTTCCATCAAATTTTTCTCCAAACCAAAAACACCATAGGAACTATATACCATCAGCAGGGCAGTGGTCATAGGAAGTGCCACAACAGAAACAACTCTTAGCAAAATAAAAAATAAAAGCCTTTAGTTTGTCTATAATGTGCAACAAAAACCTGGGAACTGGGCTGAGATTGTGGCTCGGTTGTAGAGCACTCGCCTAGCATGTGTGAGGCACTGGGTTCAATTCTCAGCACTGCATATAAATAAACGAATAAAATAAAGGTCCATCAACATCTTTAAAAAAAGAAGAAGAAAGAAAGAAAGAAAAAAGAAAACCTGGAATTGCCTCTGAGCCATCTTGCCTATTTCCAAGTGGCAATAGGGAATAAATTGGCCCCTGGGTAAAATTGTTCACTTGAGCACCTAAGAACACAGCCTTTTCTGTTCTTATCTGAGGCCTCCAATAGGAAGAGATTCAAATCCCACTGTCAGAACCTATGTGACCTTGGGCAGTTTCTTAACATTTTTTTCCAAAATCACTATCAGCATCCAACAGGTACTTGTGAAAGAGGTGCTATATTGGCTGTCTGCCTTCTCAGAGATTCATTTAGAAAATGAAAATAATGGTTTCCACCTCAGAGAATCATTAATAGTGAGTTAAAGAAATAATATAGGCAAAGCCCTGGGTGTATAGTTAATTTTCATTAAATGGCCATTCTTCTTATTATTATTAATGTACAACTGCTATTACTAAGTGACCACTATGTTCAGCTGCTGCCCACAGAGCTGGTCAGAAAAGATAAGCAAAACCAGAAGCTCATGGTCCAATAGGGGATAGAACTAACTGCAGAGCCTCCTTATTGAGGGTCTCTCTCATGTACTCCACGCATAGGTCTCCTAAGAAACTAGCCCTACTAAACAAAATTTTCCCTCCTGGAATCCTATTAGGCCACTGACCAGTAATAAAGAGGTCCTTGTACTGAATTATCTGTGAACATCTTTCTCTCTCCCCTAAGAGTATTGAGAGGCAGGGGAAAGCCTTGTTCATTACATTCCTCCATACTCCCTAACATGTGTGTCCTATAGAATACTAAATGAATATTGGTTACATGGCCAATAGTAGTCAAGGTAAGAGACTGAGCCAAGGGAAACAATCCAGAAAGTGGTGGTAAAGGAGGC
Organism: Spermophilus citellus; assembly: GCF_964194105.1. Classification (NCBI taxonomy): domain Eukaryota; kingdom Metazoa; phylum Chordata; class Mammalia; order Rodentia; family Sciuridae; genus Spermophilus; species Spermophilus citellus. Next base: position 39,730,553 of record NC_138182.1, on the reverse strand, counting down.
TGTGGTCTCAGTAATCCACAATGAAAATGGCACAGGGATTCCCCAAGACTGAAGGAACCATGGTCCAACTGTGGGCACAGAGGTTCTGATTCTACCAACCCCCTAGATTGTCCCCAAAGAGGCCAGAAGCAGGTCTTATTTAAGCCATCAGGCTTTGTACCATGCAGCCCTTCCACCCTAACCCCAGGAAGCCACCTGAGAATTCATGGAGCAGGAAAATGACCCATTGGTGAAAACCTCTACTGAAGGCACCACATTCAGAGTATTTGGAAAAAGAAAAACAAAACAACAACAAAAATCAACAAACTGATTTCAGTTCTTCTTGGTATATATCCAAGTAGTAGAATTTGCTAGACCATATGGTAATTGTATTTCTCATTGTATTTTTTATGGACTTACTTTATTTTTGATAAACACATAATATTGTGTAATATATTGTGGACATATTTATGGGGTATAATGTGATGTTTCAATACAATTTTCCATGGTGTAAGGATCAAAGCAGGGTAATGAACACATCTACCACTCTCAATATGCATTATTTCTTAGTCATGAGATCATGAAGAATCCTCTCTTTCAGCTATTTTGAAATACACAGAACTTTTTGTTTATACTCACTCTACTGAGTAATAGAACTCCAGAACTTATGCCTCCTATTTAATTTTAACATTGTACCCACCGACCTCTACCTATCTTCCCTCCCTAAAATTTCTATTTTTTTTGAGGAATCTCCATATTGTTTTCCAAAATGGCTACACTAATTTATAGTAGTACCAAAAAGTGCACATCCTCACCAATACCTGGTATCTTTCATCTTTTTCATAAAAACCAATCTAACACTTGTGAAGTGATGTGTCATTATAGTTTTAATTTGTGTTTTTCCAGTAACTAGAGATGCTATTTTTTCATGTGTCTATTGTTATTTGTATGGGTTTTTTTTTTTGTTTGTTTGTTTGTTTTTAAGAAATGTCTACTCAAGTCCTTTGTTCATTTTTAAAATCAGGCTATTTCCTGTTTTTGAGTAGTTTTAATTCTTTGTATATTTTTAATATTAGCCCCCCCTATCAGATAAAGAGTAATATATATTTCAAAATGGATAGAATGATACATGTTAGGATAATATACATTTCATTTTTTAATTAAAAATAAAATATTTTTTAAAGGCTCATTTCCACCCCACAGCTCTTGAACTCCCTTCTTTAAGGTTGCCGTGGTTTTACATTCCTTGGCATTTATATGGCAAGAGAACAGTGACATCTTCCTATCGGATTCACCTCAGTCCTGTGCATTTTCTTATTATAAGGTAAATATTTTCTCTTCTCTCTCATCGTTTTCTTGAACTTAGACTTTATTTTTTAAAGTAAGGAAGCTAGCACAAAAAAAAAAATTGGGAATGGATTGACCTCAGTTTATATCTAGATTCAGTTTCTTATATCAAAAATGTTTCAGCTTTAGAATGTTTTTTATTTGGGAAGAGATTTAAAATACTCCACAAGGAATTGAATGTGCAAAAATGTTGTGACTCTGTGAATTACAACGAGTGTGCTAGAACATCCCTCTCCTTGAGTTAATTCCTGAGCCAGGCTCAGAATTAAACATGATCACATTCTCTATGTCTCTGCTTGTTATTCTTCATTCAGACCCTCATCACACTAGCACGGTATCAATGTCTCTTGATTTTCCAGCGCCCCCCACTTATTAAGCAGCAAGGATCATTTTTCCTGGCCCTGTAATGATTTTGCAGTAAAGGGCAGAATTGATTTCAAGGCTATGACTCAGGGCCTGGTAAAATATTGGCCAAGATGTGGGTGTAAGCAGCCATTAACACTCTGGAGATTCTGTACCTTGTTAGCAGCTAAAAATACTCATGAAACCAATTATGCTAATTTAAAGAAAACATCTAAGTATTTGACTACTTAGAGGTTTCTTCATAAGCATCTTTAAAGGTTTAAGTAGTTTGCTATATTAATGCTCTTTATTCGCCATTTTGTGGGGAAGGGGGTAGGATGGCATATTTCATAAGGATTTTTTTTAAACAAGATTACTATGTGTTTATTATAGTATGGGGGTGTAAAAAAAAAGGAAGTATAAGAATCAATTCATGGCTTTAAGGGGTCAGAAACAATTCTCTAATTAAGCAAGATGCCTCCAAAGGAGCAGAACAATTATATAGGACTACTGGGATTCAAGAGTGAAGATGATGTACCCAATGGTACAAGAGGGGACATCATGCCAGCTCAGCACAGGCCATGCTAAATCACCCAGACCACCAAGGATATCAACCACGGGCCCCTGCAACTGGCCTCAGAGATGGGAGGGAGATTCTTACAAATACTGGTTCTTAGTGCTCCCTTTATTCAGCCACATGGAAAGATTTACCGGATGTTTTTCTGCTTTGGGTTATAATACAGGACATAATCAGGAGTCACACGTTGGTTCTGCCTGATACTAATACATGATGCTCTATAGCACCGCACTGAAGAGCCTGAGAGAGCTTGCTTCAACTTAGCTTTCCAGATTTGTTCTACCTAATAACATCCCTCCCAACCCTTGTGCACTTCAACTCCAGAATTGTGCTCTCTACCAGGACAGTACTCCTTATCTTTCAGTATTCCTTATCAGTTTTTCTTATCTCTCCCTGTGGAGTCAAACCTACCCTCCTGTCCCACTTTCCATACTTTCTCTTTACAATCTCTTTCCTGACTCAAACCCTAAACCACTGTCTGGCTGAAAATAAACTCACTCCATCAACTAGTCCAATACCATCTTGTTTGTAGCTTATCTCACACTTTTCACATTATACCCCATGCTGAATTTTCTGAAAATTCTGAAAATACCCTTCTCTCCTCACCAAATTATTTGAGAGGGAAGCAAATGCCTTTTCCATCTCTGTTCCCAAATTCCTAGAATGTTTCTCCCAAAAGGTATTTTAAAAATATCAGTTGCATGGCCTTAAATTAGTTAAGGCAAGACACTGAGCAAAGGCACCAATGCAGAAGGAAGTCATCAAGGTGGTCCTGGGCCCAGTAATCTAAAAAGAAATGAGGGTGGAAGTCATGGCTGACAGTCAGCTGTGCTTCTTACTCACTCTGTTATAGTAACCAAGTTATTTAAACTAATTTGACCTCAGTGGTCTGGGTAGACAGCACCTCTTTCAGTACTGTGGAGTCCAGATGAAACACAGTGTTTGGGGGAACTAGTCCACAGGCGAACCTTTGTCAGATGCAGCTGTTACTCAAAGTAAATGTGGTGGGGTCATGTGCCCTTGCATCCCCCCACAGCATAGTGGCCTGTTTGCTATGAGAGTTCTTTGAACTTTTATTATTTGAGGGGAGGCTATAGAGGCAGAGAGGTTGAGCTTACCATACTCTTTAGTTCATGGCTCACTAGTATCATTCATTGTTGCTAGGTTGCTCTCATATTTCTAGGATCAGTTAAGTATTTCTTCATTCTCATTTATTCCCATTTCCTATTCTCATGCGTCTCCTTGACTCCCCATATTTGTGAACCTTTTAATAAAATTCGAATTGTTGCTTTCTGTCAATGTATTTTTAATTTAATGAAGTGGTATTGTGCTAAGGCTTGTCTTCTGTTCCTTCCTTTTTCTCACGTAGCACCATGTTTTAAGTTGAATGCATGTTGGTTCATCTTACTCATCCATTCTTCCAGGTACAGATGCTTAAATGACTTCCATCTCATCACAAAAATTGCCACAGGGAACATACCCACACACTTATTAAACTTATATAAAATTTTCTCTGAGATATCCCCAGAAGAATAGTGTCAGGGTTTTAAGCAAGGTCAATATATATCCCCACTTACCCAAAGCACCCCACTACTTGTTAATAGCATTAATTGTTGATATTAAGTTAGGTACCATACTAGGCAAAGTGCATACTGCCCAGTGAACTAAGTGCTACCAGCTTGCCCATCAGCGATACTTAGTAACATGGGCTGAAAATTGGAATCATTTGATGAGCTTTAAAAAAGTGGTGCTGCTTGGGTTCTACTCCCAGAGATTCTAATTAATGCAGTTGGTCTGAGTAGGGCCTGGACACAGGAATTTAGAAAGTTCCCAAGGATCTTAATGAACACCCAAAGTTGAAACTCTTCTATACATAATGGTATTTTTTTTTGGCACTTTATTTTTTTATCTTCAAATTTTTCATTTGTTCTTTTTAGATACATGACAGTAGAGAGTATTCTGACATATCATTACATACATGGAGTATGACTTATTCTAATTAGGATCCCATTTTTATGGTTGAACATGACATGAATGGTTTTTACCAATCTACTCTCCCATCAGCAGTTTTTATACACCCCACCTGTTCACCAACACTTGGCGTTATCCAGTTGAAAGCACTTTTCCAAGTGTAATTCTCTAAACATCAGGTTTTACAGCAACTTGTTCATTTAACCATGCCAAAGCTTCAGTGATTCACTCTGATTTAAGATGCTGCTTGCCAGTGAGATATTTCACATTAGCAATGACTTTGTTACATAAGCAAATGGCAGCTGGGTGCAAAGTAAACAAGGCTTTGAGAGGCTTTAACTTTTCATGTAAAATTAAATGTGAAACTGTCTTGTTTAATGTGATTCTTCCCACTGAACATTGTCCCACTGTCAGGCAGCACACCCAGCTCACCCCTGTGTCCACCTCAGCCCCAAGCTTGGAGATGGTGCAAATGGACCGGATAAAGGACTGAATGCCCGCATCTTTTCCTGGTCCTCCCAGCTAACTGCTTGAGTCAATAAGGCAATTGAAAGAGCTTTTTAAAAGCTTTTTAAAAGGCAAAATATAAAGTAGTAATGATTTTAATTAATATTTAGTAAACCAAAGAAACTTCTAAAGAAAATTTCAATTTCTTTAGGTGGCAATCTTTCTAAAATTAATTACAAACTATCTTAAGAGCACACTAAATTCCACTGAATTCCTTGGCAAATAACCCATTATGATCATTATGGACATCAACACAATTAGTTTATTGTGCAGAGCTGACCAAGGCCTACCAACTTCTTTGCCTTTTTTCTCTATGTCCGCAGACATAGAGGGTTTTTCTAACTTCTTCCAAACTGTCAGGACTCTAACCATTGCCAAGCCCTCCTGAAATATCCCCAAACCTTTCCTACTGCCATCCATATAGCCTCCGATTTGCTTTGTGGGAATGACATCCATAGTACTCAGCAAGAGGCTCAGACTGAGAGGATATACGGGTCTTCAGTAAGCAGAGACTTTGCCACATAACGTTGGTTACTCAGAAACTTTGTTTATTACTTGGTGCTCAGCTATGTTCTCAAAATGATAAGAATGCTAGATAACTGGATTCTATGTAGAAAAGGATTACTCTGACATCTTTAGTGAATGCAATAGTTCTTATGATGGATAAGGAAGGAAGGAAATGGCTTCTCACTGATAATTTTTGATGACGTCCAGTTAGTATTGGGAAATCTGTTTTGAAGGGGGAAAGTAGTTTACACACTCTTCCCTTTATCTAAAGGTTTTTCCCTCCTTCTCTATCTGGCAAAATTCTACTTAACCTTTGAAGACACAAGCTCAAGTGTCACCTTTTTTGAGGACATCTTGCCCGAACCTCCCTGGCAAAATTGTCTTTTCTGCCCTTCATGATCCCAAAGAGTAAAGGCCTCTGACCAAATAGACTATCAACTGAGAGTACCTCTTGTTTATCCTTGGACACCCCAGACCTAACACAGGGTTTGACATGTAGTGTTTCAAACATGAGTGATTAAATGTATATATTTTAGAATATTCTATTTTGTGGCCACCTTAGGGAGTGGAAAAGATATGTGCATAGTTGAGGATGCTACTAGAAGGGAAAAAAAAGAGGTAAGAAAAAGGAACAGGCAAAAAAAGTTATGGAAGGGGAAAGCTGAGAAGAGGAAGAGAAAGAGAACATGTGAATGATGGGGAGGGATGTGCTGAAACAGAGAATGAGATTTAATAGGTCCTGGGATACTGGATGACCCACTCTTGCCAACTTATCTGTTTAAGCCACACATTTCGGAATCTGGTTTTCTTTCTTGTCTCTGTTCTCTGAGATGCTATTAGCCTTCGGAACATTGTTCATAATCTTCTGTTTTTCCCAACCCTAAGCCCTAAAGCTTCAAGGCTATCCTCCCATCACTCCCACTCTGCTGACTCAGAACTTTGAGATTCCTAGCCAGCTCTCTCTGTTTTTATCAGAATAATACAGTCAGAATGCAGGAAATACTTCTGTCATCAGAGTATTTCACACTGGGTGGGAGGGAGCACTTGTTTCAGGACTGGTGATTTACCCTTGATCAGAAGAAAGTTGTTATTGCTATCGTCAGAAGAAATAAGTTCCACATAATTCTTTGGACTGTATTCAGTATTTAATAAATTATTCCTTTACTTGACAAAAAAAAAAAAAAAAGAAACAGAAAGGAAGTCTGTGGAGTAGAGGAAGCATAGAGCTTATTTCGTACGATCTATAAAATCAAAAGGCAAACAGCAGGGAGTCACAGATAGCAATCTGGGATATAAAGAAAGAAAATATCAAACTTCTCAATTCCATGGTTCCAAAACTAATTTATTCACCGTGAACCAATCTTACAATTCATTAGCTTCACCCCAGAGACAAGACTGAATGTCAACTCCTCTTCCTGACCTATAAATAATAGGTGCCACTTGCCTAGAAATCAAGCTTAGTTAAGAGCATAATAACAAAGTGAATCAATATGATCTTTACAAAGCTAAAAAATAACAGGCCAACTCCTGAATCTTTGGGGAGAGATTTTTTTTTTATACTTAGTTGATGTTTTAATATTATAACTTTTCAAATTATTAGATGTCTCCTTTCACAAACACATTTATGAAGATTAATCCTAGTTTTGTTAAAACTAATTTACTCATTTCTAACTTAGGTTACCCATGAAAACCACCATATCAGAATCCACAGACATTGGTGGGGTGTGGGGGAGCAGCTGCAAGACAGATGGCAACAGGGTATCCTGCAGTTTGGGGGAGAGATTTTTGACTCTGCTTTTTATGAAAAAAATTTTCAACAGGAAAATTGATATATTATTTTTTAACAGAACTAAGGTTAAACCAAAAAATAGCCTAAGAATTAAAAATAAATAGTCATACTGTTCAATCATTTGTTTAACCTGAATGGACAGCTGGGAACAATGATATGACCTCATAGGCTAATCATGATGGGATGCCATTAGGTGTGGCAAGACTGAGTTTTTGATAATGGAATGTGAGTAGAATGTGTCCTATTTTCAGGCCTGGCTCTAAAATACCTGCCATACACCTTTCTCCATGTGCTTTCTTCATTCCTGTGAATGGAAATAAAAGATAACCATGGTAACTTGGAAGCTACTTGTTCAATATGGCAAGATCTCAGTCAGCCTGGGACCCTGAATGTCTGTGTGGAGTACAGCCACCGCCAACCATACTGGCTCCTAGACCAGCTCTGTTGCTTGAGTAAGAACTAAACCTCTAGTTCTCTAAACCACTACGTATTTTTTTTAGCGTTATTTGTTAGCACAGTCTATGTGATTTGTATATATGTACTACTTTTATTTCATATTTTTAAAGTTTAATAAAAATAATATAAATTCATTGGAGAAAAATATCATATGCAGATAATGAAAGGAAGGAAGGAAGTAAAAAGAAAGCAGTCAGGTGAAGGGAAAGAAAAGGGAAATAAAAATCTCCTAGAATTACTAAACATAATGATATCAACTATTATAAGACAGAAATCACATTTTACCATTTTGCAAGGCACTTTTGTCCTCTTAAAATATTCTTTTTTTTGTATCAGTAAATATTATACTACCATATTTTTAATGGAGGAATTAGAAAAGTTACACAGATCATTGGAAAATCACAGTTGAGCAAACAGCAAGAGTTCTGCTCATAAACTAATGATCCTAGAACAATGTTGGTTGATGTTGTTCTCAGAATGTTTCAATCCTGGGCTAGGAGTACAAATGACCACTTGGAAAATTCTAATTGGTCCTGGTACACAAGCCAGTTGGTATTATGGTAGATGTTAAGCTGCTTTATCAATAGAAACAAAACAAAACAAAACAAAAAACCTTTGGCAGAATGCAGGACGCATTCCTGACATCAGACCACTTCCAGTGGGGTAGGAAAGAGCAATTGTTTAAGAACTATGACTTATCCTGTGATATCACAGCCTGGCAGGTCCAAGCCAATGTGGCACCTCTGCCTTACCCCACAGGAAGAAGAGAAGTCCAGGGTAAGCAATTTTCTTGATAGAAGTTTCATTGTTTCCTCCTAATCACATTCCATTCATTCCAGCTTAGTCTTCTAGCCAAACATAGCTTCAAGGCATTTTGGGAAATGGAGTTCAAGCAGGGTAGCCTTGGGGCTACTGAAAACTCCATGATGTGGAAAAAGGGGAGGACCAATTTAGAGGGAAAATGGCAATCTGTCAAAGTTAGCAGGGTACAGTGTATAAGAAAAGGAGCTTAGGGCTCTCTAGCATCAACTCCTACCTTGCCTAATTATTAGCTGTCTGACCTAGGACTGTTATTTAACCTCAGTTTGCAAAATGGAGACATTAAAATTCGCACACTTGTTATGGGAATTAAATAATTTAATTTATATAAAGTGCTTATAAAATGTTGACTGTAATTACTATGTATCCAGAAAATTGATGGCATGTGTCCAAAAGAGAAAAGTGAACATTATACAATAAGGAAGCAAACTCTATGCTAAATATAGTATAGTAGTTAAAAGCATAATCCTGGAGACAGACTGCCCATATTTGGATCATCTCAGCCACTTAAGGAGCCTCTTTGGCAAGTTAGGTTACCTCTATGCCTCAGTTTCCTTATCTGAAAAGTGGAGATTATAATTAATATCTACTTCTGGGGTTGTAGTGATGATTACATGAGTTAATGTAGCAAACATGTAGACTAGAATCTAAAATACAACAAGCTCTATTTAAATGTTAGCTTCTGTAGGGCATGGTGGTACATGCCTTTAATCCCAGGTACTCAGGAGGCTGAGGCAGGAAGATCACAAGTTCAAAGCCAGCCTCAGCTACTTAGCATAGCTCTAAACAACTTAGCGAGACCCTGCCTCAGAATTAAAAACTTAAAAGGACTAGGGCTGAGATTGTGGCTCAGGGGTAGAGTGCTTGCCTAGGACAGGCAGGACCTGGGGTTCAATTCTCAGCACCACATAAAGTAAAGGCATTGCATTGTGTCCATCTACACCTAAAAAATAAATATTTTTTTTAAAAGTTTTTTAAAAATTAAAAGGACTGGGGGTGTGGCTCAATGGTTAAGCACCCCTGGGTTAAATCCCCAGTACCAAAAAAAAAAAAAAAAAAAAAAAACTAACAATAAATAAATAAATGTTAGCTTCTACCTATCTTAAAATACATTGCCAAAGAAAATTAACCAGTAACTTATTTTTTTAACAAAAGCTATATATTTACTTGAACCATTGCAAGAGAGTTACACCTGCATGCACACTGACATCACACTAAAAAAAAATCTCACCATCTCCATTCTTGTTTCCCAGTATTAAAGTCTCTGTGTTTTCCCAAATCAATATATGGGTATTCTATAGTATAGGAGGTGGGAATATATCCATCATCCAAATTAGACAGGCATTGCATCTGCACCGAATTTCATTTCCTTTTGGAGAGTCATGTGTGTTCTCATACATCTTCCTTGGTTCTGTAATACAGGCTTCTGAATGAACAAAAGTGTCCTTTCAGGTAATGAATTTGCACAAAGAATGTCCCTGTTGATTCTGAGACTTCAAGATTGAAAGCTATTCTCAGAATCCAGAATTGAATTAGGCCATGTCTTTTTCTATTATTTTCAATCAATGCATTCTTGAATGATGATATGTGCCAAAAGGCCCTTCAGTATGATGCCTACATTTAAACTTCAATTAAATTTATCCATTTAAGTTGATGATGATTTGCAATCAAGAAAAAAAAGTCAAGATAGTAAGAACACCTTCCTGAAAGTCACAGTTTCTATTAATCTGTTTGGTCTCTTTGATAAATGTGATTAGTTTGTGGACCATTCTCACTTCTGTGGAGGATTGCTTTTCTAGAAAAGATGCCATAAGTCAAAGTTATATAAGTTGGAAATTATTTTCCCACAGATTTAAAGACATACTAGGGCATTAAATTCTCAATTAAATGTTTAATGTTCAATGTTTTAGTAAAATGGACCTAAAGACTATATTTAGTTAATTATGAGTTAACATAGTGTGTACTACAAAATATTTAATCTCACATGCCAAGTTTTTATCTTCTGCATAATTTCTACCTTATTTCACTGCATAAATCTGAAGGTGAAGGAATCCCTTCATAGAATCCAGAAGGGCTCTTTCTTTCATTTCCTAACTTTTTATTTTGAAACCATCTTAGATTTCCAAAAATTTGCAAAAATGCTACATGAAGTTCCATATGCCTTCCCACAGGTTCTGCTAATATTTACATCTTATACAACCATGGTATAATTATTAAAACCAGAAAATTGACATTCATGCAATAAAATTAATCCACAGACCTTATCTAGATTTCACCAGTTGTTCTACTAATATCCTTTTTCTGATCCAAGATCTCACATTACATTTAGTTCTCATGTCTCCTTGTCTCTCAAACTTGGAATAGTCTCTTGTGAAAAATATAAGCCAGTTATTTTGTAGAATGCCCCTCAGTGTGGATTTTTTTTAATGTTTTGTCACTATTAGTTTGAGGTTACACATTTGAGGCAGAAGCATCCTAGAAGTACGATGTTGGCATTTCACAGAAAGAGGTACATGATATCTATATGTCCCTACGATGATGTTAACTTTGATCATCAAGGGGTTGTCTGCTGTGTTTCTCCATTATTCAGTGACTATTACCCTTTTGTAATTATGACTATCTTAAAGTAAGATATATTTTAAAACTGCACAGATACTTGTTTCCCATGACACCATCATCCACTAAGTTTAGCATCCATTGATGGTACTTTCCTAAAATAGCGATTATGTTAATGTTTTCTATAGAGTGATTTTCCTATTTCCATCATTTATTCTACATTTTTTTCAATTGACATTCTACTGTAAGTTTGAATGGTCCCTTCTCTCTCCTATATTCAATTATTTTTTAAATTAATATGCACTTTTCGATAATTATTTTAAGAGTTATAATCCATTATCTTCATTGTTTATTATATTGCTCAAATTGTCACAGATTTGCCTCTAGGGAACTCCAGAAGAACTTGAGTGCTTCCCACTTGCCTCTGAGGAACCTACGTGGGAGTCCAAAGGCCACTTGAGGGCTTCTGAGAAATTCATCAGGGGATGTGTCTTCTCCTTCTCTTACTTGCTGTCAAAATTTCCTGTAGCACGCACCAATAGTAGAGATGATGTTTTGGGACTCTATACAAAGTTGCTTGGGGACAAGACATTCTTTTATGTGTTTCACTGCCATAAATCTAGGAAGTCTTATCATGAGTGACTATTTTTAAGAGTTCCTCCTTTCAAACACACAAAACCAACTTCTTTAGGAAAAGCAGTTCTATCATAGAAGGACCATTCGATCACATTTCTTATGCTTCTCCCCAGTGAACTATAAGCCCCTCCCCAAGGAAAGGAGCAATGATTAGAGACTCAATTCTGATTGTCTGGGTTTTACTACTGGGCAGGCTTCCAGTGCCTAAGAGAAGACAAAGGGCCCTGCCCTGCTTCCTTGCTGGAGTATAAGGTAGCCTGTAAGGTTTGCCTTGGGGGCAGTCGGGTAGAGTCCTCTCTCCTGTGCATTATTCTCTATTCCAGATAGCCTCAGGCTCTGTCATTTTATGTTCCAGCAGAAATGAATCAAAACCCTTGTTGGTCCTTCCTGTCCTAAACCACTTTGGAAAACACAGCCTTTTCTTGTAGAACTGTGCTTTGGAGAGTATTGGATACCTACGCCAGTGTTAATAAGCAATTCTTTGGGCAATTGCTTGGGCAGTCCTGTCTCCTGGAAAGAAAATATGAAGAGTCAGAAAAATCAACCTCCAAATCCCAGAATCCTGGAAAAAACACATAATGACTCCTTTGCCACCCCTTTTCTCATCCTCCAGTCACTTCATCACAGATGACAACTGAGACAGGCCTCACCTGAAGTTCAGAAATAATGACATTCTATGGGTTGTGGACAGCCACGTAAGGATCATCTAAAAGTGCAAATTTCTGGACCTCACTCATTCCAGAAATCTGCATTTTTCAAGCAGCTTCCCCAGATGCTTTCTATGTGCATTAACTTTGGGAATCAAAGTTCTGTTGGTAGAGTTTAACTTAAAATCGTGTTTTCTAGATCAAGTGGTCCAGTCAGAACAATGTAGTACCTCAAGACCCATTGACCTGTCTTCCTTCCCGCTAAGCATTCAGGAATATGTCATGTGTTTTATGTAGATTCCCAACTTGCAGTTTTCCCTACTACCAGTTAAGTTTAGCTAAACAACTGGACTTCTTAACCAAACCTCTTCCCTCCTGATATCCTTTCTTGCCCTGCCTCATCCATCCATTCCAAGGTGGATGCATCCCTCTGAACCCCAGATCTCTTGGAGAACAGTTCCTACCACCTTCTTGGCATGCTAAGCCTATGAACTTATCTCTCAGATTCATATGACACAGTCTGCCTTACTCCCAAACATTCCACCATTACATAAATTTCTCCTGTGCTGATACATGCTGGTAACTCAAGATTCTAGGACATCACCTTTAGATCTGAGACTAGATGCCCTAAACTTTGCTTAATGTGCCTAGACAGTCCAGGAGACCTACCACCACCACCAAGAAAACTGTCAGATCTGTTGCTCCCATTTTCTCCTGGCCCTGCTTTAACCTCCTCCCTACCAGTTCTATTTGGCCAAGACCCCAGCATGCTTGGAGTGTCAGGCTACCATTTGCCCTCCCCCACATAATACATGGGGGAGGGAAGAGCAAATTCTGACACGTGGGAATCATCCTGACTTTCTCTACTTTCTGCCACACTTGTTTAAGGCAGGCACCAAGTCACATTATTCTTCACAATCTTACAGTACCAGCACTTAGCATCCTGCCTTGAAGTTTATAATACTAAAGTATATTGAGAGGTTCCAGTTCCAGGTAAGATGGAGTAAGCAACCTTCACTTGTCACTTCCACTGAGTTCAATGACATAATGCATAGGTCGTTATTTGAGGACCCTGGAAACCAAATAGTAGTAGGTAGAGTGGAGAAAATATAAATTTCAAAATACCATAAAATCCATGGAATTTATCATTTTCTCCCCAAGAGTTTCCCCTGATCTGGACTGAAGGTTGCCCCAAACCCAGAAGTAAGCATTGGCATGCCTTGGGGTGAATGAGTCTTATAGTTCAGGCTCTAAAAGGGCCAGGAGTCTCCTGGAGGTGACAGCAGAGACAGTGGAGCCCACAAGGACTATATTGATAAGATGAATTAACAATAAAATAACAACTGTAACAAATTATATCCCAATGATGATGATAATAACAATAATGGTTAACATTTGTTAAATCCCCCACTGTATGCCAAACTCTCTTCTGAGTATTCTGTTTATTCTCACAAAAATGTCATCAAGTAGGTTATTATCTTATTTCAGAGATCCACAGATTTTTTTTCTGTAAAGGATAAAATAGTAAATATTTAAACTTTGCAAGCCATGGTCTCTATTACAACTACAGAACTCTGCTGCGCTAGCACAAAAGCAACCACAGCTAATATGTAAATAAATGCTTTGGCTGTGTTCCAATTAAACTATTTGTAAAAACAGACAGAGACTGGGTTTGGCACAAAGCCCATAGTTTGCTGACCACTGTTCTAGTTAGAAGATAGAGAAATCAAAACCCAGGGAAGTTAAACAAATTGCCAGAACTGGTAAGAGGCAGAACTAGGTTTCCAACCTGTTCTTGAGTCAAACTCTTCATAACTAGGCTACAAGGATATTTGTGAGTAAATGAATGAAATGATGACATTGAGATGGATTCAGGTGATAGCCTTGATATGATTTTTTTTCAGAGCCCATGGGCAGATGCTGAATGTTGGTGTGTGCCAGGAAAATAAAATTACAATCCTGAAGAGCACCGAATAAGTTTTCTGTTGCTGTAACACATTGCCACAAACTTACTGACTTAAAAACAACACAAATTTATTATTTTAAAGTTCTGAAGCTCTAAAATCCAAATTCACATCCTCTGGAATAACATCAGTACAGGGCTGTATTCCTTCTGGAGACTCAGAGAGAAATCTACTTCCCACTTCTAAAGGCTACCTTCTAAAGACTGTAGCCACTTTCTCCATCTTCAAAAATAGCAGCATAGCACCTTCAGATCTCCATTCTGACTGACCTTTCTGCATGTACCTGCAAGGACTCTTATGATTACCTGAAGCTCACCTGAATAATCCAGGGTGATCTCCACATCTCAAGACTCTTAACTAATTACACCTGCAATATACCTTTTATCACATAAAGTAACAATTCTCAGATTTCCAGACTTTATGTGTTTATCTTTGCAGAGGGCTATTTTTTTTCTGCCTGCTAGAACTTTGACCTTTTATCTGGCTGGTTTTCTCCTCTAACATCTTTTCATGATTTAACCTTTCATAATTTGAGTGAAAGTAGAAGTGACTCTGTGCCCCACAGCTTTATGTGTATATGCATACAGTAGGAGCTGTAGTCAGAGGGAAAATAAACAAAACATCTGAGGTAAGCCAAAAATAACAGAGTAGGCCACCTTTCTCAGTTCTAGCCTCCCAAATAAATGAAAATTTAAGTCTTTCTTTTAACAACAAAACAAAACAAAACAACAACAACAAAAAAAAACATTGTTAAGTTTGCACCAATGTGTTACAGCAACTATAGGAAACTGATACAGTCTTATTCAGGATCATAATTTTATTTTCTTGGCACATTCAGCATCTGCCCATGGGCTCTGTAAAAAGTTCAGCTCTGACCTTTTTAATGCTGGTGTCTGAAGATATCAATGTCAGTTTGGGTTTTCTGAGAAACAGGTGCTCGGAGAGAATTAGGGGTGCAAATATTTATGGTGGGAAATGCTTGTGAAGGATTAAGGGAGCAGGGTCAGGATGAGAGGCTAGAAGAGCCTTCAGACCAAAATATGGGTCTGCTATTTACAAAATGAAGAGGGGAAGGAAAAAGCATTGTGTACAAAGAGCTTTAGGCTTCCAGGCTTTGGAAAAGTCTCAGCTAGGCCATGGGGAACTCCAAAAAAATTACCCTCTAGAGCAATGCTCAGTCATTGGCCAGGGGCAACCCAGGGAGATATGGCCTTGGTGTGAATGTGTGGCAGGTTCCAAAGGTGTGGCAAAGCAGGAGGCTGTTCACTACTGTTTCCTTGGCAGATTCTCCTGTAAAGGGAGATCTGAATAGCATACCTCCATGACCAACATAATATATCACAATCTTTATAGATAATTATGAGATAAATTTTCCAATCTTGAACCCTAAACACAACAGCTGTGATATGTACAGTTTTAGCAACACTGTGACTTTTTCCCTTTAGACATTTGTAGTTGTTTTTATTTTCCTTTAATTCAATGAACTGATCTTTCTAGTCCCTTTTCTGTGAGAACGTTCTCTGTGAGTAAACTTATATTCTTCCTAAATGGTTTGGTTCAGCAACTTCCTTTTCATTGTTGTGGTGTGAAGAGGAATTGGGGGAAACAGAAGAAACTAAGGAAACTAAAAGTGTTGCAATAGATTAAGGAATTTTTCATTTGGTGAAATACGCTTATTTTAAGCTGGGCTTATATTGTATGCTTATATATGCTTGTTCCCATAATGACATCAGCACTGTGAGGCTAGTGTGTTTCCTAACAAAGTGAGCCAAACAACGTGTCTTTTCCCTTATCCCAGGATCCAAGAAGCTGCAGATATGCAGGGACCCCTGGTAAATACGGATTTATGCCTCGCTTATGCTAAAAAAGATTGGGAGATGGGATAAGATAATCAGAATATGAATAACTTGTAAACTAAAAATGATCTACAAATCATTTTATTTGGTTTTGTGCACAATCACTTCAAAATAGTACACCTACAAAATGGCACATTGAGAAGGAGGTAGGACAGAAGCACAGAAGTGGTCTCTCCCACCACCCACACATTCTCTAAAGGTACTTCCTCCTTTTATAACCTCACTCTACACTATAGACTGCCTGGTGGTAATAGATGCTTAGTACACAGTTACCAAACTGATTCTGTAGGCAAGCTCCTTTTTTAAAAGGTTAACCTTAAAGTGACTTCAGAGGAAACAATAAAGTTCACAATGAACATCAGAAAGCTGGCCAGGAAGCACCGGAAAATGAGGTCAAATGATTGGATTTTACTGGTGACTTCCCCATCAATTAACAGTACAGCCCTCTCCCCCATCCCCTTCTCCTGCATTCCTCAGGCCCCAGGGTAACTTTAGGGATGGAGGCAGGCCAGGTGCAGGGTGGGGAGAATTGGAGTGAATAGCAAGAGAAGTGAATGGAGAGAGAATAGCCCAGGTATTCAAAGTCAATGGGAAGGATGATGAAGAAGGATACAGAAAAAGACAAAAAAGAGGAGAGAAACTTCTATTAAAGAAATTGCTGACTTGACAGCCTTGCCTTTGTTGTTTTTTCTACAATTTCCTCTCATATCTTAAAATATCCCTTTGCCTGTCACTCTTGGCCCACCTGGGTAGCACCATCTGGGCATTTCATCATTACTGTTAAAAATGGAATATATATATATATATATATATATATATATATATATATATATATAATAATAAATGTATCATTCAGGTCCAACCAGGAAACAGAGAAATAAAAGGAAATTGATGCATCAAATTGGTTAACAAGTAATAAAGGATGCTAGGAATCCCACCAGGGAACCAGAGATTAGCAAAACAGGAAGTTGCCTTCACCTCTAGGCAAGAGAGACAAAAGGAGCAGATGGTGTTCTCAGAGCTGTGGGCCTTGGAAACTGGGGTCCCACCAGACCTGTCCAGTGGGAACTGGCTGGATGTAGCCTCTGTTAGAAACACTGTCAAGACACAGAAAGGAGGGAGAAATATCTGTGCATCTCTTCCCTCTTTCTCTTCTATTGAGCACCAATGTTTCCTACTGGTCAAACCCAACCAAATCCTGGCTAATTAGAGAGCCTGGGAAGTGGAACCTAAAGACAGCCCCCTGCAATACAGAGTGGAACAGAGAAAAGGGCAGAACGAGCAAGTCTAGGACGCACTTAGCCACTTGTTCTGCCCAGCTCCTAAAAACCATCAATGATGGCTAATTTTGTGTCAGATTAACTGCACGAAGGGATGTCCAGTATCTGGTAAAATGTTATTTCTGGCTGTGCTTATTTAGGCATTTCCAGAAGAGATTAACCTTTAAATCAGTAAGCTAAAAAAGAAGATCCACCCCACCAATGTGACTAGGCATCACCCAATCCATTGAAGATCTAAAAAGAATTCTAAAAATAGAGGAAGAATGAATTCACTGTATCTTCTTGATTGGGTTCATCCATCTTCTCTAGCCCTCAGACATCAGAATTCCTGGTTCTTGAGGCCTCTGACTCTGAGATTTACTCTAGAGGCCCCTCCAGTTCTCAGGCCTTCTGCTTCAGACTGAATTATACCACTGGCTTTCCTGGTTCTTTAGCTTACAGAATGCTTACCATGGGACTTCTCAGCATTCAGAATCACATTAGCCATTCCCATAAATCAATCTCTCTCGTGTGTGTGTGTGTGTGTGTGTGTGTGTGTGTCTCCCCTGCTGTCCATATCTCTCTGTCTCTCTGTCTCTGTCTCTCTCTCTCTCTCTCTCTCTCTCTCTCTCTATATATATATATATATATATATATATATATATATATATATAAATCATTTATACTATTTTGTCTTTTTCTCTGGAGAACCCTGACTAATGTACCATCTAAAGCACTTAAAAAGAAAGAGACCAGTTGTAAGAGAAGGGTTTTTCTCATAGACAGACAGAGATATGCAAGTTGGAAGACTCAATTTTTTCATTAATGGATTCACCAGACTCCTATATTTGCTTGTCTCCCTTCACTAGACCATATTTTGTCTATTCTTACCTTAGAGTATCTTCTTGATTAGGTTCATCCATCTTCTCTAGCCCTCAGACATCAGAGTTCCTGGTTCTTGAGGCCTCAGACTCTGAGATTTACTCTAGAGACCCCTCCAGTTCTTATCATGGGACTTCTCAGCATTCAAAATCACTGTGATTCTGTGGGGTGCGAGATGAAGAAAACCTCATGTGTAGGATCTGAACAACAGGAAGAATAAAGAAGGACTGAATTTGAGGGGAGGAACGAGAAGGTAAGTTTGTACCTTTTAAGTATGAAATGCCCACTTAGCCATTTAGAGGGAAGTATTGAACAGAATAACCAAGAAAACAGCCTGCTGAAAGTCACACACACACACACACACACACACACACACACACTCTCTCTCTCTCTCTCTCTCTCTCTCTCTCTCTCTCAAGGAAGAAGCTGCTTTTCAAATGTTGCTGAGTCAATATTTAAAGTAAAGACTGAGAATGAAGCCTACAGATTTGCCCTTTATAAGCATTTTTCCAGTGCAGTGATGCAGTGAAAGGTTGATTTAATGGATTCAAGAGAGAGTAGGAAGAAGGAGGAGAGACTGTGAGCAGATACAACTCTGCCAAACAGTTGCATTGAAAATGGGAGCAGAGAGAAGAGCACTAGTAGTTGAAGGGGATGTGGAGGTTATGGTAGGACTATTTCAAGATAGAAAACGCTATCACTTCTTTGCATGCTATTGAGAATGATCCAAGGGAGAGGAAAAATTGATGATGCATTACAGAAGGGAACAGATTTCTGCAGCAATGTCTCTGGCTAGGATCCAGGTCTGTGAGCTTGGTAGGTTCCTTAGATGGGATGAGGCTCTTATCTTCTTACTCTAAAGATAGATAGCAATCTCTTACTAAAATCCATTCACCCACTCTTTGTGCCCAACAATTAGATGAAAGGTATATTTTATTGTTGTTTAATATACATTTTTGTAATCACTAATGAGTTTGAGCCCTTCCTCATGAATTTGTTATCCATTTGCATGTCCATTTATTATAATTTGCCTATTTTTCAAATTGATTGCAAATTGTAACACATTAATAATTTTTTGACATTGCAATTGCCTTCTCTTTGTTTGGTATCTGTTAAATCTATCAGTGCCTGTGTTAAACAGAAATTTTTACTTTTTACATAGCCAAATCTATCAGACTCTTGCCTAGTGGCTTAAGTATTTTTGAGTCACAAAGATGATCTTCTACATGATCTTTTACTAAATAAATTGATTTATCTTTTACATCTTTACTCTGTTTAGAGCACACCTGTGTCTACTGAGCAAATGAAAAGGTGATGAATTGAACTTGAAGAATATATCTGCACCTTTTCTGGTTTTCCAATTGCTACCATATTTGTGTCATTGAAAATAACTATCATTCTACAATTCTATACCTAGCAAAATTATCTATTAAAGATGAGGTCAAAATGGAGACAACTTTCTATAAACAACATCTGAGAGAACAGGGTTCTCATTACAGGAAATTCTAAAGGCAGTACTTCAGATAAAAGGGAAGTGATTGCAAATGGAAGCAATAAAGATCAATGAAAGTCATAAATGCATGGGTAATTTTAAGTGAACATATGAAACTATAGTATCTATCATGCAATGCTTTAAACAAAGCAAAAAGGAATTAAAATGTTTTCCCCCTGGTAACACATAGGTCAAAAGAATTAACAAATACAGTTCAAGTATTTAAAGTTGTTGTATTGTTTAGAAAGAAAGTAAAGACAATTACTTTGTGTTTAAATAAGCTAAGATTCATTGTGTGATTTCTGGAGTAAAAAAACACAGAGGGAACTGTGTTACTTTTGGTTCATGTCCATAGAGGAGTAGATGCCAAGAAAGGGTTAGAATTGCAAGAGATTTGTTGGGGGAAATGCCAGTAAAGGATAAAGATGAGGGCGTCAGAGAAAGTCAACTATGATGTAGATTGACACCTGTGAAGGATAGGAGGAAAGAAGGATTGAGTAGGATCATACTGTGTCCAAGAAAAGAAGGAAAAATTACAAAGCCAGAGAAGAGAGAGAGCACCTATGAAACATTTCATGATCTGCAAACGGTTCAGTAAAAATAGGGTCATCGTAGTGAAACTTCTAATTAGGAAGAGACAGGTCAATAAGTGTGCAGTCATGAAAGGCTTTACATGTCACACAGGAAGGAGTTGAGATGTTAACTTAAAAGCAATGGGAAGTAATTGGATGATATTTCCTGAGAAAAGGGTATTATTCACTAGATATTGGAGCACCTTCTCCATCCGAGGCACTCTGTGACAACCTCAGAACAAGACACACAGACAAACCCTGCCTTCCTGTTTCAATTTGGGTCAGCAAGGTAAAGATTTAGATTTGGGGGCAGGATCAGTTACTGGATACCAACATGGAGAACAGGAGTTTTAAAAAATGAAGCAATGTAGAGCTCTATGGTGTAAGACCCGGATTAGGGTAAGGCAAGCCATGTACTTGAGGGTCAAAATTTAATGAAGCAGTTGCTCTTAGACTCATTCAAGTACAGAACTGACACCTGAGGATGAATGCCTGCTGACATTTTTTATCTTAAATAATTGCTTTATTAAGATATCATTCACTTGGGGCTGGGGATGTGGCTCAAGTGGTAGCGCGCTCACCTGGCATGCGTGCGGCCCGGGTTCGATCCTCAGCACCACATACAAACAAGGATGTTGTGTCTGCCAAAAAACTAAAAAATAAATATTAAAAAAAAAGAATTTAAAAAAAAGATATCATTTACATTCAATAAAGCTCATCTTTTAAAAGATTGGACTTTCATTCATAGTATAGTCACAAAGTTGTGCATCCATCACTGTTTTCTAATTCATGACATTTTAATTACCCCTAAAAGAAACCCCATGTCCCTTAGCAGTAACTATCCTTCCACACTCCCAAATTCCTGGGCAACCACAAATCTTTTCAGTCTTTTTTTTTTTTAATTTGTTCTAATTAGTTATACACAACAGTAGAATGTATTTTGGCACAGTGTACATAAATGGAGCACAACTTCTTCATCCTCTGGCTGAACATGGTGATCTGTTCAATCTTTATGGATTTGCCCACCTGTACATTTCATATAAATGGATTCAGAGAATATGTGTGGTTTCTTTTACTTGTCATAACGTTCTAAAGGTAGATCCATGTTGTAGCTCACATCAATACTCCATTCTTCATTATTGCTGAACAATGTACCATCGGTTTATCCACTCATAAGTTAATTAACATTTGGGTTGTTTGTATTTGCCTCTGTGAACATTTATGTACAAGTTTTAGTGTGGACATTTTGTTTCAGTTCTCTTAGGTAAATATCTAAGTGTAGAATCGCTGGGTCATATACAAACTCTGTGTATCATTTCTTAAGGAAATGCCAAACTATATTCCCAAAGCAGCATTTTACCACCATCAATGTTTGATAATTCCAATTTCTATTAATTCTCACTAACATTTAGTATTTGGCTCCTTTTTCATTATAGTCAACCTACTTGGTGTGAAGTATTATCACATTATGGTTTTGACTTGCATTTGTAGTGACCAATGCTATTGAGCATCTTTTCATGTGTCTTTGCCCACTCACCATTTCAACCATTGCCTTAGAATCTAAAAAATGGAGGGAGATAAAATCATCTCCTCAATAATGTAGGAAACACTGAGTAAGAGTCCTGTGCCTCTCTTATTCCCCAGAGAGGCTTAACTCCTTCTTGCAAGAGAAGATCAAAATTGATAACTTACACTAGTATGGAACCAGGAATTCTTCAATTTTGGTCACAAGCTCTGGCTTATATCAAAATCACCCTATAACTTCATTTACTGGTTTCCAAGAAAAGTCTCCTTTTATAACAACTTTGTTAAAAAGTCTGGCTTTTATAACAACTTTGCCTAGAAAGACCCTTCAAAACGATGTCTCTTTAATCCCCTTTCTTGTCATAATTAAACTACCTTTTACTTAAACAGAGCCTCTTCTCAGACACAGGAGAATAAGCCTGGGTTTTTCTTTATGTTTGTCTGGATTGAATTTAAATGTCAAATATTCTCCATGCAGACAAAACAAAAAAATAAAAATAAAATAAAACACTTGCCAGACTATCAGGCTAGCAGAGTTAAATGTTCACATGTGATTTATTTGGTAGTAGAGTAAATTACACAATTTGTTTATATCTGCCTTTTCAACAGCAAAATGAAGCCATCTACCAAAAAGCCATATTGCTATAGGATGCCTCGGTGGCACAGGACTGAAATCTGACCCAAAGATATCAAGAAACACCATCTGTGTTATGATTTATGACAATGATAAAGAAAGATGCTGTTAAACTGCTTTGGAAATACTAAATACATTAAGGGCTAAATGTAGCATTAGGTACTATCTTTTATTATTTGAATGCATATTAAGTATATCTGCCTTTGAAATGCATTGCAATTTGGGGAAAAATATTTTTCATAAGTCTGAATTGTTTTGAATGAGGACAATCATGGGAAAGTTAGACACCAGTTTATTAAAACTTAAGCCAATATTCAGAACTATTTAATTACAGAGAATCTTTGCAATTAGACCCTGAAGAAAACTTACCTCTGATTAAAATTTTTCTGTATTTTATTCCTTATTTTTAAGGTCAACTGCATTGGCCATGAATCTATTATGAATAACTGCACTGGAACCAATGTATCTTAAGTTTAAATGAATGAAAGAGAGCCTATTGTAACTAATAAGGTATCAAATAAGTTTGAATTTTGCTTTTTCAAAGAGTTTTATCACTATGAGTGTCAAGATTTTATATGAAATCAGTAGAATGTCAAATATCTGCAAAGTACAGACTAAGAGCAAAACTAAATTCTATGTTTAACTAAATTCCAAGGTGCATTTCCCTTTATTATTTTCCCTGCTAATTAAATCATCCTATCATACCTTTTTCCAGATTTCATTATTTCTATCATTGGAATACAAATTCCAGTTCTTACAAGTAGTGAAAAGGTCTTCAAAGACTATTTGTATTTAACATTGAATTTCTGAGCAAATGGCTATGCTTACCAATGTAAGAAATATGATTTGCAAATAAATGTTTTTTCAATGCTCTCATTACTTTACTTTCTCATACATTTGGAGTAATAAGGAAATTGGAGGGAAGGGGGTCAAACTCACCCTTTCATTCTCTGCTTTCTGATGCTGGTGCCAGGAACCTGCAAACTACATTTTTGCTTTGTTAGCTAGTTCCCTGCCAGACTTTGCCAAAAGGCTTTGCACTAGAGGGAGACCACAGGCTGGAGGGTGGGGAGGGCTTCCTCCATTGACTCCTTGTCCACTTCCGATTCCTAGCTCCACAGCAATCTCCTTCCCTCCCTGTAGTAAGTGTTGAATCCAGTTTGCAATCTGTCCAACACTTGCAGGGACCAGCCTCATTACCTCCCTCAGAAACACCAGCACCAACTGACCAATACTGTCCCTACCTCGGAGTCTCAGCCCCACAGAGCTTCCTTCAGGTTCAGAGATACCAACACCAGTCAAGCTGTGCCTTCCCCAAGATCTGAGTTCCAGCTCTGTGGGGCCTCTCCTCCAAACTTTTAAGTTTTAGTAATTCCAACTTCTTCCCTTTGATCCCCCTGCCATAGGGATGGGAGCTCTTCCTGTGGTTGGTAACTTCATGATATATTAATGAATTCTTTCTGCTTTTTTTGGTTACCTAATTAGCAATTTAATACTTAGTTAATAATTCTCTATGTTAAAATATCTCTGTGAAAATAACTGGTGTGATTTCTGTCTCCCAAGTGGACACCAGCTATACATGAATTAGTATCAGGAATAGTTCCAAGAACAACAACAACAATGTTTAGAAAATGTGATTTGGGGCTGGGGTTGTGGCTCAGAGGTGGAGGGCTCGCCTAGCATGCTTGAGACACTGGGTTCTATTCTCAGCACCACATAAAGCAAAATAAAGACATTGTGTCCACCTATAATTAACCAATAAATAAATATATTTTTAAATGTGATTTGTGGATTGGTTTGGCTGTATCCTCAGACATGAATGCAAATGCTACATCCCTTGGCAATGGAACATGGGATACTAGTGATCCATGCATCGGTTTGCAGTTAGTCAAATTACACCCATGGTTGATTATGATAAAGTTCTTAATGAATTAAATACCTTAAGGAAACAAGGGATTGCTGCACTTGATTGTTAATGAAGTGATGTTGACCTCAAGGACTGCGACATTGAATGAATTCTTCTGAGTGCACAGGAGTACTTACAGAATGAAGATTACAAGCTCAGGTCTTTACACACTCAGCTTCCATGACGGGGTATCAAAGAATTTCTATTGTGTCCTAAAATAATTTCTTACTTTTTATAGCCACAGGGCAAATATCACTGAAAACCAAACACAAAATGTAACTATATTGGTTATGAAACTACCATATAGGGCTGGGGTTGTGGCTCAGTGGTAGAGAGCTTGCCTAGCATGTGTCAGGCACTGGGTTCGATTCTCAGCACCACATATAAGTAAATTAATAAATAAAGTAAAGGTCCATCAACAATTTTTTAAAATATTTTTTTAAAAATTACTATATAAATTGAATTCACAGCTTCTCTGATTCTCTTATGGAAGTAAAGCCATTGATTAGCTAAGAAAGAGAGTTGAAACTTAGAATGGGGGTATCTACTTGGGTTCAGAAGACGTTGATTATTTTTTTTTAAAGATAGAGGAGAGAGAGAGATAATTTTTTTTAATATTTATTTTTTAGTTATTGGCGGACACAACATCTTTGTTTGTATGTGGTGCTGAGGATCGAACCCGGGCCGCACACATGCCAGGCGAGCACGCTACCACTTGAGCCACATCCCCAGCCCAATTATCTTAAACCTTCTCCCTCCCCTAATGCTCTGAGGTTCTCTTGCCAGAAAAAGTCTGCCCTTACCTGGCTTAGAGGATATGTTCCTTGCCTGGTTACACTATAATAGTTTCATCTGAGGCAGTTACTGTACAAGGCGACACTTGTTCTTCTGAAGACTTAACTGAATGTTCCACAAGTTTATAATGAAGATCAGATCTCATTATGCTCAAAGGGGAGGAACACTTAGTCTGATCTGGGAGACAGTGGGTTTAAAAAAAAATTAAGTGAAAGATTTTCCAGTTGTATGTGGAGAAAATATGTGAACATGAAAGCCAGAAGGTAGTGGAAGATAAACCCCATGAAAATTCAGGGACCTATCACCTCATTAAAGTTCCTGCAATCTAATGATCTGGAACATATTGAGATTTCTTTTTCAAGAAGAAAAAAGTTGGGCACAGTGGCACAGGCCTATAATCCCAGTGACTCTGGAGGCTGAGGCAGGAGGATGGTGAGTTCAAACCCAGCCTCAGTAACTTAGCAAGGCCTTAAACAACTGAGTAAGATCCTGTCTCTAATAAAATATTTAAAAGGACTGGGGATATGTCTCAGTGGTTAAGCACCCCTAGGTTCAACCCCTGGTACAAAAAAAAAAAGAAAAGAAAGAAAGAAAGAAAGAAAAGAAAAGAAAGAGAATTTGCTGCATCTTGTACCACCTTCCCCCCCAAAATGACACAACACCAGAGAGGCCTAATTTTAGATTTTGGAAGCAACTTACATCACTTTCCACTGTCTACTTCAACTCATTTGCCAAATGCATATAAGACTGTCAGGTTCAGGTGGATACCAGAGTAAGAGAAGCTCTAAAGCAAATTTGGACTGAAGTACAAGCTGCATTTCCATTGAGATTTCACAGCCCAGCATATACAATAGATTCCTACTATGCACACAAGGAAAATACAAGAAAGCAAAGTTATAAACCAACTTTTCTCAAGTGCATAGATGTAGAAATTATGAATAAAATTTTATCATGCTGAATCCAGTGGTGTGTAAAATGCTAGCACATGAAAGCCATAATACTGATCTCTGGATATTTATTTTTCATTACTGTGTCTTAACACTTTAAGTACAGACTGGAACATAATCGGCATCCAATTTTATTATTTGAAATGAACAAATGACTAAATTAGGTGTGTTCCAGGAATTCATGGGTGGTTTAACAACAATGAATTTAGAAATGTGTTTCGCCACATTAACTGATGGAAAAAGAACACACATACAATCAGTTTAATAGATACACTAAAAACATTTGATAAAATCAACTACCCATTTATATAAAAAAAATTTTAACAAACTAGAAAACAATTTGAAAATAGGAATAACCTATAAAAGAATAAAGTTATTTGGGAATACATTTAACAAAAATCTGTAAGAACTTTGAGGAGAAAATTTGATGTTATTGAATGATAAGTAGTTCCCAAGCACAATTTTCAAACTAAATACATAACAATGTCGTTTTTTTCTCTCCAGTATACACATCTTTTTCCTGGAGGACTGATGGGATTCCTATAAACATGGAGACACATAAATGACGCAGTTCTGAAAAGTGCATTAGAATCTATAAACAATATACAAGTCCTTGCTACTGTGAATCTTCAGCAGCCCCTTGGAAAATGTGTACTGTGTTTTCGTCATGGGGCAGAGGTTCTAGAGCTCATATGATTTTTGCAACCAGAAATAGCGTAAGAAGCAATTCATCTGCGTGATATCCCTTTTTCTTCTTTCTCTTTTAAAGATAAAAAGATCTCCCAACTCTCTCCCAAAAAGCAGCTGAGATAATTATTCTAGTAATCACAATATTGGTAAGTTAGAAATTTACCCTGACCTATAGATGCCCGACCCATAAATACTACCCATACTTTAATAATAATTGCTGACACTTATCAAGCCCTTTCTGTGCCAGATGTTATCTAAGCACTTTACATGCATTATCTCATAACACGTATGATACCTCTTCACAATAACTATGAGCAGATAATGTTATTCTCTTCATTTTACAGAGATAGAAATGGAGATAGAGAAAGAGTTAGTTAACCAAAAACCACACAGCAAGGATATTAGTTGGACTACTGGAATAAATTACCATGAAATTTGGAGCTTAATATTCTCTCACAGTCTAGGAGGCTAGAAGTCCAAAAACCAAATATTGGCAGATTGGGTTCTGAAGGAGAATCTGTTCCCTGCCTCTCTCCTAGCTTCAGATGGCTGCCAGCAAACCCTGACTGTCCTTTACTTGGGGCTGTATAGCTGTAATCTCTGTCTCCATCTTCACACAGCATTTTCCTGTTTCCATGTCTTCTCCTTTTCTGTCTCTTATTAAGATCCTTGTTATTGGATTTAGGGCCCAACCTAAGTCAGGATGACCTCACTTCAAGAGACATCAATAGCATCTGGAAATGCCCTTCAATAGATGAATGGATAAAAAAAAATGTGGCATCTATACACAATGGAGTACTATGCAGCAATAAAAAATGACAAAATCATAGAATTTGCAGGGAAATGGATGGCACTAGAACAGATTATGCTTAGTGAAGCTAGCCAATCCCTAAAAAACAAATACCAAATGTCTTCTTTGATATAATGAGAGCAACTATGAACAGAGCAGGGAGGAAGAGCAGGAAGAAAAGATTAACATTAAACAGAGACATGAGATGGGAGGGAAAGGGAGAAAAAAGGGAAATTGCATGGAAATGAAGGGAGACCCTCATTGCTATACAAAATTACATATAAGAGGTTGTGAGGGGAATGGGAAAATAAACAAGGAGAGAAATGAATTACAGTAGATGGGGTAGAGAGAGAACATGGGAGGGGAGGGGAGGGGGGATAGTAGGGGATAGGAAAGGTAGCAGAATACAACAATTACTAATAGGGCATTATGTAAAATTGTGGATGTGTAACCGACGTGATTCTGCAATCTGCATTTGGGGTGAAATTGGGGGTTCATAACCCACTTCAATCTAATGTATGAAATATGATATGTCAAGAGCTTTGTAATGTTGTGAAAAACCAATTAAAAAAAGGAGGAAAAAATAGCATCTGGAAAGACTTATTCCAAGTCAAGTCACATTCTTAAATTCTGGGTGGACATATTTTTCGGGGGTTGGGGGGGTGCAATTCAACTAGCTACAGTTAGTAAATGGTAGAACCGGGATTCAAACACAGCTTTATTTCAAAGTCTAACTCATCCATTTTTCTACACTTCTCTTTTTACTAAATCTTAGATATAGTGTGTAGAGTATGTATGAGGGTTGTCTAAAATATATGTATGCAAATTATGTAAAAATAGTAGATGCTCAATAAAAAGTTAATGACTGAATGAGAATTAAATAATAAATGTGATACTTGCAAAATCTCTTGAAGTGCTTTATACTGAAATTTATTCTAAAGTCATTTCTCAGAAGACTACTTCTAAGTAATCAGACTGTGCATAGCTACTATTCCTCCTACAAAGATGTCACTAACTTGCCACTTCCTCCTTGTCATTATCCTCTTTGATCCTTCACAATCTGTTGTTTTAACACAGAAACCAAAGGCAAATTACAAATTCACTCAGGAAAGAATTAAAGAGAGAGGCGTGGTCAAGAGTCCCACTAATGATGTGAAATCAGTCACTGCCCTTGATCAAAAGGCAAAATGAGCAGTCACAAGCCTCTCCCAGGGTCTCTGTAAACTTTGGACTGCAATGGTAATCTACTTCCCATGTTTTCCAAGAACTCTCTAGCAGAATTCCTAGAACAAGAAGAGATCAGTGCCATGGGGTTTTCTTGGTCATTTAATGTGATTTGAGCTCCCAGGATATTTCTCAGGTGGTTAGTCTTTCCAGCCTATGTCCCAGAAGCATAAAGCCATGGAAAAAAAGAAAGAATGAGCAAGACTTCTATTGCCGGTATTTTTAACTAAAAAAATGTGGTAATATGAATGATGAATAAAGTAATGAGATAATATTTCTGGTGATGCCATAAGCTCTTTCTTTTAAAAATCATTTCTAGGGCTGGGGATGTAGCTCAGTGATAGAGCACTCTCCTGCCTTGAGCAATTGCTCTGGGTGCAATACCCAGCACAGCAAAAACATAAAAATTAAAAAAAAATCCTTTCTCAAGTCTGTGTTAAGAAAGATTTTTAGCCAGACACAGTGACACATGCCTAGAATCCCAGCAACTCTGGAGGCTGAAGCAAGAGGATTGCAAGTTGGATGCCTCAGCAACTTAGAATGCCCTAAGGAACTTAGTGAGACCCTCTATCAATATAAAAAATGAAAAGGGCTATGGATGTAGTTCAGTGGTAAAGTGCCCCTGGGTGAAACACTCAGTACCAAAACAGAAAAAAAAAGATTTTTATACAAAACCATTCTTGTGAGAGTTATACCTTAAGGATGACTAAGGTATTTCCATAATCAAAAAATTCAAAACATTTAAATAATTCCAATATTGTACCGACTTCCATGGAAGACTGGGCAAAACAAAAGTGAGATCGAGGTCAACATCAATGAGCAGACAGGGGATTCCATCCACCACCTAAATGTTGTTCTAAACTATCTAATTATAAATTCCAACTATTTTTTTATGATCTTAAATGGTGACAACAGAAAATGGGGTGTTTTTAAAGATATAATGCATAGTATCAAGTTATTCTAAAATTTTCTAATTACCCTTCTTACCCCCACATATGCTGGGGTGGGGAAGGAAGAGAGGGGTGGGGTTGGAGGCTGGTGGTTGGTGGGTTGGTTTTATCCATAATGTCCAAATTTCCAGCATCTCTATTCCTATTTGCAGTTCCCTCCCTGGACAGCAGGCAATGAGATGTGAACTATCAAGAAATCAACATTCATTTTTAGGACATGTATCCACTTTTCTGTATTCGAGTAAGGTCATCAAGTTCACAATCCCGCCACTCCTACACACAGAAAATTTGCCATCCAGAACTGGAATTTTGTGATCCTGAGCAATCTTTGAGTTTTGTTTGGCCCAAGAACTCCATGCTTCCTCCATCTATCCCCAATCTTCCTTGAATGGTCTGGACTTCAAAATCCGGCTTCAGCTTAGGTAACCCTTGTTCCAGGTTTCTGTCTGCTTCTCTCCTAAAGCACCACAGTCTCAGGATGGCTTATGTCCAAACTCACTCAAATTTCTGTACATCCTACTTCTTTTTTTTTTATTGGATGTTCACAACATTACAAAGCTCATGACAAATCATATTTCATAGATTAGAATCAATTGGGTCATGAACTCCCATTTTTACCCCAAATACAGATTGCAGAATCACATCGGTTACACATCACATTTTTACATACTGCCATATTAGTGACTGTTGTATTCTGCTACCTTTCCTATCCTCTAATATCCCCCCTCCCCTTCCCTCCCATCTTCTCTCTCTACCCCATCTATTGAAATTCATTTCCCTCCATGTTTGTTATCCCATTCCCCTCGTAAACTCTTATATATAATTTTGTATAACAATGAGGGTCTCCCTCCATTTCCATGTGATTTCCCTTTTTTTTCTCCCTTTCCCTCCCGCCTCATGTCTCTGTTTAATGCTAATCTTTTCTTCCTGCTCAGCCTCCCTGTTCTGCTCTTAGTTGCTCTCATTATATCAAAGAAGACATTTGGTATTTGTTTTTTAGGGATTGGCTAGCTTCACTAAGCATAATCTGCTCTAGTGCCATCCATTTCCCTGCAAATTCCGTGATTTTGTCATTTTTTAGTGCTGCGTAATACTCCATGGTATATAAATGCCACATTTTTTTATCCATTCATCTATTGAAGGGCATCTGGGTTGATTCCACAGTCTAGCAATTGTGAATTGTGCTGCTATGAACATCGATGTGGCAGTATCCCTGTAGTGTGCTCTTTTAAGGTCTTCAGGAAATAGTCCGAGTAGGGCAATAGCTGGGTCAAATGGTGGTTCCATTCCCAGCTTTCCCAGGAATCTCTATACTGCTTTCCAAATTGGCCGCACCCGTTTGCAGTCCCACCAGCAGTGTACAAGAGTACCCTTTTCCCCACATCCTCGCCAGCACTTGTTGTTGTTTGACTTCATCATGGCTGCCAATCTTACTGGAGTGAGATGGTATCTTAGGGTGGTTTTGATTTGCATTTCCTTGACTGCTAGAGATGGTGAGCATTTTTTCATGTACTTGTTGATTGTTTGTATGTCCTCCTCTGTGAAATGTTTGTTCATGTCCTTGGCCCATTTGTTGATTGGGTTGTTTGTTTTCTTATTGTCTAATTTTTTGAGTTCTTTGTATACTCTGGATATTAGGGCTCTATCTGAAGTGTGAGGAGTAAAAATTTGTTCCCAGGATGTAGGCTCTCTATTTACCTCTCTTATTGTTTCTCCTGCTGAGAAAAAACTTTTCAGTTTAAGAAAGTCCCATTTGTTGATTCTTGTTATCAACTCTTGTGCTATGGGTGTCCTATTAAGGAATTTTGAGCCCGTCCCAACAATCTGTAGATCGGAGCCAACTTTTTCTTCTATCAGACGCAGAGTCTGTGATTTGATATTTAGCTCCTTTATCCACTTTGAGTTGACTTTTGTGCGTGGTGAGAGGAGGGGATTTAGTTTCATTTTGTTGCATATGGATTTCCAGTTTTCCCAACACCATTTGTTGAAGATGCTATCTTTTCTCCATTGCATGTTTTTAGCTCCTTTATCAAATATAAGATAGTTGTAGCTTTGTGGATTAGTCTCTGTGTCCTCTATTCTGTACCATTGGTCCACCCGCCTGTTCTGGTACCAGTACCATGCTGTTTTTATTACTATTGCTCTGTAATATAGTTTGAAGTCTGGTATCGCTATACCACCTGATTCACCCTTCCTGCTTAGAATTGTTTTTGCTATTCTGGGTCTTTTATTTTTCCATATGAATTTCATGATTGCTTTCTCTATTTCTACAAGAAATGCCATTGGGATTTTGATTGGCATTGCATTGAACCTATAGAGAACTTTTGGTAATATCGCCATTTTGATGATGTTAGTTCTGCCTAACCATGAACAGGGTATATTTTTCCATCTTCTAAGATCCTCTTCTATTTCTTTCTTTAGGGTTCTGTAGTTTTCATTGTATAGGTCCTTCACCTCTTTTGTTAGGTTGATTCCCAAGTACTTTATTTTTTTTGAGGATATTGTGAATGGAGTGTTTTTCCTCATTTCCATTTCAGAAGTTTTGTCGCTGATATACAGAAATGCCTTTGATTTACGTGTGTTGATTTTATATCCTGCCACTTTGCTGAATTCATTTATTAGTTCTAGTAGTTTTTTTGTAGACCCTTTTGGGTCTTCTAGGTATAGAATCATGTCATCCGCAAATAGTGATAATTTAAGTTCTTCTTTTCCTATTTTTATGCCTTTAATTTCTTTCGTTTGTCTAATTGCTCTGGCCAGTGTTTCGAGAACTATATTGAATAGAAGTGGTGATAGGGGGCATCCCTGTCTTGTTCCAGATTTTAGAGGGAATGCCTTCAATTTTTCTCCATTCAGAATGATGCTAGCCTGAGGCTTAGCATAGATAGCTTTTACAATGTCGAGGTAAGTTCCTGTTATCCCTATTTTTTCTAACGTTTTGAACATAAAGGGATGCTGTACTTTGTCAAATGCTTTTTCTGCGTCTATTGAGATGATCATATGGTTCTTATCTTTAAGCCTATTGATGTGGTGAATAACATTTATTGATTTCCGTATATTGAACCATCCTTGCATCCCAGGGATGAATCCTACTTGATCATGGTGCACAATTTTTTTGATATGCCTTTGTATCCGATTCGCCAGAATTTTGTTGAGGATTTTTGCATCTAGATTCATTAGAGATATTGGTCTGTAGTTTTCTTTCTTTGAGGCGTCTTTGTCTGGTTTCGGAATCAGGGTGATGTTGGCCTCATAGAATGAATTTGGAAGAGCTCCCTCTTTTTCTATTTCCTGAAATAACTTGAAAAGTATTGGTATTAATTCTTCTTTAAAGGTTTTGTAGAACTCCGCTGTATACCCATCCGGTCCTGGGCTTTTCTTGGTTGGAAGTTTTTTAATTGCTTCTTCTATTTCATCTATTGATATTGGTCTGTTTAAGTTGTGAGTTTCCTCCTGACTCAGTCTGGGCAAATCATATGATTTAAGGAATTTATCGATGTCTTCACTTTCTTCTATTTTATTGGAATATAGGTTTTCAAAATAATTTCTAATTGTTTTCTGTATTTCTGAAGCGTCTGTTGTAATATTGCCTTTTTCATCCCGTATGTTAGTGATTTGAGTTCTCTCTTCTTCTCTTCGTTAGTATGGCTAGGGGTCTGTCGATCTTATTTATTTTTTCAAAGAACCAACTGTACATCCTACTTCTTCAGCATTTGATAATGACAGAAATACATTGCCACTTTGATTTCTTGGAGACCCCCATTTCTTCCCAACTTCTCAGACTACTGGTTCTCATTGAGTTCTCTTGCCAAGCCAATTCCTTAAACATTGATGTTTCTCCACATTCTGTGCTGAGTCCCTTGATCCTCTCAGCCTATTATCATAAACAATCTCATTCAATCCTGTGGCTTACCTCAGGCACTAGTGAAGTATGGCTCACAGATCAAATCTGACCCACTGCCAGTTTTCATAAAGTCTATAGCTGTTTTGTTGTACAATAGCAGAGCTGAGGAGTTAGGCCATGTGGACTACAAAGCCTAAATTGTTTATTATCTGGCGCTTTACAAAAAAAAAAAATTATTGGCCCTTGGTTTAAACAAAATCATTTTTATATTGATAATTCCAATATTGTACCTACTTCCATGGAAGACTGGGCAAAACAAAAGTAGAATCAAGGTCAACATCAATGAGCAGACAGGGGGTTCCATCCACAACGTAAAAAATATGGCTCAATTTGAACAACCAATGTCTGTTGCAGGAAGACATTGAAGGCCGCACAGAAGGTTTCTTTTGCCCCTGAATGATAGATGATCGTTAAAACCGAGGAAAGAACACAGGTGGGGGAACAATTTGAACAGGAATGAAAGGCAGGAAGAGAATGAATTTGACTTTGGGATCATTCCCATTACAAAACCAATGGGATAGCCAGTTTATGTCTGAAAGAAGAATTGGTTATGCCACATTGACACCTGAGAGAGAAGGGTGAGAATACAGGTCTGAGAGTCATCACTGTTTACGTGAGAGCTGAGTCCTGGACTAAGAATGAGATCAACCAGCAAGCATGTGTAAAGTGTGTTTTAGCAAGACAAGGTAAAGGAGGCCAGGGGAAATTAATACCTTCTTGGGTGTAACACTAACCCACTAATTTGGAAAATGCTGATACTACTTAAGAAAAGAGATAAGGTAATCCACAAAAAAAGGCAAGAGAACTGGGCCCTAGGTGCTCAATTCTGGGGATCAAATGCTAAAAAAATTTTTTCATTGCTATGGTAGCTGTTGTTGCTTCAGCTAACCAACCTGTAACTGTAGATAGTCTGATAGAAAGATAAGCAATTCCCTGGTAAACTTAATCAGTTCAGATCAATCTCAACATTCATTTTCAATAACATATTCTTTTATCTGAATTACCTGGATAACCATTCCTATGCCCACACATATTTATTCACTAAATAATTTTGTTTTGATAAATATAATTGCATTTCAACTAAAATGTGTTGTTTATTTGTAATGGGTTTATTTTTTAAGTAAAACTTTTTATTTCAGAATGATTTTAGATTCATAATAAGATTAAAAAGATAGTACAGAAAGTTTTCCAGAATATCCCTCACTCAATTTGCCCGAATATCAACATTATATATTACAATAGTAACTTTGTCAAAATTTAGAAGCCAACATTGGTACTATTACTATTAGTACTATGACTATTAACTACATTCCAGACATCATTTGGATTTCACCAGTTTTTCTGCTAATGTCTTTCTCCTGCTCCAAGATCTCACCCAGGATACCAGGTTGTATTTAGTTTTCAAGTCTCCTGAGACTCTTCTGGTCTGTGACAAGTTATTCAGTCTTTCCCTATTTTTCATAATCTTAACAGTTTTGAAGAGTACTGGTGTTGTATTTTGTAGAATGTCTTTCAATTTGCCTTTTTTTTTTTTTTTTTTTTTTGGTACCAGGGATTGAACTCAAGGGCACTCAACCACTGAACCACATCCCCAACCCTATTTTGTATTTTATTTAGAGACAGGGTCCCACTGAGAGTTACTTAGCATTTCTCGGTTGCTGAGGCTGGCTTTGAACTCGAGATTCTCCTGTCTCAGCCTCCTGAACCGCTGGGATTACAGGCATCACCGAGCCTGGCTCAATTTGCATTTATATGATAGTTTCTCATCATCAAATTGGAGTTACAGGCCTTGCGGGTACATGATAGCAACCTGACATACAATTGGTGATATTACTTGATCACTGGGTCAAGGGAGCATTGCCAAGTTTCTCTATAAAGTCGCCATTTTTTTTCCCCTCTCCATACTCTATTTTTTGAAAATAAGTTACTAGGATCAGCCCACACTCAAGGGAACTAAGTACCAAGAGGAGGAAGTACCCACTTCTGTTATTTGAAATCCTTCTTTGGGGAAGACTGGCCTCTTCTTTCATTTATTTGTTTATTCCATCATGCATTTACCCCAGTATGGCCTCATATATTTATTTCATACTCCAGGTGGTAACTTAATACCATGCTGCTTCCTTTGTTGCTCAGATGCTTCCAATTTGGGCTCTGGGCAGCTTTTTCAGGTTGGCTCCCGTGTCCCTTTGACATGCTTCCATTCTTGACATACTTAGCACTTCCTTGCTTTCTAGAAGAGATGCCCTGAGTTTATCCTGCATTTTATCCCAGAAATAACCCACGTTTTAGCTATTTCTAACAGATAAAGAAAGTTGGTTAGTTGCTTCAAGTTTTAAACAGTCACCACATGACTCAGCACATTCCTTCCTAAGAGAATTGAAGATATGTCTACACAAAAACTTGTATATGAGTGTTTACAGCCACATTAACATAAGATCCAAAAAATAGAAACAGTCCCTATTTCCACCATATTATGAATAGAGAAACACTTTCTAGTATAACCTATACAATGAAATAGTATTCATCCATAAAAAAGAATAACGTGTACAAACCTTGAAAAATTTAGTTGATGCAAAAGAGGTCCTTCACAAAAGGCCACGTGTTGTCTAATTCCATTTTTATGAAATGTCCAGTATAAGCAAGTCTGTAGACACAGAAAGATTAGTCATTTCCAGGCGCTATAGGGAGGGAAGAATAGGGAATGACTACTTATGGGCACAGTTTCTTTTAGGAGTGATGAAAATATCCTAAAATTAGTGGTAATAATGACACATATCTGTAAATACACTAAGAACCACTGCATTGCATACTCTAAAAGGGCCAATTTTATGAAATTTGAATCATATCTCATTAAAGCTATTATGCTTTAAAAGAAAATAATAAAGCACTTTATATGATCATTCTTTGCACATCCTTTTCATCAGTGTATAAATGCTCTTATATTTTCAAGCTTAAAAATCTTTAAAATATCAAATGAACAATCCTGATGGCTACTATTAATGTGACACCCATTGTATATACCAAGCTGTGCCACATGAAATTGCAGATATTTTAATGTCTGAGCAATAAAATGGCAATTTCATATAACTGAATCTAACTCAACGTTTAGACCCTAGAATATACTACATATAGTTTCAGAATTGTACCATCAGCTAGGAAATAGACACAAGGAGACTGAGTTGTCTAAAGTCATAGAACATATACTTGGTAGAGCTAGAATTCAAATCCTGATCTGTCTGCAGTATTTTTCAAAATTGC
Organism: Spermophilus citellus; assembly: GCF_964194105.1. Taxonomy (NCBI): domain Eukaryota; kingdom Metazoa; phylum Chordata; class Mammalia; order Rodentia; family Sciuridae; genus Spermophilus; species Spermophilus citellus. The sequence continues at coordinate 39,693,773 of NC_138182.1, read as the reverse complement.
CACTCTGAGCTCATTCTGCTGGTCTATACAGGTTCCCATAGTAAATGAGCCTCTTGAATTTTACAAGTAACAAGTCAAACAATTATTTTCATAAGAAGTAGTCATATGTAAGCTCACTTGTCTTTCCAAGGTGGGAGAATTGGACCATCCCATTTCCAACTCAGAGTCGTCTCTTAGTAGAGCTAAAATCAGAACTTACTGTCCTCGGACTTTATAATGAAGGTGTTTCTGGGTCTCTCACATTGCTAGTGGTTCTGTCATCTCTAGGGAGGCAGGACTTCTCATTTATAAACCTTTGCCTGTTTTCTAAGACAGAGAGTAAAAGAAGGAACCCAGGAAATTTATCCGAAAACAGAATCAATGATGCACAGGTTGACTGAGAGCGTCAACTTTGAAATAGCAAACTGCTTTTAATGTTACTTGATTTGTTTCTAATTGTACCTCAGTTTTTTTATTTGCTCTTTTTAGGTATACATGACAGTAGATGTACTTTGACATATTATACATACCTAGAGTATAACTTATTCTAATTAGGATCCCATTCTCACAGTTAAACATGATGTGGAGTTACACTGGTCATGTGTCCATATACGAACATAAAATAGTTATGTCTGATTCATTCTACTGTCTTTCCTATTCCCATCCCCTCTCTCTTCTCTTCATTCTCCTTTGTCTAGTCCAAAGAATTTCTATTCTTCCTCCCCTAACCCTTATTATGTGCATATCAGAGAGAACATTTGGCCTTTGGTTTTGGGGGATTGGCTTATTTCACTTAGCATGAAATTCTCCAGTTCCATCCATTTACCCGCAAATGCCATAATTTCACTTCTCTTTATGGCTGAGTAGTATTCCATTGTGTATATACACCACATTTTCTTTATCCATTCATCTGTTGAAGGGCACCTAGGTTGGTTCCATAGCTTTGCTATTGTGAATTGAGCTACTATAAACATTGATGTAGCTGTGTCATTGTAGTGTGCTGATCTTAAGTATTTTAGGTGTATACTGAGGAGTGGGATAACTGGGTCAAATGGTGGTTCCATTCCAAGTTTTCATCTCAGAGGTTCTAAGCTGATCTTTCTTCAAATTCTCAAAGTTTGATATCTGAGTGCAAACATTCTAATGACTAGAATTTGTTCTCCTCTTCTCTTTGCCTATTTACTTTCTTATTTGGTACTTCCTTACCATTCTATCCTTATTTCCTTGAATTTTCTTCATTTAAGAATTAACACGAGCCTCTGGTTAGTATTAGTTACATTAAACGTCATGAATGCTATGAAAAAATAAAGTACAGTTCAGACCATATCATCAAATGTGCATTTATGGGTTGGGCTTTTTGGTATGTTTTTTGTTTGTTTGTTTTTATTGTTGCTTATCTAGGTTTTTGTTATTGTTTTGTTTGCATTTTTCTGGGCAAAGAGTTTTGTAGTGTAAGACCTTGCATGTTGGGAAGTTGGAAACTAACGGCTCCTCCACCGAGTCCCCCATTCCCAAAACTTAACCTGTTTTATTTTTTCCCCTAAAAACCTAACTCTGTCTGACATAATATTTATTGGTTTATTTTCTAAATTCCCACATTGAAACGAAGATCTCTTGAGGGCAGAGTTATTCCCCACTATATCCCCTGTGTCGAGAATGGAGGCTGATCTGTAGTAGGCTCTCAATAAATATTTGTCAAGTAAGCAAATGAATTGATAACAGTGAAAGTGAACACAAAAGGAACGATCAAAAAGAATTGTAGACCTTCCTTCCACCAAATTTGTCTTCATAGTTATTACAATATGATACTGAACATCAAATAAAAATCAAAGAGAGAAATGTTTCTTCTTCACCCCCAAATGCTAAGTTCTAAAGTTGACAACCCTTGGGAGAGAAACCGGCTGGTCTGAAACGTGAGAAGAGTGTGGAGATTAAAGGACTTACCGATTTACCGAGGGGAGAGGAGCAAGCATGAGGACATCTAGCAGGATCACTGTAAAGAGGAAGCAAAGGAACAAGAAGTTCATTGCACAAGAGCACAGAATAAATTTTCCTCCTTTTTAATTTTTTTTCCTCCGCCCTCTCTTTCTCTGAAGCATAGCTAATTTCTTTGCCATCAAATTAATTGCAACAGTTAGGAAAGACATTAATTAAGCACGAATTCTGCTTTAAACAGTGTAAATACATTGCAACCCTGTTCTAAGAAACCTGAGGCCTTTGGCTGGGGAAAGAAATAAATCTGAATGGCTGAGGAAGTCAGGCCACATGTTCAGAGCCAATTAGATTCATGGAATGCCCAAAATTTAGCACTCTCTAATAATGAGCTTTTTTTTTTTTGTCTTCTTCTTCTTCTCTAAACAGCCTCATTTCCACTTCCAGACAAACTCCTTACTATTATGAGAATTTTTTTTATAACCTGTCATTCACCAAAATGGCATCTCAGAAAGTCAATTTCAAGAATCATCTTGGCTGTCACTCAATCTCATAAATCTTTCCAAATCCCTTTAGAGCCAGCCTGAGAGCACAGCTTCACACGGTTTAGAATAGAAGTCAGCTACACCTGTTGCCTGTAAAATGTGGTTTATTACAACAAATGCAATTGTAAACCTATATGCCCTAATGCTGGTTTTTATGGTGAAAATTGAAGCACCCCTGATTTTTGTATTTGATCCCTAATAGTAGTCTTAAACAACACAGTGTTCAATAACTCACATGGCTGCTCTTGATTCTGGTGAATGGTAAACCATGATTTTATGAAACATCACTTCCTAAAACAAACCATGTTACCCATGAATTGATTAAAAAGATGGGGCTGGGGTTGTGACTCAGCGGTAGACCACTCGCCTCGCACACGAGAGACCCTGGGCTCAATCCTCAGCATCACATAAAAATAAATAAGTAAAATAAAAGTATTGTGTCTGACTACAACTAAAAAATAAATATTTTTTTAAAAGAAAGCAAAGTTACGACAACACAATCTCTTAAAAAGACTTATGTTTTTCTCAAATACAAGTTCTTTTTCTGACATAAGTTTCCTGACCAGATTACAAATCTTCTAATTATATTCTGACTCCATAAATCTATCCCCTTTCATTTTCAATGAATGAATTATACTCAACTTGTCTTAAATGCTCTGAAGGTTTTCTCTAGAGTTAATTGCTACCATCCTTCTCCCCAGATAGTAATAATAATTTATATTTGTATAACTTGCTCCAATGTTGCAAATTCCTTGCACATAAAATTTTTACTTTAATTTATAAGGAAATACCTGTGAACTAGGTATCCTTAGACACAGTTTTAGAGCCCAGGAAATTGAGACTCAGAAAAGTTTAGCTTGCAAAAAGTCAAACAATAACCATTCTCTTGCCCATTTCAGCCTTAGGCTGTGATGTCTGTTACCCATAGCCTCTGCCCTGTTGGGTTCCTGAACAAGATAGAGAGTCTACATGCATTAGGAATCTCAGGGACTAGCTAGGAGGGCTTTGGAGTTGGTCTTGCCACAGACCTGAGTCAGTTAGTTCTATATATTGTGATGCCCTCTAATCAGCTGCTCTTCCATAATCTCTGCTTCAATCCTGTTCTAAAAACTGATGTAGGTCCTAATTCTCTGTCTGGCACTAGAGCTGTAGTAAGAACCCACTCTTGCTTATCTTGGCTAAAGATCTAGTAATACACCCAGCCTCTCCCAGCTTCATCTCTTTAGGCGGGGGATCTAGTACCCTTGTGCTGGCTGGAAGTTATGTCCCTAAACCATAAAACTCTTTCACCATTGTGAGATGATGAGGCTGATTCCCATATGCATAGAGCAAAGCACTCTGGAGAATTGCCCAGAGTGCTCCACAAATCAGGTAAGACCTGGTCCAGATGAAGACTATGGAGAGGCCAGCCACATAAATAGCTTTAGAGACCAAGCCCCTGTTGTACGATATTGAACGAGTTTATCTTGATTGAGAGTTGGTGATGGACACCCAATTTTGATCTCAATTGTTTATTGGCCAAATAGAAGCAAGTAAATAGCACAACACCATGTTTTTAAGAGATCATGAAGAATCTACTGGGATTCTTCAGGCAAACATAAATAGAAGAGGAAATCTCTGTAGCAAAGGAATTGGTTCACCTGTAGCAGTAAAAAACTCCAAATTAATAGTAGCCCAAATACAAAATATATTATTCTGTTAAAAGTTCAGAATTGGTATTTCAGAACCAGTATAAATCCACACAGATTTCCTAAGGAACCTAAACTTCTTTCAGTTTTCTGCTCTACCATCCTTAATGAATGGCCTTTGTCCATCTGGATCAAAATAGCTGCTAAAGCTCCTACTAACACTTCCACATTTCACTGAGTAGCTAGAAGGAAAGGGTCTAGAAGAGTGCACTCATTCTTTGAAAAGTTTCCCAAAGGGCATGTATGATGCTTCCACTTACAGCCTATTGGCTGGAAATTAATTATACGGCCACATCTAGCCTCAAGGAAGGCCAAGATTTAATCTTTATTCTAGGTAACTATGTGCCTCACTAAAAATTGGGGTATTATTACTAAATAATAAAAGAGAGATGGATATTAGGAGACAATTGGAAGATTTTTTTTTACCATCTGTTCCTTCCTCAAACAACTGTTGGAACTCTTCTCAGCAGGAGGATTCTATTCTACCTTCCTCCAGGACTCATGATTTACCTTTGCGTCTTTCTCTCTCCCCAAGTCATCGCCCTAGGATCCAAAAGAAGTTCACAAAGGCAACGTGGTGCCTGAATGACTGCAAAAGAATTTCCTGAGGAACTATTTAAACTTTTGCACCTCAAACGTTGAGTTTTTTTGACTCAGGAAATCTGAGAAACTCTCCTGAAAAATCTTAAAATCAAAACCAAAAATCTCTCTAAATGATGCTGATTAACAAGTGTGTTCAGCGTGTGAAAATTTGTCAAGTTTACACTTGCATTTGTAATTTGTAATTTAGTAAATATCTAATTTAGTATTTTTCTTTATGTATATTGGGCTTTAACTAAAAGTGCTTTTAATGTTAAAGAATATTTCTAGATGATTCTATTGCTTTGCAGAAAGAGCCTTGACCAGGGCTTTATTCTGTCCAGGCCTGGAATCCTGTCATATGCTAAACTGCTATTTCTCTGACTAAACTGCTATTAAATTTTATACATAGATTTACAGAAGGAAGCATTGATTAATTTGCCTATTCACAACTGAATCCAGGTTTAAGACAGATGAGAAGAAGGTGGAGTTAGAATATTATCCCATAATTTTTTTTAAAAAGTCTAAATTAATCTTACTATTCTTCAGCACCTCAGAAGCATTCCAGGACATATTTTGTTTTTATTTTTCTTCTTGTTTTCCATTCATTTCCCCCTTTTTCTGTAGGATTCTCCCTTCTGCCTGTCTGGGTCTATCTGTAGCTGGGAGAGAAACTAATAGTCATCAAAAACAGTGATACCAATAAGAGAGAGGCCAGATGGGTAGAAAAATGAGAGCTGTGGAAAAAAAGAGATCCTGCCCACCTAAGCCAAGCTAGCTCTGCCTATGAGGGAGATCAAGGAAGCCCTTGTTGTCACCTGAAATGACAGGAAACTGCTAAGCAAGGCATTGCCTCAGGAATTCCGGGCTCTAGTCCTACTTGAGGTGGCAACTAAGTCACTCTGAGAAGATCCAACATGACACAGGGCTATCTCAGGCCAAAAAAAAAAAAAATTAGAAAAATCTCCTGTAGCAACTAGGATACCAACCACAGAAAAAAGTTATCTCACATTCCACCAAACCTTGCTTTTCCCATTAAAAAATTATGGGTGGAGATGTTTTTGAAATACTTGCCTATCTTATCAACCCCAAATAAAACATTCACTGCAGTCATAACAATTTTTACCTTAGATCTATTTTGAAATGTTTGCTGATGGTGCAAACGTTCCCTCTTGGAAATGTGCTTGCTTTTAAAACAATGCCAAATGAAACCATTTTCCATGCATATAGGACATTTTATTTTGAATACCCTTGCTGATGTATGCAGGGCCTGTGCAATGTCAAGAAACATATTTAATCAAACATCCCTGGGAAAACAGCTTAGTACCATTAGCCTCATTATACAGATAAGAACACTGAGATCTAAATGGGTTAACAAGAGGTTACAGAATGCTTCCTAACAGCAGAGCGCTCTAAAAATATTACGTGTACAGAAAGAAAAATGTGATCTCTTGTAGGGAAGAGACTAGGGAAAACAGCCTAGAGGCAAGAAGATTTTATATTTTTGTTTTGAAAGCTTTCATGGCTAATGTCAAAGAATACATTGTTCTCCTGAGCCATGTACAATTTTCTGATCCAGTATTTTGGGAAATTATACTACTTCATCTCCAGAATTCAAGCAAATTAGAGGCACATCCATGCCTTTCCTCTGTGGATAAAAAATATTAAGAAAATTTTGGTTTGTTATTGCTGTCAATAGTGTGCATAATCAGCACATTGTCAATTGTGCCTCATACAAACCCAATGAATAAATTGCAGAAATATATCAACTCTGGGGTTTTTTTCCTTCATCAAACACTTATTGAATATAATTATAATGCACCAATGAATTAATTAATTTTAAAAATATTTATCAGTGGGCATTCTGGTTCAGTGCATGTGCTAAACCTGCAGATAAATAAAATATTCTCTACCATCTAGCAGCTTAGTGTGTAGAAGAGAAAAACAAGATGGAATCGAATAGTTAAGATAACATGATTAGTTAAAATAGAAAATACATACTAAGTATCCTGGAAGCCCAGAGAATAATGCAGTGTGCTCTTCCAGGAAAAAAAATAAATAACTAGAGAATGTTAGAGCAACATCTTAAAGTATAGCTGCATGAAAGGCATTCTACCCACATAGAGTCATGAGTGGAAAGGCAGAAGAGTATGGACAGTATATTATGCAACCTGCATGCATTGAGTAGAGCTGGGAAATGGAGATGGAAAGATAGAATGAGATGATCTTGTGGTTGGGGATGTAGTTCAGGGGTAGAGTGCTTGCCTAGGATGCACAAGGCCCTGGATTTCATCCCAGTACCCTACACACACATACACACACACACACACACACACACACACACACCATTGAGATGGGCTAGTAAACAGCTAATTCCATCAGCAATATATTTGTGTTCTTGAAAGACAAATCTGTGTAAAGAATGGCTGAAAGGAGATAAATGGGGCCTGTTAGGAAATCCTGAGTGTTCAGGGTGGTCCAGGACAGAGCTGATGAAGGCTGCAACCACCACAATGGTGGTGAAAGTAACTAAGAGCTATCAGACTCTGAAGATGTTTGGGTGGTAGAATCAACAAGACTCAGGACAACACTGGGCATGGTGAGATGAGTGCTATCTGAAGCTGGTATCATTATCTAAGATCATGGAGGAAAGAAGTTTGGGAGAAGGTGATCATGGGATTTTTACAGGTATATGACTGTCTCGTTAAATAAATAGAGTTCAGGGAAAATAATTAAACCTTTTACCAATTGCCTTTATCATCATCATGCTGAAATGAAGAGCTTTCCAATTCCATTAGAAATTTGTAAGCATATCAGTTCAGGGGTACTTTTTTTTTTTTTGAAGTTTCTTTATGCTTGCAATAAGAGGGAGGTTTCCTTTTTTATCCCCAAATATCAGAATTTTTAAATATGTCTTTTCATTTTATAAAGACCATGGGAAAGTAAGGTTAACAAAATGGCATGTAAAATGGGAATTGAAAGAGACGACTCAAGACCTGCCTCTCAAATGAAATCAGCATATGAAAGAGATACCCACACACTCACGTTTATTGCAGTACCATTCAGGATAGCTAAGATATGGAATCGGCCTAGGCAACTATCAGTGGATGAATGTATAAAGAAAATGAGATGTCTATACAAAATGGAATATTATTTGACCATAAAAAGAATGGACTCCTGTCATTTGCCACAAAATGGATGGAACTGGTGGACACTATGTCAAGTGAAATAAGCCAAGTACAGAAAGACAAGTGCTCGTGTACTTTCTCATATGTGGAAGTTAAAAAAAAATCTACCTGAATATCTGAATATAGAATTGTGATTACTAGAGCTTGAGAAGGGAGAGGCAGAGTAGATTAAGGGAAGCCAGATTTGATCAGAGCATGCTGCATTCATATATTGATATATCACATTGAATCCCATTAATATGCACAACTAATACTTGTCATTCAAAAATTAAAGATAAAAAATAAAATTCTAAAAAAGATCGGCTATAAAAAGGTAGACATGCCATTCTATCTTTGTGTCCCCAACTTCCGGTACAGGATATGGCCTACAGATTATGTTCATATTAACAAGTGAATAAAGTTAAATTTCATTATCATCTGCAAAGATATAATAAGACAGTGTGGGAGAGCCTGTTTCTGCTCATTAGACACAGACTTGGAGATATCATTATTCAGGATATGTCTTCAAAAAGAAAGGTTCTTAGCATATTAACCTTGTGAGTGACATTGGCCATGGAAGGGCTTAACCATAGATGTCCCTTGGTAACCACAACTGTGTTAAACAATCTGACCCAGAAGTTTCTGTGGCACCCTTGTTTCCACTTAATGGAAAAGCTGTTCTCAATTCAGACTTGAATCAAGAAATTATTCTACCCATCTTCACAATGCAGCAGATCACAGCAGCTGGCCAGAGCAATCAGATTTAAAAAAGGTAAAAGTAGAGAATCACACAGAGAAGCAAACTAATCCCAGGGAGTAACTAATAAGTAGCAGAAGACATTTTATAGACAATAAGGAAGGGAAATAACTTCATTGACATCATTAAAATAATAGACTCTGAGCAATTGCATAAACAAGAATTGAGTGTTTGGGGCAAATAAGAGTTTACTTTTAGGATAGAGCCATTTAGTTGTTCATTTGATTTAAAATTAAAAATTAAATGGCATCCATGCTAAAGACTTCTGTCACTCAGAACCACTCAACGCTAGCTCTAAGGCACTCTAATACTTAATGCACTTCAATCGTACATTTATTCACAGATCAAAAAGGATGCACTCTTTCTTGAGGAAAACTTTTGCTTTTGATATTGTCACTATCATTTTCATTTCTTTCTGTAGCTTCCTGGTTTTCCTTTTTACTGAAATAAATGCATTTCAGGTTAACTGATGTTTCTGGGTAATTAAGCTCTTACTATTATAAGTTGTTAATAAATTTTTAGCATAGAATATACGTACTTAATGTGACTTTAATATACATTTTAAAAAATAGTTTGTCCAATTTCAAATGAATAATGTTATTGCAGACCATGTCAAGGGTTATATCAAGAACAAAACAAGAAGGGAGATACAAGCATGAATGTTTTAACCTTTTAGAGAACCTTATTGGCTCAGTATTATACTCACATTTATATCTACTTTAGGTGATACTATGCTAAAAGATTAAACTCACAGGTTTTGCTTTATGACTGTATGCAGAATAGTTTGTTTATTGGTACTTTATAGTTGTGCATAATAGTGGGATTCATTGTTACATACTTGTATGTGCACGTGATTTGCAGAATAATTTTAATATTTTTAGTTAGATATTTGATTTGGAGAAAGAAATATCCATGGAGTGTTCTTAATAAGCATCAATAAAAGTAATTATCTTTCCTGGAAAAATGAAGCCTGGTAAAAGGAAATGCTTATTATCCTTATTTCAGACTATTCCTAGAAATGTTTTACCTGAGTATTTGGTCAGTGGGATTAGGGGGGAAAAAAAAGAATGTACTGAGACTTTGTTCAAGAGAAATAGGAGCCTAGTTATTTCATCTGGAAATGGAGTCATTTTACAGCCATTTAGGACCCTAGATACAGAAGTGGTTTGCTGTCCGCATCTTTGTTCTCTGGGACAAGGCAGAACTCTGTGTTCACCAGGAAGAGGGGAGCTTCTGTAACAGCCTCCCCGAACAAAAAGAAGCCATTTATGGCTCAAGGCTTACATAATGCACGTAACCTTCCAGTAGGTCTCTTGGCTCTCACTGAGCTATGACCTGTTACTGAAATTACATGAAGTGTATTATCTCTTATATCAACATGTTTAGATCATTAACAATTGGGGATTATAAATGCCATTTCAAAAATATCACTTGAGTTCAGTCAACATCAATATATATCTATTCATTGATTCCTGTTTTTTAAAAAAGAAATGTGTTAAATACCATGTTTTAAATGGTTTCTAAACCATGAATTTAGTACCTTTGGATCACAATTTTTTTTTCTTTTCTAACTTGCTATTCTTTCTCTCTTATGTTTATCTAATCATGCTTTCATTCGATGGATACTTAATTGAACTCCTGTTAGGTACACAAGTCTATGTTAATACTATAAAGAATTCAAAAGAAGTATGAGAAGAGATACTTGTACTAAATATTTAAATGACACCAGAAAAAATAAGGTTCAGCATCAAAATAAGTAGGGAAAGGAGTTCAAAAGAGAAAGGCATTTATGTGGGCAGTAATGGTCTAGAGTAGCTTCATTTAAAGTTACCTTGAGTAAAAATGTCAAGTAGATCCCTTCCACTGCCTCCCTTTCAGTATTCTGGCTGCCTACTGTCCTGATGTGACCTTCTCCCACTCCTCCCTCTCCCACACAGAAATATAATACCAGTTGGCTCAGGGAACCCATTATGAACTTCTCCCCATCAATCCCCTTATGGTCTTTCATTCCTCTCCTTTTCCTATAGTTGATTCAATCTTACCTTTACAATAGACTAGCATTCTTCTTGGAGCTTATTAAATTAATATAAGAAACTCGTATTAATTAAAGGTGAAAACTTTTCTACTATCAAATGCTTTCTAGACTAATTCAAGGCAATGGTTTGACCATGGTAAGACTAAATATCATTTAGGCAGGGTGATGGTGGTAATGTTTTTGACCAGAAACCTATGAAGCCACTGGTTCTTTCAAAGAAACAGGCCATCCTACAATGACAAGCTCAGTGTTAAATGGGTTTCTCTAAAATTAGGGATAGTTGAAGTATTGATTTTAATAGATAAGATGCTGATTGCAAAATGTTCACATGGAGAGTGCTCTCCGAAGATATACCTGTTAGGGAAGTGAGAATTGCAGCTGGGATCAGAGGAGCTGACCCACAAAGCTGTTGTAGGTGAAGGCTCAGCCAATCCAAAACAGCTAGGATGACTGTTCGCATTGCCCAAAACTGAATTAAAACTCCAGGTCCTGGGCTGGGTTGTGGTTCCGTGGTATAGCTCTTGCCTAGCACGTGTGAGGCACTGGTCCTCATCACCATGTATAAAATAAATGCTTTTTTTCTTTTAAGAGTCAGGTTTTTTAACCCTGATCATTTTATCAGTCATTTGCCACCAGCTGCCTCATAGTAGGGGTAGTTCCTTGGTGGGGTTGGGGAGAGGGCTTGTTCTCTGTGGCAGAGGAAAATTTCCACTGGGAAACGTAGTATGAGCTGACAGCAGCCAATATGCCCATCAGCTGGAAAATGGAAGTGTCATTCCTGAACACAGCAACCTAGAAGGCCAAGGTATAGTGACAAAATCAGGGGAATGTCTATTAGTATTAGATTGCCCTTGTCTTCCAAGTTTACGGCTAGACATCCCACACTAACAGACTGACTTTGGTATTATTCCCTTATACCTAGCCTATATTTGCATTCTGTAATCAATAAACCAACTTCAGTGACTCGAGATGGTTGTCCCAATCATCTTAATAGGGCTCCCAGGTGAGAATAGCATAAAAAATGATCTCCCCAGATAGCCCAAATAATGCCATCGGCTTCTGAGTCATCCTTCTTGAGAGGCAGAGGGAACACTTAATTTGAGGATGCTGTTACAACTGCAGAATATTCACATACAGTGAGTTCAGGCTTTCAGCTGAAATGGATGCTTTTTCAGTTCTCACACATTCTGAAGGAAATCATATTTTGAATCGAAACTCTACCCTGATAACAAGGCAAGAAGTTTGGTCTTTATGAAACCTACACATTTACATACATGGAAGCAAAATAGCACTCTGAGAAACCATGATTTTGCAAACCCTTGATTTCTCAAGAAATTAAAGATGAGATTTTATACATTCAATTTAGTAAACCTTCTAAATTTAAATTGATCACACTGTACTTCTAAAAAGGAATACCACAAAGAGAAAGAGCTCCTCATTTTAAAACAGGTAATTTAACACAGTGCCATTTCATTTGAAATACTCAGACTCTACCTTCTACTAAAAATAACTGGCATTTAATTCAAAACACATCCCCCTGGGTCAAAAATTATATCCTCAAATTATACAGTCTAAATTTATTGTGGTCTCTATCAAGTTTTTAATCTATTTAGACATTCTCTGTTTTGAATGATTGCACTTGTGAGAGGTAGTCAAAGGTATTATGTGTGACTTCTATTTTTAAATTTTTTAGTTGTAGATGGAAACAATACCTTTATTTTTTAAATTTATTTTATATGGTGCTGAGACTCAAACTCAGTACCTCAAACATGCTAGGCAAGTGCTCTACCAGAGAGTCACATCCCCAGCTCCTATTTGTGACTTCTTAACATAATTTTGAAATTTTTAGTTTATAACCTCGATATGTCAATTACATCACATCATGAGTTCTTTAGTCAGCTTCAGGTTGAATGGCTTTGGAACTGACACTAAGAAAGTTAAAAAGCTACACAAGCTCACTGGGTCTCAATAATCATCAAACACACTAGCCATAAAAATTGACTTCATTCAAAGGGTCTGTCAATTCTATTAATTTAACTGGCAAATGGACTAAGACTGTTGTTAATTCCCCGAAAAAGAGTAAAACACTTCCCATAACTAATCTCTAAAGGTATGTTTGATGACTTCCAAGAATGATTATGAGGTCCAGACAATCTATATTTCTATATCGTAGTTAAAGAACTTATGTTTTGTGATTCCCAAACTAAAAACCACATGTCCTGTATTACACACTTATTTGGGGGGTGAAGGCAAGTAGCATTGCTTGTGGGAATATTATTAAACCTAATTAGCAGAAGCAAACTAACTCCATCAAGTTTGTGTGCACAAATATGCAGAAAAACCCTACAGTAAACATATTAACTAGAACTTAGAGGAAATTAGAGGTTGAATTCACCTCACCTTGTATAGATTTGACTGAAATCAAACCCAGAGGTGGGGGCATGTGGGAAAGATTAGATGGTTTAAAAATAATTTGTCCTGCTCAGTTTAATTTGAAGTACCAATAAAGACAGGTCGTCTTGTCTTTCCCTTTGAGCTTTTAAAAGGCAGGATGTTCATAACAATGCTTAATACTTAAATAACACCTTTATTCTTCAAAGAGTTTTAAATACAGTAACTACCTATTAGAATCTGTTTCTAGCATGGCAGTAGAGCCCCTTACCTCAAACCCAACTAAATTATTGATGTCAAATGTCAAAGAACAGTGACAGCGAAAAAATAAAGAGGAAAATGTTTGGCTCATAGTCATCCTAAACCATGCACAGTGACTGGTTAGATTCCTAAGCTCTTTTATATCCTTGAAGATTCACTATATATTTCAATAAAATTTAATATTCTTTTTCCCTTGATTCAAAAGGAATATATGTTCATTTCAGGAAGAAAAACAGAGAAAATGAAAACAAAGAATGTTTTTTTAAAAGAAAGAAAAGAAAAGAAAGGTAAGGGGAAAAAACAATTTAGTGTATTACCAATCTACTTTATAGATTACTTTATTGTTGGCCACGTAACCCTTATCAATTCTTTGTTCTTTTTTTTTTTCTGATACCAGACCATCTAGTTTATTTATTTATTTATTTATTTTTATTAGTTGCTCATGACAATACAATGATCTTGACATATCATACATCTGATTCAAATGGGGTATGAATTCTCATTTTTCCACGTGTACAGATTACAGGATCACATTGGTTATACAGCCACGTATGTACACACAGCAATACTAGTGTCTATTGTATTCTGCTGCCCTTCCTGTCCCCCCTCCCCTCCCCTCCCTTCCCATCACCTCTTTCTACCCAATCTACTGTTCTTAAGGAATGCAGTGAATCACAGTGAAAAATTGGAATTTTAAACTCAAAAGCAGTTTTACAACACAACTACAAAAATGCACCTGAACCTATCAAGAAACAAGAGATAGCAAGGAATATTTAAATCCTGAGACTTGATTTTTTAAAAAATGTAAAACCATCTATTTTTAAGCAAGATGGGTTGATTTCAATTTCAGCAGCCAAAATATTTACTATAACGGGTTAAGCAGATTTTACTTTTTATTCACTCTCTCTCTCCTCTGAATATTCCTTGTTCTTTATTCATGTATTTATTCATTCTGCAGCTAGGGAATGAGAATATGCTGTGTGAACAGACTTGTGCTAGGAGCTGAAGACAGTAGTTAATGGGGAAAAAAAAAAAAAAACTCCTTGTTTCCTGATTTGGACTCATCTAATTTCTAACATTGTAAGAAACTACTATTAATACATGAAAGAACGATTTAAATAAGTACTTAAAAAATAAAGACCTTTAAAAACCTCAGATTTCCCTTGTTTCATTTACAGACATATCATTTCACAACAAATTCTAGATCAAGTTAATTTATGCATTTATTTTTCATACTACTGGAGCCTTTCTACCCTCTTGAGAAGCTAATTACCTCATACATAATACTTCATACAGTGTAAATTTTGCTACTAAGAGAAACACAACTTAAATAATGGGGTAGGAAAACTATTGTAACGTGCATAATAGGTAAAGAATTTCTAATTCAATAAACTCCTTTGAAACAGGGAAGGCATTTTCAACACCATTGTGTGACTGTAAGTCTCTCTCCCTACCTTCTAGGAACAAAGGCTATCACCCTCTCCAAGAACTTTCTAGGTCACACTGGCCTACAGTGAATATCTCCTATATTTGAGGTGCCTCTGGCACGTGTTGTACATGTGTTCTATACATTTAAGACATGCACATAAGACAAAAGATTGGTTGGTTATCTTGCTGTCTGAATATATTTGTCTTCCCAAGCTAGATTATAAATGCTTCATGGGCAGGCTGTCTCCCCTACATTTCATTACCTGTTCGCAAATTGCATCCCAAGCCCTTGTTGTACAACTACATAAAACCCCAAGAAGTTGCAATGCAGTGGCTGTGGTCATGTTCACTGGTGACTGTATATTTTAGTACATGTTGTCTTTAGTCCATGCCCACTTCTCAAACCAATTGATAATCTGTGGCTTCCTGTGTTTAAGAGTAGAAAAATTTCAAGAGGGCCACTTCAAGAGGAACAAGACAGAAAACCTGGCAGAGCATGCCCTTGGGTCCAAACGGGCTTTAGACCCCTTGAAAAATAGCTACCCTAAAGCTTCTGCCTCAGAAGTGGGTATCTGGGAAGGTAGGACTACTATCCCAAGAGAGGGATATGGTGAAAATTCAGGTTCGTATTTTTATTTTTCTAACAACAAACCTTTTATTATATGTCATAATACTGTTAAGTAAGATTCAGCTGAGTAATTTTCCTGTTCCATGTGGAGTTGACAAGAGATCTTATGGTGGCATTTTGCTAGCCAAGAGACTGGTCCAGAGAATCCACGTGACTTCAATTACTTCCTGATGCCTTGGTAGAAATGGCTGGAAGGCTGGGCTCAGATAGGACGTGCACCTGTGTGTAGCCTTTGCAGCATAGTGATCCAGTAAGACTTTTTTCATGGCAGTTCAAAGATCCCAGAAGATGTAGTCTAAGAACTCAAAATTTTTTTTATTTTTTAATTTAATTTTATTTTTTTAATTATACATGGGCACAATGTCTTTATTTTGTTTATTTTTTAAATTTTTATTGTTGATTGTTCAAAACATTACATAGTTCTTGATATATCATATTTCACCTTTTGATTCAAGTGGGTTATGAAGTCCCATTTTTACCCCGTATACAGATTGCAGAATCACATTGGTTACACATCCACTGATTTACATATTGCCATACTAGTGTCTGTTGTATTCTGCTGCCTTTCCTATCCTCTACTATCCCCCCTCCCATACCCTCCCCTCCCCTCTTCTCTCTCTACCCCCTCTACTGTAATTCATTTCTCCCCCTTGTTTTTTTCCTCTTTCCCCTCACTTCCTCTTGTATGTAATTTTGTATAGCCCTGAGGGTCTCCTTCCATTTCCATGCAATTTCCCTTCTCTCTCCCTTTCCCTCCCACCTCTCATCCCTGTTTAATGTTAATCTTCTTCTCATGCTCTTCGTCCCTACTCTGTTCTTAGTTACTCTCCTTATATCAAAGAAGACATTTGGCATTTGTTTTTTAGGGATTGGCTAGCTTCACTTAGCATAATCTACTCTAATGCCATCTATTTCCCTGCAAATTCTATGATTTTGTCATTTTTTAATGCAGAGTAATACTTCATTGTGTATAAATGCTACATTTTTATCCATTCATCTATTGAAGGGCATCTAGGTTGGTTCCACAGTCTTACTATTGTGAACTGTGCTGCTATGAACATCGATGTAGCAGTGTCCCTGTAGCATGCTCTTTTTAGGTCTTTAGGGAATAGACCGAGAAGGGGAATAGCTGGGTCAAATGGTGGTTCCATTCCCAGCTTTCCAAGAAATCTCCATACTGCTTTCCAAATTGGTCGCACCAATTTGCAGTCCCACCAGCAATGTACAAGAGTACCCTTTTCCCCATATCCTCGCCAGCACTTGTTCTTGTTTGACTTCATAATGACTGCCAATCTTACTGGAGTGAGATGGTATCTTAGGGTGGTTTTGATTTGCATTTCTCTGACTGCTAGCGATGGTGAGCATTTTTTCATGTACTTGTTGATTGATTGTATGTCCTCCTCTGAGAAGTGTCTGTTTAGGTCCTTGGCCCATTTGTTGATTGGGTTATTTGTTTTCTTATTGTTTACTTTTTTGAGTTCTTTGTATACTCTGGATATTAGGGCTCTATCTGAAGTGTGAGGAGTAAAGATTTGTTCCCAGGATGTAGGCTCCCTATTTACCTCTCTTATTGTTTCTTTTGCTGAGAAAAAACTTTTTAGTTTGAGTAAGTCCCATTTGTTGATTCTAGTTATTAACTCTTGTGCTATGGGTGTCCTATTGAGGAATTTGGAGCCCGACCCCACAGTATGTAGATTGTAGCCAACTTTTTCTTCTATCAGATGCCGTGTCTCTGATTTGATATCAAGCTCCTTGATCCATTTTGAGTTAACTTTTGTGCATGGTGAGAGAAAGGGATTCAGTTTCATTTTGTTGCATATGGATTTCCAGTTTTCCCAGAACCATTTGTTGAAGATGCTATCCTTCCTCCATTGCATGCTTTTAGCCCCTTTATCAAATATAAGATAGTTGTAATATTGTGGATTGGTTTCTGTGTCCTCTATTCTGTACCATTGGTCCACCTGCCTGTTTTGGTATCAGTACCATGCTGTTTTTGTTACTATTGCTCTGTAGTATAGTTTGAAGTCTGGTATCGCTATACCGCCTGATTCACACTTCCTGCTTAGAGTTATTTTTGCTATTCTGGGTCTTTTATTTTTCCATATGAATTTCATGATTGCTTTATCTATTTCTACAAGAAATGCCGTTGGGATTTTGATTGGCATTGCATTAAACCTATAGAGAACTTTTGGTAATATCGCCATTTTGATGATGTTAGTTCTGCCTATCCATGAACAGGGTATATTTTTCCATCTTCTAAGATCTTCTTCTATTTCTCTCTTTAGGGTTCTGTAGTTTTCATTGTATAAGTCTTTCACCTCTTTTGTTAGGTTGATTCCCAAGTATTTTTTTTTTTTGAGGATATTGTGAATGGAGTGGTTGTCCTCATTTCCATTTCAGAGGATTTGTCGCTGATATACAGGAATGCCTTTGATTTATGCGTGTTGATTTTATATCCTGCCACTTTGCTGAATTCATTTATTAGCTCTAATAGTTTCTTTGTAGACCCTTTTGGGTCTGCTAGGTATAGAATCATGTTATTTGCAAATAGTGATAATTTGGGGCTGGGGATGTGGCTCAGGCGGTAGCGCGCTCGCCTGGCATGCGTGCGGCCCAGGTTCGATCCTCAGCACCACATACAAACAAAGATGTTGTGTCTGCTTAGAACTGAAAAATAAATATTAAAAAAAAATTCTCTCTCTGTCTCTCTCTCTCTCTCTCCCTCTCCTCTTTGAAAAAAAATAGTGATAATTTAAGTTCTTCTTTTCCTATTTTTATGCCTTTAATTTCTTTCGTCTAATTGCTCTGGCCAGTGTTTCGAGAACTATGTTGAACAGAAGTGGTGAGAGAGGGCATCCCTGTCTTTTGTTCCAGATTTTAGAGGGAATGCCTTCAACTTTTCTCCATTCAGAATGATGCTATCCTGAGGCTTAGCATAGATAGCTTTTACAATATTGAGGTATGTTTCTGTTATCCCTAGTTTTTCTAGAGTTTTGAACATAAAGCGATGCTCTACTTTGTCGAATGCTTTTTGTGCATCTATCAAGATGATCATATGGTTCTTATCTTTAAGTCTATTGATGTGGTGAATAACATTTATTGATTTCCGTATATTGAACCAGCTCAAATTATTTTGAATGACTTAAAATTTTCTTATTTGATTCATCCCCTCAAAGTGTCATTTAATTAAATAACATTCTTAGGGAAAAATGTTTTATTTTGTTTTATTTTTAATTTTTTATTTGTTTTAGTTATACATGACAGTAGAATGCATTTATGCACATTGATATATCAGACATACATGGGATATAATTTCTCATTTTTCTGAGTATACATGTTGCAGAATCATATTGGTCATGTAGTCACATACATACCTATAGTAATAATGTCTGTTTCATTCATTCTGCTATCTTTCCTATCCCCACTTCTCCTCCACTTCCCTCACACCACTTCTCTCTACCTTATCTAAGGTAATGCTATTCTTTCCTAGTGCCTCCCACCTTTTTGTGAATTAGCATCAGCATATTAGACAAAACATTAGGCCTTTGGTTTTGTGGATTGGCTTATTTCACTTAGCATGATATTCTCCAACTCAACCATTTACTGGAAAATGCCATAATTTCACTCTTTTTTAAAGCTGAATAATATTCCATTGAGGGAATATTCTTTACCCATTCATCTATTGAGGGACACCTGGATTGGTTCCCTAGTCTAGCTATTGTGAGTTGAACTGCTATAAACATTGATGTGGCTGTGTCACTATAGTATGCTGATTTTAAGTCCTTTGGGTATAAATCAAGGAGTGGGATAGCTGGGTCAAATGGTGGTTCCATTTCCAATTTTCTGAGGAATCTCTGTACTGCTTTCTATAGTGGTTGCACCAATTTACAGTCCCACCAGCAATGTATAAGTGTACCTTTTCCTCCATATTCTTACCAACATTTATTGTTGCCTGTATTCTTTTTTTTTTTCTGTATTCTTAATGATTGCCATTCTGACAGGAGTGAAATGAAATCTTCATTCTTACTATTATACTTACTTTACTGAGTTTTAATTTTTTTATTTTTTTAATATTGTAAAGATTATAAATTCACAGCCACAAAGGGAATGCAAGCAATATATAAAATTATAAAGTATAAAGTAAAAATTATCCGAGATCCCACCACTGTTAATTATTGGAGGTTATAGAAACCATCATTTAGGAAGCCTGTGTACATGTATAAATATTTCTATATAAAGATATATAGATAGATAGATAGATAGATAGATAGATGTGTGTGTGTGCTTTATAACTGTATTTTACTTAATAGTATGTCATAGAGTTCTTTTGATGTCAATGAATATGGATATACAGCATCCTTTTAATATTTTTATATTAAATCATTTTGTGCTATAAAATTATATAATCAATTTCTTATTTGCAGATAAAAGTAATATGATTTCTTTTAATGAAATATTTTGGGGTATCAACAATTTCAAATAAACCTTAGATTAAATTCAGCCATTCATTTATTTTATCAAGTAAGTTATGTAATAATTCAAGTGCTACAGGTTTTAAATAGGTAAATTTAGGAATAAAGAAGCCAGATAGAATATGTATGTGTGTTTGCTCTGTTTTGATCAAATAAACAACTAAGTAATGGTCAGTTCTTTTGTTTGTTTTCTACTGCACTAACATAGGTTAACCTATGCTAACATTAACATAGTAACTATTACCCTAATTATTTATGTGATTAGATAACTATCACTCAAAGTTTGTATTGTACTACATAAATCCAAGACAGAGAAAGAGAAAAAGAGAGTTACTATAAGGTATTTTTATATATGTAGGTTATGTATCTGTAATATATTCTCAAGAAATTTGACCTAAGAAAAAATAACTAAAGCTTTCATCAAAGAAGTCTGAACTTACAAGGCTTTAGAATAAAAAC
This sequence comes from Spermophilus citellus, assembly GCF_964194105.1. Taxonomy (NCBI): domain Eukaryota; kingdom Metazoa; phylum Chordata; class Mammalia; order Rodentia; family Sciuridae; genus Spermophilus; species Spermophilus citellus. The sequence continues at coordinate 39,673,452 of NC_138182.1, read as the reverse complement.
ATCCATGAGAATTCTCACTGAAAAGAGAATTTCTTCATTTTTAATTCAAAACAACAAATATCTAAGATGTGATAAGGGAAAAATCCTTATGGATAAAAATAGACTCTGCTCTCGACATTCTCAGTCTAGTGACACAGAAGTTTAAACAAATAGGTTGAATCTGTTGCATTGAGAAATGCACAAAGGACTGTAGGAAGAGTGAGAAGGAATAAATGTAGAGGAGTCTACACCTACTCTAGGCTTAATAGCTAAAAATACACAGAGGGAATGAAATAAGAGAAGGACTTTTCAGATAAGCAAGCAGTAAACTGCAGTGCCTATCAGGTACTGACTGGTCCCTTTAACACATTGTACAAGTGGTACATGAGTAGCCCGGTCCTTGAGTTTGGTCTATAAATCATAGGCATCTCAAGTATAATGCTCCACCTCCGGTGATTCTGATAGACTTGAATCAGCATTTCCCAGCAAACTCTCCAATGCATACACACACCCAAGTTTGAGAACCCAGTATCTAACCTGTGGAAGAGAATATGGGTCAAAGAGATTACATCCAACACCTTAGAATACCTTCCTTCGTGTCTGTCTTATATCAATCTAACTATATTTCTACATAAATATAATCAAATTGGATTTCTAATTTATGATGCCTCCTTCTGGGACACTCCTTTTAACTACTCCCTCACTGAGGTCCTGATTCTGATCCATTGTCAGAGACTCTGTATTTTGAAGAGCCAAGTAGGCCTCAACATTTTTGTTAAAGTATGAAATTTTAGACTTTTTGTGTGATAGATCTCTGCAATCAAGTGGAAGCCTATATACCCACTTCTAAAAATAAGTTTTTTCAATGCATAAAATAAAATACATAAAAGTAAAAAAAGTTGAAATATAGTTAACATATTAAGAAAAAAAAGGACACTATTATGTGCTTCTTTAATGCTCTGAGTAACAAGCACATATATACAAATTATAGGCAAGATAGATTAATCTGAGGGTTATTGTTGCTTAGCTTTAATAACAGCATTGGACAGCAGCCTTTGACTTTGCAACACACAAGTCATATTGAACATAAAAGTGTGTGCTTTGTTTTTTTTTTCTTCCAAGTTTGTGGGTCTCTTGAAGTCATATGGGTCTCTGAATCTCACATTAAGAAACTTAACTATGAGATTATCTACTTTAGCAGTCCTCAAATGAGGAACTACTGCACCCTGTGATGCATTTGAGAAATATTAGCAGGTACTTTTGGTTATCAAAATAATTGAAGAGATGGCATTGGCCATTAGAGGCCAGGAAGGAAGTAACACTGATGACCTGCAACGTGCTGGGGAAGTCCCATACAACAAAACTGCTATGTCTTGCATGACTCACTGAAGTTCTGATGAAGCCAGATTTAAAGACAGGTAGACAGTGTAGCTAGGTAAATCGGTTTTGATGGAGAAAATGTAGTCCAAGAAATTGGAAATATCAAAGTCCTTTGATACTACCCCTCCCAAAAAGGTTGTTAATTAAGCAACTCTTGAGCAGACAGGGAGCTACTAATCAGCCTCCTGGGTCGCTCCCTTCTTGCCCAGCACTCCACCTTGCCCTTCCAGCCTACCTGCCCATCCCCTGGCCATTCCACCACCTCCCCCAGTCACTATGCTGGATGAGGGGAAATGAAAAAGATAAGGGAGAAGAATGCAGAACAAGGGAAACTTTAGATGTATAAAAGGGACAGGACTTCCTCATCCCATGGATTCCGCCTTTGGGTCCCCTTTTCCACCCAGGACAAGTCTGTTTTACTATCCTTCACTAAATCTTCTTACTTTCTACTCTATGCTTGTGGCTTCTCTGGTGTTATACTCCAACATTGGAGGAAGCAGGACTCATCAAGGTAACCAGTAGCCAGTGGTGTCACTGACATACATCTAGGTAAAAATCCTCCGTAATCATATGAATCTGAAATCTACCTCCATTTCACATAGAAACACAAAAATAATGTATGTTAAATTATCCAGGATGATGAATAATTTGGAGGATGATCAGAATTTTATTTTGTTTAAAACTTTACTGAGTTGTTCACCATTTTGGAAAATTATGTCACTCAAGGAACTTGAGTCTCAAACAGCCTACCTGTACCTTGTAGCTACTGCATTAGTGGTGATTCTATGTAAGTGTGTGTGTGTGTGTGTGTGTGTGTGTGTGTGTGTTTGTATTTAGTCTTTTTATTAAAATGTCAAATATGAAGTAAAATATAAAATAAGTGATAAATAAGATAAATGATAAATATAATAAAATGTTATGTTAAATTACTGATAATATTCAGTTGAATATTATTTTCTTTTTCTTAAACCCAAAATTAAAACTTATAAGTACATATAAGCTAGGACTACTCATCTTATTTGTTCATCTTGAAGCATTTATTTATATATCAAAATGTATATTGTTTTCCTTAACTTGCTTTTCTTTTACTAATGCATTATGTTGTAGATTTAGCATTGTATTGACTGCTTATAAATTTTACATATTAAGTTATATTATTTAAAAAGATATGTCTGGATCTGATATGGTTAGAAATAATTTGATCTAGTCCAACATTTTCACAAACCTTCACTAAAAGAGGTATTAAGGAAGATATGTTTCATTCAATAAGAACAATAAACCAAAATGGATATTGCTTTCCACAAAAGAACAAAAATATACATACACATATAAATCCATTAAAATAACAGAAAAATAACCTATGGTTTTAAGCCAGCAAAGAAAATTATGAAACATATGGAATGTTTAATCCTTTAGCAAACAAGAAGGATGGTAAAGAAAAATGTTATAAAAAGGAAATCCAACTAAAAGTATAGAAATATGGGCTGGGGTTGTGGCTCAGTGATAGAGTGCTCGCCTAGCATGTGCAAGACCCTGGGTTCGATCCTCAGCACCACATAAAAATAAATAAGTGAAATAAAGGTATTATGTCCAACTACAACTAAAAAATAAATATTAAAAAAGTATAGAAATAAGTTCAAATAAATAAAAAAAAATCACCAATAAATGTAAGTAGATTATACTCACCTACAAAATATAGAGATTATCAAAGTGGATAAAAAATAAAGTCTACTTATGTATTATTTATAAATGACACACTTAAACATAGAAAGACTAAAATAAAGGGATACAAAAATTATATATGCTGGGGTTGGGAAAATAATTCAGTGGTAAAGCACTCACGTAGCATGCCTGAGGTCCTGGATTCAATCCCCAGCAGCAGCACCACCACAACACCACCAAATATATATATATATATATATATATATATATATATATATAGTCACACATATATAGATATAACATATGTATATATATATATATGAAAAATCAGACAAAAAATTGCAAAAATAAGATTAGATTAACTAGAATTAAGTCAAACATGTCAATGGACAAAAATCACATTAAATATATTAAAAAGAAAGGAGAAATAATCCACAAAGAAAATACACCAACCATGTAAGTACTTTTAAGCAGAGCCCCCAAAATATGTGAAACCATCTTACTAGGAAAAAAGAGCAAACTGACAATCCCAGTGGGAAATTTTAACTGAGAGCTCAAACTCAAAATGATTAATAAGAATAATGAAGAGCTGAACAACAAAATTATCACCAAATTCAGTACATGTGAAAAGTTTTGCACCAAATAGATAAAATACATTCTTTTCAAGTGCATATTTTTAGAATGACCTCATATTATATCACCAAAGAGAGTTCAACAACTTCAAAGAACAGCTATTATGTAAAGCATAGTCTCTGTCCAGAATAAAACAGGTTACAACTCAAGAATAAAATGTGAAATTTTTGGAGATAATGGATAGGTTTATAGCATGGTTTGTGGCAATGGTCTCATGGGTGTATACTTACCTTCAAGTTCATCAAGTGATATACATAAAATATGCACAGCTTTTGTATGTCAATCATAACTCAACAAAGTGGTTTTTTAAAAAAGCAAAACAAAAACAAGCTATATTTCTTTCTTTACTCCTACCTAAAACAAGATACTAAATTTTAATTTTAAAAAGTTTAAAAAGAAAAAAAATACTCCAAAATAATTCTGTGGATTTCAAAGAAAATCATAGAAAATTTGAATAGCAGTAAACACGCTGCACCTAAAGCCCTCAGGAAGTACTTGAACAACAGAACTACTAGCATGGAGGGCTTTTGACTCTCAGGCTAAAGATTTTATGTAGCAATTATGAGGAATACCAAAAGGGAGTATTTGAAAAACTATAAATATAGAATAAAGGACTGGGTAAACGCTAAAGATAATATTTTTCAACCTGTCAAGAAAGGGTTTCAAAAGATAGAGTATATAATTAAAAAAATTATTTCAGTGACTTTTTTCTTTAGTGTATAAAAACAATATTATTTCTGCCACATATGTGATAAATGAATGAGAAATGAATCTGTTTTATAAAATAAACAATCAAACAAAAATCCCAAGGGTAAAATAACAAGTGAACTTTATTAAGAACACCAGCTTTCATTGCTCTGAATGTTTGATGAAAAAACAGAACTTTACATAATATATGCAGTGCCTCACAGACCAATCAGCTCTGAATGTAATGAACTTAGCTAAAGTCTTCAGTAAAGGATGGGTTGATGGAAGAGAGGGAGATTCTTTATTATGCTGAAATCTATTTCAATTATTGTCTTTTTAAAGAGAAAATGAGAAATTAGTTGAAAGAGTAAAATTAACTGGAAATCCAATCAAGCATTTTATATGCTTTTCCTGATCAATAAGCATTTCATCCTCTTGAAGAAAGACAACTTTTTACACAAGTTATCATTTATAGGTCTTCACTTGAAACTTTCTGTGTACTGTTCAATAGAAAAGTACTACAAGAATCTTTACAGTTCTAATCTAGAAAAACATTCCCTGTGATATCCAAATGTCATTATTAAGAAAAATATTAGTCAGACATTTTAAGATAATTCTTCAACCTATGTGATAAATGATCCGGAAAGAAACCTGAATTTCCTTTTCCTTACCTTTGCATTGTTGAGACAAACTGTATGTAAATCCTGTCTTCCATTAATAATGTTATAAATACTCAAGTACTTTCTAATTCTCATAGACAAATGTTGACTTCCTAATCATCAGGACTTTAATGGCAAAAAAAAAAAAAAAAAAAGTCTTTGAATTTGCCTTTTCTTCACACCAGGCAGGTTACTTTTTAAATCTCCTTTTCCCAAATAAGGTATTGAATTTGAAAGAAAGGTACTAACTAATTTGAAATCCTCTGCGACTCAATGGAGTTAAAGCCATGGAAAACCATGGTTATAATAGACAATCAACATTCAAAGCACAGGCAATCCCCATGTTGCAAATGGGTTATATTCCAAAAGTTAATTTGAAACTCTGCTGTTTAGAACTTGCAAAGGCATTTTGCCATGGAAACAAAGTTATAGATGACAGTTGAATCTCTAAGCTACCCACAAAAGTCTATCTAACCTATAATGTGTCTGAATCCAAAAATCCAAACAAGAGGTTTGTAACAGAACATAATAGTCCACTGACAGGCTGATTGGTGGTCCACTTTATCAGAATCTCTCCATTTTGTGTTGTTGGCTTGTCCTTTTAATATTTCTTCATTTTATCCCTTGAAGATGTATTAGTCAAATAATAATACCTTTCTATAAAAAGTGCTTATTTCATTTTTCATAGCCCTGTAGAATATTTTAGGACTTTGATTTATCTTAAAGCAAGCAAGAAATAAATATTCTTTTTTTTCCCTCTGTGATAAAAATCAGTTTCTTTCCTTATAAGATGATTTGTTATTGTTTGATGTCTGGATTTTGCTCTTTTGGAAATTTATGCAAAGTTAAAAATCCTTTTCCCATCACTTGGTTTGATGGCAATAATCCATAAAGATTTTTTTTCTTGTTTTGCTTTAATGTATTAGTTATTTTAAATGACTCTGATAACAACAGTAGCTTGACAAATATCAGGGAAGGCCATTAATCAACAATACCAAATAGCTTTTTTGCTTTTGCCATTTCACTTCCCTGACCCCTGATTAAAAATAAATGGTTCCTAAATTCCTCATGTGCCACTCAAAGTCCTTCTTAACCTAGCCCCAACCTAATCTTTCTGCCCTGTATCTCCATAACCTCCATCACAAACTTTGTTCTGACGTTTTTACCCCAGACACATTTGCCATTTTCCCACTTGCCTTTGCAGCTGCTGTTCCTACTAGAGCGTTCTACTTGGAACAGTCTATCTGAAACCCATTCTTCAAGGTTCACCTCAAATTTCACCCCTTTTGCGCTAACACGGAGTAATGGAAAAGGTTCACACAGAGCTTAGTGTGAATCCCAGCTATGCTCCTTTCTTAGCTGTATAATGTGAACTTCAGTTTAACCTCTCAGAGCAATGTTTCTCATCTATGGAATGGGACTAATAGTACTTTGATCACAATGTCATTGCAAACATTAAATAAAGGAAGTTGCCTGTCTTTGACCATCCCATAACGACTGATTGTTTGCCCTTTGGAACCTATAGCAAATTTTATCTCAGCTGTTTTTTAAATGCTGTATCCCCAAGTGGCTTTTTACATGAGTATATTTTGACTTCCTAACCAAGTAGTTTTAACCTATCTGGATAAAATCTATCAGTCAAAGACAAGATAGGATCTCAGAAATCAGAAACCACTCTAGGTATTCCAGACAAAAAAAAAGACTTCATTTAAGGAATTAGTGACATGGATGCTGGAAGACTTAAGGAGCAAATGGAGGTTGCTGGAGGAAGTAACCAGCACCTCCAAGGTTGGAGAAGCCAGAGAACTAAACAGAAAAACCTAGGAGCTTGAAGGAGAGAGGCCCTCATATGGTGAGTATTCCGCTCTCTGAGGAAGGTGTCTTGGTTGATGCTTATGCTAATAAAAGGGCACAGCTGGCTGGTCCTCTTAGCCCTGAAGCAATGTGGCACAGCTAGTGCTAGGCATACCAAACAACACCAGGGCTTTTTCTGTAGCTGTTATCTTTTGAAGGAACAACACTGACAGACATTGCAGTAGAAAGCAAGTCCTGTCTCTCTTTCACCTCCTTTCCAGTCACTCTTTAGTTACTACAACATCTCATTGGCAGATACTAATAGGAAGGATCTGGTAAGGAAGTTTGGGAAATGTAGTTTCCAGACTTAACTTTAGCATCCCAGAGCAGAATATAACAGGGTGGGCTTAGGAGCTCAAAATAAAAGATAAATAATCAGCACAAAAAGGAATCTTTAAGATCAAGGCATTTGTTCTTTGTACAAAGGTGTCACTATAAAAGGTATGCAAGAAATATTTCTTGGTTGTTGATTGGTTTTCTCCATTGCAATAAACCATTCTCAGAAGCAAATCTGGATTATCAATTTAAAATAGATTCTTACTAGAAAGGAGTTCACTCTTATTTTATGTTGAGTAAGATGCTTAGTATAATATCAATGTGCAATAGATACTGTTATTAAGGAAATTAATATAGTAAGTTGTTTCATTATTATGCAATCCCTCGCCTAAAGTAGCTGGATTTTGTAGCTGGAGTCACAGCTTTAGCTTAAACTGTGTGTTTTTATGTGTGTGTTTGTTTTGTTTTGTTTTGTTTTTCCTTGCCTTGGGATTTGAACTTGATTTGGACAGGTCTGTAGAATTCAGAGAGCAAGCCTATTTACAAAGGAAGAGAAAAACATATCCTAAGTGAATAGAGATAAATGAAGTTTGCTAGCATTAGCAGTAAAGGTTTGGTAGGATATGTTGTCTATTCCATGAGCTTAATCTTGAGTCCTGGAATTGCAAACAAGTTACAGTACTGAACTAATCCATTTTCTGTTGCTAATAACACAGTATCATAGACTGGGTTGGTTATAAAGAAAAAAAGGTTTACTTTGGCTCATAGTTCTGGAGGTGCAAAATCAAGGAGTTTCATGTGGTGGTGGCATTCTTGCCAGGTAGAATTCCTAGGTGGTTCGGGGCATCCCATAGCAAGAGATAGAGAGCATTTGTGTATATGTGTGGTTTTGGTCTCTCTCATTCATACAGATCACCAGGATTCAGTCATGTGGGCTCCATCTTGATGAGTTTATCTAATTCTTAGAACCTCCCAAAGGCCTCATTTCTGTTTATTTCAAAATCAGATTAAGTTTTCATCCTCTTACTACCTTACAATGGATGTAAACTCCAGAATGAGTTTTGAGGGGGCAAAACAAGTATATAATTAAATGCTTCATTACGATGTACATAGTGGTTTGGGAGCTGAAGACAATAGCAATAGGATGTTGTACCCAAGAAAACTCATCTTGGTAGACGCATCTGTGTCCTTTAGTCAGGGGTTGGTAGCCTCAGCACAGGCGCAGATGCACGGCAGTGGGGAAGCTTTGTTGGCTTTGGAAGCAGTAGGAGAAAACACTTCCATGACCCAGGGGATGAAGATAGTAAATGTCATGGAGTGTCACAGAAGACTAATTCTTAGAGTGCACCTGTGCAAATCTCTGGGGATCTTAGAATCATCTGGAAGAAATTTGACTGTGGATGACAAAGAGTGTGAGAACACTCTTTGAGACTTGTACTCTATTTTTACTCTTAGTCAGCTATAGTTTGAGAAAATGGGCTACATTTAAATTTCTAATGTTGTAGGCCATTAGCTTCTCTAAATTGAAGCTCAATGTTTATTTGGTAAAGTTGTCTTTCATTATTTTTATGTAAGGGTTTCTTCAGTCTCTTTCAGTAATGAAAACTATTAGTAGTAATTAATTTTAGCTTTGTCTTTTAACATTGATCGTACTGGGTTTATATCTTATATGTAAAGATAAAAGACTATCAAAATTCAGAAGTGCTTTGATTTAAAAAAACTTTACAGATAAAATTTTGATATAAGAAATAAAATTTGTATTTCAACTATTCCTTTAAGTCTTTAATTTTATAATTTCCCTAGTTTTTCCATTACTATACTTCTCTGTCCTTATTTAAGAGATGCCTGTCTCATGTCTACGTTATATTAAAAAATAACAAAAATAAGTTATTGTATAAAGATATTTGTGCTTACTACCATGCATAGTTAGTTGATTTGTCTGGTAGTTTTAAAGTGAAAATTTTGTTTAAATGTTTGGATCTGAATGTTGAAGAAAAGCTTTCTTTTTTCTTTCTTTTTTTTAGAAAAAAAGATTTATTTCTAGTATTAAAAAAGGCCCAATTAATGTAAAACTAGAATAATACAAAAGAGTGAAAAAACCAACTTAAACATGAATTTTTAAGTTTCCTTGATAGGAAACATGTCATTATTCTAACTCCGAATGTTTTGTTCAATCAAATTACTGAGTCTTCTTAAGTTTGGCAAATTACAACTGACTTTAGATTATCTGAATCTTCATTTCCTAATTCATTTAAATTTTGTATTTTTTAGATTAATATCTCATTGTTATCTTGGTAAAGTTTTGCTCTAGTTTTGAAATTTGCTTTTTCATTTAAAGAGGAAAAAGCCAGATAGTTTGAGAATAGTTTTTTTTAAAATCCAAAGTCATCTTCTGCCTTATTATCCTTATAGATGCTTATCTCCTTCTTCTGTCTTTAAAATTGATTCATATGTCATCTGGTTATGCTGGATAATGATCATGATGTGTTCAACCCCAAGGCTTCTTATAAGAGTCTCCTAAAGCTGTACAAAACATCAAAGAGCTGTTGACAGTCCCAAAGACAGACATAGAAACTTTATTTTTTCAGCCTAGTGAAAATCCTTATAATCTGCCTATTATTGTATAGCCCCTTCAATAGGAAAGCTATTCAATAAGTCCTGGCTAGCAACCAGATAAGTCTTTCCCCTTTTTGCAAGTGAGACTGTCCCCTGTAGAATACTATGAAACCATATCATTAACTATTTGGATAGTTAGGATTGGACTATTAGGATTATCATTTTGTGATTAAGGAATTCCTGGTCTCTTTTAGTTTCTCTATAAAGAAGAAACAATATAAACAATTTGAACTATAGATGAAAAATTTTTTCAAACAACTCAGTCAATTCTATTTTAATTCTATGTCACAGAGGAAAAAAAAAAAACATCTTTGCAAAAGTAGACTGTTCTTTGAGCTCATTGCTCTTAGGTACTCAAAGTATGGTCCATGAACTGCCACTATCAGAATCGCTTACAGTACTTATAAAATTTAGATTCCTGAATCCCAATCAGTGGGTGGGGAGAGGCATGAGTTGGAATCATTCATTATCTCTTAAACAATCACCCAGGGTGATTTTTATTTATGTCAAAGTTTAAAAACTACTTCTGTAGGCCAGAGTTACATTTTTAGTTTAGGAAGTCACTTTCCTTGTGGCACTGTGAATTGAATTCAGTGCCTCACACATGCTAAGCAAGCACTCTACTACTGAACTATACCTCAGCCTTAGGAAATCACTTTAATGAATTTTCTTAGTTTTGAAATAGAGATAAGGCTTCCAAGGCTATTCTGGATAAAAATGAGGACAGAAAACAAAGAAACAAATTGCTTTGAGTAATAAAGTTGTCCTTCCAAAACCTGTCCCTTCTTCCCCACATCATAACATACTCCTCAGAGACAGATAAAAGCTTTGTTGGCTTTAACTGGTGTACCTCCAAGTCAACTGGTTCTTCCTCTTCTAGCCTTGCACCCAAAAAGAGTGTCAATGGTAATAGTGTTCTCTCTGGCTATTATCAGTTAGGACCCTCAATTTTGCTTAGAGAATTTAGTCAACACAACTCTCCCACTTCAATCTGGTATTCTCGTTTTCTCTTATTCATCAACATGTCTTTTTTCTTTCAAACTTCTGAAAAGACAAGTCTTCACTTGCTGTTTGACTTCTTCATATCCCTCTCTATCTACCCACAAAAACCTGTCAAGAAATGTGAAGGGTCTGAGATTTTATACTCCTTGCAAACTACTAACTTCATTTGCCATAGTTTCTTGGATATTGGCAGAAGGCCTGGGTCTTTGGGGTCAAAGGACTATATCTCTCTCAGCATAGCAGGGAATACTCTTGTCATGTTCAATCAGTTCCCTTGCCTCCTAGGTTTTATGCAAGGCAATGAGGGGTTTAGGCATCAGCTGAGGAGCCACACACTTAGGAAACTCCAATCTTTCATAATGGTCTACAAGAGAACTTGCTCCGCCTGGATTCCAGAAGGAAATAACGGCTTTATTATAGTGGATGATAAACAAATATATCCTCTATTTTCAAAAGTTGTTTGCCAAACAAAAATAATTAAAAAGATAGTCTAGAATAAATGCTGTTAGTGCATTTGCTAACAAGACATAGAGAAATACAAGAGTCCCATGGATAATTGTCAACCAATACATTCCTGCACCTCTCATACAGATCACTTAAAAGTGATCAGTAATTTACTAGTTTTATAATCTAACTACCTTCTAGAATCCTGGAGTGAAAAATAAAATAGAATCCTGGAATGAACCTTAAAGAACAATATTCAGTCATTCAAAAAATATTATTTGGCATCTTCTATTTGCCAGGAACTATGCAAGCCCCAATGCACATGCACCTTTGTCCCCATAGGGAGCAACAAACATAGTATTCACACATACCAAGATGTAATTACAAACTGTGGGAAAACTTAAGAAGGAAAGGAACTTGGTAGTAGGAGAATTGACATCAACTAGGGATCTTTAACTTGTCTAAGAGGTCAGAAATGTTTTTCTCAAGGATGTCCCTTTCAAGCTGAGACCTGAAAGGTGAGTAAGAGATAAGGCAGTTAAAAGGGAGGAGAAGGGTAGGTATAGCGATCCTGCAGCTGTTGGGAATCATTGCACATTTGAGAAACTAAAAGACTAGGGGCTGGGGTTGTAGCTCTGTAGTAGCGCCATGCTTGCCTAGCACATGTGATGTACTGGGTTCAATTCTCAGTACATAAAAATAAATAAATAAATAAATAAATAAATAAATAAATAAATAGATGAACGAATGAACAAAATAAAGGTAGAGTCCATCTACAACTAAAAAAAAAAAAAATTGAAAAAAAAAATCCAGAAAGTCCTCTGCCCAGGAAGTAAGGGGAGAGTGATATGAATGAGACTGCCAAATGTTTTATAGACCACTTTAAGAACTCTAGTCTTATTCTAGAACAATGAGAAGCTGTTTAAGGGTTTCATATAAAAAGTGACATAGTCCTACTTGCATTTTAAAATAAGCATTTTGGCTGCAAAGTACAAAGTGAATGAAGAGGCCCAGGTTATATGGCAGTTAGACCAAATTAGAGTGGTGGTGATGGAAAGAAGTGGACTTATTAGAAAGACTCTGGAGATAAAATTTCTGGAGGCTGGTGCTGCAAAAAAAAAAAAAAACTGAGAATGAAGGTGAGGGGGACACCAGGAATGACTGATAGATGTTTGATTTGAACAATTAAATACATAAGGGAAAAGGAAAACAGGAAGGGTTCATGAACTCAGTCCAAACCTTGTAATTCTGAGACATCAGGTGGACATGTCCATGAAGCAGCTGCTATCAGATTTGGAATTTAGGAGAAGAGACTGGAGCAGAGACCCTACATGGAAATCACTGGTATATAGATGGTAACTAAAGCTGTAGGTGTGGGTGATACTTTGTGAACTAAGAGATCATAATGAAAACAGAAAAGAACCTAAAATTGAATTCCAAGATTCTCTTTAATAGCTAGGGAGAAGAACAGGAATCCACAAAAGAATTAGAGAAACAGTGCCCAGAAATGTAGGAGGAAAACTAAGAAAATACATGCCAAAGGAAGAAGAAATGTACAAGGAAGAATAGTGGTCAACGTATTGAGTATTGTTGAGAGTTCAAGAAAGATGAGGGTTGAAATAAGGAGGATGAAGTATTGAGAAAAGAAGCAACTTGTCCTAAGTCAACATAAATCCTTGTCCCTCCCTGTGTTCTCAAAGAACTCATCTGGGGCCCAGGCTGGGGTAATACATTAGTGTGTGTTTCATTCTTTCTACAAAAGATAAATTCCCATGTTCACTTGGCTTGCTCCACCTTACAGCATTGTATATCATACTACAATCTCTAGGTCAACTTCAATGGTATTTTTTAATTATATGCCTTTAGTTTCCTTCAATATAGTTGTTCTTTCTTGCTCTTCCTATCATGTAGGTATGCTCCAAACATTTTTTAAAATATTAGTATTTATTTATTTTTAATTTTTTTTTTAGTTTTCGATGGACCTTTTTTTTTTTTTTTAATGCGGTGCTGAGAATTGAACCCAGTGTCTCACACATGCTAGACAAGTGCTCTACCACTAAGCTACAACCCCAGCCCCAAAATATTGGTATTTCTAATGTCATTTCTTGAACACTGTGCTCAACCAAGTAGTCAGAATCTTGAGGGGTGAATTGTACAATTCTGCATTTTTAAAAAGCTCTTCAGTAGGAAGCTTTGGAAATTACTTGCTTAAGTTTGGAAACCACTAGCTAAGCCTCAGATCATACAAAGCTAGGCAGCTATATGGAGAAGTTACCCAACTCACCCACACTCTACTACATCCTTATATTTTAAAACAGACAGTTATACTTCAGTTATTCCATGATCAGCCTTCCAGCAATTTTGTCTGGAAGAGGGCCAAATTTAGAAGTTAAGAAAAGGAAACATCTCTGTCAGGGAAAGAACTTTTGATAATGAACAGCAATGAAAATATCTCAAGATACCATATTTGATACAGAGTCACTCGGTTATTTACTGATGGAAAGAAAAGAAACCTCCCATTAGCTGGCTGTAGATATAAATATCCAATCAATCATCACCCGGAGCCATAGAGAAAAGCAGCAGAGAAAGAAGAAAAAGAGTAAAAAAATAAACAGTCAAGTACAAAGAATGAGAGGATGGATCAAAGTGGATAAATAGGGAGATGAGGAAATGAGAAGAAGTGACAGATATTAGAAAAGGTGATGAGAACGTTTCAAAGAGGGGGGGAAAAAAAGCAACGAAGTAGGGATTCTTTATCCCTCTGCAATCCCCCCACCCCCGGATGTTAACGTATGGCCAGGGTTTCACACAAGATGATCATCAGTCTCCAACAAAGGATTTCATTAACCACGGCATGCGTTGAGGATGCAGTGAATACGTACATTTTTAACAGATTTCTGTAAAATTTTTTTTTTTTTTAAGATTGTCATTTTCAATGGAGGCACAATTAATATATTTAAATAAAGCCAGTCGTGGAGCTTGGTTTCATCCGTCACCACTTCTGAAAGGAGGGTGCCTGGGGTAGCAGGACTCCCGGTCCCAAAGGCTGCCCCCTCCCCAGCCTTCCGGTGGAAACTGCAGAAGTAAGCACCGCCAGCCGGCCCTTAGGCATTATTGCAGCGCCCCCCATTGCTTGAGGTTTAAGGAAATCGCTGCCGCGTTCACTTGTCTCCGTGCGGTGGTAAAAATTAAGGTAATGGGTTTCCATGAGATTTGGCTGGCTAAGAGACCAAGAAACCAACCCTTTTATTGTCAACTTAAGTAAATCTGTAAATATTTTGGGGGGGGGCTCGAGATCCCAGGCTCTAGATGTTCGGGACTGGGAACCTCCGAGCCCACTTCGGTAGGCTTCCTAGTCCTTGGCGGAGTGTCTCTAAGAGCACCTGCCAGCGTTAAGTTCTGGCGTTTTCGGAAAGGAGCCGACATGGTGCGTCTCAGGGAGCTTTTAAAAATGTGTACTGCGACTTGAGTGTGTGACCCTGGGAACGTCAATTAACTCCACGTTTCCTGAGTGGGGCTCCAGCCCGGCCGCGGCGGAGGCTACCACGAGCCAGGCGCAGCCGGGCCTGGGGAGAGCCCGGGGCCGGGAAGGCGGCGGCGCTCGGGCAGCGGCGCGCGGGCGCTCGGACGCCACACGCCGGGGGCCCCTGTGGGGATTCGCACTGGGGGAGTGCCCCGGACGCGGACGCGGGCTGGGGCTCGGGGTCCCGGCCGGCCGGGGGCGCCGTCGGCGGAGCTCGCGCAGCCGCACTGAGCACACCGACTCCGACTCCTCCTCCCGGCTCCGTAGTAAGCATGGCGGCGGCGGCGTTCGTGGTCCCTCGGGTGAAACAGAAAGCGGGAGCTACGCGGAGAGGGAGCGGAGAACGGGGCTGAGGCGGTGCCGTCACTATCGGAAAACAACCTCAACAGTCAGCGCGCCAGCGGCCGCGGCGGCCCCAGAGAGCTAGCTCTGCCACTGAGGCAAAGAGAACGATCAGGAACCCGAAGAAGAGGCGCCAGGGGAGCCGCCTTCCTCCGCCTCAGAGCGGCGCGACTCGGAGGTGAGAGCGCGGGCACTCCCTCCGCGAAGGCGGGCGACCCCGACCCTTCCCTGCCTGTCCCGCCCCGGAGCAGGCGCCGCGGAAACCGTTAGGCTGCGGCTGAGGGCCGGGGCGCCAGCGGGGCTCGGCCCGTCGAGGGGCCCGGCCGCCCCACCCCATCCCGGGCGCGCGCTGCGCAGAGGGGAGCGGGCGGGGCTCGGGACCCATCGACTTGCCCCGCACCTGCCGGAGCCGAGTCTCTCCCGGACGCGCTCGCGGGGGCGCGGCCGCCCTCCCCTCCGTCCCCCGCCCCCTCTCCGGCGGCCAGCGGCGAGCTTTGCCGCTCCGGAGGACAGGGGGCGGGCGCGCAGCCTTCGGGAAGGGATCACCCTGCGCCCGCAGCGCCTGCGGCTTTGGCTGCCAGACAACCGCGGAACTTAAACGGTTTTCGGAAGAGCTTTCCCCCCGCTCCCCTGGGGGTTAAAACCTCGAAAACCCGCCCTTGTTTGATCCCGTTTGGCTGCTGCCTGTACCTGGCGGCTCCTCTCCCCAGGTGAGTTAACCACCTGTTCAGTCGGGAGGTGGACCGGAGGCTGCAGTCCTCCCTCTGTTTAACAGCCTGGATCTTTGAACTTTTGACACGGCTTTGCGTTAGGTAAAAGAAGATGAAACAAATAATTTCGACGTCAAATTGCAAGCAGAACGGTGGATGTTATTAATAAGTGTGGTTGTTAATCCTTTTATTAAACTGTTAGCTTTAAAACAGCCTTGAGATATTTGGGGTTGGGGGGGGTGTGACGATTGCTGGATGTGCTAGGGATCGAGAATTAGAGATATTCTTTTGAGATTTTATGTAAATTCCTTTGGACACCTTTGTGGCTGACCATCTATTAAGATTAACAGACTGGGAAGGTTTTCGTTTTCTTTTTAACAGCGCAATTCTGATTATGTGTTCACCGTGGACTTTTAAAACTGAGCCTCATAATTTTGCTTCTTACTGTGGTCTGTATTTTTAGTTCTTGAAACCAAAGTGTGTGTGTGTGTGTGTGTGTGTGTGTGTGTGTGCGCGCGCGCATTATAAGAATGAACTCTTTCTGTAGTATTTTATCATATGCTTTTACCAGCTCAAGTACTAAACATATGCCACTCAGGAGTTGGAGCCATATGTTAGGCAGAAACAAATTGAGTTTTGTGGCTCTGATCTTGTGTTTGGATAAATATTTAGTTTTTGTGTATTTGCTAAATCTGTAATTTTTACCATCTAGTCAGTTTTGTTTAAACTACCTTAAAATGTTAAAGAGAAATGATTCCCTTGCTGCCTTAATATTTTCTTTTTTGAATTAATTTTTCTCAAGTAATGAGTTAAAGTGCCCACTAGACAGATAATGGGCCTACCAGAAAGCAATGGTAAATATTTTTAACACTTTTTTATAAAATATAAACTAAAATTTTATTTTTAGCATTTTAACCCATTGGTAATTCTTACTATCACTAATAACATCCATTGTGGGTAGAAGGGAGGGTTGATGACTTGACAGGAAAACAATCTTGTTAAAATTTTCAGCACTGTTACATTAAATTTTACTGTTTTTTTCACAGTTTTCTATGTGTAGGTCAAGTGGAAAATTTTTATCCCAGACTGGTTACCGTTAGCCACTTGTATGCTTCTGTATTAACTCCCCTTTTTTTCCTTTTGTCTGAATCCTCCAAATCATGGAATGTTCAGGAAAAATCATAAGCTCCTGGTTAACACTCAACTCAGTCAAGCATAATTATAAGGGTGGTTTGCTTCTTCCAAAATTAATGATATGCATTAGGAAAAAAAACCCAGATTTTTTTGATGCCATTTGTGTCGTCACTTTTTCTCTTCATGTGATTGAGAGCTGATTTATTTTACCATGCATTCAACGATCCCTTTTACTTGTTAAATTTTCTACCATATAATATTAAGCGTATTTTATTATTGATTAAGAAAAAATTTCTTCCTCTTCCCTGGCCAGGCAGGTGAAGGGTTGAGAGATTCTGTAAAACCCGGGGGGGGGGAATGCATAATTAATAAGCTTAATGATTTTTTGTTAGTTACTTAGGCAAAGGACATTTAATTTATAATTTAGTATAGATGCACAGGTAATAATATTGTTTATTTTAAATTATTTGGGGTTTTAAAATGTCTATATATCCAAGGCTTGTGCATGTGATATTTTGCCTGTATTTTAAAAATATTGACGATGTAGTTTTGCAATGCATTTACTATAATTTGATGTAATCAAAACAGGCTTTTTTAAAAATTAAAACATTCTAGGTGCATTTTTTCCATGTAGATGCGTCTAGATTGTATCTTAGAGATGAAGGATATGCACATGATTTCCAAATTTATTATCCAGGTAATAGAAAGATAAGTGATTAGTGGGGTTTTCATTTGTTTGTTTTTGTTTTTCTTTTCAGCAATCTCTAATAGACTTCAAATAAATACACAGTATTGTAAGTCCAAAGATTTAGAATACTTTGTATGTCTATTCCATTGAGCACAACTTAAAAAAATTAGTGACCATTAGTGTTGAAAGGCAAATTTTGTTCTTTTACATGTATTTGCGAGTTTTTATAATATTCTTAATACTTTGGTCTTTATTTCAGAATATTTTTCAATAGTCTCTTTTTATGTATTATTTCTTAATCTTCTGTCTTTCTGCTAATATGATTTTGCTTGTCTTTAATATTTACTTTCCAAGTTCGCAGTGTAGCCTCTGGTCTGCCATCAGGTTCCATATAGATGTCATCTTTTGATGTTTTCCATTACTTATCACCCATGACAAGTCCTCAGACTATTTTTTCTCCAAGATAGAAGAGTACACTTGGGAGATGGTATATGCCCAGAGGATAATGAAATATTATCAAATGCAAAAGCAGTGTAATGTGTGCCTTCAAGTAATTACAAACGAATTGGGGATACTAGACTTACACAGGAGACCATTAGCAAAAGCTATACAATAGTACTATTTAAGTGTGTGATACCAATTGTAATTTAAAGCACAGTGAGAGCTAGAACAATCCTGGCATTTGGAGGAAGTCAAACTTGAAACTTAGGAAGGATTTATATATCAAAGGAAATGTCATTTCAAAAGAGGTTGACAAGAGTTGGAAGTAGTAGCAAGGAGACCAGCTTGAGAACATCTAAGAAAAAGTATTAGGAGAAAGAAAGGTTAGGTAGAGATTTTAACTAAGCCCCAGGCTGTGGTTAGAAAGTAGGAAAGACTGGCAAGACAGTCGGCTGTATCATTAGGAACCCATCAATGAAAGAATTATGCACTGGGAGCAGTGGCACATGCCTGTAACCCCAGCAGTTCAGGAGGCTGAGACAGGAGGATCGTGAGTTCAAATCCAGCCTCAGCAATGGCAAGGTGCTAAGCAACTCAGACCCTGCCTCTAAATAAATACAAAAAGGGCTGGGGATGTGGCTCAGTGGTTGAGTGCCCTTGAGTTCAGTCCCTGGTACCAAAAAAAAAAAAAAAAAAAAAAAAAAAATTATGCATCCTGTTTGGCACATTAATAGTTAAGGCTTCATTGTATAGTGGGTAGCTTATATGTGTTTGTTTATATAGCTTAGGTCAAAGGTTAGCAGACTTTTTGTAGAGTACTAGATGATTAAAGCCCTATAAGACATTTATAGTCTCTGTGGAATATTCTTGTTTGTTTGTTTGCTTAACTCAGGGGCCACATATCTGTGAGCTGGATTTGGCTATTGGATCTGGTTTGCCAACTGCTAGCTAATAATTGGCTAGGTTATTATCCATATAGCACATACTATGAAGTATCTTGTTTTGTCTACATGGTTGTTTGGTGTGTTTCATAACTATTATTTATATATTTTTCTTTATGGTATACTAAAAGTAAAGAAAATAATGCTAAAATAAATAGTACTGTAATTGTTAATTTGTGGCCAAACTTCTGGCAAGGGCCTAAAATAGGTCTCAGAACTGGGAAGTGAAAAAAGAAAAAAGCCTTTGAGCCAGGCCTTACAGCAGTGAAAATAGCTACGCAGTGATTTCATAGAATTTGTATAAGGTTAAGTATATCAATTGACTGTGATGGTTTTACATTTTTTAAAACTAAACTGGTATTTCAGAAACCTTGGCTAGTGTACTGGTGGACTATAAGTGTACTGGTAGCCTGTAAATGATAATAGAGGAACAGGCAGTAGGGAATCTAGTTTTTATAAGTAGTCTAGGATGACTTAGTAATTACTAAGAACAAACAGTTGGAAATCCTGTATTAACTCCAAGAAGAGTCACTATGTGGGACGGTGTAATAATTGATATTTACTTTGATGAGCTTGAATCATGAAGAAAAGTTAATATTGTATTATATACAGATTAAGGCAAAGAAAGAAGACCTAGCCCCTTTTAAAAATATTTCCATTAAAATTATTTTAAGATAAGCTATGGTGATTTAAAGGATAAGTATTGGTTATTTGAAAATTCATTTACATGAAACATCTCTTTGAAATTTCTAAATATGTAGAGTGTATTTCTAAGGCAGCGCTGTTCTCTCAACTTCCTAAGTTTCCTTTCCCATTACAAGGTTAGTAGTGGTGCCTCAGGTTATAGCTTCATGAATCAATTGGCTTAGGTTTCTCTATATTGTATCAGGAGATCAAGAATATAGCATAAGAGCATTCTTTCATTCAGCAGCATTAGTAAATAGGTTCTGTATATCGGGGTTGATATTAGGTGCTGGAAAAAAAATGGTTTTAGGCGGGGGCTACTTGGATAGAATAGTGTTTTATTTTCCTGTGAAAAACATTAAAACCAGATGAAAATGAAAGACTTAAGTTAATTTTCGTATATAAGTATCATTTTTCCATTCTTTGTGAATATCTTGAGTTTTAAGGCTATACAAACCCTTTGAAATAAGTTTCAGCCTTCATAAATTGGTACCTAATAAAAATTTGACTTTGTTTTAAGAAGAAATTAATAATGTACTCCCTTCCGCCCCAACTTTTGTCAATTCTTGAAACAGCTTCCCCATTCCTGCTGTTTTCATTTCCTAAGTAGAAGATAAAATGCCTTGGATGATGACTCAAATCTAAATCTTAGTTCCATCTTCACCATTCATTAGCGAATTGGTTTCAGGTTAGATTTTTTAATCTTCATTTTCAATTCTTAAAATAGAGAAAATTAAAACTATCTTGTTTTCCTTACAAATACTGTGAGGACCCAAAGAAATGATATAAACTATAAAAACATTAAAATACTGTACATTAATACTACTGGATTGGACAAAAATGCAGCCTTTTAAAAAAAAATAAGGTTAGAAATCTTAAGTCTCAGTTTTATCCTCCTAAGTTCTGTAAACCTACTATGTATCCAGTAAACATTCAAAGTTTTAACTGCTTTCTTGGCAAAGAGAATACATATAAAAACATTCTTGTTAATCTTTCAGTATTGTATATATCCCATGTGCCTCTGTTCCTTTTTGCAAAGAAATACTGATCTTCTGTTCCATATAACCTCAGCTGTTCTTTACAAAGTGAGGTTAAAACTGCAAAAAGTGAATTCCTTATGGTTTTCTTTTTTAAAATCCACTTGTTGAGATTTCATTGGATTTTAGGGCCTATGGTTGATAATTTTTAAAATCCTACACAAACCTGCCAGGTACATAGTGGTACTCTGATTTTACAAATGTGATTGTAATTCTGATTTGACTTATTTCTCTTCCTCCCTCAAGTTCTTGAAATCTTTTATATGCTATTTTCTAAAAATTCAAAAGTATATATACTTTGTAATAAACCTTGACATAAAAGTTATTTAAATTTGATAGATTATATGTATTAATCAGCCTCTATCAGAAATGTTGAAAAGAGTTGTTTTGTTTTCCTTCTTGAGAATCCACATTTTAATACATATTTGAACAGAATGGTTTTTTAAAGTTACATTATTCCTTCACTGTCTATTTCCCCCGTGAGGGGTTACTTTAATTGATTTATGTATATAGTCATCTTCAGTAAACCGGCAGCCACAGAATTTGGAAGGGAAAAATCTTCCTACTGGAGGTTCCATACAGATGTTTCGTAAGTACATTTGAAAGCATAGTTAAGACTTCACTTTTAAAAAATATCTTTAAAGTATTTGAAAATACTTTAAGAGTAACTTTAAAAGTTATTACAGGTTGAGCATCCCTAATCTAAAAATACAAAATGTCTCATGGAGTGCCATGATAATGCCACAAGTGGAAAATTCCACACCTGACTTCATGTGATGGGTTGTAGTTAAAATGCAGGAGCACTAAAAATATTGTATAAAATCACTTTCAGGCTAGGTATATAAGGTGTATTTGAAACATAAATGAATTTTGTGTTTAGAGGTGTGTCTCATCCTCGAGATACCTCATTGAATAGTATATGCAGATATTCCAAAATCTGAAATTGAAACACTTATGGTCCCAAGCGTTTTGGAAAAGGGATATTCAACTTGTATATTATAGAATTTGCTTTACAAAACATCATCTACAACTCTTTGTTTAAGATCTAGCTTGTAGTCATTTCATTTTCCTGAACATAACTTTTTCTTAAGATTTGCCTAAAAAAGAAAAGTGAAAATTTATAATTTATGATTAAACTCTCTGGATTGTTTGGATTGAATGGTTGAGCCATTCTCAATTATGTCTTTGTTCATAAAATTTAATTTTTTCCCACAAAACATTTTCATTAGCAATTATACATTTTTTTTTTACATTTCAGTGTAATAGTTCGACGTACGTACCTTTTCTTTCTTTAGTAACTCTTAAAACCAGCTGTTTCTACTACTATAGATCAGTATTCTTTAAAAGTACTATTGTATGCTGACATTAATTTTTTGTTTATTACTTAATCCTTGCAAAAATTGGCCTGTGTGTAGTAGAGTAGTTTTTGGTTAAAAATAATGGGCAATTTTCTTTTCCTTCAACCCATCTTTTAGTGTGCTTCCTAATGTTTCAGAAACATAAATTTATTCAAATCATTTCTAAATTTTAGAAATTAAGATAATATCACTGTTTCTGCTGCATCAATTAAAATCTCTCTTGTCTTCTTGAGAGTTCATCCTCTTTTAATATGCTATGACTATATCACCATTCCCCATGACTTCCCAACTTCATAATATAGTATAAAGAGCATACATTTTTGCTGTAGGCAAAGACATAGGCTTCTTCCTGGCTGCATATAAACATGATACTTTACCTCTTTGAGCCTTTATTTTTTCATTTTACAGTGGAGTAATTATAGTACCTATTTCTTAGAATATATTGTTACAAGGATTAAGAGAGAACCCAGTTAAAAAGGCAAATACAGTGATTGCCATAGGCTATTTATATCTAGAACTTAAGCAGACATACCTAATCATTATTATCCGGGTATCCTGTTTTCATCATTTGTCTGTTATTTATTGAAAACTTTAAATGTCCAGATACTTAGAATATGAATGCCACAAAAATGAATGTCTTACTCCCTTCTCTTTAGAAATTCACAGATTAGGATAAGAGAAAAAGACATGTAAATAAATACATATTTTTAAATAATTAAAAAATAAATAGAAAATTTGTCTTCTTTTTCCATGTGTGAATGCTACCTTTAATACTGAATGCTGTGTATTTGCACATATTATACACAGAATATCATAATTGTGTATCATTATGTAGTGTGTGTGTATATCTATATCTATCTATCTATATATTTTTTAACTTGTCTGACTCAGCTATTAGAACATGAACTACTTGGATTTGAACATTACTGCTGGGGTTGGCAGTTCTTAAACAAAGAGCAAATAGTAATATTTCAGGCATTGTAGGCAATATGGGCTCTCATATGTACTTAGATGAGCTACAGGAGCACAAAACCAGCCATAGATAGATTACAAACAGTGAGTATGACTGTATTCTTTGGTTGTTGTTGTTGTTAGCTGTAGATTATTTTATTTATTTTTATGTGGTGCTGAGGATCAAACCTGGTGCCTCACATGTGTAAGGCAAGCGCTCTACCACTGAGCTACAGCCCCAGCCCTGGTGAGAATGTATTCTAATTAAGCTTTATTTACAGAAATAGGCAACAAACCAGATTTGACCCACAGGCCTTAGTTTGCTGACTCTTGAAATGCTGTATACCAATGCAACTGAAGTAGATACTATTATCACCATTTTAAAAATGAGAAAACTGAAGCACATTAAATAACATGCCAAAGATCATACAACTAGTTGGTGAACAATCTGGAATTTGAACCCAGGCATTCTGATTCCAGAGCCTGGACTTGTGATTGGTAAATCATATAGGTTCTAATATGTTGACTCTAGGAGTGTAATGATGATTCTGTATCAGGAAACATTAGTGTAATTTACTATGTTAATAGATTTAAGGGGAAACTATAATTTCTCTTTGGTGCTAAAAATATCATTTCTAAAATTAAACTGTCAGTTCTAATAACTCTTAAAGAAATAACCTTACAAAGATTATTTACCAGAAATCTATATGGACTCTAATAGTGAAATATTAGAAGCACTTCTGTTGAAAGATAGGAATATAACATTGGTCCAGAAATCTTAGCTAGTACATTAATAAACCTGAAAAATAATTAACCTTTATAAAATGGGAGAGAAATGTGCCACCATTATTATTTATAGTTGGTATGACTGCTAACTTAGATAATACAAGACAATCAGCTAAAAATTATTACATTTAAAAAATATTTTAGTTAAGTGACTAGCCATAAAGTAAACATCAGTATCTCATATACCAGTAGTAACAAACTATGAAATATATTAAGAAAAAGCAGCCTAAGTTACAGAATACTTAAGGCATAGTAACTATATGAAGAAGCAAGAAGGTCTGAATGGATAGAGGAATATTAAGTTCCCTAATGTGACTGCTTAATAGTATAAAAATGGCAATTTACACTAGATTAGTCCATAAAGTCAATATAGTTCTAATTATAAATGCAGTAAGTTTTTTAAAATGGAATTTTCCAAACAGTGGTTCAAGATTGAAAAGGGGAAATGTACCAGAATGGCAAGCTAAATTTCAAAAAGAAGTGTTAACAAAAGGAAGTGTATCCAGTGAAGGTCAAAACATTATTGTAAAATGCATTTATTAAAATAATAATTTGGAATAGTGATAAGCATGTTAATCATAGGAGAAGATTCACAGATAAGAAGAAATATATGATAAATGGTTGAGTAATGGAAACACTATTCTATAAATGGTATGGAAAAATTGGCCCATCCAGTTGGAGTAAAGATAGTTAAGTAACCACTTCATGGCAGTCTCAAAACTAATTTCCAAATGAACTAAATGTCTCTTAAAACAAAATGGTGAAAGTTTTAGAAGTATATCTTTAAAAATTTTGAGATGATGGCCTTTTCGTGTGAGACATTAAACTTAGATAACAGTTTAAAATGCAGTCAAGAGACTAGGGTAAAATATTTGACATGTAATAGACAAAATTAATAAATTTAGAGTTTATAAGATTTGCCTATAAATCAATATGAAAATGACAACCTTGTAGAAAATGGGAAAGAATGTGATCAGTACATTCACAGAAATAGGAAAATATATATATATATATTTTTTTTTTTAAGAGAGAGGTGAGAGAGAGAAACTTTTGATATTTATTTTTCAATTTTTGGCGGTCACAACATCTTTGTTTGTATGTGGTGCTGAGGATCGAACCCGGGCTGCACGCATGTCAGGCGAGCGCACCACCGCTTGAGCCACATCCCCAGCCCATATATATATATATATATATATATATATATATATATATATATATATATATATATATATATATACTGTAAAACTTTAAAGAGATGCTCATCCACACCAGTAAATTAAAACATCAATAAGACTATTTTTAAAAATGAAGATAAATCATATGAAAAAAATAAGACACTGACCAATGTATGTGATTTTATTTATCTAACAACTACTGCCAGAAAACTTGATACAAAGCACAGTAAAAAGTCTGAAAGGTTACATACCATAGTTGGTGGCTATAGAAAAAGAGCTTGAATTTGGAGGCAGCAAAAAGTTGAAAGTAATGTTGATATGTGCATTTCAAAGTATAAGCAGGTTGTGATGTAACAAATGTGATAACAAAAGATATGAAGAT
The DNA here is from genome assembly GCF_964194105.1 of Spermophilus citellus. Lineage (NCBI taxonomy): Eukaryota > Metazoa > Chordata > Mammalia > Rodentia > Sciuridae > Spermophilus > Spermophilus citellus. The sequence goes on along the minus strand of NC_138182.1, from coordinate 39,648,108 downwards.
TTGACTTTGGTGATTTTGATTGGTCCATACCTTTTAATTGGATGGCCTTGGTTTATGTCTAATTTTCTTGTGTAATTTTTAAAAAATGTTTATTTTTTACTTGCAGTTGGACACAGTACCTTTATTTTACTTATTCATTTTTATGTGGTGCTGAGGATTAAACCCAGGGCCTCACACATGCTAGGTGAGCACTCTACCACTGAGCCACAACTCCAGCCCTTTTTGTGTAATTTTTTTTTAAGAGAGAGAGGGGGAGAGAGAGAATTTTTTTAATATTTATTTTTCAGTTTTCGGTGGACACAACATCTTTATTTTATTTTATGTGGTGCTGAGGATCGAACCCAGCACCCCGCACATGCCAGGTGAGCGCGTTACCGCTTGAGCCACATCCCCAGCTCCTGTGTAATTTTTAATAGCACCTCTTCTCACTTGTAGAACCTTTCCAGTTGGCATCTAAAGTCATTAGTGCTTTTAAAAATAAGAATTTCGGATCTGAAACTGTGATAAAGTAGGTTAAAGAAGTGAGAATTTCTTCGTGATTCATAATCTTTATAAATGTATCTGCCAACCCAGACAATGTTGTTGCACTTTATTTTCTAAGTTTCTATTATAAAAGCATTTTTCTTTTTTATGTATAAAATTGTGGGACCAGGGAGGTAACTCAGTAGAGTGTTTGCCTAGTATGTGCAAGGTTGTGTGTTCAGTCCCCAGCACTACCAAAAAGAAATTGTGATTAGCAATATAGATTTGTTTTCCATATGCCTGGATATTTTGATTTCCCTCCTGCTAGTATCGGAAATCAATCTTCCTTCCTTCCTTCCTTCCTTCCTTCCTTCCTTCCTTCCTTCCTTCCTTCCTTCCTTCCCAAACCCAAGGCTTTGCACATTCAAGGCAAGTGCTCTGTCATAGAGGTACACCTGCAGCCCTAGAACCTAGAATTTTAAGAAAGTTGGGGTTGAAGAAGTCAACAGCTTGAGAGGAAGGCACAGAAAAGAGAAGGAATATGTTTTAAAAATAAGATGGAGTCTAGCCATAAATAAGTTCACCTATAATCCTGGCTACTCCAGAGTCTGGGGCAGGAGGATCAAAAGTATGAGACCAGCATAGGTAATTTAGCAAGCTCTGTTTCAAAATAAAAAATATTTTTGCTTTTTACCACTATCTATATGCTATGGGTGTGTGGCTTAGGTGTGTGTGATAGAGCCACTGTGTTTGGTCACCAGTACTGCAAAAAATAATAAATAAACAAACAAATAAATAAATAAAATGGGGAAGATGGTTGTGTTTAGAAGCAACATTTTTTTTTAACCCAGGCATTTATAAACAAAGAGTTTTAAACAAAGAATTTGGTTGACTCAGAAAGGACTGAGTTCTAAAAACATGTCTTCCCATTGAAAATAAAGTGTTTCTTGATTTTCTTATGGTAGAATTCTCTATTTGTAGTTTTGATGAAGGAAACAGTGCAGATTTTACATAGGAATTCAAACCCTGTTGCTTGAACTTAACTATCAAAGTGGTACTGTGGCCAGAAAATATTTAGAAACTGCTGGTTTACTCTTAAGTCCAAAGTCACTCTCATAGGTATAGTCAAGAATTTGAAATTTTAAGACTGAAGTGAACAGTCTTTAATATAAAATAGTACTTCTAGAAAGGGCAATAAAATGTTTGAGGTGAAAATAGAATTGCCTCAGGTATAATTAACTTTGACACTAATGGTAATCCAAGTGCTCCAGACACAAGACACTACAGCTGTATATGGGATTTAAGATGTCATTTTTAAAAAAATCAGTTGGTCTTATGTGCACACTATTAATTTTTTAATGGATTGGGGTTGATTTGAAGCAACAAGAGTTCTCTTATTTTCATAGTTTCCTGAGTAGAAGTATCTTTGTTATGTATTTTCCATTAGCAGTTCTTTTGTAATGTATTTGAACCAGATTTTCATCTTAATAACTATTACAGTGTGATTTCTTAGTGATGGAGCAAGGGCTATATCCTGTGAATACCTAATTAAATTATATAATGTTTAATGCATTAGGTAATATTAAAAATTAATTAACCCTGTTCACTTAAGGGTAAGGTCTACCCTTCCTATCCATTGTACCTCTTCCAGTGGATAAGGAATTGAATATGAATACAATAAATTAGTTATAATAAGTTTGCTAATAACCTATATAAACTAGTATTTTCCTTATAAGAATATGATTATATATACTTCCTTGTATTAGGTTAAACCTTATGAAGTAAAGTTATTTTAATGTTTTTGACCTTAAATGGCAATTTTATATGGTTTAGCCTATTATGAAACTATGATAGTCTCTGTCCTATGTAAAAATATTATTTTTACAATACATTGTAAGCTATTTAAATAGTATAAATTCATATATAGCACATGACTGATGAAATATCACTGTACAAGTAAAATTGGATACCTATTTCTAAAGGGATAAAAGTAGTAAATCAAAAATATTTACTGCAGATATGCATCATTGTACACTATAGTGTTACACAACTTTCACCAAAAACTAAATTGAATTTGAGGATGATGAAACTAAAAGATAGTAATTTATAATTAAAAACCCTGTAGTAATTTATAAGAAAAAGCTATCAGGCTTGAAATTGTCAGACAAGTTGAAGACACCACAAAAACTAGTACCAATTAAAGAAAGCATTGATGATAGATCTACAGATAAAAATGTATTCTTCCCCACAAATTGTAGGAATCCCATCTGTGTTTCATACCACTTAGTCTTAGTATAATCCTGAATTAGTGGCTTTAATAAATGCTGGAATTATATGTATTTATGTTTGTGGATGACACATTGAAATAAGAACTCATTCTGCAGGTTTCTAGTAAGTAACCCAAGGTCTTACACAGAAATAAAAGCTAAGGAATTGTGTATCATTTTCTTAAAATAAATAACTTTGGTTTTTCTTTTAGTTCTAGGCATATCTAGAGCACACTGACTTTAAGTGGTGAACTGTGGATCAATTTTTTATTTATTTTTTACTCTTTTTTAAAATTTATTTTTATTGGTCCATTATAATTATACATAATAGTGGGATTCATTATGCCATGTTTGTACATGCACATAAAATAACTTGATCAATCTCATTTAATATCTTCATCTTCCCTTTCATCCTCTCTCCCCCAAATCACTTACTCCCCCAAATCACTTACTCAACTATGCTGATGTCCCTTCTATTATTACTATTTTAATTATACTATAATTTTATGTATATAATTTGTATATATACATGCATGTATGTGTATGTATACATAACATAAAAGCAGGATTTGCAGATGGACATCACAAATGTGCTTCCTCTTGCCCTCCCCTCCTCCTTCCCTCTGTGGATCATACTTTTTTAAAAACTCATAGAGGTCATAATGAGTGAAATTATCTAGACACAGAAAGATAAGTATCACACTTTCTATGTGGAAAATAGAAAGAAAAACAGAAGGTAACCTGAAGAGGGACTATTAGGGAAAAGGAAGGGGAAGAGTAAAGTGGGAAGAGGAGTAGATGGTAACAAAACATGTTACATGCATATATGGAAATGTCACAGTGAAACCCATTAATTTATCCAGTAATATGTGCTACTAATTATAATAATTTTAAAAATCATACTTTTAAATCAAAGCCATTTGGATCCTGCTTTGGATAAATATTTTCACCTTTGTATAGTCCATTGGATACATTATAAATTAAGAGTAGCAAATTTAGGTCCCTTGTCAAGAAGGAATAAAAGAAGCTGAATTTACTTTTCTGCCAGATCAAAAAAACTAGATGAAGTACAGGGAACAGTAGCACTGGGACAATAGGCATTGAGCAACAGAAGAGGGAAAACAAGGCAAGCCCTATGATTGGCTTAGCTTCTTGGAGAAAGTTACCAGGGCATAACACAGGGAGGGAAACCCAGATAAGTCTTGGCAGACTGCCTGATTTGAAGAAACAATGCTAGTATTCCCAGGAATCCAAGGGACTAGAGTTTACCGAGGAGAGAGCTGCAAAGAAAAAGAACTTCAGAGATACAGTGAAGGGTTTCTCTTACGCATTCAGCAAAGTATTGGTAAATGTATACATTTATATTGGGAAAGAGCCACCAAACAGGATTGTACAGAACATATCCAAGTTCATGTAGAGCCAGAAAAAGTGCCTCTTCCCACCAGCCACAGAAACCTCATTGACACAGCCTTTGGTAAAGTATTCTGAAGATTTTTTTTTTTTTTTTTTTTTTTTTTTTTTTTTTTTTGCTTTAGAGGTGGAAAGAAATTAATCCTAGACTAAAAGCAACTCTGGGCCTGCATAAACAAGACCCAGAATGATCAAACTGTTTCCTCATTGAACCACATCTCAGAACAAAGCTCTAAATTATTTGTAGGAATAAAAAAGTACATAGCAGTCCACAAGGTAAAATTCACGTCTGACATTCAATAAAATTACTAAGTCTGCAAAGAAGCAGGAAAATACCAACCATAATTAGGAGAAAACTCGACACTCAAAATAGTCCCACAGATGATGAATTTAATGGGCATTAAAACAGTTATGACCATTGGAAAGTCTGAACATTTTAAGTAGAGCTCGCTCCTAGATTAAAATTATAGTGTAGGAGGTAAGACACACTGGATGGAATTAATGGCATGTTAAGACATTGCTGAAGAAAAGGTTAGTGGACATGAAAATATAGCAATAGAAATCATCTAAAAGGAAAGAGTTTTTTAATGAACTAAAAATAGTATTTGAAGAAATAATGATCAGAATTTTTCCATATGCGATAAAAATATTATCCAAGAAAACACAGTAAACGAAAGATGAATAAAACTACATGAAGGAACATCATAATCAAATCAGTTGTAAAAAAAAAAAAAAAAACAAAAAAAAACAGATCTTAAAGCCACCAGAGAAAAAATAGAGTAAAGATAAGAATGACATCAGATTTCTCATCAGAAACAATGGAAGGTGGAAGACGATTGATTGGAGCAGTGGCTTTAAAATACTAAAAGAAAAAACTATCAACCTTGTGTTCTTTACCCATTGAAATTGCCTTTTTAAATCAAAGGTAAAATAAAGATTTCAAACATACAAAAGCTGAAAGGTTTTATCTCCAGTCCTGATCTAAAAGACATGTTAATTGGAATCCTTCAAGTAGAAGGGAAATGAAACCACATGGAAACCTAACACCTGTACAAGGAGCTAAATGTATCAATAATGGTAACTACATGAATAATTATATGATTTTTAAAAAATATTTATTTTTTAGTTATAGGTGGACATAATATCTTTATTTCATTTTTATGTAGTGCTGAGGTTTGAACCAAGTGTCTCACGTGTGTAAAGCGACCACTTTACCACTGAGCCATAACCTCAGCCCCTTATAAGATATTTTATTATTATTTAGATTTCTTTAAAAGATAATTGATGGTTGAGCAAAAATGAGCACAGTTTGTGGAGTTTGTGACATATAAAAGCAAAATATACAATAACAATTGAGAAAACAACAACAAAAGGGGTGAGTTTGGAGATTTGTTGTTTGAATACCTATGCCTGAAATGTATAACTTAAAGGTAGATTGTGATAAAATGCATGTTATTAATACTAAAGCAACTACTCAAGTAGCAACAAAGTATTAGCTTATAAGTCAATAAGACAGACAAGTTTATAATAAGAAATGATCTAAAACAGAGATAAGGAGAAGGCAGCAGAGGATACATGAGACAAATGGAAAACAAATAGCAAGGTAGTAGACACAAATCCTGACATATTAACAGTCACATTACATGTAAATAATCAAAACACAATTAAACGGTAGAGATTGTTTGATTAGACTTCTAAAAATCAAGACCCCATTGAGGCTATAGCTCAGTGGCAGAGCACTTGTCAAGCCTGTGTGAAGCACTGGGTTCGATCCTCAACACCACATAAAACTAAACAAAAGCATTCTGTCCATTTACAAATACAAAAAAAAAAAAATTAAAAAAGGAATCAAGACCCACTTCTATGACATCTGTAAGAAATTCACTTTAGGTATAAAGACACATGGTAAAATTATAGAAAAAGATATACCATGCTAACACTACACCAAAGAAAGCTAAAATCACTGTGTTAGATAAGCAGTTTGATGACTGAAATACAGTATTACCAGTACTACTGGGTTTTTTTTTTCATAATTTTAAAGGGATTAATTTAGTAAGAAGACATACAATCTTATAAATTTTTATGCAACAGAATGTAACATGGAATGTCGATGTTTCTTGAAAACAAAAGAATCTGTGGATTTTTTTGAATTAGGCAAATATTTCCTGGATACAGTGTCAAAGGCACCATCAATAAAATGAATTGGTGAATTGAACTTTCTAATTTTAATTTCTGCTCTTCCAAAGACATTTGTAAGACTACAAAAACAAGCCAGGCTGAGAGGAAAATCTTTGTAAATTAGTTAACAGGTAAAGGCTGGTATCCAGGATATATAAAACTCTGTCAAAACTCAAGAAAAAAACAAACAATCCAGTAACAAAATGGGCAGAATGAATTGAATAGATGTTAAACCAAAAAGCTCATGTGTAAATACTCAATGTATGTTTGTTTCATTTGTTTATCTCATAACTCTGCATTTTCCAAGGACATTCTGTTTTTTTTTAACCTATAAAAATAGCAATTTCAAATTTGAGGGTATAGGATACTTTCTTAGTATGTTGACTAGGCTGAAATCTCCAAAGGTATTTTCAAAACCTTAGTAAACTTGATTACTTTACAAATACTTTCTTATAGTATCTAGTTTTATTTGTTTCTAATTTAGGTTAAGAATGTATTCACATCTGGAATGGGGCCTTCAAGAATGAGCTACACCTTATGTTATTATCAACTTGACATCTTTATTATAGATGATTACTTAAATAAAATAGTTTAGTCTTAAATCTGTATTGTCTTTTGAGACTGGCAGCATGAGCTTAGCCAGGAACTAGTTAGAAATTTGTATTTCAGAGCCCTATTCTACACCTATCCAGAAACTCTAGATGTTGGGCCCAGCATTCTGTTTTAATAAGGTCTGCAGGTGATTCTGATAAATGCCAGAATTTTAAAACTATGAACTGAGAGCAGCAGTGGAATTTCATAGATGCTTGGGATACTGGTAGTTATGGAATTTGTTTTAAAAAGTGCTACTCTTAAAATTTGTGTTTCACATGTCCATTTAACCTTTTTAAAAAAGAACTAAACTGATATTGAATACTAATTATTGAGACATCTGAAAGTGATTTGGGATGAAGTATACTGATTTCTGCGACTTTGAACTGCAATTTTTAAAAAGAGGTAGAAGAATATATGTAAAAAGGGAAAATGTCTTTAGAATCCAAATGGCAAATATGAGTGTTATTTCAGCCTTCCTTCCCATAGCTTAAATTTTTGTATAATAAAATACAAATCTTGCCATGACTTACTTAGTTTTTTGTGGATTTTCTTGAATTAGGCAATGAGAGAGTGAAACATCCCAGAATGGGCTCCTAGATATAATATTAATGATGACTGGTAATGAAATTTTAGTTATCCTAACAGCAGTTATAAATAAAGATATATAAGACCTAGCTTCACTATATTGATAGATTTATTATTCTTAGAAATAGAGATTTTTTTTCCCTAGTCAAATTAAAGTGGATATTAAAATGTGATATCATTAATGATCTCTAAATAACCCTCATTGACTCGTTATTTCAACTTGAAATGGTTTGTCAGTTATATGTGATCTAGTTAATGTCACTTTTAAAGACATAGAATTTTCTGGTTTTCAAAACATTTTATTTTCAAGTGATAATTAAATGTTCCATACTTAAATTAAAAGAAGTTTAAAAGGACATAGTAAACAACAGTCAGGTACTTTTTAGTTATTTATAACATTAGGATTCATTTTGACTTAATTATAAAAGCCTGGATTATAATTTGCTTCAATCAGTTCCCAGTTCTACTCTTTGTCCTGCCCTCTTCCCTCTCTCTGTTCCCCTTTCCTCTCCTCACTGCTCTTTTTATTTACTTTTAGTTTTTTTTTTTCCCCGTTGGTTTGGGTTCTTTCTTTTTTTTATAGTGTTTTGTGAATATACATGATAGTGAGATTGATTCACTTTGGTATATTCATTCATGTACATAGTCAGATTCTTTCCACTGTTCTTCCCTTGTCCCCTTGCTTCTCTTTCCTCCTCATTCCCATTCATATCGTCCCACATTTTTTCTTCAGTTTTGATGGAACCCCTACTTTCCCTTTCTTTTCTCTCTCTTTTCCCCTTATTTTGGATAAGCTTCTGCATATCAGAGAAAACATTCAATCTTTGGTTTTCTGAGTCTGGCTTATTTCACCCAGCATGAGAGTCTCCAGTTCCATCCATGTACCAGCAAATGCAATAATTTCATTCTTTATGGCTGAGTAATACTGCATTGTGTATAGATAACCACATTTTCAGTATCCATTCATCTGTTGAAGGGCACCTAGGCTGGTTCTATAGCTTGGCTATTGTGAATTATACTGCTATAAAAAGATTTATTCAGAGATACATAATGAAATATTTGCAAATGAAATTATGGAATGACCTGAATTGTTTCAGAATAATACAAGACAAGAAGTGAGTGGTGGTATAAATGAAACTAGACTGGCCATGAGTTGATACAGTTGAAGCTGAGTGATGAATACATTATGCTCTTAAGTTTATTTTAGTGTATATGTGAAATTTCACAATTTAAAAGATTTAAGAAAGATAAAAGTTAAATTGAGCTTTTTAAACATGATCTGAAAACCTAACCTTCACTTATTACAATGTTTCTATGGAAAACATTTTTCAGACATTTTCCAGGAATGTTGGAGGACAGGCTGTATCTTAGTTGAATATTGTTTTTTGACATAACAGTCTTAGTTGCAGTCTTTTCTTATGCCAAATCTTGTACCAGTGTTCATTTTATACTTGCAGGGTCCAAAGAAATGAAGGAGTGATAGTAGAGAGAGAAAAATTGGGAGCTGGCTTAAATATAAGTCTTTTGAATAATTAAAAGTTGTCTTTTTCCCCCTATTTTATGTTAGTCATACATTGATAGCTCTCTTTCCTTTCATCTTCCTATTCCCCTTTTATGTTTTATATAAATTTATAAAAGAATATAGATTTATTTTATAAATATAAAAGAAAAAAAACAATTGTCTAAAACCTCATAAAAATTCACATTAAAATGTGGAAATTTGGACTGGGGATATAGCTTCAGTGGTAGTGCTCCCCTTGCATGCATAAGGTGTTCTGGGTTAGATCCGCAGCATTTCCCCCCAATCACAAAAGTGGAAAATTAAGTGAAATAATACATTTAATTAATTACATGTTTTTTAAGAGCCATTTCTGGAGTACAGAAAAGATACCTTCTTTAACAAAGAGTGCTGGGAATACTGGAAATCCATATGTAGCAGGATGAAATTTAACCCCTGCCTCTCACCCTACACAAAACTCAACATGTATCAAAGACCTAGGCATTAGACCAAACACCTGCATCTTCTAGAAGAAACTGTAGGCCCAACTTTCCATCATGTTGTCTTAGGAACCTATTTCTTCAACAGGATTCCAGAAGCGCAATCAAGAATCAATAAATGGGATCAAACTAAAAAGCTTCTTTACAGCAAAGGAACCAATTAAGAACATGAAGAGACAGCCTGCAGAATGGGAGAAAATCTTTGCTACTTGCACCTCAGATAGAGCATTAATCTTCAAGATATATAAAGAACTCAAAAAATTTAACACCAAAAAAATAACCAAATCAATAAATGGGCCAAGGAACTGAAGAAGAAATACAGTCAGTCAACAAGTATATGAAAAAATGTTCAACATCTCTACCGATTAGAGAAATGCAAATCAAAACTACACTGAGATTCCACATCACTCCCATCAGAATGGCAATTATCAAGAATATAAGTAATAATAAATGTTGGTGAGGATGGGTGGGGGAAGGTACACTCATACATTACTAGTGAGACTGCAAATTGATGCAACCATTCTGGAAAGTAGTATGGAGAAAACTTGGAATGGAACCACCATTTGACCAAATTATCCCACTCTTCAGTATAAACCAAAAGGACCTAAAATCAGCATATTACTCTGATGCAGCCACATCAGTGTTTATAACAGCTCAGTTCACAATAGATAAGATATGGAACCAACCTAGGTGCCCTTCAACAGATGAATGAATAAAGAGAATGTGGTATATATACACAATGGAATATTACTCAGACATTAAAAAAAAAGAATGACATTATGACTTTAGTAAATGGATAGGTCTGGAAACTATCATGCTAAGTGAAATAAGCCAATCTTTAAAAAAGGCCAAATGTTCTCTGTAATATGCAGAAGGTAACACAAAATAAAAAGGGGGATAAAAGTTCATTGGATTAGACAAAAGGAAAGAAAAGGGAGGAGGGATGGAATAAGAAAGACAGTAGAATGAATCAGACATAACTTTCCTTTGTTCATATATGAATACGTGACCAGTGTAACTTCACATTGGTACGACCACAAGAATGGGATCCTAATCAGAATAAATTGCACTCTGTATGTATAATATGTCTTTGGGAGATAATTAAGATGAAGTCATGAAGGTGGTAGTCCCTATGATATAGTAAATGTTCTTATAAGAAGAGGAAGAAACACCAGTACTAATTCTGTTTCTCATGTGAGAATACAGTAAGAAGACATCTGAAACCAGGAAGAGGACTCTGTACAGAGAACCATATCTGCCAGCCTTGAGAACTGTGAGAGACAAATATATTTTAAGCCATCCAGTGTGTGGTATTTTGTTACAGCAGCCTGTGTAAGACAGTTTACAAATGTTTTCTCCTATCTGAAGGTTGCCTTTTCACTCTGTCATTTGTGTCCTCTACTGTGCAAAATTTGTAAGTTTGATGAAGTCCTGTTTGTATGTTTTTTGCTTTGGTTGGGTATGCTTTTGCTGTCATTTCTAAGAAATCATTGCCAAGTTCAGGGTCATGCAGGTTTTCCACTGTTTTCTCCTTAAGGAGTTTTATAGTCTTGGTTTTTACCATGTTAGATCTTTAAGACATTTCAAGTAATTTTATGTGTGGTTTAAGAGTCCAACTTCATTCTTTTTGTTGTGGAAATCCAGTTTTCAAGACACTATTTGTTGAAGATCCTGCCCTTTCCCTATTGAATGGTCTTTATACTCTTGTTGGAGATCATTTGACTGTATATATGGGAGTTTATTTCTGAGCTCTCTGTTTCATTGGTCCCTTTGTCTTCCTTTATGCCAGTACCACCCAGTTTTGATTCCTGTGGCTTTGTGATGTTTAGAAATCAGAAAGTTTTTCTTCCATCTCCTCTTTCAAAATTGTTCTGGATATTTAAGGTTTCTTGAGGTCATATGAATTTTAGGATGGATTTTTCTATTCTTGCAAAAAGAATGTTGGGATTTTTCAAGGATTGCATTGAATCTGTAGATCACTGTGAGTAGTGTGGACATTTTCTCTATATGAAGTCTTTCAATACATGAACATTGGATATCTTTCCACACTTATTTTAGCAGTGACTTGTAGTTTTAGAGTGTGTCTTTCACCTTCTGGGTTAAGTTTATCCTTAGTATTTTATTCTTTTGATGTTATAAGTGGAATCTTCTTGATTTTTCAGATTGTTCATTGTTAATATGTGGCAACACTACAGATTTTTGTGTATTGATTCTATATCCTGAAACTTCACTGAATTCACTCATGAATTCGAATATTTAGGGTTTCTGCATATAATATCTGTAAACAAATTATTTTACTTTACATTTAAAACAGCCTTCCCCCCACCCCCTTTTTTCTTGCCCAATGGCTTTGGCTACAACTTCCATCACTATGTTGAACAAGTAGCAAAACTGAGCATCCTTACCTTGCTCTTGATCTTAGAGGAAAAGCTTTTATCACTGAGTATGATCTTCCCTCTGGGTTTTTCATATATGGTCTTTATTTTGAGATGGAATCTTTCTATTCCTAGTTTTGTTTTTTTCCATGAAAGGGTGTTAAATTTGCCAAATGCTTTTTCAACATCAACTGAGATTATCACATGGCCATTTTAACTTTTAAACATTATTTTGTTGAAGACTAATATACACAGAGAAGTACATATTTAATCAGTACAACTCAGTTAATAATTCAATGGTAATAAGCATATGACAGCCTTCAGATCAAGACAGAATAGTACCAGCACCACAGAAACTGCCTTCATGCCTCTCTCCTATCCTCATGCTTTCTTCTTCCCAAAGGCAACCACTGTCCTTTCTGTTTTTGAACCTTAAAGTTATATAGTATGTATTATTCTCTATTTTTCACTTGCATTGTATTTGTGAAATTTATCCATGTTATTCCCTAGTTCATTAATTTTTATCGTCATATGTAGTCCATGGAATGAATCAACCACAATTGATTGATAAGGGGCATTTAGGGTACATATGCTTTTGTGCTATTAACAATTCATGCTGATGTGTACCTTCTCATGCTTGTCGTTTGGTCCACATGTACATGCATTTTTATAGTATACATTAGGAGTCTAATAGCTGAATCATATCTGGTTCATAGAGTATGTATTTGTTTATCTTCAGTAGATAATATAAAACTTTCCAAAGTGATTTTGTGAGTTTTCATTTCTTTTTTTTTTAATTGGTTGTTCACAACATTACAAAGCTCTTGACATATGATATTTCATACATTAGATTGAAGTGGGTTATGAACTCCCAATTTTACCCCAAATGCAGATTGCAGAATCACGTCGGTTACACATCCACAATTTTACATAATGCCCTATTAGTAACTGTTGTATCCTGCTACCTTTCCTATCCCCTACTATCCCCCCTCCCCTCCCCTCCCATCTTCTCTCTCTACCCCATCTACTATAATTCATTTCTCTCCTTGTTTATTTTCCCATTCCCCTCACAACCTCTTATATGTAATTTTGTATAGCAATGAGGGTCTCCCTTCATTTCCATGCAATTGAGTTTTCATTTCTATTCCTTGGTAAGTTTGCAATTGTTCCATAGCTTTACTGCCACTTGATATTGTTGGTCCTTTTCATTTTTATCATTTTAATATTAGATGCATAATGACATATCATTATGATTTTTAATTAGTGTTTTCCTACTAATTGATAGAGAATATTTACAGGTTTATTAGGCACTTGACTTGAATTTTATGAAGAGCATATTCAAATCTGTTGTTACTTTTCTATTGTTATCTTTTTAATCAATATGTAGAAGGCCTATAAATATTTTAAACATGTTCTTTGTTAACTATATTTGTTTGTAAATATCTTCTCTCAGTCTGGTTTGCATTTTATTCTCTTAAAGATATTTAAATGTAGTTCCATTAAATTATTTTTTCTTTATGACTTAAGAAACATATATCCTATTTAAGAAAACTTTTTGTGTCCCATGGTTAAAGAGAGATTCTGTGTTATCTTTTAGAAGTATTTTTGTCCCCTTACATTCAGATCTATAATCTATCTAGCATAGTTATTTTAAAAATATTGTTTAATTTAGCACTAAAATTTCAAACTTAGAGAAAATTTGCAAGAATATAGTACAAAGATATCCAGGTTTTCTTCACCCACATTCCCCCAATGTTAGTTTTTTACTCATTATTGCTACATAGTTCATTGTTGATATGTAGATATGCTAGAGCCATCTTTACTTGTATACAAAAGTTGGTTGTTAAAAATTCAGAAATTTTTAGTCATCTTTTAAACCAGTATATGCTCTACATTGTGAATGGGTATAAAGTATTTTTACTTTTAGCTTCAACTGGGCCATTCGGTGGGGTATTTATCCCATGGACATACATACAAAATACTACAAATCATTCCTACTCTTTTTCTTTTCTTTTTTTTTTTTGCATATATTAAGTAGTACGTTATGAAGAACAAAATAGATGCATGACTAAAACCAAGAGTCTGCCCATGTCATAAGATAAGATGAAAATGTAGAAAGTAAGTAGTAACAAAATTAGAAGTGGATTGGAAGAAGAGACTGATAGTATTCTCTACACAAAGAATGAAAGGAATTTCTAGGTTGTTAAATGCAACACTTGCAGGGCTGAAGTTTCCATAGAGTATAAAGGGTATGGTCAACAACAACAATAAAAAGCTTATGAATGAAATTATGGTGTCTTGTACAAGTTTTTTTAAAAGAATGCTAATAAGGATGGTAATATTAAATTAACATAGCATGTGGCTTCATACTCAACCTGTCATAGCATTTACTATTCTTAGAATTAACTGGAAGAATCAGGGGGCTGGGGCATTGTTCAGTGGTAAAGCTCTTATCCAGCATGCACAAGGCTCTGGGGTCAATTCCCAGCTCCAGGGGAAAAAAAAAAAAAAAACAGCAAGGATCAGAAGAAACCTGCATTTCTATGTGTAAAGCTTATAGTCTAGCTCTTAAAACCAAACTATGGTTCTATCCTCAATATTATATTGTAGAATGTAAATTAATAATGGGGTCTGCAGCTTTAGTTAAACATATTATATGGAATATTACAAGTAGAAAATACAATGACAAAATTAAAAACACCCAATGGGTTTTTAAATTTTTAATAAATTTTTTATTAATTAGAAAAATGAGCAGGGTAGGGTGGTGCATGCCTGTAGTCCAGCTACTTAGAAGGCTGAAGCAGGATTGTTTGACCATAGAAATTTGGGGCCAGCCTGGACAATATAAATGAGACACTATCTCTTAAATTAAAAAAAAAATTATTCCCCAACAATACACACAAAAAAATAAGAAAAGAACATGGAGTCATGAATTGATGGTGGCCAAATTATATTGTTGTGTGTACATACAAATATGTTGTAATGAATCCCACCATCATGTACAAATATAATGCACCAGTAAAAGAAGTAGAAAAGAAAGAAAACTGAATTACGTACAAAGTCTCTGTTTAATCATGTATTAACTTCCTGGATGTTTCTTCTTACACTAAATTTTGTGACATGCAAGAGGGAAGATAATACATTGACTCTTTCTTATCTCATAATTCTTCCTATATTTCAAAAATAGAAATTATTTGAAAAATTTAAAACACTCAGCATTTTCACTGAACTTGAAGTAATTTAATAATGCAGATTGTGCCAGACATTAATTTGCTCGTAAACACACACATACACATACATACGCACAGGTATACATAAATAAATGCTATGGTTAAGTAACATGTATTTTCATGAGACAGTTAAATAATATAAAATGATCCATACAATGGTTTTAGGTATGAAATCTTTAAATATACCTGTATTGGATATTTTAAAAAATCTTAGAGCAGTTTTTATATACCTAAATGGAAAATTATTTTCATGTTAAATCAATTTGTATAAAACTTTCTGCAAAACTTGAAGACTTTTAAAATAACATGAATTCAGTCTCATAAAAATTAAATCTATTAACCCTTAGTACTGAATGATAGAATACTATAGGCACTCCAAAATGTTTATTTTGCCTTTCAGAATAAATTATTTATTATTTATGATTGTGCTCAGTTTTCAATATCTTAGATGTAATTTACTATTGTTTAATTGGTGGGCATTGTATATAGTAGACTAATATTGCCTGTGACACATCTTTTCTATTTATATGAGTCATATTGTATCTACATTTAAAGACTTCTAAATGTATGTACTTTTATCACAGAAATGATCAAATTCATTGAAAAGAGAATATCAAGAATAAAAATAAAACCTTGCTGGGCACAGTGGCACACGCCTATAATCCCAGTGGCTCGGGAGGTTGAGGCAGGAGGATTTTGAGTTCAAAAGCCAGCCTTAGCAACTTAGTTAGGTACTAAGCAACTCAGCAAGACCTTGTCTCTAAATAATATATAAAAATAGTTGCTTCTGAAGTGTTTCACTAATCAGTGGTTAAGTCCCCCTGGGTTCAATCCCCAGTAACAACAACAAAAGTAGTGAAACCAGATGATTGAGTAATGTAAAAGCGTAAAATTTAAGACTTAAAGGTTTTTTTTCCCTAATCCTAAGCAAGTTTGTCTACCATTTTTTTTTCAAAGAAGGAATGAAAAAAATCTTAAATTATTCTTGTTCCTCAAAGTAAATATTATGGTGATGAAGAGGATGGGTTTTCATAATTACCTTGTCTATCACAGACAAAAAAAAGCTAAGTGGAGAGTTGCCTTATTCAATCATTGTATTTTAGTGCCCTTGTGTTTAGTTATTAAGTACTGGTTATGGTTAAATTGAATAAATATTATGTAAAGGTGAAGCAAAAGATAGACGTGGAATTTAAGTAGAGGGTTCTAATATATTAGCTCTAATGTATCTTATGAGCATTGGTTAGGTCATAAAAAATATATTACCTTGAATGGTCTATAGTCAACACAGTATTGCAGGATTTTTTTTTTTTTTTTTGACAAGAATATCCTGTTAGCCAGGTGCTACGGCACATGCCTGTAATCCCAGTGGGCTTGGGAGGCTGAAGCAGGAGGATCATGAGTTCAAAGCCAACCTCAGTAACTTAGCAAGGCCCTAAGCAACTCAGTAAGACCCTGTCTCTTAATAAAATACAAAAAAGGGTTGGGAATGTGTATCAGTGGGTAAGCACTTCTGAGTTTAAAAAAAGGGTAACAAAAAATCCCTTTATGTTATAAAATGAAGACGAATCTTGAATGTGTTATATTTTAATATATTTAAACATTGTATACATAAATGGTTGTATATTTTTTGTTTTTCAGAGTTGGAGGGCTATCCAGTATATTAATGTCTTATTGATAATGGCAGAACATCCACCACTACTGGATACAACTCAGATTTTAAGTAGTGATATTTCTCTTCTATCTGCCCCTATTGTAAGTGCAGATGGAACACAACAGGTAAGGAAACCAAAGTGTTTACTTCCTTATGGCTAGTACACGTCTGTTTCTTCCACACAAGTGCAAAATTTAACACAGAATTAAACTTCACTATAATTGGTTCCTGCTAATTTGTGTTTTGAACTCCAGTTAAAATATTGTTTTTAGAGATGGTAAAATAATGAAACTGTTTTTGAAGTTGCTTCTGAAGTGTTTCACTAATTAATGGTCAAATTTTTCAAGTGTTATTTAGTTGCCACTAAATTTGTTTTTGTTTTCCTTTAGATAAACAATTTACTAATCCTTGTACGTTAATGATTATTCTAAATCATTCCTTCAAGACATTATGAAATTATGACTTAATGATACAATTAAGGAACTGCCTACATTATAACATAATAAAATTTATCTTCTTTTTCTTCCCATTATCTGCCCTTCACCAGACCCCCACCTTCCAAAAGCAAATACACAGTTCCTAAAAAGCTGATATGTTTTCCTAATACAGGACTTTAAAAGTGTAATTCTATGGTTGCACTAACTTATTTCCCCAGTATCCTAAAGGGATGGGAATAATGGGTTTTCATAAGTACCTAGTATGCAATGTGCTGATGTCTAGTTAGGCAATGTGTTTAATTTTCACAACTACTTTATATGCTAGGTATTTTAATGTGATAGGTGAGGAAACAAAAACTAAGGATATTACAAATGATAATGAGGAGGAAAAGAAATAGTTTGGGTATTTACTATATCACCGACATCATGTGAATTTTATGATCTCATGTAATTCTTTCAGCAATTCTGTAAGGTACACCTATTCTTATTTTTGTAAATGAAAGAAAATGAGTTTCAGAAAGGCTAAAACGTAAACAAGGTCATACAAAGTTTTTATTCCTTTTACAGATATTGTCTCCTTGGGAAGTTGTTTATTTGTTTGTTTAAGTCATAGTTTATTACTTGACAAATTCAGTATCTATTCTGGACAATTTTTTGACAAGATTAGGGGTTACTGTCTTAACTTTGCCATTAAAAAATCATTAGTGGGGGCTGGGGTTGTGGCTCAGCAGTAGAGTGCTCGCCTAGCACATGCGAGGGCGTGGGTTCAATCCTCAGCACCACATAAAAATAAATAAATAAAGATATTGTTTCCAACTAAAAAATAAATATTAAAAAAATCATTAGTGATTGGCTTGGGTTCTAAATGTTTTCTGTTTGTATAAACGTGACAAAAAAGCATCATGTCCTGGTTTTAATTTTTACATGTGCTCAGCTTCTAGCAACAACTTCATTTCACTAACTTGCTTTTCATGGTCAAATTTAAGTCTGTTAAGGTTTTTTTTTCCCACACAAAAACAATAGGTGTGGCAGATATTAACTTACTTTTACGAGACTCTTATTTTTTGTTATAATTTTTTGCTTCAGGCCAGTCACTGGTTTCAAGTTGTTGATAGTCTATGCATTGAAAAACACATCTATTAAGCAGCGATTATATTGACATAATTACTATGTTGTATATTCTGTTAAGGAGAAGTACACCAGGCTGAAAAACTATCTTATTGCTCTCAAGACTTCTTTCTCTGATTCCTTTTAAAAGGATAGATAGTCTGTTGGTAGAATTTTCTTGAAATTTTGAGGGTACCATGGCTGACATGTAACTGTAGTGGTGTAGATGGATATAGAGAAAGGATCTGGGAATGGAAGAATCTGCTGGAGTAAAATTTAAAAGATCAAGTGGGTCCAGGAGTTCTATAGGATAGGGTTTTGGGTAGGGTAAAACAAAGCAAAAAAAACACGTTTCAGGAGGTAAATAAAATCCCTGTATTCTAACTATCAGGAAGAAAGCTAAAGATGAGTGGAAAGAGCATTGAATTTAGTTGATAGATTTGATTTAGATGACTTAAGCCAAAAATTTTAACTTATCCCTTGGTGTTTACTTCTCTAAAAAATGGAGGTAATGTGGGCTGGGGTTGTGGCTCAGCAGTTAGATTCTCAGCACCACATAAAAATAAGTAAATAAAACAAAAGTATTGTGTACAACTACAACTAAAAATAACAATGGAGGAAATGTCTTCTTAGGGTAGCTGTAGTTATGAGGGTGAAATGAGTCTGAAAGAGCTCAGTAAATGTTTGCTAGATCCAATTGAAGCACTCAAATGTTTTAAAAACTAAAGAAACTATAGATATGCAGAGTCAAATCAATAGAAATAGTTTGCAGTAGATTAGAAAACTAGAAAAATAATTATGAAGGATGCATACTATACTGTAAATCTGAAAGTGTGAACCAATAGCCATGTAGAATGTATAACAAACTAAACAAAGATAGATAACAATTAGAGGTAGAAATACAATAAGTTTGACAGTTGACATTTCTTTACTTTAACTCAAGAACTTATTGATATGCTGAGTTTGAGTTTGCCGGTAGAGACCCAACACTTGGTTGATGCTGGATTAAAACAGTGAACTGAAAAACAATTCCAGATAGAGAAAAGTGTCATGTATAAGAATGATGTTAAAAATTTAGAATAACAGATATTTCACCTCTTATCTTTACTTTCTTGAGAATATTATACTATGTGGAATGATTTTTATTCTATCTCTTAGGATCATATTAATTTTGTTACAGTTGGCTATTTAAGATTATCTGTCTCACTGGACTCAGTGGACATGCCTGTAATCCAAGTGGCTCAGAAGGCTGAGGCAGGAGGATCATGAGTTCAAAGCCAGCCTCAGCAACTTAGTGAGGCCCTAAGCAACTTTATCAACACCCTGTCTCAAAATGTAATATAAAAAGGGCTGGTGTGGTGGCTCAGTGGTTAAGTGTCCCTGGGTTCAATTCCCCAGTACCAAAGGGGGAAAAAATTAACCTTAGATAATTACAGATGATGCTAGTCTGTAACTCCAGCACTTTGGGAGGCAGAGGCAAGAGGATCACAAATTTGAGACCAGTTTGGCGTCTCAGCCAGATTCTGTCTCAAAAAATAAGTGGTAGAGCAACCCTAGTTCAATCCCCAGTACTACAATCAATCAAAAATAAACCTCAGGCTTTTTTTTTATCAGAATTCTCTCTATTTCTTTAATCTCTTTACATTATTTTGTAACTTGTTTTATTTGTACCCACAGAATTTTACTTTATGGAGATGACTAAGAGAAACCACAGAGACCAGTACTACTGAAAGATGTTTATTACTTATATTTCCCAAAGAAGGCAGGCAAAGCTACAGAGAAAGCATCAGATTTTGGTCAGGAATTAGAAGTAAGAACTGGAAGAAAGCCTAAGCCAAAACCTTTACTGGGAAAGCCTTCAGGGAATAGAAGGCAGAGTAGAGTAAATAATCTAGGATTGGCTAGTTTTAATAATTCCAAGAGGCTTTGGGCTATAGAGTGGTTTCTGATTGCCTGTAAATAGCCCCACAATGATTTCAAGCAGGTCATTGGGACTGAAAATTTGAGATTGACAGATAAATGAGAAATATGTTCCTGGCCAGACCCTTGATAAAAATGATCTATTTCTGTGAAGAGGCAGTCTTTCCCAGGCAGATTGAAATGTTTAAGGGGCTCAAAGCTGAGGAAAGAAAGTATCATTAAGTTTTCAAAACCTGAATTATGGTCTTGTTAATGAGAAAGCTGAGGAAAGAAAGTATCATTAAGTTTTCAAAACCTGAATTATGGTCTTGTTAACAGAGGTAAAATAAATAAACAAGACTTGAAAGAATAAAAATTTCCCCAGGCATTTTCTTTGAATGTTCAGGTAGATAACAAGACCATTCACTAAAATAAATCTTATCAGTCACAGTAAGCAAGATTATTATTTTTTGTGTGGGGGGGGTTTTGGTTTGTTTGTTTGTTTGTTTCTGGTTCCAGATTAAACCCATGGTGCTTAAGCACTGATCCACATCCCAGCCCTTTTTATTTTGTATTTTGAGACAGGGTCTCTGTTGCTTAAGGCCTCACTGATTTGCTGAGGCTGGCTTTGAACTTGTGATCTCCTGCCTCAGGCTTCTGAGCCACTGGGTTTACAGGTATGCGCCACCGTCCACAGCTACAAGATTATTTTTATGGGAATAAACAGCCTCAATCTCAGTAGTTACCAAAAGGTTTATTGTTCATTCTGCATGTCCTCCACAAATTAGCTGTGGCTGTGCCCATATAATCTTTGATGAAATGTGGCCTCGGTATAGATGTTTCTGGTGTCACAGTGGACAACATACTGACCTCTGTTAAAACATTGCAGACCTGCCATCAGTGGGCTGGGGGAAATCTTACTTAAGGGAAAGGCAACAAATATTTGTTAAAAAAAAAAAATGAGTCTTCCACAATGAAGATAACAGAAGTGACAGCATGTTTGATATTTGAGAGAGTATAAGAACTTCATTTGATTTTGAGGTATTTTGGGCTGTAATAAAAAAGATAATAAATACCATTTGAGCTCTTACCATGTATCAGATACTGAGTTAGGCCCTTTACATTTAAATATAATGTCTTAAGAGACTAGTAGAATTAGAGAAGTATTCAGTTATTTGTAACTAAGTTAATTAAGTAATAGAGCATCTGAAAGGCAAAAACCAGGATTCAAAGCTAAATATGTAAGATCCCTAATCATGTAACGTGGTCTTAATCTCTATACAAATAGAGTTTAGATTCCAAGAAAAATACATTATTTAAGGCAGAAATATAGAAATTATGAGAATACTAAGGGTAACAAAGCCATTGGTATTTTTTTGTTGTTGTTAATTTATTACTCTGTTGATTTTTAAAAGCCCTAGCAGTTGAAAAAAGGAAAAAGCATGTAATTCCAATTGTACATACATGTACATCACAGAAGAGAAAATTCTGGACACAGGAAACTCTCCTTCCATTTCAAACTAAAGATTAGTTTGGGGTTTTTTAAATTTTATGTAAATAGAATTATAGAATATTGTTTTGTGTCTACCTTTTTTTACTCAATGTTGCATATATGGGATTCATAATGTTACTACCTGTAGCATAGTATTTGCTGTGTTTAATATTTTGTTACATGAATATGTATGTTCTAGTTTCTTTATTTGTTCTACTATTGATGAAAATTTGGGTTGTTTTCAATTTGGGGCTATCACAAATATTGCTTCAAGAACATTTTCACAATTGACTGGTTATACATGTGCATGCATTTCTTTGGGTATACTGTTGATAGTCAAATGCAGGGATCATAGGAAATATGTTTATTTGAATGGGAGCTGGCTTTTATTTTTATTATCTCTACTTATCCCAGAACACCTCAAAATCAGCTGAATTCCTTTCAGATTCCCTCAATACCAAAAGTATTGCTTCTTATTTCCCCAAAATTTCCACTGCCCATCTCTAGGATATGGTTATTTTTCTGCAACTCACTGATGGCTGAAAAAAATTTTTTTCCAAAGAAGCAGTACCAGTTTATACTTTCCTCAGCATTATATTGTTGGCAGTTGGTCTACAGCCAAACCAACATTTAGAATTGTGAGTCCTTTAGTTATTAAGGTAAATGTTTGTATCATTGGAATTTTAGAGGGAATATTCATGTGCCTCCTGTATAAATGAAAATAAATTTGAATAATAATGGTAAGAACATTTTCTAGGTTTTATTTACTGTTTTTGCTTTTGTGAGAGATGGGGAAGATCCTCTTATCCATGTGTAAGTTTTTTAAATATTTGGTTTGGATGAGTCCAAAATTAGCCAACTCAGTCACATAGTTTTTGTTGTTTAATAATTATTATTTTAAGTAATAGTAGTTCATATTTTCCCCTCGCCTCAAAATATGATTAGAAAAAAATCCTTTATTGCCACCACTGTTTTCTTTGATATTTTAAATTGTCTCCTAAATATCTTCCTGTGCCTGATCCCATAGATAGGTAGGAATTATGACTGTGACAAACCATAAATCATTGGATTTTAAATTGATTAGCTGTGATGATTCTCAAATAATGCATTTTTTAGGAACTAAAATACAATTCAACTTCATTAGCATTTACTAAAGTAACCACTCCTAAGTTAAGATGAACAAGTATAATTTCTGTCCCTAAAGATTTATAATTGTATATGCATATACTCCCTGCCATACCCACACATAATACTGTAAACAAGTATGTACCAAAAGTGCTTAATATTTGATTATATGTGAAAAAAAATTTTACTTTTTATAAGATTTCAACATGACTTTGAATTATCCATTATGCTTTTCTCTTGGGGAGCGTCTGAATAAAATACCTGTTCTTTAACTAGTGAGCATCAATCCCAGGTCTCATATTTGTTTCTAAACATGTTATTAATCACTATACATTTCTCTGTACAATTCCAAAACTAGCATTTTAAAGCTAAAACAGCTGGTGAACCTGACACATTATTCTTATTATATACAGAAAGGAAATTAGCTACAGAGTACCTGTATACAAAGTATACTCTCTTCCTGGGATGATTTATGGTACTAATTAAAGATTTGGGGGAAGAAGGAAGATTGGTGCTATGCTTTAAAAGAGGGGAATGCAAGTTAAAACCTCAATAAGGATTTAAATACAAGAAACCTGAGAAAGGTATGGAACCGTGGAATCCCTCATGCACTGCTGGCACAACCATTTTGGGGAGGAGGGTGATCTGGTAATATTTAATAAGGCAAAAAAGTATATACCCCAAATTTAACATATGCTTTTAGATGTATATCTTATAGAATGTTTTTTACATGTATACGAAGGCACGTATACATTCATTGCATCATGTAAGTGTTCCAAAGCAGGGGAATGGATAGATTTTAGAAGATTCATACAATGAAATATTAGAATACTGTATACCAGTATTCCAGTGTATGAATTTATGCTATGGATAAATCTCAAAAACTCAATATTGAGGGGTGGGGTTGTGACTCAATGGTAGAGTGTTTGTTTGCATGGGTGAGGCACTGGGTTGGATCCTCAGCACCACATAAAAATAAATAAGTAAAATAAATGTATTGTGTTCATATACATCTTAAAATTTAAAAAAAATCAATATTGAATAAAGTAATAAGTTATTGATATGTAAAGTGTGGTATCACTGATATAAACTAATCAAAACAAACCAAAACAATTAATAGAAAAATAGTTAAGTCAGCTTTCTGCCCCTATGACAAAATACTGAGAAAAGCTTAAATGGAGGCAAGATTTATTTTGGCTCATGATTTCAGAGGTTTCAGTCCATGGTCACTTGGCTCCATTGTTTCTGAGCCTATGGTAAGGCAGAACATCATGGCAGGGAGCATATGGTAGAGCAAAACTGCTTACCTCAAGGGATTGGGACAAGATGGTCCCTTCAAGGACACTCCTCTGATGATCTAACAACTCCTTCCCACAAATTTCCTCCCAAAACAACCATCAGCTGAGGAGCAAGCCCTCAACATGTGAGCCTTTGGGAAACATCCCAGTTCCAAATGATAACACATATGTATTTATTTGTACTACAAACAGGTACATTAAGAATATTTTTTAAAGGATGAAAAAGATAATGCTCTAAGTTCAGCAAAATTATCTATAAACTTGTATAGCTTACCTTCAAAAGAGCATCATTTGTCAACATAATTCTGGAAAGAATGGATATAATACTTCCTGAGCTTCTGTATATTTGAAATATTTTATAGTAAAAAAGCTAATGACATGAGATTATGCATTATAGACTGGGTATTTAATAAAGGTTTTAAATGTTATATTCCAAATTTTAGATTTGAGATAATAAGCAATAAGTAGCCAATCAAGTTAAAAAATAGATAATAAATGATAAGAATAATCCTCGAGGGAGATTATTCTGGCTAGGAGAACATGTAGCCATGAGATCAGACAGGAATCAGTGGCAGTAATGGCAGAAAGTGCTTTCATTTTCATGAAGTTGCTAGCTCAGTACAAGAACCAGGAGTTCAAAGTTGCTATACCCACAAGGTATAATCAGCTTCTAATTTTATATTTACTTATAATAACATGAATAATTCATGCTATCTCTGGAAAATAATGACACCTATTATAAATTCTATAGATTCTGAACTTGATCAGTAGAACAAAGAATCTAGCAGAGAGATTTCCCTAAAATCTTTAGGACCTTCAGCATTCACCATTGGTCTGAAATTGTCCAGCCAACAATGGAAACAGAAATTCAGCAAGGAAACAAGCATTGGCCCTGATCTCTCAGTAATCAGTGATTTTGCAGCCTTTCTTGGACTTGTGTAGAAAAGGCAGTGAAAGGTGTATTATAATAAGGATGGCAAGTCAACTCTTCATCACAGACAAGCATTCTTCCCACAAACCCAGTTGGCAGCCTAGATATTTCCTTTATTAGGTTTATTCCCTTATCAGAGCCTGCTCCAGTTCCACCAATCCCCAATGAACAGTATTTAGCCAGATGGACCGATTACATGGCTTTCCTTAAAAACATTTATTCTGAGTTGAAGGTACATTCAGAATCGTATATACTGACAAATATGGAAATGAAAATTTTTTATTTTCAGTTTATTGCGGATTTAAATACATCAGCATTCCTTACTAAGTATGTGAAATATGTGTATAAAGTATATTGCATACGTTTTGTCCTTAAACAATTCTCATTTTGTAATACAATTTGGTCAGAGCCATCAGTATTATGTGGTTAGTTTATGTTCCCTAGTGACCCTTAAAGTAAGCTCTCCTGCTTAATATAGAATAATGGTTATCAACTGTCGTCCCTGTTGCAGCATATACCACACTCCCATTTGTACCATTGATTGATGGTCGTAATGATCCATTTGGAATTTGAGGATGACTGCCCTTAAGGGCACTACCTGAATTGCTGGGATTATAAATCACCCTCTGGTGAATATGCTTCCCCCCCACACTCCTGAAAATAATTAGTGTAGAATACAGAAATCTAGCTGAGGAACAGATAGGCCATTTCCTTAGTATGTCAGTTTGTTAATTTTAGATTTATTACAAAATGTGAGTGCAACTATTGCTGGCAGTGGAGGGCCTGCTGTGAAAATGCAACTTAAGATGTTCATGTGAAGTAAATTCCATTTTCACCTTTCAGAAGAATGGTAGTGTGGAATGTATTACATGGGGAAAGATGTTATTACAAAGGGATACACTTTGTACAACTTTCCGAAGCCTATTGGTTGCTTGTCTTTATCCCTTGGTTCAAGTTGTGCCTTTTGTAGAATACTGGACAAGTTTTTCATCCCTTGTGTGACAACCCTCTGAATATTTGAAGTTTAAGATTAAAATACCCTTAGTTCATTTATTCTGCGTTTGTTCAATAAGTATTTAATTGACTCCTTTATAAAAAATTATTCAGGCTAATGGGTAACTACATCACTAGATGGAATGAAATCTGTTCTAGAATTGATTGGTTTCTCTGTCCATTCCTACACAAAGTAATGCAGATCTTTTTTTTCCCATCTTTTTTGGTGCATTACACATAGTGGAGGAATTCATTATTACATATTAGTTCATGTACACAATATAGCAATATATTTTGGCCAATATCATTCCTCAGTATTTGTCCTTCCCCTCTTTTCCTTCCTCCCCTTGGGCCCTTTCTTCTACTGATCTCCCTTCAAAGTAGTGTAGATCTTTTATTAGAGAATATCAGCTGTAGAAGTGGAATTAAAGGAGGGATCTGGTCTTTTTTTTTTTTAAGAAAAAGAATGAGTATGATAAAATTAAGATAGAATTTCAAGCCTGAAAGGGAATACAGAAAAATAATCTAATTTACATTTTTTACAAATAGAGAAACTAAATAAAGTTCACAGCTAATTACCTTGTCCTAGGTTACACACTGAATGGCAGCATCGAGACCAGAATCTAGATCTTCTGTTCCCGAGTTTCAGTCATTTTGAAGTAAAAAAGGAAATTGAGCTTAAATTCAAAATTTGAAAACATTTGATTCTAAGTAAATAATAGTTCAGTTGAAACAAATAAAGTAATTTGAAAATGACGCACCCTAATGAATGCCTTTTCAATACTGTCTCCTTGTATTTTTACTAGGACTGTTCATAAAACAGTAACTGAATCCATATGAAGAAATAGAGTATCCGTAAAAGTAACTAGGCAAATATATGTATTTTAATTCTTCTAATTTAAGAGAAATTTTCAGAGAGCAATAATTATACACTGTGTCGATTGACTTATAATGTATAAACATGTAGTTAATAATTGGCTAATGGCACAAAGGATGGAAGAGGGAACAGCTGTAAAGTAACAGTTTTTATATACAGTTGGAATTAGTAGGTACAAAGTTGTTATAAATTAAGAAGTTAATTGTAATCCTCAAGATATCTACTAAGAAAACAAATTAAAAGAATATAATAAAAACAGAACTCAAGTTAGAACATTAGGCAATGTTTAATATACACACAAAAAAGTAACAGATGGATTGAGAAAAAAGGCATAATATATACAAAAAGCAAATAGAAAAATGGTAGATGTAAATTCTACTTTATCACTAATCATATTAACTACAAGTGGATTAAACATAACAGTGAAAAGAGAGATATTGGCATGAGATAAAAGCCCATGGTCCAACTATGTGCTTTTTCACAAAGTATACACTTTTTAATCAAAGATACAAACCAACTGAAATTAAAGGATGAAAAAACATGTAGATGGGAAAATATACCATGTAAACTATAACCAAAGTAGAAGTGAATGTCTCTATAATTATAATGAAACTGTATTGAGATCAAAGAAGTAAACTTATAAGTCAAAAAACATTACCAGAGCCATTATTGATTTTATAATGATAAAAGAGTCAGTCTACCTAATAAAAGATCTCCACAAACACCTGAAGTGATAATTGACAGAGTTGAAGGAAGAAATATACAATTAAACAATATAGCTGGAAACTTCAATACTCTGCTTTCAATAATGAATAGAACTAGGGAGAAGGTCAGCAAGGAAAATAGGAAATGTAAACATTGTAAATCTAACAGACATCTATCTGTAGAACATACCACCACCAACAGGAACATATATAATCTTTTCAAGTGCACATGGATCAGTGTTCATGATAATTTTTCGTTGCTGTGACCAAAAGAACAAGAACAATTAGAAGCAGGAAAGTTTTTGGGGGGCTTGCAGTTTTCAGAAGTTCAGTTCATGGTTGGTCATTTCTGTAGCTCTGGGCCCAAGATGAGGCAGAAGGGCATGGCAGAGGAAAGCAGTTCAGGACATGGCAATGTGAAGTAGAGCTGTGCTCACCAGGGATTAAATATAAATCCCAAAGTCACTCTCCCAATGACCTACCACCTTCAGCTACACCTTACTTGCCTACAGTTACTGCCCAGTTAATCCATATTAGCAGATTAATCCACTGATAGGTTAAGGTTCTAATAATTCAGTCATTTTACTTACCTCTGGCCATTTTTGCATTGTCTCACACATAGCTTTTAGGGACACCACATATTCAAACCATAACACTAGGCCATAAAACAAACCAATCTCAAGAAATTTTAAAAGCTAGAAATAACACAATCTTTAAACACAATGGCATGAAATTAGAACTCAGTTATGCACAGAAATTTGGGGAAATCACATATATTATAAATTAAACAATATATTCATAAATAACTAATTGGCCAAAGAAGAAATCACAAGAGAAATTAGAATATACTTTCAGATGAATGGAAACAAAAATATAGCATACAAAACTATAAGTTACAGCTAAAGCACCGCTTAAAGGAAAATTTTTAACTAGGAAAGCCTATGTTTAAAAAAAAAAAAAAAAGATCTCAGATCAATAATCTAACCTTCCACCTGAAACAACTAGAAAGAAAAGAGCAAACTAAATCCAATGAAGAGGAGACATCACAACAGACCTTACCTAAATAAAAGGGATTATTAGAAAATAGTATGAACAGTTGAATGCCAACAAATAGATGCCCTAGATGAATTGGATAAATATCTGGAAAGCCACACAATAATGAAAACTAAATCCAAAGAAAAAATATAAAATCTGAATATAACTGCAGCAAGTAAAATAATTGAATTTGCATCCCAAAACTGTCCACCCAAAATCAGACCCAAATGACTTCTCCGTCAAATTCCAACAAACATTAAGGACGAATTAACAAACCTAAACCTGCAAAGCCATCACAGAAAACTACAGATCGATGGCCCGTATGAATATAAACACAAAATCTTCAACAAAATACTAGCAAACCAAATCCAGTAACTTGTAGAGTAATTATACACTTCAGCTAACCTGGGACCTAATGCAGGAATGTAAAAGTGGTTCCTTAAACATAAAATAACCATTGTACTATACTACATAATAGCAAAAGGACAAAAACCACACATAGTCATCTCACTAGGCTCAGAAGAAATATTTGACTGAACTCAACATCATTTGACTAAAAAAATAAAATAAGGAACAGGGAGAAACTTCAACCATCTGCAAAGCACAAGCATGTGCGCACGTGTGCGCGCGCACACACAGACACACACACACACACACACTATATTTAGTTGTGAAAGAGTGAATGCTTTTCCTGTGAGATTAGAATTTAAGACATGGTTGTCCTGCTTTCACTGCTTCTCTTCAACAGTTATACTGGAAGTATAGCCAGGGCAAATAAGTAAGTAAAGAAATGAAAGGCCTCTAGACTGGAAAATAAAACTCTATTCAAATAAATAAATAAGGAATAAAACTATTCAAAGATAACTTGATCTTGTAAAAAGAAAATCCTAAAGAATCCATTAAAAACTATAAGAACTAATAAACTCATCATGGTTGTAGAATACAAGTTCAATTTCAAAAAATCAATTGTATATCTCTATATACAGACTGTCAACAGTGTGAAAATGAAATTAAGAAAACATTTTCATTTACAATAGAGTCAAAAAGAAAATAGGAATAAATTTAACAAAATAAGTACAAGATTTATACTCTGAAATCTATAAAACATCATTGGAAGAAATTATCCCATG
Source organism: Spermophilus citellus (assembly GCF_964194105.1). Lineage (NCBI taxonomy): Eukaryota > Metazoa > Chordata > Mammalia > Rodentia > Sciuridae > Spermophilus > Spermophilus citellus. The sequence continues at coordinate 39,618,330 of NC_138182.1, read as the reverse complement.
ATCAAAGATTAGAAGACTTTATGTTAAGATGGCAGTACTCGTCAAAGTGTCCATATTCAACATATCACCTACTAAAATCTCAGCTTATTTCTTTGCAGAAATTGATGAGTTGAGCCTAAAACTCATGGAAATGCAAGGCACCCAGAATAACAAAAAGAACATAGTTGGAGGATTCAACATTTCCCAATTTTAAAATTTAACTACAGAGTTAAAGTAATCAAGACATAGCATAGGATAGACAGAGATCACTGGAATAGAATTCATGGTTCAGAAAAAAACTTTACCTTTATGGTCAGTTGATTTTTGACAAAGGTGCTTAGGAGAATCAATAGGGAAAAGAATAATCTTTTCAATAAGTAAAGCTACATAACTCAGTTATCCGCATGTAGAAACATGAAGTCAACTTTACCATCCCATATATAAAATTAACTAAAAAGTGAGTCAAAATCCTAAAAAAGGGGCTAAACTTGAGACTCTAAAAATAGGACATAGAGATACATCTCTATGATTTTGAATTATAGAATGGTTTCTAGATAAGACACCCAAAGTACAAGTAAGAAAAGAAAAATATAGTGTACTTCCTCAAAATTTAATGGTTTTGTGTGACAGAAGACACTACCAAGAAACTGAAGAAATCCCTCAAAATTGGGAGAAAGGGTTTGCAAACCATTATCTGATAATGGGCTTGTGTTCAGTATATATAGACAGCTCTTACAACTCAATGAATAAACAACCCAATTAAAAGGTGGGCAGAGGATTTGAAAAGTTGTTTTTCAAAGTTATTTATATATCCAGTAAGCAAATGGAAAGATTCTTAGCAACATTACTCATCAAGGAAATGCTAGGGTGACTAGAATATAAAAGGAGAAAGCCATTTGTGGTGTTGCATGCCTGTAATCCCAGAGACTCAGGAGGCTGAGGCAGGAGGATCATAAGTTTGAGATCAACCTGGGAAACTTAGTGAGATACTGCCTCAAAAAATGAAAAGAGATGAGGATGTAACTTAGTGGTAGAGTGCCCCTGGGTTCAATTCCCAGTATAGTGTAAAGAGAGAGAGAGAGAGAATAATGCTGGCAAGGTTGTTACACTGGTAACTCCGCTTTGTAAAATAATCTGGCAGTTCCTCTATTAAACAGAATTACCGCATGACTCAGCAATTCCACTCATAGGAGAAATCAAAACATTCCCATGCCAAAAATAATAATAATAAAGTTATACAGCAGCATTCATAATAGACAAAAAGTGAAAGCATTTCTAATATCCATTTGTAGGCAAATGGATAAACAAAATGTGATCTATCTATACAATGAAATAGTATTCAGCCATAAACTGGCAAGGGAATCCTTCATTATAAGCTACAACCTGGATGAACCTGGGAAACATTATACTAAATGAAAGAAGCCAGGCATGACAGCCTACAAAGGTTTTTTTGAGTTAATGAAAGTGTTCTAAAATGTGCTGTGGTGTTGGATGTACAACTCTGTATACTAAAAAACCACTGTATTGTACATAAGACTATAAAGATTTTTATCCTATATGTGTTCATGTGATTGTTAAGGATTCATAAATTATTATAAGATTGTTACCCATCTTACTTTGATAAGTGTATTGAAGTTATAAAATCAATTTTAAAATTAAAGCATTAATAGATTATAATTTTTAGATACAGGGGGTTTAATAATAGTAGGGACACTGGCACTGTCTACTTCCTTACATATTTAGCTACATATAGTATATGTTTACTATGAATATATTGACATACTCCAAGATCAGAGAACAAAGATAAAATAACTAGATATATGGCTTTCAAACAAAACACATTTGGAAACAGCATACTCTTAAATTCTTAATCGTTAACTGACGTTGAATGATCCAGAAGCAGATGCTTCTACAGCTCTTTGTTGATTTAGTTGCTATGGTGACCAGATACATTCACATACAATAGGAAGCTTACTGTACATTGGCTAATTTGATAGTGAGGTTGGAGGTTGGTGTTGATGAGTATACTGGTAATTGGTTATTTCTTTAACATCCTGCTTTTACATGCGTTTTCACTGGACAGCTCTAATGATATAAGATGTTACCAAAATGGTTTCTAAAGGTTGCCTTATTAGACTAAAGGCAATGTGAAATTCGACTTGCCAATGAAGATTACCTCATTATTTAGTGAATCAGAACAAATTGGAACATCTGGAAACAGAAACTGTTGAATCTTATAGCAGCCATTGGTAGCTGTGGGAGCAGCAGTTGAATGAGAAAATTAAAGAGGATGCAAGCAACCGTAAGTAAAGTGTATAAGGTTTTAGAAGTGGTTTTACTATGTTTATGATTTAGCACTTCAATCAGATTTTATAATTTGTTTCTAAATCTTATGTGTTTATGTGTAAGTAAGATCATGATACATTTTTTTTTTTAATGTGGACTCTTGTTAGGGAATAAAAACCACAAATTTGCTAGTTTTCGAGTATTAAAACTATTGAATGTTTACACAATAAAATTTCATTAAATCTATAGTTACTGGGGCTGGACTTGTGGCTGAGTGGTAGAGTGCTTGCCTAGCATGCTGGTTTGATTCTCAGCATCACAGATAATAAAAAACAAATGTATATTTTTAAAAATCTGCAGTTACCTATATTGTTAGGGAATACTGTGGTTTAAATTTTTTAAAAACAACTTTGTATTTAAAACTATTAGAACACTAATACTTTAACATGCAAATTATTTGTGTAAATGAGGTTGTTTTAGCCTATATCTTATATTTATTTCGAAGAAATTATATATGTGTGTATATGTATGTATACATTATTGTTGTTGTTGTTGTTATTATTATTATTATTATTATTATTATTATTATTATTATTATTATTTTGAACTCAGGGGCACTTAATCACTGAGCCACATCCCCAGCCCTTTTTATATTTTGTTTAGAGACAGGGTCAAAATAACAATATTTGTCATTCATATAACTTTGTCATAAAACTTTTTAAAGTTCAATAACTTATTTTTAATTACTCCAATAACTTATTTTGATCCAGTCCCATTATGTTGTGAGAGATTTAGTTCTAAATCTCAATATAAAAACTTGCATGATAGTGATCATAATTAATTGATTTTATTATATTGATAAAATTTATGTAAGAAAATTTAATCTTCTGTGAAAAAACTGTCAGCATTTAAGATAAACTTTTATTAACAGAAGCATAAATTTTATTTTAAAGATAGTTTATTTTCAAATGTAGGCAGTTCATGTGAAACTGAACTGGAAATATTTCATGTTAAAGAAGTACGGTTATTGTTCTCTGTATGAATAGTATTTTAAGCTCAGTCCTAAAATGGACAAAATGAACGAGTATAAAAAATGCTTCTATTAAAAATAAAGTAAAACACAACTTTAAGATAATGATATTGTCATTATTCTCTGGGCAATCTTGGTACCTGCACTTATTTTTGATGCCAATTAATAAAGAACAGTATTAGGATGGTTAGAAAAAAACTTGCAAACCCAAATGACACATGGAAATTCTAATTGACCCTGATATTATGATTATTGTGCAATCTTTTAAGTATCCTTTAAAATAATTTCTTTTTATTTAAAAGGGGAACATTTTAAATAATGACCTTTCAAGAAAACTGACTTTATAAATTGAAGATTTAGTTGTTGCCAACCCTTATTTTATTTATATGTGTGTGTGTGTTGATGTTCAATGGGATGTGTGGCACTCTTGTGCAGTTAGAACCCTTTTTTATAGGATCAGTAAGTGAATAAAGAAAGGTATCTATTTATAAGCCATTCTGATATAGGTGAGAATAAATCCTTCTTTGTATATGTATAAAGATAGAAGTGTGTGCAGGTACATACCTGAATACACTCATATATGCACACGTTGTATATTTGTGTGTATCAAAAATAAATCATTTTCCTACCATTGTCAGAAAATGAATTATTCTACAAAGTTTGAATAATTAATTTGTATTGGTTTAGAAAGAAATATTATTTATTTATTTTACAGTATATTATGTGTCAGGCTCTGTGCTAATGTCGTACGTACATACAGTGTTTCCTTAATCCTTCAGAAACACTACAGTTTAAGTACTGTTACTTCCATTTTAGAAAAGAAAACTAAAGTTCACAGAGTTTAAATAATTTGCCTAGTAATTGCACATCATAAGTAACTAAGTAAGATTTGAGCACAGAATTATCTCACTCAAAATGTATATTCTTTTCTCTCATAATGACTTTATTTCTAAAAAGCAGTTACAAAGACAAATGAGCCTAAACAACAACAGAAAGACGCAAATGTTTTCTAATTATTGCATGTTATACCCTACACTCTTCTGTCTTAACATTGTAACTGTCTTGTCTCCCTTACTAATTTACCTTTGTATACCTGAATCCTTAGAGTGCCTAACATGTAGTAAGCTCATTGTCAAATAAATGAATTAAATGAGAGTGGGCAGTTAACTCATCTTGTCTAAATGTTGGCATCAAACATATTCTCAAGTTCATTATCTTTCATAATAAAAACCATGTTCAAATTCAGTAGTTTTGAGGGCTGTGGGAATATGATGTAGCTCAGTGATAGAGTGCTATGCCTAGCATGCATAAAGCCCTGGGTTCAATCCCCAACACCCCCCCCCCAAAAAAAAATTCATGAGTTCAGTAATTTTCCTTTATTTGATTTACAAACCTTAATCTCTATTTGGATTTAAGCTGAAATATATTACATTATTCAGCTCACAAACAGATTGACAAGATAGTCTATTGCAGCTAACGCTTGATTCAGAATTCTTATAATCAAGTCAATTTACTAGAACTTTAATTTATAAAAAATGCAGACTTGTTTGTGAATTAATAGTATATTCAAATGTAATTAATTTTCCACCTTCATTTTTTAGCAAATTCAGGTGATGAGTTCAAATTTAGACATAGTAAGGTTGTAGTTTCTTAAGCCAAGTAAGAGTAATTAGAAATTAAATTTGGGAGCTTTGGTTGTCCAGAGTACATTGTCTAATACAGACATTAACTACATATGACTATTTAAACTAATTAAAGTTAAGTAAAATTATAAACTCTGTTCCTCATTTTCACTAGTCACATTTCAAGTGCTAAGTAGCCACATGTGGCTAGAGGCTATAATAACAGCAACATAAATAAAGAATAATTTCATCATCACAGTTCTATAAGCACCCGTGTTGAAGCCAGAGGAAAAGATTTAGGTCATTTAAAGATGTACCACTCTGACTAAAAAAATAAATCTGTTGACATCTTACAAAAGGCTCATGTTATAGCAGATATGACAACATGTAAATACCTGAATATAGTTAAGTGCTAAGTGTTATTATTATAGAAGGGTATACAAAATGCCATGGACCTAAGAGTAGAATAATCTAATTCTCGTTTAGGGTGTTGGAACCTTAAAGGATGAGTAGAATTTACTGAAGAAGAAATTATTTGTTCACAGGCTAAGTTCTCAGTTGGAGCAGTTGAGATACCCCATTCAGCATCGGAAAATTTCAGTTAGAAATCAAGTCCAAATTAATTAATTGATTAATTAATCAAACTGTCGAGCTAGAGAACAGTAAGTCAGTCACAGACCAAGAAATGAAGGTGAAACTATTGACCATTGTAACACTAGACAGATGGATAGCTGGAAAGCTAAAATATCAGTAGGGAAAAATATAGAAAGTAAGGGGAATTGCAGATACTGGGCGAATTCAGGGGAAATCTCATAATTTTGTATTCCTGAAATATTCTATCTTGTAAATTGGTAGGGTAGGGAAAACGCCTTAAAGTGGCAGATGTACATTGATAAAATGATTTGCTCATACAGTGTTTACAGTAACAGTTAACATGTATGTGGGTAATGCTTACTGTATACCAGTCACTGTCCTAAACACTTGACATACATTAACTCATTTATGCATTACATCAACCCTATGAGTACTGAGTTAATTTTATGGTCTTCACCAAGGATTAAAGGAATGAATGGTTTAGTTTAGCTAATCATTGCTAAAGGGTGTGTGTGTTATCAGCTGTTCAAGGATACAGGCCCAAAGGATTTTTCCCTTTTGTTTTCAACTGCATTGGGAAACAGTTGGCATAAACAAGCAGTTAGATAAGGAGGGGTTAAAAGGATTAGGCATACCAGATGTTTATGTGCTTTCTGTAATGGGTTGTTACTGTTAGGGGCTGAATTGTCCTCACCCCCACCCCCCAATTCATATTTTGAAGTCTTCTCCTTAGTACTTCAGACTGTGACTGTATTTGGAGATAGGGTTTTAAAATCTGAAACTAAATTAGGGAGAGTCCTAATGTAATACAACTAGTGTCCTTATAACAAGAGGAAATTAGGACAGACAAATGCCAGAGGTAAGAACATGTAAAGACACAGAAGAAAACAGCATTTTGAAAGCCAGGGACGGGGTTATGGGGGAGGAGGCCCTGTCAAGACCTTGATCCCCCAGAATTTTAGGAATATGAATTTCTATCATTCTTTGTTACTACAACCCTAGCAAACTAGTATAATGACCAAGATCATTCATTTCTAAACACTGGAAATACAAATATATATTTTTGAATTCTGGGTGGATTTTCTTGTTCTGATTAACCATCTGCTGACTTTCAGTAACTGTTTACTTTATTCTCTTCAGACCTAACTTAATATCAGTGACGAATATAAGTTGTGTGTCCTTTGAATGGGTGTTTTTGGTTTCATAGATCATATTCTATAAAAATATAGCTGTCATTTTTAGGAGCCAATACATGATTAAATATTTTATAATTAGGTAAATATCTTAATAAATAATTTCAGTTGTTAAGAGTGGTTTTGAAACAAACTTTTTCCAAGTTCAAAAAGTTAAAATTTTGTTAACCATATAGAATACATTACTTAAAATAATTTATTTTTTTCATTTTTTTCTTTTAGAGATTCTAAAATTTTTGCACTAACTTTACAATGTTTATTAAATCTTTTAGGAAAATAAAAAGTAGTGATATTTTCTAGAGCAATAAATAATAGCATGATTTCTCTGATTGGCATCTGCAATTTAAGAAAAATTATATTTAAAAACTCTCTTTTTTTGGGGGGGGGATTCAGATTAGGGGAGAAATACCAGGCTCTTCACCCTTAAGAAAGGAACCTAAATACATGTACAGACTTAAATGGTTCTGTGGGACAGGTGTAATGTGTTTGTTTTTCTCATTCTCATTTTACTTAAAGAAGTTAGACTTCAAGTAAAAGGGAAGCAGGGATTAAGGAATGATCATTGGAATGTAAAAGAATATTTTCAAGGTCATATTTAGTAGTAATTAGCAGCAGTTGAAATTAGATAATAAGGTATAATTTATACCCAGCTGCTAATGTTTTTAAAATATTCACTCATAATTCTGTTTCCTTTAAAATACATGCAAATGTTGTTAATAAATGATTATACCTTGACATTTGAATAAATTTTATTTGTATAGAAAAGGATGAATAACTAAATTTTAGCACCTTTATTCATAGTTCAAATTCCACATTGGTACCCAAATCCTACATTTTTTTAATTCTTTTTTTTAATATTTATTTTTTAGTTGGACACAATGTATTTATTTTTATGTGGTGCTGTGGATCGAACCCAGAGCCTCGAACATGCTAAGCAAGCGCTCTACCACTGAGCCACAATCCCAGCCCCAATCCTATATTTTTTGTTATAAATATTCATTTGGATTTGCCTCACTTGAAGTGCCTGATTGATGTAAATTGAATTTTAAGTTTAATGCACTGGAGGAGTATAAGGAAAAAGCTTGTTGAATCATTTTATAAAATGAGGTAACCTTTTGACCAGTAATTACCTTTTAGTTTACTTTAAAAAAAATAAATCTGGATTGGACTAAGTAATATCTCTTATTTATCTCTTACTTTTCCCAAAATGTACAGTCTGTTTGTTTAACGGTTTTTGCCAAATCTCTGCTATCTATGCCCTCTTGTATTACTGTTTTTTTCTTACTCCAGGATCATCTTTTTCTTTTCTGCTTTTTCAAAACTTTATTTTTGTATCCCAAAATGAACAATTTTTTCTTTGGTTATCTTATAATTTGTTTCTTTCACTCTCTTCCATAATTCTGGAAGCCATTATCAGTATCTTTTTATTATTTATTAAAGAATTTAGGAAGTATTAAATTTTAGTTGTATTTTTCTAGATTTTTGTAGTCTTCATTGGTGTGTCTACTGGGCATATTTATGGCTTAGTGACATTTTCATTACCCTTTTTGTGTTTAACATTTTTATATTCATATACAATACGTATTTCCATATTTTACCAATTAAAAGTCTACATAATATGGCATTGTTTTTTTAATTAATTTATTTGTTCTAATCAATTATACATGACAGCAGAATGCTCTTCAGTTCATTGTACACAAATAGAGCACTATTTTTGACTTCTGGTTGTACCCAAAGTAGAGTCACACCATTCATGCAGTCAAACATGTACCTAGGGTAATGATGTCCATCTCATTCCACCATCTTTCCTACCCTCATCACCCACCTTTGCCCTTTCCTCCACTCATCCCATCCCCCCCTATTATGGATTAGCATCCACTTATCAGAGAAGACATTCAGCCTTTGGTTTTTTGGGGGATTGGCTTATTTCATTTAGTATAATATTCTCTATTTACCTACAAATGCCATAATTTTATTCTCTTTTATTGCTGAGTAATATTCCATTGTGTATATATATACCGCGTCTTTATCCATTCTAAATGGCATTATTTACAGTCACCATAAATGTTAATCTGCCCTTTAGAGATAGTCACCTTATACAAAACAAGTTTTAAGCCTATGTTTGTCTATTACTCAAGAAATAATGTTAGTGAATATTTACGTTCAGAATGTACTTAAAATGTTCTTTAACTCTACATATCTCTGTTCAAATGATTGAAGGAATTATTGGTGTATATATTCAGATAATTGTTTTTATTATTTGTCTAATCACTAAAACCATACAGAAGTTCTCAGCATTTGCAGTAATGGATGGCAAAGACAAACTGCTAGGCTGATGTTTTGCACTAATAGTGAAAGGTCTCAAACAGATCTGTTTCTACAAATTTTAAAAAGCGGGGGTGGGGGGGAAAGTAGAGAAACATTGAAGAACTTTTACAAATGGTGTAATGGAACTGTCATGTTTGAATTCTGATTCTTTAAGTAGTTTGGGTTAAAAGATCAGGAGTGCATTTGAGATGAGTAGACTTAAGAACATGATTATTTCTGTGAAATTTGAAGATCTTAAGAATTAGTTTTAAAAGTCTAATAAAGTACCACAGAATCAATTCATTATATTGTATTTGTAAAATATTACCCTATATGCTAATATAGAAACATCAGTGAAATAAGTCATGAAATGATGAAGAATTGACCAGAGTTTCTCACTTGTCACATTTCTGAGAGTTAGTTTGTTTACAAGATTTTCTGGTCAGAATAAGGTAATATATATTAAGATGCTGTACTAACTTTTGTATAATTATGCTGGATATAGGGTTTTTGACATATTTTGTCTCAGATTAAATAATCATTTGTAGTTCTCCCCTTTCTCTTCTCCATTCATCACGTTGTACTATTATTTGTAATGAAATTATGAAAATTTCTGCATTTGTGGCAGATAAATGTAAAGTGGCATTAAAATCCAGATAGTTAAAGATATGAATTCTACATTTTGGAACTGAACAAACATCTGTTGATTATTTACTGGGAAATCTGAGTGGCTTAGGATTTAGGCAGGAACCTTTCTTTATTTGGAAGTAGCCCTCCTTTGATCTGTGATGCTAACAACAGTGAAGTGATCCTCAACCACACATGATCTATATATGTTAGTTCTTCTGACTACACATTTTCAATTTAGTCTTTTGGAAATAACTACCTCATTGGTATTGGTGACATACCTTGAATCTTAAAACTCTCTCTGCCATACCAGGTAATTTTATCTGTTTTGTCTCCTACTTTGTCCCAATTATCTAGAAATAAGCCCCATGTGTAATAAGACATCAGAAAATGTATGCTTAATGAATTCCATATACCTCCCAGTCCTCATTGTTCAGCTGCTTATTCATGGAACAAAGGTTTATTAACCTGGGCTCTTAGGGTATAGTTTGTTTTAGTTTGTTGTTTCGTTTTGGCAGCACCTTGTAAACCCAGGGGCACTCTATCACTGAGCTACATCCCCAGCCTTTTTTGTTTTTTATTTTGAGATATAGTCTCACTAAATTACCCTGGCTGGTCTTGAACTTGAGATCTTCCTGTCTTAGCCTCCCTAGTTACTGGGATTAACAGGTTCAAGGTGTTTGCTTTTATTCTACTGGAATAGTAACTGCTCAGTATAAAACTAACCAAATAATTGCACAAAGTAATTTTAAATAGTAATAAGTACTAGGTAAAAAAATAAAATATATCAATATGGTAAAATGTATGAAGTAGATGTATACCTTATAATTTGGCAGTGAGGGAAGTCTCTTTGAGGAGGTGTTATTTGAGATAGCAGAATATTGATAAGGAGCCAGCCTTGTGAAGATCTGGGAGAAGAATCATAATTTTAATATTGTCTAAATAAAACTTGCATAGAGAGATATTTATAAAATTCATTTTAAAACTGTTTCCTTGCCCCAAATTGTCCAAGGTTTGTGACTCTTGGAAGACAAAAAGAGGTGACTACTTTTTTACACTTGCATTTTTTTCTCTTAGTTATCTTTGATTACTTGTGGTTCTTTGATAACTGTGACAACTGTTAAAACTATTTTATAATTCAATATTTCTCTGTTATCTGTTTCATTATTTCTGCTCTTATTTTTGTTTCATTTTACTTTCTTTGGATTAGCACTATTATCAATAAGTTAGACACTTAATATATTAATTTTCCATCTTTTCTGTTGCAAGTATTTAAAGGTCTTTGTTATGGGTGCAGTGGTGTACATCTGTAATCCCAGTGGCTTAGGAGGCTGAGGCAAGAGGATCGTAAGTTCAAAGCCAACCTCAGCAACTTAGTGAGGCCATAAGCAACTCTGTCTCCAACTAAATATAAAAAAGGGCTAAGGATGTGGCTCAGTAGTTAAGGCCTCTGGATTCAATTCCCATTACTAAATAAATAAATAAATGTCTTTGTTTTGTTTTGTTTTTTTTGATGAATACAATTCTGTCTGCATCCTATGTATTTTATAGTGCTTTGGTTACTATTTGTTTTGTTTCTTTTCTGGTTTTCATTTAAATTTTTCCTTGATCCATGAATTATTGAAACTTTAAAATTTATAAACATTTTTAAGCTTTTTAAAATTTATTGACTTCTAACTTAAAAGTATGTTATATGTATAAGTATGTTATATGCATACTTATACATAACTTAAGTATGCATATAACAATTTAATGCTGATGTCTTTGAATGGATTTCAAGAATGGATGGCTTGGGCTGGGGGTGTAGCTCAATGGTAGAGCACTTGCCTAGCATGTGTGAGGCACTAGGTTCAATACTCTGCACCACATATAATAGATAAATAAAAGTATGGTGTCCATCTACAACTAAAAAATATATTTAAAAAAAAAGAATGATGGCTCATTCTTGTAATTTCACTGAAAAGAATGCATATATTTTAATTGTTGGCAATTATTTTTCCATGGCCATTAGATCAAGCTTATTGTGTTGTTCACATATTCTATATCTCAATTTTTTTCTGCTTGTTCTGTTAATCAGTGAAATGGGTATTAAAATAACCTACCATAGGGTTGGTGTTGTAGCTCTATGGTAGACCTCTGCCTAGCATGCTCAAGGCCCTGTGTTCAATCTTGGGGTCGTGGGGGGTAGGGGAGGAAAGAGAACCATAAAACCACAATAGTGTGTTTGTAATTTTCTCCCTGTAATAGTTTTTTAAATCCAGTTTGATTTCCTATCTTTTTTTAAAATAGGCAAACTTAGTCCATTTGTTTTTTATTGGTATCTTTTTCGGGGGTAGGGGGTAGTACTAGGAATTGAACTCAGTGCGATCAACCACTGAGACACATCCCCAGCCCTATTTTATCTTTTATTTAGAGACAGGGTCTCCCTGAGTTGCTAAGCACTTCACCATTGCTGAGGCTGGCTTTGAACTCTTGTTCCTCCTGACTTAGCCTCCCAAGCCACTGGGATTACAGATGTACACCACTGCATCCATCTAGTGTCTTTTGATTTGTATCTGACAACATATTTTTTTCTGTTTACTTTCCTGTGCTAAATTTTTCCTTCCTGGTTCTCTCGTGGTAAGGGTCTTTTCGATTTTTGCCCAAAATATTTTTATTTTACTCTTTTTTAATGCTAGAGTTAAAATTATACATTTCATTAATTCTGGTGAAGTTGATAGCTGTTTCTTCTAAAAATCTTTGCACATTTTATTTTACTGTTTTAGAAGAGAAATTTGCTGTTCTAATTGCTTTTCCTTTATAAAAGTAATGGATTTTTTTTTCTCGGTATGCTTTTTTAATTTTTATTTTGGGCTTGTCCTATTGTTATAGTTTAGATAACAGTTGTCCCCCAGGGCTCACATGTGAGAAATGCAAGTAAATTTAGAAGTGAAATTTAAACTTTCATTGTCTTTATATGGAAACTTCGTTATCTCATTTCTCAGGAGTGAAATCCTCTATTTATTTTGTTTTATGGTAGACTAATTCCTCACGCTTTCTATTTGGAGATAGCATGTTTATCATTACATGAACCTTATCTGTGGCAATTCTCAGCAGCCTGGTTTAAGGGTGTATCCCTCCAAAGACATTCATACTTGCTTTTGCCAAGTACTCAGGCTTTATTAGCCATAATCTAATTTGGGGATTACTTTTTTAGTTTGGGGTTCGAGATTATGTAACAAATGTAGATTTGATCCCAACGTTTATTTCAAGATAAGTCATTGATCTTGAACTCTTGAGACTTTTTTCCCCGAGCCAAGGCATAGCCATAGCATCTTCCTTATCTCTTTATGCTATATGGGTAGAAGTGTTCAGATTTATTCTTTCATTGGGTGTGTAGTCTTTAGGGGAGCTGGCTTTATAGGGAACATGTTAATGTAAACTCACTGCCTTGCTTAGAATCATTGGTCTTATTGCCTAGTCCTTAACTGCTTTTGAAATACAGTCCTTTTGGTTACCAATACCATCTGCACCCTTCTTGTGCCAAATAAACTCTCAGCTTCTACTTGTTGCTCTTATTTTTCATTTTCTCTTTATCATTAACTCTTTTTTACAAAAAATATATTTTTATAAATCTTATGTTTTGTTCTTTTTGTGAGGTGGAATGATTTTTATAATACTTAGTATTCATGTTCCCCACTAATAGTCTCCAAATAGCTTGCTCACATATGTCCTAACATTTTAATGAATTTTCTACTTCATTTAGTATACTGATAGATTTTGTTGTTGTTGTTGTTGTTGTTGTTAGATGCAATACCTTTATTTATCTTTGTGTGTGTGTGTGTGTGGTGCTGAGAATCCAACCCAGTGCCTCTCATGTACTAGGCAAGTGCTCTACTGCTGAGCCACAACCCCAGCCCCTACAAATAGACTTTTTAATAACAAAATTTTTGTTCTTTACTGAGCATATATGACATCTTGGCTTTCAAGACTTTAAACCTTATTGAAAATCTGGTGACTAATTTTATTCCATTTTGTTTTAGTTAACTATCACACTTTCTGATTAAGCAATTCTCTCCTCTGCAAAATAAAAAGAAACCTGGAGTTTGGGTAAAATAATATTCTTTCCAAATTTAAATGTTATAGGCATAAAAGTCTTTATGTGAAGCCCCAACCCCAGTACCTCAGAAGGTGACTCTATTTAGAAACATCACTACAAACACACTTCCTGATGTTACATTACATAACTTGAGTTTCTTTTTGTTTTATTGCCAATTGTTCCCATTAGAATATAAACTCCACAAGGCATGGATTCTGCTGATTTTGTTCACTTTTGTATTAACCCAGAACAAGATATGGTACATTATTGGAATTCAACTCTAATCTTGAAAAAGGTGATTAGAGTAGAATGAGTTCATAGGGGTGGAACTAACCCAGTCTGACCAGTGTCCTTATAAGACCTGGACTGGAAATTTGGGCTGGAAATCTTGGGTAGTTTAGAGAGACACCAAAGATATCAGGGCACAGAAGAAAAGCCCATGTAAGTGGTGCTGGCCATCTATAAGCCAAGTAGAGAGGGCACAGAAAAAACAAACCTGCCAACCCCTTGATCTTGTATTCTATCCTATAGAACTGTGAGAGAATAATTATATAATAATTTCTCTACATAAAAACCCTTGGTGTAGCAAAACAAATTTTTATTTAAAATAAATAAATAAGTTTCCTTGACATACTAAGAACTTGCAAATCAGTACAAGAAAGTCAAACAACCCAACTGAAAAACAAGGACAATAATATGTAGTTTCTGGAAACAGAAATATGTTCAAATGAATTGGGTATATATACTGCTATTAAACATTATTTGAGTTAAAAAAAATTCACCAAACTTTTCAATTCCTAGTTCAATTTTTCTGTCAGTGTGTAACAAACCAACTCAAACCCTAATGCCTTCAATTCAACAAGCATTTAATTTGCTCATTTCTGCTTTCTGGTCAGGGCTCACTGGGTGTTTTTTCCACTGGTCTTTACTATAGGCACTCATGGACTTCCAGTCTCCTATATATTCAGATGGGGCTGGAAATCTTGGGTAGTTTAGGAGTCCAGGAAGGAACTAATTCAGTAGTCACAAGGCCCAGTATCTTAAATACCTGGGAAAACCAAGTTGTATGATCAAGCCCAGAGTCAGTATTGTGGACGACACAAGATGTAATGCTAGGAGTTGTATGGTTCACTGGAGTCCATCACTACAAACACACTTCCTGATGTTACATTACATAACTTGAGTTTCTTTTTGTTTTATTGCTAGTTGTTCCCATTGGAATATAAACTCCATAAGGCATGGATTCTGCTGATTTTGTTCACTTTTGTATTAGCCCAGAACAAGATATGGTACATTATTGGAATTCAATAAATTTTCTTGGATGAATATGTCCAGTAAACCTAGCTAGCTTGTGTAAAATAAAATGGTATATATTAGGGGAGACATGTATTTCTGTGTACATAATAAATTTCTGGAATGATAAATATTTATTAACTAGGAACTGTACTCCAGAGAATAAGGGGGCATTTGATTTACATTATTTATTCCCATAATGTATCATAATTTATAATGTAGAAAATATATAGTAAGATATGAGAAGCATTTTAATTTTTGTAATTTTTTTAAAATTTATAAAACTAAAATTAGAGGACTAAGGCCAATAAACTTGGAAAAATTATTTTAGTGTGTCTCGCCAGTATAATAATATTTTATTGAATATACAGTTAAGTACTACATAGTACATTGAGTATCTCAATAACAAGATTCTTTGTTGGTTTTTTGTTTGTTTGTGTTTATTCTGGAGAGGTGTGCTGGGGATTGAACCCAATGTACTTTATCACTAAACTACATCCCTCAGGTAACATCCTTCAGTAATTTACTACCACTGTCAAATTCTAAACTATGAGGAAAGAAGTGGATAAGATAGTATTTAAAAATTTTTAAAATAACTGTTGATTTGTTGAGATTGCTAAAAATGTGTTGGAAATAATAGCAAAAATTAAAATTCTTCAGCTCACTTTGAAATTTTTTTAAAAATTCTTAGAATAACAGAGAAAATCAAGAACAAAACTGCAATAATATCTAAAAATAATAATTAAAGTACTCTCTGTGGTTACACTGAGTGAAGTAAAATTTAGTCTTAAACACACGTATTACTAAAAGGAGAATGAAAGAGTTTTCTGCTGAATAGGTTAGAAAACAACAAAATGAGCCTAAGGAAAATGTAAGAAAGGAAATAGTAAACTTTAAAAATGATGTTTTAAAAGAAAGCTACCTAGCTGACTGCTTTACCCTCCTAATATATCTTCATACACTTGGCCGCTATGCTGTGGCAGATTGTTTCTCCATGACACTATGCCTGTATAAATAAAATTCTTCAGATTGTCCTTAAAATGACTCACAAGACTCTTCATAACCTGACTCCCATCTACTCTTCCTTTATTTCTTACCTTGCCTTTTTGTTCCACCATACCACTGTCCCCTATCCCCTGTTCCAACCTATAAAGCTACAGAACTTCCTTTGGTTTAGTGAACACGATAAACTTTTTGTGACTTTCCAATCCTTGAGTTTTGCACATATTCATTCTTCCACGGGCCTGAAAGGCCTTCCCACTGTTTTGCCTGGCTAATTATTATTCAGTCTTCAGGACTCTGCTTAAATTCTATATTCTCTATAAAGCTATAATACATGTATATGCACATATATTTGATAGTCTCATGTGCTCTGATATTCTCACCAGTCAGTATCAAAGAAATATTTAAATAAGAAGATCAGAAATCTAAAATTACATTGCTTAAAATTATTAAACACTTTTCCAAAGCTACTTTTGCCAGAATAAATGAGTCTAGAAGAGTATACTGTGTGCTAAAAGAAGTATCTTAAATTTAGCAAATGATATGGGTTAACAGATATAATATTGGGGAAAACAAATATCTTTGAATATTCTCAAGATGAATTTTAGGGACATCAAAGAATTAAATATGAACATTTAAATTATTCAAAAGCTAGAAGAAAATAGAAACTAATACTTGTCAAACCTATAGATTCATATTATATATTGTATACATGCACAAATATGTAGTAACATATTCCACTATTATGTATAATTATAAGGCACCAATTTTAAAAAGTTTTTTTAAACATTTTTGACATTGTCCCATGGAAATACAATATAAGCCACAAAAAATTAAATTTTTAAATAGCCATCTTAAAAATTAATATAGGCAAAATTGTAATGTTTTATTTAACCCAGTATGTCCAGAATATTATTTCAATACATAATCAATATAAAAATTATTAATTAGCTATTTTACATTATTGGATGTTTTGTACTAAAAGCCTTTGAAATCTGTTGTTTATTTCACACTTAGAGCACATCTCAGTTCATACAAGCCACATTTCAAGTGCTTGATAGCCACTTATGGATAGTGGCTGTAGAAGAAATTAAATATAGAAGAAATAGAATATATCATAAAGAAAAAAATGGTAACATTGACTGTAGGAAAATAAACAATTCTAATGAAATAAAAGGAGAAAATATTTGTAGCATAACACAGTGTAGTATTCTTATTCTTAATATGCAAAAAATTCAGACAAGTGACTGAGAACTCCTAAAGGCCCAGAAAATAAATGATAATAACATAAACAGGCAGTTTACAAAAGAGGATAAAACATAGCAATAATAAAGAAGTACAAATTTGACTGGATACATTGCTCAATCGTAGAATGCTTGCTTAGCATGTGTGAAGCCCTGGGTTCAGTTTCACTGTGGGTCTAGTGGGGGGTGAGGTGAAGCCTAACTAAAACAATAGTAATATTTTATTTTTATTTGTCAAAGCAGGAGAGATTATAGAACTATAATTTTCAGGATTACACAGAAAGCAGTAAAAGGTGAAGCCTAATTAAAACAATAGTAATATTTTATTTTTATTTGTCAAAGCAGGAGAGATTATAGAACTATAATTTTCAGGATTACACAGAAAGCAGTAAAAGGGTGTTCTTATAGTCTATGAGAAGTACTATAAAGTAGTAAAACCCTTTTAAAGGGCAGTTTAGCAGCAGGCACCAGAATTCCTTTTCTGGGAATCATAAGGAAGCAATACTAATCATAGCAGAAAACTGCATAACAAAATGCTCACTTTGGCATTGTTTATAATAATGAAAAAAATAAAAACTACATAAATTCCTTACAATTAAAAAGAGTGGTTAAGGGGCTGGGGTTGTGGCTCAGCGGTAGAGCACCTGCCTAGCATGTGCAAGGCCCTGGGTTCGATCCTCAGCACCACATAAAAATAAATAAATAAAATAAAGATATTGTGTCCAACTACAACTAAAAAATAAATGTAAAAAAAAAATAAAATAAAAGAGTGGTTAAGTAGTTTATGGTTTAGTCATTTAATTATATACGTTGCATAATATAACATGAAAGTCTTTTTAAAAATATTTTTAGTTATACATGGACACAATATCTTTATTTTGTTTATTTTTATGTGGTGCTGAGGATCAAACCCAGTGCCTCACACATGCAAGGCAAGTGTTCTGCCACTGAGCCACAACTCCAGCCCCCATGGAAGTCTTTTTTATAATAACAAACTCAAAAAAGATACAGAATTAAATCTAGAATTTAGTGCTGCACAATTCTGTGCAGCACAAGACTTAAAAAATTTTTTTAGAATATTGTTTGTCTTGGGATAGAAAAACTTTAGACTTCTTTTTTCCCAGTTTTCTGTTTTTCTCAGTTTTTAAATGTCATAAAATTAGACTGTATTTTATCTTCTTGATACGAAAAAAAACTACTTAAAATGGTGGGATTAATTTAACACATTCTCAGCCATACCTTAATATGTACAATTCAAGTGTGCTCAACTCATGTTCTAACAAATCAATTTATACTTCAGAAAAGTACAATACTTAGCTAATGATGAATTCCCATAAATAATCAAATATTTGGGATTTGACTCCATCTTTGTTTCTAAGTAATGTTTCTTGACCTTCTAATAAAAATTTGCCTCTATTTTCTTTTTCTGTTTCCTTTACTTCTGGCCTATGTCTGGCTTCTAGAAAAAGTGAAATTTTTTTTTAACAAACCAGCATTGTAAATGTGTAATTTCCATTTTCCTTCCCAGTGTCCTAAGGTTAAATAGCTTACATCTGCAGCATTTAGTATTTTTATGTACTGCTTTGCTCTTACTATTTTGATTAATACTTTCCCCCCCCCCTCATTTTAAGGTTATTCTGGTACAAGTAAATCCTGGGGAAGCATTTACAATAAGAAGAGAAGATGGACAGTTTCAGTGCATTACAGGTAAGAATGGCAATTTATTACCATTTGTGATTAAAAAAAATGGTGATACAAAATAGTATATATGCTTATGGTTTCTTCCTTTATTTCTCATTACCACCATACGAAAGCACAATACTGTTTTATGTAACTATTGCCATAATATCCTAACTAAACTTTTTACCATGATTTGATTAATCTTTCTGTATTTTATTGTTCATGTTACTTCCCTACTTAGAAATCTTCAGTGACTCTAGTCCAGATTCCTTAGTCTTTCAAAAAGATAACTGCAATTTTCTAGTCTTGTTCCCACTTCAATTCCAACATTGCTTCCCTTTAATCTTTTCTAAGTTATCTTAATTACTGTCTTTCAAACCTGTCTTGTGCTGTCAGTAATAATTTTTTTAATCTAGAATTCATCCTTTATAACCACTATTCCAGCCTGTACAAATCCTACTGCTTTAAGACTGAACTTAGTTCTTACCTTTAAGAAGATTTTTGTAATCTTCCTTTAGTGAGCATCCTCTTAGCATTTTGGGGCTGGGTAATTCTTTGCTGTGGAGGGCTATCCTGTGAATTGTAGAATGTTTAGCAGAATTCCTCACCACTTTTCATGAGCCACTTCTCCTTACCCCCATTTAGACAAACAGAAATGTCTCCAGACATCAACAAATACCCTTGGGTAGCAAAATTGTCCCCAGTTGATGCAAATCACTTTCATATGTAAAGATGAAAGCAATAAAAAATTTAGTGGCTAAGATGGGCCCGCAATCCAAAAGTATCCTTATGAAAAGGGGGACATTAGACATACATGTAGGAACAGTGCCCTGTAAAGATAAAGGCAGAGATCGACAAGCCAAGAAATGGCAAAGATCACCAGAAACCATCATAAGGTAGGAGAGAGGCTTGGAACAGAATCTACCTTATATCCATCAGGAAAAAGCCAACCTTCCCAACACCCTATTATTTCATTTCTAGGCTCCAAATCTGTGAGACAATAAATTTCTGTTGTTCTAAGTGAAAAATAAAATAAAAGTCACTGGCTGTGGAACCTGAATTTAAATCTCAACTCTGCCTCATACTAGCTATATGATCTTGCTCATGTTACTTAACCTCTATAAATATTTTTCTTCTCAATAAAATTGCCATCCCAATCAAGAACAGTATATCTAATAGGATAATTGTGAGGGTTAATTAATACACATACAGTGTACTCAGACATGGCACAAATAAGGCACTCAATAAATGGTGGTGGTGGTGCTAATAGAAAATGACCTCCATCTCCTCTGAAATCCTGTAATACCAATGACTATGCCATTAATTTATCAAATAACTGTGCTATTTTATAGTAGTTATTCTAGTTTTTTTTTCTTTTAACTATTTAAGTTTTGTATTATTTGATATAAAAATTTTATTCAGTTTCTCCAACTATAGTCTAAGCACTGAGCAAATAACATCTCATATTTCTTTTTATTCCTTTGAACCTAATAGTTTATTTAATTTAAAAAGAGTTCATTAGAGGTAGGATGAACATATACTTTACTATCATCCAAACTGGAATGCTTCTGAAAATGAAAGAACTTTTGTAAGTACTTAATGACTAGTATGAACCAAGACTTATGGTATTCCCCTCTCCCCCATTTTACCAAAGCTGTAAATAGCATACACTTCATTACCTAAATGAAAATAAGCCCATCTTTAACTATGTGTTTCATAGAATGTAAGTTTCTAATAGATTTATTTTTATATCTTTTTCAAAATGTTTTCAATAAATATTGTTTATATTAGAAACATTTTAATAAATATAGCATTGATCTTTTCAAGCACATTGGCAAGCTGAGTATGGTGGCACAAACCTAATTTATAATGTGCAGGCAGTACTAATAGTATCCTAATGTTAGGAACTAACCATCACATTAAAACACTTTTATACAGGGACACATTTCTCTGCTTCACTGGAAAATAGAAGTTCCTTACTCTATATGATAGATTTTAAGGATGGAAACTGAAGATTAGTGAATAGAATTTTTTAAAACACAGGAAAGGAAAAAAGGGAACTAGTATAAAGAAGAAAGGCTTTCCCCTCTGGTTATATGTCATTACCTAAATGAAAATAAGCCCATTTTAAAAGTGAGAGTAGGAATAGAAGGGAAGCAACAGGTAACAAGGAGAAAGAGAAAGTCTCAAGGAAGGGAAATCTCATGCCAGTGAAGTGGAGAAGAAAGAGATCCTTAGACCAAGAGAGAAATTACAAGATGGGTTATGGGTGGAAGGAATAGTAGTGAATGAAGGACTGGGGTTGAAGTCCTTGTAAAGACCAGTGTGCTCTCACTCCAAGCAAGGGAAGCATACAGAGAGAAGAGTATTGACTACAAGAATTCATCACCTCCCTTTTGTCATCACTAGTCACTGTCATGTAGCAAGCCCCTTCCTGGCTTAGTTCATCTCATATTTCTTTTTATCCCTTCAAACCTAATAGTTTAGTTAATTTAAAAAGAATTCATTAGAGGTAGGGTGACCATATACTTTACCATCATCCAAACTGGTATACTTTTTAAAAAGGAGAGTAGGAATAGAAGGGAAGGAACAGGTAACAAAGAGAAAGTCTCAAGGAAGGGAAATCTTATGCCAGTGAAGCAGAGAAGAAGAAGAGATCCTTAGACCAATAGAGAAGAGTGAGGGAGGAAGAAAGGAGAGGAGAAGGGGAGGGCAAACTGGGAAATGAAATGTACCAAATTATGCTCTATCCATATATAAATATACCACAATGAGTCCAATGTGTGTATGTATATTTACATGTGCGTGTGTGTGTGTGTAATTACACACACACGCACATGTAATTATAGCACTCTAAAATAATAATAAAAGATCAGTAGTGTAGAGTAAGTGGATCAGGGAAAGGGAAGGTATTGGAAAATGAGATTGATCTAATTATCTTATGTGCATGTATGGATATAGCCCAATGAATCCTATTTATAATTATAATGCACCAATAAAAATATATTAATTAAAGTAAATTAATTTTAAAAAATTTTAAAGAAAAAGAGGTCTAAGACCATCAAGTTAGAAAAGCTGTTCTCTGGTAGCCACTATACTCATTATAGAAAAATCTCTATAGTAAAACCTAAATAATTGAGATAAATCCAGTATAAATTAATAAGCATTTGAATTAAAGCTCATTCTTTTTAAAATAATTTTGTTATCTTTCAAGAATTTATAAAAACAATTGAGGTGGCTGAGTTACTATAGTATGCTGATTTTAAATCCTTTGGGTATAGAACAAGGAGTGGGATAGCTGGGTCAAATGGTAGTTCCATTCCATCCATTCATCAGCAGATTGTAGTAACACAGCCACATCAATGTTTATAGCAGCTCAATTCACAATAGCTAAACTGTGGAAGCAACCTAGATATCCTTCAATAGATGAATGGATAAAGAAACTGTGGTATATATACACAATGGAATATTACTCCACATTAAAAGAGAATAAAATTATGCCATTTGCAGCTAAATGGATGGAGTTGGAGAATAATCATGCTAAGTGAAGTTAGCCAACCCCAAAAAACCAAAGGCTGAATGTTTTCTCTGATAAGTGGGTGCTGATCTATAGTGGGGTAACATGGGAAAAATGGAAGAACTTTGATGGGGCGGAGGGGAGGGGAAAGATGGGGAGAGGGCATGGAGGTAGGAAAGATGGTGGAATGAGAGGGACATTATTACCCTAGGTACATGTACGACTTCACATATGGTGTGATGCTATATCATATACAACTATAGAAATGTAAAGTTGTGCTGCAATTGTATACAATCAATCAAAATGCATTCTGATGTCATATATACCTAATTAAAGTAAATAAATAAAAAATATGGAAAGAAAAAAATGTATAAAAACAAATTTATAAAAAGAGCTTTAGAGATCTACGTAATCGCCTTTCTTTATTATAGGTTCAGAATTTGTGTGTTACAGCTAGTTATGAGTAGTCCTTAATGTAGTCCTACCTTTTCTACTGTAGCATACTTCCTAGAGAGACAAAATTGCTAGTCATTTTTTCTGAGACTTTACTGTCTACTGAGGTGTACTGTGCCAGTTGCCGGTAATTCAGAGAACTAAGACAGTTCCTGCCATTCAAGAACACGGGAAAGGGGGAAATTAGCAATGATATACAGAAAGAGAGAGCTATTAGAGATGTGCCTAGGGTATTATGAGAACACAAAATGAGACTGTAACACAGAGTAGTATGTAATGGGAAAAAAATTTCCTAGAAGAAGTGAAACATAAGCTATTTTTAAGGAAAATAACAGCTAACCAGATGGACAAAGCATATTAAGACATTTTAGATAGAGAGAGGGAAAAGTGTTCAAAAGCAGCCAGAGGGAAAAAATGACTTGAATTATTTGATTAACCACAGAGATTGGAATTGCTAAAAAGTTATGTGAAAAGGGGGTGTGGCTACAAATGAATCTCAAAAATGTAGAAAGAACTTGAAGTGGCTTGAGC
Organism: Spermophilus citellus; assembly: GCF_964194105.1. Taxonomy (NCBI): domain Eukaryota; kingdom Metazoa; phylum Chordata; class Mammalia; order Rodentia; family Sciuridae; genus Spermophilus; species Spermophilus citellus. The sequence continues at coordinate 39,594,894 of NC_138182.1, read as the reverse complement.
AGCATACTAGGAAATTTAACTTCATTGGGAGGATGTGGAAGAGCCAGGAAATATACAGGGAAATAAACATCTAATTAATGATTTGAAAAGATTAGTGATGCCTTTTGTTCTATTAATATGTGATGTCTCTTGGCCCATAAATCTTCCTACTATAAACATCTAGAGATGTTCAATAAAATATAACAAATATTCTTTTAAATGCATGGCTAAGCTTCTTTCTATTCCACACTTCCCAAAAAAGAAACAAAGTGAAAAAAGTAAAAATATATACTTATTTGATTTGATGATTTTTATTGTCTCATACCATTTTTTCTGAGTCTTCAATGATGATTTCTGTAATCCTTTAGCTCTTTACCTCCTTGTTCCACTCTGAGATATGTAAAAGTGCTGTCCCATTGACCACTTTCCAGTTTGTCTTTATGTTCTATGGTTGGGTTTATTTATACTGCCTGATTTGGACCCATACTTTTTTTTTTATTAACCTTTTTTTAAACAGTGCTAAGGGATCGACTGAGGCCTCACAGCCTGGGTTCACACCTAGGCAAGTACTCTGCCACTGTGCTACATCCCCAACCCCAGTATCTCATTTTTACTGTTTTTAGCTGCAACTCATTGGTTTCAGCACAAATACATCATTACTTTTTAAATGAGAATATTACCATGAATCTGTCTCAGGTTTTTTTTTCTATTCTAAAATATTTCTTATATTCTAAAATATTTCTTAGAAACTAGTCTAAAACTTGGTGGGTTTTTTTTTTTCTGTTTTGTAATGAAATGCTTTGATAAGAATGTCAACACATTATCTTGTATGATGATATATGTACTGTGAAAATTAAGTCATTTTTGCTTGGTTACTTGTACATAAGAAAGTAAACATTTATTAAATGACTTAAATTTCTGGTTTAGAATTAACAGATCTTTATAACATATTAAAGACTACCCTTAGGTTTGTTTTTGGCTTTTTGTTGGTTTTTGTTTGTTTTGTTTTGTTTTGTTTTGTTTGAGGGGGTTTGGTGCACAGGTAAGCAGAAGAAGAAATTGACAAAGTTTCTAAATTTGGATTACTAGAAAAGTTATAGAGGTAATAACTTATATTCTCTATATATTGCATAGAGAATATGTCATTCATATTAAGATCTATGTCATACAGCTGGTTCTCCAGGTGATAAACTGGTACCTACATGTAGATATCATCTGTTCTTTGAAGCTCTTGCTTCAGTTTCTCTCCTTTTAGTCTTAGGTATACATATAGAAATAATTGAAATCAGGATTTAAGTTCTACAACTGTTTATGTCTGTCATAAGCCTTTCATAGCACCCAGCATATAGAGAATGCTCAATAAATGTTTAAGTTAAAGAAGAGAAGAAAACAACATTTCTTGAGCATTTCTGTGTCGAGCAAATGGAGTCTATGTAGACAAATTTTAGGTAGTATTCTCCGTAGTTAGAAGCAGATACGGTTTTATTTTCCTCTTTTCCATGACATCTCAAAAATTAATAAATGGGGCTAAGGAATAAGAATGTGTTAACTAAATATTTAGTATTTTTGCATTGTTATAGCATTTCTACTTCTTTGGACATGTTGTTTATGTCTGTGGAACCATACAACCAAAGACTTGTGTTAGATAAATAGCCACTAATTATGTTGGTCATGAATTCACAAAATCTACATTATTTTTTTTTTTACAACATAGGTGCCACATTTGCATTTTAGCAAAATGAGAACCTTATATTCTTTATTTATTCATTCAGTATTCAGTTAAGAGACAAAAATGAATAAGTACTCTTAAACTCCACAAACTTATTTGCCTTACATATCTTTATGTAAAGGCAAAATTAAATTTGTTTACCAGCCCACTGCCAGAAAACAGTTTGTCTCATGTTGTGTTATGCAGGGCTTTGTTTTCTAGGGATTTTCTGCTATTTTTGATCAATTGCTTTGACAAAAATAAAAGACATGTTAATGAAAATTTTAAGTCAGAAGGGTACAAAGGATAACTTAAAACATTGTCAAGCTCAAAAAATAATCAAAACTTCTTGAAATAAGTCAAAATTAACAGGATGAAATTTAATAGGAATAAAGTTCTACATTTTGATTTGAATGATGCTGACTCTTGCCTTTTAACACAAAAGGATTTTATTAAGATTCTCTTTCTTCCCTAACAGTTCAGTCCTGAAGCCATTGGGGTAGAGATAGGGAGTATTCCAGTGGAATGAGGGAGGCAAGATGCAGTTCCTGAGAGTGGGATTCAGTACCCAAATTGGATGAGAAGCACATTACATAGGAGAAGAACCAAGTTTAGGAAGACAGACCCAAGCAGAATAAGGCAGCCTGGTATGGAGTCCAAGGCTGAGGAGGGTATCTTCAAGAGAGTCATAGCATAGTGTGTGGCATAAGAACTTGGAATAGGATGAGAAAGCCATTGACACAATAGGGTGGTCCTGAGCTCAAGCAAGGGTGAAGAGGTCATCAGTGTGGACATGATCATCAGCCTGAGTTGGGTTTGTAGAAGCTCCAGCAAGTTCAGACCACCCCTATGCTGGGGTTGTTGTGGAGTGGATAGTTGGAACCCAAGTGGAGTTTTAAAAAAAGGTAAGAGGAGACATCCACAAAGAAGTGATCAATTTAGAAAGTCACGATTAATACCATGATTATACTCCTGCTACTTCTTCACTAAGAACTCAGTAATACTTGTTTCCAGCACATAGACCACTTCTGTAACAGGAAATGTATAACTTTCCACCATTGCCTACAAGATTATCAGCACCTATAAGAGTGATAGTCTTTATCAAGTTGATTCCTTAAACCCATGAAGGAACTTCAGATCATATGCACTGAAACAAGTGACTGATGTGTCTACTACAGTGTAAGAGAGGAGACTTTGAATTTATAAATAGAGCTTGTTTTAGCAGAACTAGAGTTAAATATGAGCTGTCCTATTGAATCTAACTTGCACAAGAGAAAACAAATTAAATCTTGGATTGTAGAAATAGAAATGTAAGTTCAAAATAGATGGTTGTGTATGTGGGTTAGATGTTTTCAGTTAGCATGTTTAAAAGAAGTATTGGCTAACTTGGGTTGTCCCAGGAAAGGTAACGAGCAGAGAATAAGAGCATGAAATCGTTCTTATAAAAGATTTTAGAAACAAATGAAGGATGTTTAATCTAGAAAATAGAACAGTGACTAGGAAGACATTGTTCCATGTACCTCTGGAGGGCAGAATTTACACCAACAGATTAGAGTTAAAGGAAGCAGATTTTGACTCAGGGAAAAACCGTAACCGATATGACTGTATATAAATGGAGTCATCGTTTGTTATATAATTATATGTATTCATGCACTCATTGGATGGTACAAAGGCAATTTCTACATAGGGAGTTAAGTTTGGTTAGGTGAATTCTAGCCTTCATTTTCAGATTCTTTGATTCTAGAATAATTTAAACTGAGATCTCTTTAGTTAATTATGGGAATGAGTACTTTGAGTGAGAATCTTAAATTTAACAATTACACTTGTGCACAGGCATATTTCATAAAGTAATTGAGCTAGTGAATGGTTATTGCTCATAATAGACCTATAAGCAGAATGCCAACTAGTTAGTTTAATGATACTATTAGTGATGGGCACTTGAGAGAGAAACTTGCACTAAACTTGTGACTCTTTTAGGGGCAGGAGCAATTATGCTACCTTTATCCCATAAAACTTTATTTAACTGAAGTGTTCCAGATATATTATCTCCTGTTTTGTTTCTTTAACAACTGAAATTGTCACCTTTCATCTGATTCTCTTTACTAAAATAATGCCATTTGCTTGCTTAGCAGGTATTCTGTTGATAGGTTATAATGAACTGCTAAAATATTTTAAAGTTGTATTGAGTGCTCATTTGCATTGATAATAACTTCTGTATACCAAAAATAGTCTTTTTATACTTGGGATATTTTAGTACCTCGGAGTCTTCAATATGCACCAATTAAGATTCTCTGGTTATACGGAAATGTTAATTTTAGTATGTGAATAGTGAGCTATCAATAATCACCTGAATGTTGTCTGTTTAACAGAAAATTCTGAACTTCTGCTTATTTTCTATGATTTGACTCTTATGTATAGAAAAAAGTATCAAGGTGAATTCAAATTTGCAGAGCCAGATCGCCTTGGTTTCCTCATACTTACCTTACTTAGGGAACCCAAGAACCTATTTAACAATCCCAGAGTGTGTTAATGATGAGCCTCTTCACCCTCTAGTTTAGAATAACATTCACCCTCACCTTCAAGTCCTGTTACTTTCCCTTTTGGTTCCAAGTAACTCAGACCTGTTTTTAAGCAGTTATTGTTTTTACAATCATTGTTGCTACAGGTGGCTTTCTGCTCTGCCAATGGGGGTCTAATTGGCCTTTCTTTCTACTGCCCCTCATTCAAGAAGTAACCAGCACTGTTGTTAATTGACAGCTCTTTTGTTCTCATTTTTCTTCTCTTCACTGTCATTGCTGTTCATCAGTGTTTTTCTGCTCTCAGATATTATCTTTTCAAGTACTTCATCCTGACTTTCCCTTCATTCCTGCAGTTTTGAAGGGAAGGGAAAGATTGTTTCAAACAATAAGTACCATTTTGCTCACTTTCTATGTGTTCTGGGATCATGGTGAGTATGACCATAGCCATTCTTCCTCCCCACAGTTAGTCAGCGCTTTCATATTTATCATCTCCTTTGCGATAAATAAATTATTTTTTTAAAAAAAAAGGACTGGAGATGTGGCTCAGTGATGAAGCACCCCTGGGTTCAATCCCTGATACCAAAAAAGGAGGAGAGGTTAAAATTTTCTGTTAAGTTGAAGTTTTTATTTAATCAGGACCATTTATTTAATTATATGTTATTAAGGATATCAACAGAATTAACTCATTATGAGAGAAGGAAAACTTACTTTCAATGAATATAGATACATAGAAATCAGTTTGCTACTTGAAGCATGTGGTAGGACTGTAGTTTTTTTAAATTTGTGCTTTCTATATAATCTCATAATTTTGATGAATATGAATTATATAAGCCATATAAATGTCTTACCCCTTTTAAGTTGTTTAATTTGACTTTATTTCATGAAACATTTAGTTGTTTGAACCCAATCAGGAGAATGGTATTTTGAGTACAGATTGAATACAGCATTTTGAGTTTAGATAAGTGGATTTTTAAACTAGTGAAGCCTAGTAAAAGAGACATAGCAAATTTTTAAGTACATAATAATAGTGCAACAATTTTCTGAACATTAAGGGGGTTAAAAAAAAGTAATGTCCAAATTTAATGTTATAATATAGAAGTAGTGCGAAAATTCTGATACCAATGAGAACAGTTAAGAAACCCAAGGCAGAGAATCTGAGGAGACATTGAGAATTTTGTTGACCCAGAAAAGGGTCAGTGTAAGCCAGACTGTATTTATAAAAGATAATTTGTTTGAATTTTTTCTATTTAACCAAGTCATTCTGTGAAGGGATGCTGGGGAAATAAACCAATATTTACTACAAACCTACTTTGTGTTTTAAGTACATTTTCTTAACCCTATGAAAGAATATTCAAAAAGATCACCTTCATTATTAAAAATAAAAATGAACTTTCCAAAGTTAGCTTCAGTAGAAAAATTTCCTGATAAGAGAACTAATGAATCACAAATACAAAGATTTACCTTAGTTTAGCCTTATAGTAAGGAGTACCATATTTTGGGACTCAGTAAATACTAATTAAGCAATCTGTTCCAGACATAACAATTTGTTTATGAAAGCATAGCTGGCATAAGACTAAGATGTTCAGAGAATATTTATATAAAGTCATAAAGAAATTACCATGAAGTTAGCCTTGTACTATCTGCAGGAAATGTACCAGGAAACAAAATATCTTTCCTGGTTCCTTTCTTTGTATAGCAATGTTAGATGTGATTTCTAGTACCTACCTACATACATAGAGATGGAAAAGTCATTTCCCAATTTATCTAGGTTTTATCTTCATGGTTTCCATCTCCTCTTTGCTTATCATAGCAACAGACATTAGGTTTAATTTCATTTCTCAGAAAAACCTTTACTCTTATGTACAGAGGGTGACTTGTACTCCTGACTGTGGTTACAATTGTATATTAATGCCCCCATTAACCATAAGAGTCACAAAAAAAATGTAATAATGGTGGCAGGAGAGGATTTCCTTGCAGGTATGTATTCATTTCTCTATGGCTCTCTCAGAGTCATAATTTTAACACAGAGCCCTCTAATCCTAAAACCAGTGCAATAATATTATTTAAAGATGTTGATTCACTTTTAGAGAGTTAAATTTTAATCAAATACAGCTTTCATTCTTCATGGTTTAATAAAGTTTTCTGTCTTTGAAATTCCCAGAAGTCTCATTATAAAATCCTTAAACATTTGTTTTGGAAAATCCTTTATTATTACAATGAAATGCCATTTTATTTCAATATTTTAACATTTTTAGTCTCAGTGTGTTGGAATTCCTTTTTGTACCCGGGCGCTTGTCACTTGTCAGAACATTTGAAACTGTATTGCTAAATGCATGCACTCTTCCTTGCCCTAAATCTCTTTTCTTACCCTGAAAGTTAACACACCTTTAACAGTAACTTGAAAGACTTAGGCTCTGCCTTACACCCTAATAGGGAAATAGGCAAGTAATCTGAAGTTAAAACAGGGGCATTGACAAAATGCTGTAATGGAATTAGATGTGCCTAGATACACATGGGAGGTCAGAGTAGGAATACCTAAGCCAGCAATGGGAAGTCATTCAGTGCTTCAGGAAAGGATGATATTTAAAGAAGAAGTAGTAAGCTAGGTGGGAAAAATAAAGAACTATCTTTGAAGGAGAAGGAATAATAGCATGTTCAAAGATGGAGCACACAGAGATTAGAAGAGGCTGAAAAGTTATCATTAGAATGGAGAATAGGGTAGCTCGGGGATGACAGAATGTTAGAAAATATAGGCTGTATTACAAATACCATATAGTTTATGCTAAAGATTTTGTGTTTGAGGCTGTAGGTATAGCTCTTCAGCAGAGTGTGAGATCCTGTGTCCATTTCTTTAGTAAGTGTGAGACCCTGTGTCCATTTCCTAGCACCAAAAAAAATTCTTTTAGTTAACTTTTTTAGATTTTTAATTGCCAGTTTGCAATTTTGCCAGACCATGTCTCAAATTTTTAAAAATAAAAATAAAAACACCTAGGAAGGTAGCTCAGTGGTAATGTGCCCTTGAGTCGATCCCCATTTACAAGGGAGGGAGGGTGGAAAGCTTCAGATTTTATCATGAAAGGAACAGGAAATCACAGAAGGATTTTAAGCAGAGAAATAACCACAACAGTAGTAATAAGAATGAGACCTGGGGCTCACTGTGGAAGGTGAGAAGAAGCTAGAGTAATTCCCAAATTCCACAGTTATTTTGGCGAAAAGATAAATGACAGTGACTTTCACTGTGCTAGAGAATACAGGAGTGCTGGGTGTGGTGGTGCACGCCTATAATCCCAGCTACTTAAGAATGAGGCAGGAATTTTGTAAATTTGAGGCCATCTTTGGAAACTCAGTGAGATCCTGACTCAAAAAAAAAAAAAAATCAGGAGAAAAAAAAAGAATCAGCGTTAGATAAAACGGTTAGAGATAATAAATTTCTTTCTAAAAGTATTAGATTTTAAAACCTTTTAATTTATTGGCCTTATTCATTAGAAAGACTTGGAATGAAAATACATAATTTGAAGTCATGAGATATGAATGTGCTTTTGCAAGAAAAAAATGTGAAGTATGAAGATACAAGATTGGAGTCGGGGTCAAGAAAAAATTCTAACATTTAAAGGATAGGAAAAAATGTTACATATATGGATAACGCACAGGACTTATTTATCTAGTCCTGCTATGGGTAGAACAGTACAACAGGTACTATACGAGTTAATAGACATTATAGAAGGGGGAAAGACCCATAAGTTTGGGTGTTAAGGAAAAAACAAAAGATTTATTTGCTATAGTCCTTAGCAATACCTTAAACTCTATCTCAAAATAATAAATTCATTCATCATGAATTTTCAAGAAGTGGTTGTCATTGACAGCATGTTCAGAAGAGTTTGGAACCCTTTTCTACAAGCATATTATAAAAACCTAATTTTTAAAAAATTTTTTTTGCAGTTGTAGATGGACAGAATGCCTTTATTTTATTTGAATATGGTGCTAAGGATCAAATTCAGTGCCTCACACATGCTAGACAAGCGCTCTGCCACTGAACTACAGCCCCAGCCCATTAAAAACTAATTTTTATAGAACATATTTTCAGAAACCATATCATTGAGCAAATTCTCTCAAGTTTCAGCTTCCACTTCTAATGTGTTTTTGTTTTGATGGGGTGTTTTTGTTTTTCACAGTACTAGAGATTGAACTCGGGCGTACTTTACCACTGAGTTACATTCCCAGCCCTTTTTACTTTTTATTTTGAGACAGGGTCTAAGTTACTAAAGCTGGCCTTGAACTTGTGATGTTTCTGCTTCAACTTCCCAAGTTGCTGGGATACAAGTGTACATCACCATGTCTAGCCCAGCTTCTAATGTTTGATCTTCGTAACTAACCTACCTTCTTAGTATCCAAAAATAAACATACAAATATACATCACATCACTTTAGGGAGAGAAGGAAAAGAACAACTTAGGTAAAAAACAAAGAAATAGAAATATTTGTAGCATAACACAGAGAGTTACCTTCTTAAGTGTATTTAAAAAAAAAAAACCTGCAAATCCAATGCAAAAATAGGCAAATGCTTGGAACAGACAAATCAAAAAAAGGAAAAAATAAATGGCTCTTACACATACAGATAGTCAACCTCACTCAAAAGAAAATGCATTGGGAGGCTGAGGCAGTGGGATCACCAGTTCAAGGCTAGCTTCAGCAACTTAGGGAGTTCCTAAGCAATTTATCGAGATTCAGTATCTCAAAATAATAAATCAAAAGGACTGGAGATGTGATTCTGTGGATAAGTGCCCCTGGGTTCAATCCCATGTACCAAAAAGAAAATGCAGGGATTGAGGGTGTAGCTTCATAGTAGACTGCTTGCCTAGCATGCACAAGGCCATGTGTTCAATTCACAGCACCACAGATAAAAGAAGAAGAAAAGAAAATGCAAACTAAACTACAGTGGGATACAGCTTTCACCTTTCAGATTGGCAGTTATCAAAAAGATTGTTAACTATCAGTGAGGGTGTGTAGATGAAAATACATATTAGTACAAACAATATAGAGATTCAGGAATATAAAAACCATAAATCCTCTTTGACTCAACAGTTCCATTTGTAGTAATTTCCCCTACAGATAATGTGATGTGATATTTGTACAATGGTATTCATTGCAGTATTGTTGTAATATCAAAAGGTTGAAAACGTGACTGTTAATAGGGGAATCACTAAATAAATTATGGTATATTAACAGAGGAATACTGTGCAGCTGTTAAGAGACTGAAGCATCTCTGTATGTACCAGTGGAGAAGGATGTTTAAGATATAGTAAGGTACAGAACACTGGTTGTGTTTTTTTAAAAAACATACATAGTTGCTTTAAGATTCATAAAATATCTCTAAAAGATTTGAGACAAAGAACGGTTGCTTTTGAGAGAGATACTATGTAACTAGGGGACCAGGTTGTAAAAGGAAAGTCTCAGACCTCTACTCAAAATATCTTCAAAATATTTCATAGCCCCAAGCTAAAGGCCTGGAAGAAGCTCTGTTCCCTTATCTTTCTGTGTTTAATATAATCATAGATGATCCACTTAAACAAAGTTCTGCTTCCTAGTCTGGTAATGTTTAAACTTGAAAAGAATGAAAAGAAGAGGATCCTCTCTTAGCCTTTGTGGGATTTTGTATTTTGTCCCAACTCTTCTCAGTCTTTTTTGTACACTGGTACATCCCTTTTTTAAATGTTTGTTTGGTTGGTTTGGGTTTGGGTTTGGGTTTGGGGGGGTGTGGGGTTTTTTGTGGTTTTTTTTGAGACAAGGCCTTGATAAGTTGCTGAGGTTGGTCTTGAACTTGCAATCCTCTTGCCATAGCCTCCTTGAGTTGCTAGGTCTACAAGGTGTGTGCATCACCATACCCACTTCTTCTTAGTCTTAAACCATACATTTGACACAATTCTTAATCTACTTTTTCCTGTTTTAAGACCATCTTAGCTGGTAGGGACTTACCCTGAAGAGGTTGGAATAAATAAGCCAAAATATAGGGGCACCAACCTCATCAAAATATATAAATTGTGTTAAGAGAATATTAAGCCCTTATAATCCAGACTTCTGATGAAAGTTGATGTTCAGTGAAAGAGTATAGAAAGTTTTTCAGTGTTTTTGTGAAATAGCATTTGGTTTCTGCTATGGAAAATCTAAATTTAAAACTTATCCCTCAAAACTATGAAGACATCTGTCTCAACAGTTCTTATGTTTTGCAAATATTTTTTTCAGATAATTAGCTGTTCAAAAGAAAAAGAAAAACTTAAGGATAAGGGATAGCCTTTGCTTTTTACTTTTTTTTTTAACAATTTTTGTCATAAGAAACAAAACTGATTAAAAGAAACAACACCAAAGCAAGTGCCTTAAGGTATGGCAAAGGGTTCTTGGCATGTTTTCAAATTAATCTGTCAGGTTAAAGATGGTAGAACAAAAGATTTCTAGACACCTCCAGCCCTTATCTCCCTTTGGCTTTCCAGTTCGCCTAGGAAGTGAGAGTCGAGGAGAACATAAGATACAAGGAAGGAATATAGTTTCTTTTTAGGAGAACCTACATAGGATATGAACAATCTATGGCGACTCTCCAGGATTAGTTTTTCTTCCAGTTACAGAAGATTTCCAATATTCTATTGGTATGTTGAGATATTGTAAAACCTTATATGTGATTACTCATAAACCACCTACTCTAATCTAGCTATAGCTATTTAAAAAGTGAATATTTTGATGTTCAAAAATACTAATAAAACTAAAATCATAAAGGCCCTAATAAGAAGGAAATTGTGAAAAGGAGACCCCTAGATTGCAGTGAATTGTGAGGTCATGGTGTATTGCACCAAATCTAAATCTAAATGTTATTGTGAAATACAATGTGTTATATAAAATGCTTAATAAATGGTGACATATTCTGCACAGGATTGTAAAAAAAAAAAAAAAGTCTAGCTAAAAGACCATTTTCCATATAATTCATTTGTCTGCTCAACCCTTAAGACATATTTTTAAAGGTTCAGACCTTAAACCACAGTAGCTATGAAGAGTCTTAAATACAGAATTTGTTATATGGAAAATCTATAATTAAAATAGCTTAGCTATTATGTTAAAAAAAAAAAAAGAACCTAGACAACCCTTTTCAACTCTAGCCATATTGATTTAATGCAGTCTCCTTTGGTTTAGTGACTGGTTTACCCTGTCACTTGGGCACTTTTTCTTTTTAACCTCTGTGGCCTTAATATTTGATCCTGATAGAATTTGCGTCATTGATCCATATTGCTGCTGTGTGATGTCAACATGTGGGTGTTTAGTTATTGAAACATGGTTAACCTAATGTGCTGCAGTAAATCTCAAGTACTATTTCCTACTAGAACAACAAAGAATGATTCATCTTTGCTCACATTAAACTGGCACTAAAAATAGTAGTATTCACAACTTGTTGTGCATCCATGCACATCAATATCACAGCCTTTGTGGATTTCTAACAAGAACACTAAAAATAACTTCATGTTTATAAAGAGGTACTTGGTAAACAAGACTCCTACTTCAAGTTCTCTATTTATATGCAGTTCAATTTAGTGCTAAAAGTAGACTCTGACCATAATATGATAGACATTCTTCAGATTTATTCTATATAATGTGTTTATCACACATTTAGATATCTGGTACATCTAAATGCATAGACAAATTATGGACATTTTCAGTTACCTGTATATAAGTGAAATTATCTATAATTCTGAATTATACTTTAGCCAGTAATTTTTTAAAGAGTAATTTTTTTCCTAAGGAAACGTCTCTAAACATGTAAGCATAAATAATAACTTTGATCTTTTCTCTCTCTTCTGTAACTTACTGCCTTGTTAATTCTTGGGGAAGAGGCCTGTACTAATGGCCTGTCACATGTAAATAAATATTGCCAAGTGTGTTATATAGTCTTAATAAATAAGCATCCCCTATGAATATTCCAGTTTTTCTAGAACAGTTCTATTTTATACCTTTCATCTTGTTATCTGACTGGTTTATTTAACATTTGTCTCAGATTTGTCATTTTTTTTTTTTTAATGAGAGAAGAGAGAGAGAGAGAGAGGGGGAGAGAGAAGAATTTTTTAATATTTATTTATTTTTTTTTTAGTTCTCGACGGACACAACATCTTTGTTGGTATGTGATGCCGAGGATCGAACCCGGGCCACACGCATGCGAGGCGAGCGCGCTACCGCTTGAGCCACATCCCCAGCCCAGATTTGTCATTTTTTTTAAAGAATGATTTTTTTTTTTAAGTTGTCAATGGACCTTTATTCATTTATACGTGGTGCTGACTCGAACCCAGAGCCTCACACATGCTAGGCAAGTGCTCTACCACTGAGCCGCAACCCCAGCCACAACCTCAGATTTGTCATTTTTAACAGAGAATTATTAGTAGTTCCATTAAGATAAACTGTCATAAATTAGGTCGACCACCATTTTGCAGGTCCCACTTCTGCCTTGTTCTCATCTAGTAAGTAGTTTTTCCATCATTTGAGTGTTCACTTTAACTATGGTAAAATCTTAAACACAACCAGGATAAACTCTCTCTCTTTTCCTGATCCTTGCCAAAAGAGTGTCAAATATGGCAGTTAAAGTACATGGTAGTAAAATGAATACACTTAGTGTCTTATCCCATTTTTTTTTTTTACTCAGTACCTCAGACTTGAGTGATATAAAAATATATACATATTATTTCTTGATTCTGGAGTGTTTAAAGTCCACGATACAGGGTCTGTATCCAGTGAAGATCTCTTCTTACAGCAGATATCATGGTGGATGGCACCACTCAGGGCTCTCTTTCTTTTTAAAACCACTAGTCCTATCATGGGAATCCTACCCTTATGACTTCATCTATTTCTATTTATCTCCCAAAGACCCACCTCTGAGTGCCGTCAACATATGAATTTGAAGATTAGGTTTCAAACACATAAATTTTGAGGGAACAGTTTGAAACCTTAGCACTTTGAGTCTTATGGTAGTTGCAGAAGTATTTGGTGCCGCTGCCCCTGCTGGCCACTTGGTGTCAGTAGACTATCAACTGGAGGAACCAGTAGAAATCATAGGTTACAAGAATGTGAACTAGGGCTGGGGATGTGGCTCAAGCGGTAGCACGCTCGCCTGGCATGCGTGCAGCCCGGGTTCGATCCTCAGCACCACATACCAACAAAGATGTTGTGTCCGCCAAGAACTAAAAAATAAATATTAAAAAAAAAAATTCTCTCTCTCTCTCTCTCTCACTCTCTCTTTAAAAAATAAATAAATAAATAAATAAATAAATAAATAAATAAATAAAAAAAAAGAATGTGAACTACATTAAGAAAATAATTTAAATATTCCTGTCTTAGTTATATAAAAATATTCTGAATATTTTTTCATTTATTGCATAAATTTATGACTATATTACTTTTATTATTTTACAATAAACTCTTTCAGCAATAATGAGCTCCAAAAAACATATCTAAATTTAGTGAAACACTTGAAAGAATTACAACTAAAGTAAGCAATAGGGAATTAAATTGACCAAATTATGTTGTGTGCATGTATGTATATGTAACAACAAATCCCTCTAATATGTATAATAATATAATAATAATGCACCAGTAAAAACTTTTTAAAAAAAGTTCAGTGAGATTTATTTGTAAAAATAATTAAAGGTATTTTATTGTCCATGAAAAAAAATGTTCAGACCTAAATATTTGTGCATTTCATAAGAAAAAATAGTAATGGTAATATCATCCTCCACTTAGCAGAATTTATTCCAGGCTTACCAGACAGCAAGCACCTCAGAAACAAAAATATTTTCATAATATAAACATTATAATCTTAAAATATATAGGTTGGGGTTGGGGCTCAGAGGTAAAGTGCTCATTTAGCACATGTGAGGCCCTGAGTTCGATCCTCAGCACTACCTAAAAATAAATAAATAAATACGTAAATAAATAAAATAAAGGTATTGTGTCCATCTACAACTAAAAAATTTTTTTTTAAATATTATGGAAAGGAGTCAGTTGAAGTATCAGCAGTTCAAATTTATATCAAACATAAGATACAACAGTATAGGCAGTTTGATGAAAAAATATAAATCTTTTTCCAAAATTTGGGGAAATCTCATCAGTCTAAGAAATGGGAAAAATAAGGATAATGTGATTTTTTTTCACGTTATAAAATTTATTCAGTTTAAAGGTCTTTTTTAAATTCTGAAGTTTAAAACTTCCTACTGAAGTTATAATATTTGAAGATGAAATATTCTCTCATTGTGAGGTGATGTGATAAAAACAAGATAGACTCCCTTCTGTTTGTCCTTAATTTCTTTTTTCCTTTAATATCTTTACTTGGCCTAATTTTAAAAAAATGGTTGGTGATTCACTAGACTTCATTTTGAAATTTCACTGGTACACAAAATCAATGCTTAGAACATAGTACGTAAGAAAACAGCCATCTGTATTGACCATTCTGCTAGTCTCCTAGCCTCCCCCATCCCCCAATTCACCTATAATATATCTGGCTTTAGAATGATTCTCACATTAGCTTTCTGTTGGTATGATCATATAAAGTATAATTTTTTTAATTAATACTGTATAATTTAAATAAAGGAGAAAATTATAGGGAAAGAAATTATGAGGCAAGATGACTAAGGCCTCTGAAAGGCAAAAGAAAAAAACATGACAAAAAGAAAAAGGAACAAGATTTGGTTTGTGCTCAAGGACAAAATTACGTGTTCTTATCCTTTGCTCACGTTATCTTCCTGAAGTCATTTGCATTTAGCATTGTCAATCATCTCCCAGCAATAGACATCCTCCTGGAACTCTTGGTTAGTAGCATTCAGTGCCCTCTCCCTGGTACTTTGACTCTGTGAACATGTATCATTAATGGCCTAAGATGCCTGAGCTTACACATGTTATTTAGATACTTATGCAGAACCTATATCTTAATGCTGCCTCAAGAATCAGGGACATGTAATAGAGTCAGTCCTTTGAGGGATCAGATAAAATTTTGTAGAGGAGAAAGAAAGATGCATTTCACATCCCTGCCCTCTTATATTTTAATCATCCAAAATTACTCTTTGCTGAGCTATATGAGTCTGCTGCTTAAATTTTCTGACATGCAGATGACTGAGACTTTGTATTACAATCAAAATGCAGCCATAATAAATAGCTGATCTTGTTTACTTATTGCCAGGGGAAAAAAGTCATTTCAACTTTTTTAATAATTCTATATTTATTCTAGCAAATATTCACTTTTCCATGGTCATCAGATATTATGTCAAGCATGGCCCACTAGTGACATAGCTGTTTTCTATTTATTATCTCAATCCATGCAAGAACTGGGGAAATCATTTCAACTTTTTAAAAGTTGTTTCTGCAAGTTTGACTGCCTTAGATGTTTATTTTGCAATTCTTTTGGAATGTACATTGCTTAAAGTGTTGGACATTAATTGTTGCTTTACTGAATTTTTCCCACTTTAGTTTTTTTTTTTTTTTTTTTTTCAAGCCAAACCATTAGGGTCATGCTGTGTGCAGTATGAGCCATACTTGATCTGCAGAGGACTAGTTTGACAGTGCAATCATAGCATTTAATTTTAATCAGAGCATTTCATCTCACACAAACCAAAGTACATTTATTGACCAACTCTAGTTATAGCATAAGACCAGCCTCACTTCTTATTTTTTATTATTTTTTCTATGTTAAGTTTCCCTTTAATTTGTTATCCATTGTGTTTTGTGTTTTTACTGCTTTTTGGTTTAGGTTGCCTTCAGTATCTTTGAGAACAAGTTTGGCCATTGACTATTTTCCACACAATATCATTTCCATACATGTTTCTTACTAGAAACTTAGACTCTTTCTTCACAACATTTAGTGAGACATATTTGAGTATATTTTACTTTATTATAGTTATATGTAGCTGACATATATTTGAGGTGAATTGTGTTGGATCTTCTAACCAAATGGTAGGACTTTTCAGTGTGTTTCATGTGTTCTAGGAGTTTTTAATGCCTACCTTCTGTACCATTCTAACAAAACTTACCTCTGTACCCTTAATATTGTCAGTTACCAGAGAGCTCTAAAACTCAGTATAACTGAAAGGTCCTTGAAAGTAGGAACCTTGTCAGTAAGACTGAGTATTAGAGCTCTCTGGTATTATACTTGTGGTTCCTACTTTCAAGGACCTTTTAGTAATACTAAGGAAAATGTTACTGTATGTTTGTTTCCTAAAGACCTTCTTATTTAGATAATCTGCATCCAACGATTTTGCTATAGGAAAAAAATCTTAGAGGATGCATTGAGAACCTATGGTTGCATACTTTTCATTTTTCATTCTTGCCTGAATATGACAATTTTAGCAAATTTTAGTAATTCATAAGCAATGAATTACTTAATAGCCAAACTTGTTCTGAAAGATAACTGAAGAGATACATGTAGCACCAAAACCAAAAAAGCAGTAAAAGCACAAAACACAACTGATGACAAATTAAAGAGAAAATAAATATCGAAAATGTACCTGCTTTTTATTATCATAACATTGTCTCAAGTGTTTTGCAGAGACCTTTCTTAATAGCATGATATATCATAGCAGTTGTTTGAAGTTAACCAATTGATTTTCAGGTAGTCTTGTCAAGATGAGCACTAACACTATTCTTGGGTGACATTGCTTATACACTCAGTTGTGTAGTAAGTACTGTAGCACTTCACAAATATGAAGTCATTTAGTCTGCATTATATTCTTATGAATATATATAACTATTATATATAATATGTAATTATATGTGACTTTTTTTTATTCCATTTTATAGGTGAGGAAACTAAATTACAAAAAGATCAAGTAATTTGTAAGGTCTCGTAGCCATAAGCTATTATTAGAGTTAAATGAACTAGCTCAGAAGTTCATGCTTCTCGCCACTTCTTATGCTAGTTCTGTTGTTAAGTCTATAACAAATATTACAAATTATTGTAAAATGAATGGTAAAATAGCACAATAATACCAATTCACTTGAAAATATTTTGTTGCAAGTGAAAAAAAATGTGATTCACTCAGTATTGACAAGTATAGACTGGTATTTTACTAGTTTAAGCTACACCACCTGCTTCATGGCAGGCATAGCAGGCCATAGTCATAGCTTAGACTTGTCTCATAATAGTAAAGAATCAGTTGTGGGTTTTAAGCAAAGGAGAAAACATATTTGTTTTGTAGATCATTTTAGCACTAATGTGAGATGTATTGATTGCTAGGGACTGGGGTTAATGAGTTGCATTAGGAGACTGGTAGAATAGTTCTGGAAAGACATGAGTATCTCTAAGACACTAGCAATAGAATAAGAAAACATGGATTTGAAAAATATTTGGGAGACTATCGGGACTTCCAAACAGCTGGTATGGGGAAATAAAAGTCTAGGAACTCTCAAGTTTCTCTGTTGAGGTAGAAATTTAACCTTATCGTTAAGAAAAAAAAAAATAGTAGTGGAGTGAGTATTGATGGAAGAATAATTTTGAGTTTCATGTGTACTGACTGTTACAGGCCTAGAGCTCATGAGAAAGGTCTGAATGAGATATAGAACTATACATTTTCAGGAGAGTAAAGAAGGTCACCTTAAAGAGATCATGTAGAGTAACAAAAGAAGCAAGCCAAAAGCAAAACTCTCAGGAAAACCAAAACATAGAGGAAGAACAGAAGATAATTCCTTAAGGAATTGAAAAGGATCTGATCAGAAGATAAAAGGGGAACCAGGAAAGACTAGTATTTCAAGTGTTAAGGAGGAATAATTTGAGAGTTGTCAGCAATGACAATTGGATTTGGCAAATAAGAATTTTATCTTAATCACTGTTGCCACTATAATCTAAGAATGTTCTGGGTGTGACTGCAGTGGATTGACGTAATTTTGAAGAACTTCAGTTTCATTTGGTAGACTGGATGCTCTGGGAAAACATCTTCTTATAAAACAAGATCTTCCATAAGATAATTTTAATTGCATTGCTTTGCCCACAAGAAGTAAGAGGCTCATCCCAAGAGTTGGGAATCATGAAATAATTGCTGAGACAATTGGTGATCCATTTCTATTTAAAATGGAATTAGACCCTTTCCTCAGAACTTACCCAAAAGTCAGTTCTCAAAGAATTACATGTGAAAGGATAGAAGTAAAAATAATAATAAAGGACGACTAGCATGGTAACATGCTTATGTAATCCCAGTGATTCAGGAGCCTGAGATAGGAGGATCAAAGGTTCAAGGATGTCTCAACAACTTCGTAAGACCCTGGGGTTGTAGCGTAGTGGTAGAACATGTGAGGCACTGTGTTCAATCCTCATCACCACATAAAAAAATAAATGAACAAAATAAAGGTATTGTGTTCATCTATAACTACAAAAAAAATAGAAAAGACTAGGAATATAGCTTGGTGACAAAGCATTCCTAGATTCAATCCCCAATACCAAATAAATAAGAACAACTTTTTAAAAAGGAGATTATCTTATTATTATGGAATACAGAGAGATTTCTTTAGACACAGACACAATGCTATCAAAATATTAGTATATTTGATTCCATTACAATTAAGAATTTCTGTACATCATAATTAAATAAAAACGAATCATAAACTAGAAGAACATATTTTCAGCCAGTTTAACCCTAAAGAATGAATACCCAGAAAACTCAAAAACTCTTATCAATCTATTTAAAAAGAGTACAAAAATGGATTATATTGGGCTGGGATTGTGGCTCAGCGGTAGAGCGCTCGCTTAGCATGGGTGGGACCCAGGTTTGATCCTCAGTACCACATAAAAATAAAGGCATTTGTGTTGTGTCCATCTACACCTAAAAACTGAATGTTTTTTAAAAATGGATTATATTGGGCTGGGGATGTGGCACAAGCGGTAGCGTGCTCGCCTGGCATGTGCGGGGTGCTGGATTCGATCCTCAGCACCACATAAAAATAAAATGAAGATGTTATGTCTACCGAAAACTAAAAAATAAATGTTAAAAATCTCTCTCTCTCTCTCTCTCTCAAAAAGAAAAAAAGGATTATAGACATGGACTAGGTGATATAAAATAAGATCAAAGTGAAGTTGCAAAAATTTTTTAAATCTGTATACCAAGTAGTATTGAGACTGAATCATTAGAACCTCCTATACATGATTGACTAATGGGAATATAAATTGATATACTCAGTAAAATTATTTGGCACTGCCTTATGAAAATTAATATTCCCATCACCCAGCATTTCTCCTCCTAGGTATACAGAGTACCTTAACTATGTGGGTTGAGACATACAGAAATAGCCTCAATATTCTGTCTAAAGCATTAGATTCTTTTCTCCCTCTCTTTTACTTCTTTAGTGATGTCATTAAGTCTCATGGGTTAAAAGCCTGTCTACCACCAAAGACTGGAATTTATATCTCCATCACCTTGATTAAACCAAGGATTATCTCCATCTCAGACAATTAAGCCAACAGCCTGCTACATGAGATCTTTTTAGGTGCCTGCTAGACATTTGAATATGTATCACATCCAAATCTGAATACCTGATTGTTCCCCAGTCTGTTTCATTCAGTTTGGTGCTATTACAAAAGTACTGCTATGAACATTCTAAATCCTATCCTTTGGTGATATATGTAAGTATTTTCATTGCCCATATACTTAGTGGAAGTATAGGATATGCATTTGTTCAGCTCTGCCAGTTTTCCCAAGTATTGTACTATATTCCCACCACTAATATGTGAGTCAGGTGAATTTTTTTTTAATTTTATAATTCAGATAATATCTTAAAATCCAGCCATGGCTACCCATTTCAAAGTAAAGCCAAAGTTCTCACGATAACCTACAAGGACCTGATGGAATCTCATTCACTTCCATCTTTCCCAGTGTTACCTCACTCCTTTTCTCCTCCTCATATATTCTGCTCTCATGACACTGGTGTCCTTGCTATGTCTTAAACATGCTTTGGAGCCTATGCACTGGTTTTCTCCCACTGTGTAGAATAATCTTCCTTCAGACATTCACATTATTCATTGCCTCCCACCTTTCTTTCTCATCTGCTCAAAAGTCACCTTCTCAGTGAAATCTAAATTGATACCTGTATTTTAAGATGCAATTTTCAGTCTCCCCCATCACCACTAGCTCATCTTGGTACTCAGTCATCTGCACCCTGGTCCTTTTCTCCCCTACTCCATAACATTTATCACCTTCAAACATATTCCCAGCATATATGTTCTTGAATCTATATGGTTTACTTGGATATTATTTTTTATTTATTTCTCATGTTATTAATTATTTTCTTTCCCTCAATATAAACTCTAGAAGGGCAGGGATTTTTGTCCTTTTTCATTTAATAATATAGCCAAAGTATCCAAAACAGTATCTGGCACTTTGTAGACATTCTACATGTGTTTGTTGATGAACAGTAAGTGAATGATAACAAACATCAATAACAAACAAAAAAAAAATTTTAACTGGAAAAAATCCCAAAGTTAGTGATAGAATAAAGAAATTATAGTTATTTATATGAAGTAGTAAATGAAAATGAGGAAACTACAATTACAGGACCCTACATGTTCGATCCTCAGCACCACATAAAAACAAATAAATAAAATAAAGTAATTGTGTCCAACTACAACTGAAAAAAAAAAAAAAAAAAAGCAAGTTACTGCTGGGCACAGTGATGCACACCTGTAATCCCAGCAGCTTGAGAGGCCAAGACAGGAGGATTGCGAGTTCAAAACCAGCCTTAGTAATGGTGAGGTGCAAAGCAACTCAAGTGAGACCTAAATAAAATACAAAATAGGGGATGTGGCTCAGTGGTTGAGTGCCCCTGAATTCAATCCCCGGTACCCAAAAAAGAAAGAAAGAAAAAAAAGTAAGTTACTTAAGATGCTTAATTTTTAAGACTCAAAAGCGAGCAAATTAATGTCATTTAGAGGTATACGTGATTTCTTTTTAGAAAGTTTTTTCCCCTGGGGATTGAACCCAAAGTGTCGTGCATGCTAGGTAAACATTCTACCACTGAACCATACCCTTAGCCTAGAAAACTATTTGTAAAAGAAGGGTAATAATAAAATAAAAAATAAGAATAGTGGAGACTGCACAAAGTGATTGGATGGTAAAGGAGTAAATGGACCCAACACTTGTGGACTGCTTTTTGTCTTGGATAGTAGGTATGAGGTAGTCACTTTAATGTATCTAATGACTTTTACTATTTTCCTTTGTATGTATCAAACTTTTGTTAATAATTTAAAAATGAATATAAGGTCAGAAAATAAAGTCTGTTCATGTTAATTTTTAGAAGATTGATTAAAGCTGGGCGCAGTGGTACACGCACACCTATAATCCCAGCAACTCAAGGGGCTGAGGCAGGAGGATCACGAGTTGAAAGTCAGCCTCAGCAATTTAGTGAGGCCCTAAGTAACTTAGAGCCTGTCTCAAAATAAAATATTAAAAGGACTAGGAATGTGGCTCAGTGGTTAAGCACCCCTGGATTCAGTCCCTGGTAACAAAAAAAAAAAAAAAAAATTGATGAAGAGTGATAGCTGATGGTATCACAGGGGGAAAAAAAAGTGTTATTTCTTGGAGAGGGGTAGTGTATATTTGAAACTTTATCATGTTTGTGGGCACAGAAGAGTTCAGAGAGGTTGAACAGAAGGAGAAAGTGAAAATGCAGAGATGAGTGATGAAGCAAAGGATCAGATAAAAATAGAAGTAGAAAGATACCTTTGACAGTGCTTTTGAAAATAGAGGGAAGAGGTAAGAAAAGTTTGTAAATAACCTTGAACGAATTCAGTTACACGTTGAGAGATGGTTGAGGTCAGGTGGAGAGATCTTCAAGCATAGTGAAGATTTCTAATAATCTCTCTAGAAAACAAGATAGGGACCAGGGATAGATTGCTGAAATGATTCTTGAGCAGTGCTAACAGCTGAATAACATTGGAGATAACCAAATTAACAAATATGCCAATCTGAATACCACTTTATTTCTGTTGTTCAGATTTAAGAAAAGAGAAGGTATTTATATGATTAAGATTAGAAATTTTGTGGGGAGGAGAAGTGAAAAGAAGATATGAATGGAAAAGGAAGCCAGCAGGCTATAAAGAGTTTGTTTTCAGAAGAAAAGAGGAGATCATAATGACAAAGAATAAAAGTTATACAAGAAAGAGAACTGGAGAGGTGAAAGATAAGGTGACCAGAAACTAAAACAAGACAGTTAAAGATTTTAAAGATGAGTTAGTGGAATTCTAAATAAGAAGTTCCAAGATATGTTTTTGAACATAATTTACTGAAAACGGAGTAAAAGAATTGAGTTCAAGAAATTTTAAGCGTAGAGTTTTTTGTTGTTGTTTAGGGTTTTGTTTGTTTATATTGGTTGTTTTGTGGTCCCTGGGAATCAAACCCAGGGCCTCATGCATGCCATTGGAGCAGCACTCTACCACTGAGTCACTTATCCAGTCTCAAGCCTGGCGGGGGGGATGTCCCATTTTTTTAATTGGTGCATTATAGTTGTATAGTGGGGAGATATGTTGCTACGTATTTGTACATGCACACGATATATCATTCCCAATATCATAACTCATTGTCAAAGTTCTTAGTAAACTAGACTGAGTATGGAAAGAAGGTGGTATACACACATTCCATGATCTCAAGGGAAAAGAAACAGGAATAATGGTAATGAGAAGCAGCCTCTACCTAGAAACTTCCAGCATTGCCTCAGGAGAGGATAGGGAGCTGCTGGGGAAAGTGTGCTGGGACGACCAGGTTTCATAAAGGCAGCACAGCAAGTGTTCTTCTGTGTTAGGATTAGGGTTTCAGTGGAATTTATTTGTAGTGGGGAAAAGGGTTCTAGTCAGTACAACAGGAAGAATTGAGAAGGACATCATCAGTTGAAGAGATTCCAAAAATGGAAATGCAACTGTGTGAATGTGAGCCAAAATGAGAAAGTGGGCTACTGGGGCTTGCTTTTTGTTTTAGGGGTGGATGGTCAGAGGCACGGTTAGGTTTACAGAAGCTTGATGTAACTTTAACTATGAAACTACTCCAAAGTCTTCCACTTCAGGGCAGCCCTACATTTTAATGGGAACTTGGAAGTAAACAATTACATTTCCCTGCTTGTAAAAAACAGTCCTTTGTTTTCTTTATCTCCCAGGAGCTATCTACCTATTCCTCCAGGTTACTTCTTGACAGGTTTTTTTCCATCCTTTTAGGAGACACGGGGTATTTGGATATGGCTTACCCTTTTTAAAATATAACATTATCATTAGATAAATCTGCCTTTCCCTTACTGTGTGCCCTTGGGAAGTTACTTATCTGTAGTTTGCTTCTTACCTATTAGCGATCCTACTTCAGTTGTGAAGATTGAGTTCTCAAACACAAAGCAAAGCACTCCAAATGATGCCTGGCACATATTCTGCATTATATGATTATCGGGTTTTTTTTAAACATATGCTGATCATACTTTTACTTATAAAGACTATCCTTTATTGAGTGGCATCATCCAATGTACTTAGTGTTTAAATTTATCCAACTTGATTCTCATAACAATGCTATGAGGTTGTTTATTTTAACTTCTTCACAGAAAGAAACTAAGATCCAAAGAAGAGCAGTAACTTGTCTTGCTAGTAAATATTGAAGCTGTTATTAAAACATTTACTTTAATACCAAAATCCATTTTCTTCCACTGTACAATTTATTGTAAATCACAATCATTATTTGTATATTTGTGTTAACTAATAAATTTCCTCTGAACTTACTAATACCATAAAGTAATGAAAGCCCTCCTTAAAGTTCTTAAGTCTTCTTCTCCTCTTGTAGCTAAATATTAGTATCTTTCCTGGTCTCTACTTATTCTTAGAACATAAACCTGATCCTGTCTTTTCATACTTAATGGATTGGAGTGAGAATGCCATCCACTAATCATCTATTTTAATATCCAGGTTAAATCTTTATAAACAGAAAAAGAAGACAGACATAACAATAAAAGTGCTAGCCTTTAGTAGCTAGAGAAACAAATACCAGCCTGCAGTATAAATCCCACCTTTTAGGAACATGTCAGTCAGGCCTATCTAAATTCTATATACAATTCTTTGTGTACTCTGGACATTCCTTAAGGATTAAAATGTAGAGTGGATTAAGTTACTCAGTGGCATTTCAAACAAATATCTTTTAAATCAATAAATAATTTACATTTATTTCAAACTAGTAAGTGAAAAATGAGCAGCAGGATGGGTGAATAAAGGAGAAAATCTTGCTTTCAGGGGTATTATCAGTAATTAGAGAATTGCTTTACATCAAATATTTATTTCTATAAGGTTATTTTGATGAGCTTTTAAATTGTTTCATAAGAAAGTTTGAAAGATAGTCACTTTCAGTGCAACGGCAGTAAAAATCATTGACTAATTTTCTGTGTCAGAAACGGTGCAAGAAGAATGTTTCCTCCCCCGTTTCCTTTTGCTCTCCCGGTCACAGCAGGTCACCTGACATCTATCACGTGACTCGGTCAAAGGATCTTTTCCTCTTACAGCTTTGCAAAAAAAAAAAAAAAAGGCTAAGCCGTTCTCCAATTAAAGCTGTTAACGTGTACTACGCTGTTTCCTTGTTGGATTTTCTTGTTCTCTGCTGCTACTGTAAAAACAAAATGAGTGGTAAGATTTGCTGGTTTTGAAAATTTGCTTTTATTTTAAAACATAAAAAACATTGTATTAATCTGAAGTCTTGCGGCGTGGTTTTTTGAATAGATGCCAAAATATAATCTCTATAAAATATTTTAAATTGTTGCTATGTAGTTTTAAGAAGATTAGTCTCTATGTTGAGTTAGACTGATTTTATATTCCACAGTATATACCATTTTGGACTCTTTATTTTACTACGTTTTTCTTATTAAAACGAAAATATGAAAATTGGCATCAGATTATTTGGAAGCCATTGTGAAAGCCTGCTTGTAAAGAGAATGTGTAGCACGTCAGCAGTCAGCAGCCCGTTGCATTTTAAGAATTTAAATGCTTTGACAAATTCGGAGTTTGTTTTTTTTTTTTAAATTGCTCTTAAACATGAATATGCATTAACAAAGAAAAATAAAGAAGAACTTCACTTATAGTAGATGAAAATCTTATGTATTAGCACTTTTTAAGAATTGAGGTGGAGAGGTTCCCAAATTTAAGACAGTTGCTGAATAGAATTGTTTTCTCTTCTGCAGGTTTTTAGGATAGGAAATGTACCCCTAAAAAATAATGAATAACTATAATTTGGAGTAGATTTTGCTCAAAATAGGTAGAATATCTGAAGGAGCTGCTTGGTGTATCCATAGTTATTTTGATATAGCTAGCTATTCTTGTGTGAAGTGTGCATTTAATGATACAGTCTATAATAGATTTAGCTTCTTCCGTGGGGCCAAATCTCCCTTGCTGCATACAAATTTATATCAGTCTGTAATTAATCTTTTAAAACTTCTTAAATTAAAAAATATTGTTGGAATAAAGGAAGCAATCAAACATTTGCATTATTAAATATGCCTGGCTTTATTTAGGGTTTTGCTACCATAAACAGCAAGGGCAAGAGAAATAAGGCTATAAAAATTGTTCTGAACATCATACTCATATTACTATATTTATATATTGTGGGTTTACATTTTCATTGTTGAATGTTATTTCATACTAGTGTTTTAAGTACTAAATATGGTACTGATGAAATTGTCTTTTTTTAAAAAAACTTAACCATTTATCATTTCTGCCTCAGAATAAGAAAATTTACTTGCTAGAGTAAAATGATTACATCATAGAGAAGCAAATTAATTGGTATTATTCCTGACTACAACTAGTAAGGATTTCTTATTGGTTTACTTTAAGTTAGGTTTATTTTGTTTTGTTTTCAGTATCACACTTAAACATAACTAAAATTATGAACTATTTTAGCCGCTGTCAAAAAGTAACATTGTAGGCTGGGGATATAACTCAGTTGGTAGAGGGCTTGCCTCCCATGCACAAGGCAGTGGGGTCAATCCTCAGCACCACCAAAAAAAAAGTAACATGGTTTGAATTATAGCTACAAGTATTTATATAGTTTCATCTCTATTAAAGGAGGATAACCCAGTGCAAGTATGTAGTTTTACCATTTTAAATGTTATCAGCAATAACATTACCAGGCACAGTAGCACACACCTGTAATCCCAACATCCTAGGAGGAGTTCAAGGCTAGCCTCAGAGTTTTTTTGTTTGTTTGATTTTGTTTTTTCTCAATTGTTTTGATACTGGGAATTGAACCTTGGGATGCTTTACCCCTGAGCTACATCCCTGCCCTTTTTATTTTGGGACAGAGTCTTGTCAAGTTGCTAAAACTGACCTCAAACTTGGGGTCCTTTTGCCTCAGCCTCCAGATTCACAAGCACCCTGTCTAAAAAGTATTATTTTGAAAGAAGCCTTTCTGCATAGAAGTGTAAAACAGCATACAAGTTTCATGTTGTAAATTAAATTAATAGGTAATATTTGCTTAAACTTAAGAAAATTTTGTTCTCTCGTGGTTTTCAAGGAAATTGAAACAAAGGCAGCCTTAACTCCCCTTTGAGACATTAGAACCTAGCTTAAATTACATCAAATGCCAATATGCATAGTATTTTAATATTTATGTAGTAGAGTTTATATCCTTAGAAATGAAACTGAGCCTGGTATATTGGCATACACCGGTAATCCCAGCTACTAAGGAGAATCCCATGTTCAAGGCTAGCTTGGGCAATGTAGCAGAGACACTTGTCTGTAAATAAATGGGGTTTTTGTTTGTTTCTTTCTTTTCTTTTTTTTAAGGGGACAGGAATGTAGCTTGTGGTAGAATGCTTGCCTAGCACACATGAGGACCTGAATTTGTCCCCAGTACTGCAAAAGAAGGGGGGAAAAGAAAAGAATAGTGCTTCTGTTTCCACATCTAGAAAATGAGGATAGTGGTGAAATTTCTCTGATAAAATCATTATAGGACAGAAAACTGTATAAAAGGCCTGGCATATAGTATGTTAGTATTAGCTGTGTACAATTAAGATATTCTAAACAACTTTAGGAATTTGGTAGGCTTGTTTTGGATCAGAGAAGTATTTTGTTGAGAAGTTATTTTCATAGCCAGATATTATGGAGTATAATTCAGTAGTATACATTCCCTCTCCCTCCTTACTTTATCTTAACCACTTCAGTATTTGCTTTCTCCTATCCCTTCTATTCTTTCACCCTTTTCTTTTTTCTTCCTCTTTTATCCCTTCTGTTTTCCCTCCATCTTCCCTCTTCACTTTCCTCCAGGCTGCTCCCTTATCTCTCCCCCTTCTCTTCTTACCTTTTTCTTCCTTTACCCTTTTTCTTCCTCTTGCCTTTCTCCTCTCCTTCCCTTTCCCTCTATTCTCACCCCAACCCTGCCTTTCCTTGCCTGTTTAGCATTTCTTCTCCTCTTGTACCCTGTTTTCACATTCTCTTTTTCTTTCCTGCCTACCTCTTGCCTCAACCTTCCCCTCCCCCATCACGATTGTATTGTTTTGTCCTCACCCCTCCCCCTTCCCTAGAAAGGCTGGAATCTGGATTTGCTGGAACTTCCATGCTCTTTATTGTTTTCCTAAAGCATGTGTAATATTACCTGTAGTTACATTGACTGGCAGATTTAAATTCTGCATATAAAAAAACGATTCTTTCCCCATTACATTAATTATCAGATTCCTTATTTGCTTAGAAATAAGATATTTCTTTGAAAAGGTTTCATTTCAAGTGATTAAAACTAGTGGGTGAAAGGATACAGTAGTCTCAAGTTACAAGAAGAAAGGATCTGAAAGTGAGATACTTTTCTAAAAAGTTACTTAAAGCAATGAAGATTTTAGAGCTGGGGATGTGGCTGGAGCGGTAGCGTGCTGGCCTGGCATGCGTGCGGCCCGGGTTCGATCCTCAGCACCACATACAAACAAAGATGTTGTGTCCGCCGAAAACTAAAAAATAAATATTAAAATTCTCTCATTCATTCTCTCTCTCTCTCTCTCTCTCTCTCTCTCTCTCTCTCTTTAAAAAAAAAAAAAAAAGCAAGGAAGATTTTAGTTTCTAGAAAGAATAAAACACCTCCAAAATGCTTATATTACTCCCAGAAAAGTGAGAAGAGAAGGTAAACAAGTGATAATATTTGTAAAAATTACTTGGAAAGCATAACACTATAAAAATGAAAGGAAATACAGGATAAAAGAAACATATTTCTGGGGCTTGGGTGTGGCTTAGTGGTGGAATGCTCTCCTACCACGTGGGAGGCACTGGGTTTGGTCCTCAGCACCACATAAAAATAAAGGTATTGTGCCCACCTACAACTCAAAAATATAAAAAAAGAAAAAAGAAACATTTCTTTTTTAGAACTTATCAGTGTAAAAATTATATATATATTGGGGTAAATATACATATATGACAATTCTCTTTGTTCTTAAGCACCCCCAGACATGACTTATATTACATGAGAGTCTTAAACCTAACAAAGCACATGTAAGCATCTTTTAACTATTCTTCTCTTCCCTTTTTTCTTGATTTTTTTCCCATTACTTTTGAGAATTTAGCTTTTCTATCTTATTGATTTTTTTTTTTTTATGCACAGTTCTGTTTGGTTTTCTCCAGGTCACTGTTTCCAAGTTGCAAAATCATGAGAGTCACCTGGAATATTTATAAAATAAATATAATTATTCAAGATTGTAGGCATTTTAATAAGAATCTCTAGAAGAGCATTTAAATCTTATGTTTTAGTAAGTTCCCCAGGTAACTATTATCACTAGACAAGCTTGAGAAACGCAAGTGTAGGTAAAAGGTAATTGGTGCTTTTATAAGGCAAACATTAATAACAAGTAAGTCACCTGAGTTTCTTTTTATAGTGATACAGTTACTGTTGGCTTTAGTGTTTAGATAAAATAGTCAATTGTTTTCAACTTTGGCTTGCTAAGCAGTCATGTATTAATGAATAATTTCTCTGACTCTTCTAGGTCCTGCTCAGGTTCCAATGATGTCCCCAAATGGTTCTGTGCCTCCTATTTATGTGCCTCCTGGATATGCCCCACAGGTATGTTTTTATGTTATTTTTCTTATTGTATGTATATAATAGTGATGAGGTTTCTCTCTCTCTCTCTGGGGAGGGGGGTACATTGCTTGGGATTGAACCTAGGGCCTCTTGCATGAGGCTCTGCCCAATCCCCAATAAAGTTATTCTTTTTAACTGGTTCTCATGGGGAAAATTACAATGTAAATGCTGACCATCTTTGGTGAATCCATTTATTTAAGTACTTCAGTACATTTGTAAAGGAGAAAAAAGTATATTGGCAGTGCTCACCATTTGGCCTTGTCTTTGGGTACAAAAGAAACTTCATTTTGGAGTTTATATCTCCCTGAGTATGTAACTAATGTTAATTATTTGAGCTGTTGGGGCACCTACACTATCATATTTTTTAATTAATCATTTGCTTAGAAGTAAGCCAAAACAATCCTTCCAATCTTATTCATGCAGTGGCTCTCAGATACTGATAGAAATTATATGGCATATTATGATAAATAGAAGAGAATTTAAATCTGCAGTCCTAAGGGCTAAAGGGATCAGTATCACTGCCCAACTATACCTTTTCTGCTCACGTGTTAGCAAGCTCTGTCTTAAAGAAAAGTATGGGACTGGGAATGTATCTCAATGGTCAAGTGCTTGCCTAGGATGCATGAGGCCCTAGGTTTACTCCTCAGCACCACACAAAAAAAATAAAGACAATGGTTAAAAAAAAGAGAATCAAGTATAGTTAAGTTATATATGCAAGCAAACTGAATTAAGCTGTAGATTTGCCAGGTATTCTTTGAGTACTGAGATTCTGTATAGCCTGCATTTATCACCTTGGAAAAATACTCATTTTCTCTACCTAACACTGAATTTACATTTTAGTTTTGTTCAGACTCTCTCTTTTTTTCTTCCCTAATCATGGCAAAATATTGGTAGGATATTATGGTAGATTCTTGGCTTACTTCATGAAGCACACCACTATATGAACAACAGCAAAAATAATAGTACATGCTGGCTGGGAGAATGGAAGTAAATCTGAAATTGAAAGACAGAAAAGCTGGATCTATATCTTCAAATACTTGCTTGTTCCCAGGCCTTGGGCAAATCACCTTCCTTGAATCTCAGTGCCCTTATTGTAAGATAAGATGATAACATGAGATAACATAGTTCAAAGTACAGTGGGCAAAGGAACTGAACAGACCCTTCTCAAAACAAGAAATATGAATGATCAACAATATATGAAAAAGTATTAAACGTCTCTAACAATTAGAGAAATGTAAATTAAAACTACATTAAGATTCCATCTCACTCCAGCAGAATGGAAGTTATTAAAAATACAAGTAACAAATCTTGGCAAGGATATGGGGAAAGGGGTATGCTCATACATTGCTGGTGAGACTGCAAATAGGTGCAACCCCTCCCACTCCTTAGCATGTATCCAGAAGATTTATCAGCATAGGGCAGTGATACCGCCACATCAATGTTTATAGCAGCACAGTTCACAGTAGCTAAGCTATGGAACTAACCTAAGTGCCCATTAACAGATGCATAATTGTGGTGTATATATACACGATGGAATATTACTTAGCCATAAAGAATAATGACATTATTACATTTGCCAGTAAATAGATGGATCTAGAGACTATCATGCTAAGTGAAATAAATCCCAAAAACCAAAGGTCAAATGTTTTCGATGATGTGGAAACTAAACCACCATAAAGTGGGGAGAGGAAGAAAAGAAGTTCAGTCGATTAGACAAAGGGAAATGAAGGGAAGTGCAGTAGGTGTAAGAATAGGAAAGACAAAGAATAAATCTAATGTAATTTTCCTTTGTACATACATGAAATTACCTAAGTGAACCCCACCATCATGCCTCCCCACAAGAATGGAGTCTTAATTAGAATAAGACATATCCTACGCTTGTATAATTTTATCAGAATGGATTCTACTGTCATGTGTAACTAATAAAAACCAATAAAATAATAACTAAAAATAAAGTACATTGTAAGGGCTGGGGTTATGGCTCAGCAGTAGAGCACTCACGCCTCACAATAGAGCACTTGCGCCTCGCACATGTGAGGCATTGGGTTCAATCCTCAGCACCACATAAAAAAAAAGTTTATAATAATAATAATAAAGTACATTGTAATCTTTTAGAATAGTTTCTGCTTGGTATCTCTACTTTTAATACACTGACTCCTTAATTTATTATAGTCTGCATTCTGCCTATATTACCCTTCTCCCTGCTATGTACCCATATCTAAGGGACTTTTTTCCAGCCTGATTCTCTGACCTCTAAAAATCTGACATCATTGTTATGATTTTCTTGCATGTCTTTATTTTTTTCTATTTCTTCTCTGTTTTTCTTTCTTGAATTTTGTTCATTTATACAAAGACTGTTCTCTAGCATAAAGTTCAACATTTATTGAGTGGTATCTTGTCCCAAACTCTGTATTGGGTACTAGTGACACAAATTATTTCCATAGGGCAACTTGATATTTTCATCTTATAATACCTTTTCTTTTTATGTTTGCAACAAACTCTTCCTGTTCTCATTTCATTCATTCATGAACTTCTAAAAGCAGGTTTCCTTAAGCCTTTCCAGGGACCTCTCCTTTTGGAATCTCTTGGCATATAATATTTATGTATATGTGTATGTGTCTTAATGAATTTTTCGCAGTTTGTTAACTAATTCTTTTTCCTAGGAAGATTATGAATTCTTAAACACTGTCTTTATCAGTGTTCCACACAAATATATGTTGAGTGCCCTTGAATGCTTGGGATACATATGCTAAATAAAAGAGACAAAGACTCTTATTCCCTCTAAAGTTTACATTCTTGTAGAGAGAAGCAAACAAAAATTATAATCAATAGATAGATTAATATTAGGTAGGAGTGATGGGGGAAGGGGTTAGAGCTGATTACATTTTAAAATAGGATGTTAGAACAGGCCTCATTGAAAGGGGACATTTGAACCAAGTCTTGAAGGATAAGTGGGAGTTAACCATTCATTTGTCTGAGGAAGAGGGTTTTAAAAACAGACAGTGCAGATGGCCTAAAATGAGAACATGTTTCATACCTGGGAACAACAGTGAGTTGTCAGGACAGAATAATAGTAGGGAGTGAGGTCAGAGAGTTAACTCGACTCAATCACACAGGACTTTTTGTTCTGATTTTATCTTCAGTTCTAGGTACAGTGCCTGTATAATAGGAGCTCAAAACATCAAGGAAATAATCATCTAGATTGAGGTACTATATCTTTAGACAAAGAACCACTAAAATAACTTTCTCGTAGCTTTTTTTTTTTTTTTAATCTTTTTACTTCTTTGGGCATAAACAGCCTTTAGTTGACTTACCCACTCAATAAAGTATAGGTGTCTTAACATTTAAGGCATTACATAGTTTGTCCTAGTTTGCTATTGCAGGTTGTTCTCTTTATACTTTCAATCATGTATCCATTTTTGCATGACTTCCCAAGTGCTCATGTGGTGTTTTTCTTTCTCCATTGTTTTGTTAAAGTTATTATTTAGGGAATAATTCCCCTTTTTGGCCTTTTGGAATGTTATCTGTCCTTGAGGGCCTATATCAAGTTATTTGTACCACTTCTTGATTATATACCACCTAATATGATAATTGTGTGTGCTTTAAACCCCTATAGGATTTAGGTTCCTTGAAGAGTAGCCTTTTAATTATTTTTGCATTCTTGTGGTAACTCAAAATGTAGTAGGTGTCCCATAAATAGTTGTCTAATTAATTAAACAGCAATCTTACTGGAAAGGTTGTGGAAGGCTAGCAGACCTACAGTTATTAACCTTTGGATCAAGATTATCTCATAATTTTTTTATTGATTATTTAAAGCATTACATAGCTCATGATATATCATTTCATACATTTGACTCAAATTGTGTTTTGAACTCCCATTTTCACCCCAAATACAGATTGCAGAATCACATCTGTTACATATTCACATTTTTACATAATGCCATTTTAGTGACTGTTGTATTCTGCTACCTTTCCTATCCCCTACTATCCCCCCTCCCCTCCCCTCCCATCTTCCCTCTCTACCTCCCCTGCTATTGTTCAATTCTCTCCCTTTTTTTTCCCCTCCCCCTTGCCCCTCATAACCTCTTATAATTTTATGTGTCATTGAAGGTCTCCTACCATTTCCATATGCTTTCCCTTCTCTCTCCGTTTCTCTCCCCCCATTCGTCTTTGTTTACTGTAGTCTTTTCCTCATGCTCTTCCTTCCTGTTCTGTTCTTAGTTGTTCTCTTTATATCAAAGCAGACATTTGGCATTTGTTTTTTAGGGCTTGGCTAGCTTCGCTTAGCATAATCTGCTCTAATGCCATCCATTTCCCTGCAAATTCTATGATTTTGTCATTTCTTAGTGCTGCATAATACTCCATTGTGTATAGATGCCACTTTTTTTATCCATTCATCTATTGAGGGGCATCTAGATTGGTTCCACAGTCTAGCTATTGTGAATTGTGCCGCTATAATCATTGATGCAGCCGTATCCCTATAGAGCGCTCTTTTAAGGTCCTCAGGGAATAGTCCGAGAAGTGCCATAGCTGGGTCAAATGGTGGATCCATTCCCAGCTTTTCCAGGAATCTCCATACTGCTTTCCAAATTGGTCGCACCATTTTGCAGCCCCACCAGCAGTGTACAAGTGTACCCTTTTCCCCACATCCCCGCCAACACTTATTGTTGTTTGACTTCCTAATGGCTGCCAATCTTACTGGAGTGAGATGGTATCTTAGGGTGGTTTTGATTTGCATTTCTCTGATTGCTAGAGATGGTGAGCATTTTTTCATGTACTTGTTGATTGATTGTATGTCCTCCTCTGAGAAGTGTCTGTTCAGGTCCTTGGCCCATTTGTTGATTGGGTTATTTGTTATCTTATTGTCTAATTTTTTGAGTTCTTTGTACATTCTGGATATTAGGGCTCTATCGGAGGTGTGGGGGGTAAAAATTTGTTCCCAGGATGTAGGCTCTCTATTTACCTCTTTTATTGTTTCTCTTGCTGAGAAAAAAAACTTTTTAGTTTAAGTAAGTCCCATTTGTTTATTCTTGTTGTTAATTCTTGGGCTATGGGTGTCCTATTAAGGAATTTGGAGCCCCACCCCACAATATGTAGATCGTAGCCAACTTTTTCTTCTATCAGACGCAGTGTCTCTGATTTGATATCTAGCTCCCTGATCCATTTTGAGTTAATTTTTGTGGATGGTGAGAGAAAGGGATTCAATTTCATTTTGTTGCATATGGATTTCCAATTTTCCCAGCACCATTTGTTGAAGATGCTATCCTTCCTCCATTGCATGCTTTTAGCCCCTTTATCAAATATAAGATAGTTGTAACTTTGTGGATTAGTCTCTGTGTCTTCTATTCTGTACCATTGGTCCACCTGCCTGTTTTGGTACCAGTACCATGCTGTTTTTGTTACTATTGCTTTGTAGTACAGTTTGACCTCTGGTATCGCTATACCTCCAGATTCACACTTCCTGCTTAGAATTGCTTTTGCTATTCTGGGTCTTTTGTTTTTCCATATGAATTTCATGATTGCTTTGTCTATTTCTACAAGAAATGCCGTTGGGATTTTGATTGGCATCGCATTAAACCTGTAGAGAACTTTGGGTAATATCACCTCGAAGTTCTGAATACATAATACCATCCTTTCAAGTAAAGTTCATATCAGTTTTGGATTCCCACAAAATATGTATAATACAACCTCCCCACATGAATTATTAGTGTATATGGATTACTATTACTTTCATATATATGTGTGTGTGTGTGTGTGTGTTTATAAAATTTCTTCTTCATGATGGACATTTTCAAAGTTATACAGAAGTAGAATGAATGAGTAGTAATTATTACCTGTCTTGTACCCATGATCCAACTTAACAATTATAAACAAATTGCTAATGTTGTTTTATCACACATATCCCCTTTTTTAAATTACTGGAATATTTTTAAACAATTTTAAATAACATTATCATTTTACCTATCATTAGTCCTTTTTTCCTACTTATACTTAATCAGCAACCTTGTTGTTACATTCCAGGTATGTTTGGTTTTTTTACAAATTGGGGGGAAGCTCTCAGAGAACAAAAAGATTAGAAAAGATTGTATATATATATAGCCTGTAAACCAGGATTATGTACTTTACTCATAGATAAGTTCCATAGCCATTTCTGGGGCCTGGCCCTTTTTACTTTAGGCATAATGTTAATAACCTTTAATATTGCCATTTAACAAATAAGAAAGGGTAGGTTGTGAAAGATTGACATACTACATCCAGGCAGAAATATATGCCATCTGAGCTGTCAAATGGAGAAATGAAAGAGTAAACTATAAAATGTAAACACAAAGCAAATGATGACATAGAAAGCAAATGGTGACAAGAGTGGAAGGAATTTTAATTTACTGCCAAAGTAATGATAGTCCCTAAGAACATTGCATTGCAAGGCAGAATTAACATTTGATATTTTAGTGATGACATTAATGGCTTATCAAAGTTTTATAAACTACCTGAATGGGACTCCTGAAAGGCAACATCAGAAGTCCTGCTGTCTTTCTTAATGGCTTTATTAGCTACTTTTTTATGGAATGTGGGTTGTTATGGAGATGAGAGAGTACCTAACAGGAAGGGGATTGTAGATCTCATAATGCAGGGGAAAGACTTGTATCGATTTAAGGAAAGCGTTCATATTATGCCTTTGAACTTTATTTCCTATTTTACTTTGTTAGCACCCAGTGGTAAGGTCAGTGTATTTTTTTTTCCCAAAGATTTTATAAACCAACCTGATCTAAATCTATTCTCTGTCTTTCCTGGAAAAACAGTCAAAAGGAAAAGGCAAGGGGTATAGGAAACTGGAAGGTAGGGGACTAAGGTTCAGATGAACATGAAGTATAGAAGAGTTAGAGAAAAAAGAGGTTGTGCTTACTGACATAATGTATATGTGGTTGAATATCTAAAATTATTCTTTGAGTGAATAGTTAGAAATAGCTGTATTAAAAGCTTAAAGTTGAAGTAGTTCAGGATTCAGGGTGAGGTAATAAAAGTAGTTGTGGGAATTGAGGCAAGTCACAGAATCTAATAGCTTTGTGATGCTAAGAGGTAAGAAGACTATAATATACTATTGGAACTAAGCAAATACATATATATTTTTTTAAAAGAGAAAGAGAAATTTTTTTAATATTTATTTTTTAGTTTTTGGCGGAAAACTTTGTATGTGGTGCTGAGGATCGAACCCGGGCCGCACGCATGCCAGGCAAGCGCGCTACCGCTTGAGCCACATCCCCAGCCCAAATACATATATTTTTGATTCAACAAATACTTTTGGAGCATCTGCCATGAGTTAGGAATTGTTTCAGATACTGAAAAGAAAACAGTAAGCAAAACAGATTTATCATGGGCCTTACATTCTGGTGGGGAAGACACACAAACAATATAAAATGTCAGGTAGTAAACACAAACTCCTCTCTCTTCAGTTCTCAGTTATTTCTGCATTCAATAAAGGAAAGAAAATAGAACTTTGCCTAGTTAGAATTAGGTGGCATCTGTGATTAAGGAATCAGACCATGATATATTTTTCATTGTTTTGTTTTATTTTTTATTAACAGACTAAATTGAATTGTATTTTATCCTTTTTTTTTCCTTTTTACAACTCATTGATTTTATTTTAATCATCATCATTAGAGTACCCTGTTGGTATGAAATTCAATGTCTACATGTTTGGCTACTTCTCAGCAGCTAAGCCTCTGAAGACTTAGCAGATATTTCTATTTAAAACTGCAGTGTTTGTTAATTTTTCATATGCATATGTTTTACTCTACAACTTAAATATCTCTCAAGGAACCAATATTAACTCTTGACTCCTCATAATAATGCAAGTAGGTATTATTACTATCTCCATTTTAGATGGGGAATCTGAGGCAAAGACATTTTGAATAACTTGCCCAGGGGTCACAAAGGTAGTAAATAGAGGAGCTAGTTTTAGCTGAGACTTAAGGTCTCTGGCCGAAGTTACTGGCTGCTTAGACCATTACTTGAAATGGTGAAGTCTGGCTCTTTGTGTTTGTTTTTCTCCCTCTCCTGTACATCTTAGTTTTTGTGTTTTTTGGTCGGGGGGGGGGGGAGGCTAAAAATGTAACATACACATAGCATAAAATTTACCCTCTTACCCATGTATAAGTCAACAATTAAGTAGTGAATGAATATGTTGACATTGTTCTAATACTGTCACCACCATCTATCCAAAGAACCCTTCATCTTGCTGAAAAATGAAGTTGTGAACCTACCTATTAAACAATAACTCCCTATTCTCCTCTCCTTTTTACTTTTTTTTTTTTTTTGGTACCATATAAAAAATGGCCATCCCATTCCCCTTTCTCTCTGTGACCTGTCTGCTTCTGCCCTTTCACCTCCATAAGTGCTCATCTGGTCATACTGGCTTCCTTCTATTACTTGGGTATAGTCAGCCCCACTTCTGCATTAGGGACTCAGTAGTAACTGTCCCCTCTGCCCCAGCACTCTATATTCTATATGGTTAATTCATTTACTTCCTTCAAGTCTCTGCTCAAATTTCACTTTGCCAATAAGGCTTACTCTGATCACTCTATTTTACTCTGCAAACTGTACCTCTCTCACAATATTTTTGTAAAAGTACCCTTACCTGCAGTACTTTTATTCAGAAAATTTGTCACCTTATAACATGCTAAATAATTCATTTTTTAATCAATGGAGGAGGATAAGTTAGAGCTAGATTTGCAAGGATAGATAGGGTTTACATGTTTATAGATTAATGGGAAGTAAAATGAAGAGAAAAAATGCTGTAAACAAAAGTACAAGATACGGAAAGGTACAGGTCAGCTCAACACAGGTTTTTTTAGTATGCCAGCCTGACTGCAGTTACGGGTTTAGGATTTGGTACAGAAGAAAGATATGACTAAAAAGGTAAGTTGGAACCAAGCTGAATGATTATGAACTGTAATCCTATCAGAAATGTGAAGTCTTTGAAGATTTGGGAATCACTGATAAAGGAGAAAGTGGTATTGTGACAGATACTGGGGTTTAGCTCATTCCAAATCCATTCCAAACTTCTAATGTCCTTTCCTATAGTTTCGAGACTAAAAACCTGTGAACACTTCATAGATTTCTTTCAGTAGATTTCCAGATGTGATTCAGTTTTCACGACTATATGCACTTGCTTAAGACTTAAATTCAGAAGCAAGTTGAATAGGGAAAAAAGGCCAGGAAATGAGACATCCATTTTACTGAAAATAAGGCATTGTGACATATATAAACAGGAATTTATTTGGTTTTCCAATCCCATGTTACAGACCAGTCATATCCCACTCCAGTAGATAAGAAAAGTTTAATATAATCTGATTAATATTAAGGTGTTTGTTATGGCACTGGGGATTCAACCCAGGGATGGTGCTTAACCACTGAACCACATCCCTAGCCCTTTTATTTTTAATTTTGAGTCAGGATCTTGCTAAGTTGCTAGGGCCTGGCTAAATAGCTGAGGCTAGCTTTGAACTTGCAATTCTCCTGCCTCAGCTCCCCAAGCCACTGGGACAACAGGCATGTGCCACCACACCTGGCCCTGTAATTTAAGTTCATCTATACCCAAATAAGTTTTATTTTAATATACTTACACCTACCAAATACTTATATATGTGTGTGTGTGTATTAGCATATAAAATTTGCCATCCTTATGAGTAAGGGCCTTATTGTAGTGGAGAGGTTCATAATTTTGAGATCAAATCTTATAGCATTTGAGGCTTTCCTGTGTGTCCTTATAGCACCAGTGAGGTTCAGTGGGTAATCTGTCATTTCAAGAAAAAAATCTATTCAGTTTTATTCCTATTTAAAGGAGGGAAAAAGCATAATTTCTAAGCCTCATAACCACAGATATTTTTCTTAAAAAAAATTGGGGTTAATATTGGTATTTGCCTCACATGAAATGATAAACTGTTTAAATTGTCCTTGTTGCAGTCATAAGAGTTTTGTACCTAAACTCTGATACACAGTTTTTCTTTAAAAATCCAGATCCAGGGTTTTTGTTGTTGTTGTTGTTGTTTTCTTCTTCTTTTTCATCTTTTCACAACTTGTTTTCCTTTGACTTTTCACAATTTGTTTTCCCTCCACTCTAGGCCATAATGTGAAAAAGGAAATATATTCCTGTTAAACCACAATTATTGCATAACTAAATGCATGTAATACATGTACCTGATATTAGTGCTCATTGTTTATAATATTTGACTGTTCTCATCAGTATTTTAAGATTTATATTGAATTATATAACAAAAATTGTTTCATGTTATTCAGTGTTAATTCATGTGTACCTAATGTATTTAATAAATTTTTTCATATTGACTCTCTAAAATTTATATTTTCTTACTCTAACATATTTGAAAAGAATTACTTATATTCTGCTTTTAATCTAATAATTCATTTTGTAGGTTATTGAAGACAATGGTGTTCGAAGAGTTGTTGTGGTTCCTCAGGCACCAGAGTTTCACCCTGGTGGTCACACAGTCATCCACCGTTCTCCACATCCTCCTCTACCTGGTTTCATTCCTGTCCCAACCATGATGCCCCCTCCACCACGCCATATGTACTCTCCAGTGACTGGTGCTGGAGACATGGCAACACAGTATATGCCACAGTATCAGTCTTCACAAGTATATGGAGATGTAGGTAAGACATCTGAAAAATCCTTTATTGAGTTGGATATTCTTTGCACAGATATAAGAGATGGTGATCACCATATTCATCATATTGTATAAAAGAAACAACATATAGTAAAGATAACACAATTCTGTTGCCCAAGCACTATATTAAGTGCATCATCCTCATGATCATTACCCTTTAAGGGAGATTAGTAAACAGAAAATCAAGATGGGAAGTAACTTACATCATGCAACAGTATTTAGTGGATCACATCAAACAAGAGGTCTTTTCTGCTGTCCTACAGTACAGCCTCTGAGGAAATTTTCAGCCAGGCATGACGATGTCATTGGTAAATCCTGAAGACTATGATGCTATTACACAAAGTGATTGGGGAGGAAAACAGAATGATCCAGAATGATCCATAACTTCTTCCTTCAGGGTGTTAATAAATTATTGGGAACAATAGATTACCACACACATGAGAAATAATAATTTTATTCTTTCCTGTGGCTTTAAATACCACCTGTGTATACTGATGGCTCTCAAATGTATATTTTCAGCCAAAATTTCTCTAAGCCCCAGACATCCATTTCTTGCTGCCATCTTTTTTCTTTTTTAATGTTTAAATTTTGTTGTTGTTGTAGATGGACAAATACCTTTATCTTATTTATCTATCTTTATGTGGTGCTGAGGATTGAACCCAGTGCCTCACATGCGCCAGGCAAGCTTTCTACCGCTGAGCCACAACCCAGCCCCAATCTTGCTGCCGTCTTGATAATCCCCATTTAAATGTCTCCTATAGGACAACTGAAATGTATATGATATCATTCTCAGTTTTAGACCCCAGAACCTGCTTTCTCTCTGTGTCTTATTCATCTCAGTAGGTGGTATCACTAATAACTCAGTTTGCTAAAGTTGAAGGCTGATGGTCATCTAAATTAATATCTTTTATTTTTGGAAGATTGCCAAATTATCTACTTTTTCTCTACTGTTACTCAAATCCAGTCCACCCTTAGTTCTTTCCAGGACAACTGAAACAGCAGCCTTCCACTTTGTTTTGTTTGTTTGTTCTAATGTTTCAGAACTTTTATTTGTTTATTTTTATGTGGTGTTAAGGATTGAACCCAGAGCTTCACATGTGCAAGCACTCTGCCACTGAGTTATGCCCCAGCCTTTTCCATTTAGATTTTTTGTTTTTTGTTTTTATCCCCTAATAATTCATTATGGCAATTGTAACCCATTTTTAAGTATCATATCCTGTTTAAAACATTTCAACGACTTCCCATTACATTTGGAATAAAATCCTAAACCCTTCCCCTAGACCAGGGTTTCTCAAGTGTGCTACCATTGATGTTTTAGAACAGATAAGTCTTTGTTATGGGGAACAAAACTGCACACATTTGAATGTTTAGCAGGATCCTTGAGCTCTACCCACCAGATGCCAATAGTACACAGCTTCAACATATTCTCGACATACCTTTTTAACATCTAAAATTATCACCAGATCTTGCCGTTTATCCCCTGTCCTGTTTGTGAACCCCATTGTCCTATGGCCCCTGACTGACTTATTCTACTTTTGCCCCCCATTTTTTAAGTTTTTCAAAACCTTCAAGCCTTTCTTGCTTCAGGCTCTCTTCACATAGTGTCCTCTCTGCCAAGAATATTCTTCCCCATTTTCTTTAGGTTTTCCTTTTCTTTTAAACTTCAGCTTTCAGAGGAATCTTCCCCAACCTTACCTTATCAGTCTTTAGCACTGAAATCTTGTTTGTTTGTTTGTTTGTTTGTTTCCCACAGAATTCACGAAACTTAATTTCTATTTCTTTTCTTTCTTTTTTGTTTTTTTTTTGGTTTGTTTTTTGTTTGTTTGTTTGTTTGTTGTTTTGTTTTGGTCAATTTGTACGCCTTGTCTCCCTTATTTGACTATAATCTCTGTAAGACTTGAACTGGTTAATTCGTCACTGATGTTCTTGGGACTTAACAGTGCCTGCCCCTTATGCTCAGTAAATTTGTAGGAAAAGTAACCCTAAATAAAAATTCAAGTTATTCAGCATAGCCTTTAAATAGTGGATACATTGTATGTATTTTTTTTTTCAAACCTATTCATTGCCAAAGTAATGCTGATTGACCCAGTAAGTCTAGATGGGGCATGAGATTCTATATTCTAACAATCTCCCAAGTTGTGCTCATGTGGTGGTCCAACAAACATACTTTTGACACCTTCCCCCCAACTCCTTAATGCTGAGGATAGAACCCAGGGCCTCATGAATGCTAAGTAATGCCGCTGAATTATATCCCCAGCCTAGACGTACTTTAAAATAGCAAGAGTTTATGCTACAAGTAAGTCCCATCCTTCTGTCTGTATTGTTAATTTTGGCAGTTTGTAAATGTTTGAGAAAAATATAACTGGGTTTCATAATTATTAATATTTTGCATCCTTAAAACCCCTAACGAAACCACCCAATAGTGGAAGGCAAGATTCATATTGTGTTTTAAGTTTATAGGCCGGGAAATCTAACACAGGATCCTAATAACTTATGGCACTGGTTTCCTAGCTAGTAGCTGCTTCCATAATCCCTTTTCCATGCACATTTTGTGTGGATTCCCAAAGTGAGACCTGATGGAACATTCTTTGTAAGCCATAGGCACTGTGCTCATAAATTTATTATCTCACTTAATCCTCAATATTCTGCAAAAAACAGAAGAGAAAACTGAGGCTCAGAAATGCTAAATAATTTTTTACAAGGTTACACTAGTTTCTTGAGGATTTTAACCATCTTATGTCTGTCTGATAATAAAGTTCCTGCTCTTTCTACTGCTGTAACATATTTTTTGTTTCTTGAGAAATAGATAAAATATAAAGCATTTGAATAACCACAATTTAAATGTATATACTAATTGATTATATTTTTATGTTTTATTAGTTTTGTTAAGTTATAATTCACATAATAGTTATTGTACATTTCAGTGGTTTTTAGCATATTCTCTGCAGGTTGAGTATCCCATATTCAAAATGTTTGGGACCAGAAATATTTCAGATTCTGGAGTATTTTCATATATAAAATGAGATATTTTGGGAATGGGACCCAACTCTAAACACAAAATTCATTTACGTTTCATACATACCTTTCATACATAATCCAAAGGTAATTTTTATGCAATACTTTAATAACTTTGTACAACCCATTCCATAAAGTCAGGTGTGGAATTTTCCATTTGTGATGTCATGGTCAGCACTCAAAGAGTTCCAGATTTTGGAGCACTTCAGATTTCAGATTTTTTAATTAGGGATGTTCAACCTGTATATACTACCCTTACTACCACTATCTCATTATAGAACATTTCTTTCATCCCAAAAAAGAAACCTTATACCTATTAATAGTCCCAATTTCCTCTTTTCCTCCCAAACTGTGTCTTTGTGAATTTGCCTCTTTTGCAACAAGTCACTTAAATATATGTGCAATATATGTATTGCATATAAAATTTTCATTAAAATGTTCACACAGCCAGTCAGGCATGGTGGTGCATACCTGGGTATAATCCAGTGACTGGGTATAATCTAGAGATTTAGGCAGGAAGATCTCAATTTCATAGCTAGCCTCAGTAACTTAGGGAGACCCTCAGCAACTTAACAAGATCCTGTCTGAAAATAAAAAGAGCTGGGATTGTAGCTCAGTGGTAGAGCACCCTGGGTTTAATTCCCAGTACCAAAAAAAAAAAAAATTGTCTAGGCTTTTTCACAGTTTTGATGTTCCTCTGTATTATCACATATGGTAGTTATTTCACCCCTTCTTACAGTTCAGTAATACTACATTAAGGATATAGAACATTTTGTTTGTTTATTCATTAGTTGATGGACATTTGGATTATTTTCAGTTTTTGTCTATGAACAAGATTTTATATTGACTTGTTTTCACTTCTAGGTATATACCTTAGAATGGAATTTCTCTTCTCATGTGTTAATTCTTTTTAGTTTATTGGGGAACAGCACACTCAGTAATTACACCATTAGATATCCCCACTAGCAATATGTGAGGGTTCCAATTCTTCCACATCCTTGACAAAACTTTTATCGTCTCAAATTTTGATAGCCAACCTGTTACATGTAAAGTTTTATCTCATCGT
Organism: Spermophilus citellus; assembly: GCF_964194105.1. NCBI lineage: Eukaryota > Metazoa > Chordata > Mammalia > Rodentia > Sciuridae > Spermophilus > Spermophilus citellus. The sequence continues at coordinate 39,550,871 of NC_138182.1, read as the reverse complement.
AGTTGGGTTTTCTTTTGTTTTTGTTTTTGTTTTTGTTTTTAATTTTTTTTAGTCATAGTAGATAAACATGGTACCATTATTATTATTATTATTATTTAATGTAGTGCTGAGCATTGAATCCAGTGCCTCACACATGCCAGGTGAGCACTCTACCACTGAGCTGTAACCTCAGCCCTCATCATAGTTTTGGTTTGCTTTTCTCTAATGACTGCTGATGTTGAGCATCTTTTTTGTGCTCATTGGCCATTTGTGTCTTCTGTGGAGAAAGTTTATTCATATTCTTTACCCACCCACCCCCATCTTTTTCTTTTTTTGGCACTGGGAGTTGAACTCAGGGTGCTTTACCACTGAGCTTTTTTTTTTTTTTTTTTAATTTTGAGACAAGGTCTCGCTAAGTTAGTTGCCCATGCTATTCTCAAATGTGAACTCCTGCCTCAGCCTCCCAAATAATTGAGATTACAGGCATGTGCCACGACACCTGGCTCTTTACCAATTTTATTGAATTTTGCTTTACATATTCTGGTTACAAGTCATATTCTGGTTACAAGTGTCTTTATCAGATACATGATTTGTAGATATTTTCTCTCATTTTATCTCTTCATTTCCCTCATGGCAGCCTTTGATACAGAAATGTTTTTAATTTTGATAAAGTCCAATTTATTTTTTCTTGGTTTGCTTTGTGCTTTGGATTCTTATCTAAGAAACTATTGCCTATTCCAAGGTAAATCAAATGTATACCTTTGTTTCCTTCTAAGGGTTTTTTGTTGTTGTTTAATATTTATTTTTTAGTTGTAGTGGGCACAATACCTTTATTTATTTTTATGTGGGGCTGAGGATTGAACTCAGGGCCTTGCAAGAGCTAGGCAAGTGCTCTACCACTGAGCCACAACTGCATCCCCTCAAGTCCAGCTTGTTTCTTTTTGCTAACTCTAAATCTTTTCCAGTGATGATTTCCTTTAAGTCATAAAGGAATTTAGTCAGGCAGTGTTTTATTTTTACTTATGTTTGATTTTTTTTTAAGAGACGTGAAAATCAATAGCTTACAGTAGAGTAAATGTCAAACAACTGTGGACATGTAAGTCTCATTTTTCACTTGTGATAATCATAGCATACCATCAAGCTATTTCTATGGAGATCAGTAGTTGGGAACAATGAAAAAAAGAAATGTTAGACTTACTTCCTAATCTGTTCTCATGTCATGAACTTATTTAGGGAAAGTGATCTTAACATTTGCTTTTTATTTCTTCCTAGATGCTCACTCTACACATGGAAGATCCAACTTTAGAGATGAAAGATCTAGCAAAACGTATGAACGTTTGCAGAAAAAATTAAAGGATCGCCAAGGAACACAGAAAGATAAAATGAGCAGTCCACCATCATCACCCCAGAAATGCCCTTCTCCCATAAATGAACACAATGGACTTATAAAAGGGCAGACTGCCAGTGGTATAAACACAGGATCAGCAAAAAACAAATCAGGAAAAGTGAAAGGTTGTATACAAGTGGATACAGAACTAGAAGGTAAGGATTTAAAATACTCAGCCATTGTCACTGATACTTTTCATCATTGTTTAACCTACTAAAATTATATTCTGATTTTTCAGTCATTTTGTCCTGGTCCAAGTAAACTAGATTCATACCCTAACATTTCTTAAATATGAGAAAGGTTTTGTTACTAGTCTGCTGCTTTTGATAATTTAGGAAATCTCAGTAATTTCACCTATATCATAAATTTTACTGATAGATAAGCATGCTCAGATAATGTTAATCCAGAAATAAAATTTTTATCAAAATTTTATTTCTCCAAACTTCTTTTATGTGTAAATCTCCAATAGATTTGTCCTTAACAAGTTCCTCTACATACTCTATAGTAATTCTTCATTCCTTTGAAAAGTTTTTTCTTTTAAAATACTGTTTACTTTGGATCCTTCCCCTAGTCTGTTCACCAGATGAACTCTGAGCACTATTTTTTATATATACTAGGTTCAATCTCTATAAACTAAATATAAACTGGATTAACAAATAACCTATCTTCCATTATGCCTACAACATGAAGTTAGTACCCAAGACTATAACGTTAATTCTCACTACTACTTATCTTGACTTCTGTAGTTTCTGTATGTATGTTCTTTAGGATTTCTTAGATACTGACTATATCTCCTTTCATTTCTAATGGTAGATCAGTTCAAACTTTAAACAGTTTTCTCAGAGATGATGTAGCATACTAACCTTCCATTTCATAAATACTAATCCCACAACTTTCTCAGTTCTTGAATGTTTATCTAAACTTATACTCCTAATTCCTTAGTATGTTTAATTATCAAATAATGTAGCTAATATTTGACTAGGAGCTCAGATGCTTTCAGCTTTGAGGAAATTTTCAAAATGTCAGCCATGGTAACTCTTCCCATCTTCCTTTTCCTTAAAATTTTCATTCCTCACTACCAAATTTTAAATAATGCTCTAATGGCCTTTTGTGGCTTATATATTAATAACATCTACTTCAGTTTTGAGACTTCCTGATCATTTTCAGCACAGATGTTTCCAAAGAATTAAGCTAAACTTTCATGTTTGTCAGTGGTATCAGTAAGTTATGGTTGAGCAAATTATATTCCTATTTGGGGAAACCACAGTTATGGCATGACATGAAAAATTCTTAGTTAACTTAATAAGTTGTTCAAGATTGGCAAATGAAAACTTCCAAAGAAGAGAGTATTTTTTATACTGTGAATCGAAATACACTTTTTTTTTTTTTTTTTTTTTTTTTTTGGTACCAGGAATTGAACTCAGGGGTACATGACCACTGAGCCACATCCCCATCCTTATTTTTTGTATTTTATTTAGAGCAGGGTCTCACTGAGTTGCTTAGCACCTTGCTTTTGCTGAGCCTGGCTTTGAACTTACGATCCTCCTGTCTCAGCCTACTGAGCTGCTGGGATTACAGACATGCGCCCCATCCAGCAGAAATATACTTTTTATAAGAAAAGCTTATTGTTCACCTGTGTATGTGTATATACATATTGTGTGTGTCTGTGTGTATAATTGTGTGCATAGATATGTGCATAAAGATATGTAGTTATAATTAATAATCATGGTTGAACTTAAAATAGAAATTGAAGTAGACAAATACTAAAGGACCACAAATTGTACTGTATGAACTAAGGATAAAAAACTAGAAAATAAGGGGGTTGGGGGTGTAATTCAGTGGTAGAGCACTTGTCTAGCATGTGTGAGGCACTGTGTTTGATCCTCAGAACCACATAAAAATAAATAAGTAAAATAAAGGTATTTTGTCCATCTACAATTTAAAATATTTTTTTTAAAAAAACTAGAAAATAAAATCTCAAATACCAACCTAGTTTTATAAGACATGTTTTAGAGGAAGAAAGAATTGTATTTAAGTTTATTTTAATTTGTTTTGTTTTAAGAAAAAGATGAAGAAACTAAAGCATTTGAAGCACTTCTTTCCAACATTGCCAAACCTGTGGTGAGTATTTCATATTTTATTGGCATTTATATATAGGGGATGAGTTTGATTTAGTATATGTTCATTCAGGCTTTATTTAAAACTTATGAGAAGTATGAGGTCAATAATATGTCATCATGGATTTGACCTAAGGAAAAACTACATTAATCAGTGAAGCAGAATATTAAGAAAAGCATTCTGTTTTTAAGCAAGGATACAATGTATCCTAAATGATATTACTGATCATTAGGATAGGCAGAGATCTGATAGTGTGGGTACACTGGATATCATAGTTTTAATCCATTTATATTATTTCCATGTAAAATGTATCCAGCTAACTCTGTAAGCAAAATGAGTTAAAATCAAATAATAGAAAAACTAGAAGATAATTAGAATTTTCCAGCCCTTTATAAGTATAGATATAATAGGATAAAGCAGAATATCAGAAAAATGTGTGGAAGCAGAATTGGCTTATATAAAATTATCTGTATACATTTAAAATAAGCTATATAAAGATAGAACCTGCCTACCATATGACCCAGCTATCCTACTCCTTGGTATGTATCCAAAAGAACTATAATTAGCATGCTGTAGTGATACGTGCATAACGTTGTTTACAGCAGCATAATTTATAGTAGCCAAATTACAGAACCAGCCTAGGTCCCTGTCAGCCAACAAGTAAATGATAAATGGATAAAGAAAATGCGGCATACATTCACAATTTGAGTTCTACTCAACCATAAAGAAGAATGAAACTATATCATTTATTGGTAAATGGATAGAACTGGAGAATATCATGCTGAGTGAAATAAGCCAAACTCAGAAAGTCAAGGGGTAAATGTTTTCCCTCAGGTGGAAGCTAGAGAGGAAAAAGGAATTTAAAAAAGCGGGGATCTTGCAAAAATAGAAGGGAGATCAGTAGAGTAGAAACAGGAGGGAAAGGGGAATGAAATTGACCAAATTATGCTTTGTGCATGTATGAATAAATTACAGAGCATTCCAATTTTATATATAACCATAATGTACCAATTAAAACTAAATGAATAGCTAGGTGCAGTGGCACATGCCTGAAATCTCAGAGGCTCAGCAGGCTAAAGCAGGAGGATCTCAAGTTCAAAGCCAGCCTCAGCAACTTATTAAGTCCTAAGTAACTTAGTAAGACCCTGTCTCAAAATAAAAAATAAAGAGGATTGGGCATGTGGCTAAGCACCCCTGGGTTTGATCCCTAGTGCCAAATAAATAAATAAGTAGAAAGAAGACCAATACAGGAGAGGAGGGGAATCAGGGAGAGGGAAGAGGGGAAGGAAAAAGTACTTGGAATTGAAGTGGAGCAAGCCTACAAATTGACCATTTTGGGCAGTATTGAATATCGAACCCAGGGCCTCACACATGCTAGGCAAGCACTCCACAACTGAGCTATACCCCAGCCCTTTTTATTTTTATTTTGAGACACAGTCTTGCTGGCCTCAAAGTTGCAGTCCTACCTCACCGTCTCAGGTGGTTAGGATTATAGGCATGTACCAGAACACCCGGCTCAAATTGAATTTTTTAAACCATTAAGAGCAGAAAGGATTCTTCACTGATAATCAAAAGAAATATAAACTGATCTCCTCTGAAGCTGCATGAAGTCTCATTTCTCCATAAAAATCTACGCAAACCAAAAAAAAAAAAAAAGCTTGCATCATTAGCATTAGCAAAAAGCAAAACTAAAGGAAAGTATAGTTAAATCATGACATGTTTTTACTGGACAAAATGAAAGAGCCATTAAAATATATGACTGAAGCATTACGAAGTATGTGAAGATGTTCTTACAGAAGTGGGGAAGAAGGAATACTGAGGACCATACTGTTTGGACACCATAATTACAGTCTGTTTATAAAGAATTTAAGAAAAGACTAGAAAGGAAAACACCACAGTAATTGTTCTGATTAGTCCTTTTCTTCCTCTGCTTCTTTAAAGGGCTATAACTTCACTCCATTTTAAAAGAAATTTCATAGAAGTATCAGTGATTTAGATTGAATCCTGAATATGTTTATTACTGTTGTTGACTTTTTTATGGTAAAAGATGTAATATAAAAATATAGAGAATAAAAATAAATCTCCTTTTACCCACTCCTTCAACTTGATCATGCCAAGTTTGAGTTTTCATCCAGTCCTCTTTCAGGTCATTTGTGTATATCTATCCATTTAATACCCTGTGACAAAATTGAAAATAGAATGGAGAACACAGACACAGCCCCTGACTCAACTTAGTTTCATGGTCAGTATTATGCAGTAAATGTATAATATAAAATTATAACTGAAGTGCCAGAACAAACAGAGTATTATCAATGTGTAATAGGGGGATTAAACATTGGCAGGAATGTTAGGGAAATTTTCCTAGGAAAGGATGATTGCTGAAATTTAAAGGAAAAGTAGTGCATTGGACTTTGTGGACAGAGGATGGGAGTTTTCAAACAGTGACCAACAATTGAAAATCACTGAATATGGCATGCATTATGTTTTTGCAGGCCTCAGACATCCAGGCAAGGACAGTAGTAATTACCTGGTCACCACCTTCAAGCTTCATTAATGGCGAAACAGACCAGATTACTGTGCCAGAGCTCTACAGTTATGAAATTCTGGTCTCGAGTACTGGAAAAGATGGGAAATACAAAAGTCTTTATGTGTAGGTATTTGTTAGTTTTGTTCCTTCCCATTATGTAAATTAATGGTTGATCATAAATAGATTATTTCTGATTTGGTTCTATTTTCCCTCTTCATGTTTTTATTTGGATCTGTAAATTGACCAGCAATAGTGATTTTGCTGTATAATGAAGGCTGATACACATTTCTGTCTATACTCCTCAGAACAGTCTTTTTCATTGGCCACATTCAGCTCTTCCACCATCAGCTCCCTAATAAATGTCTCATATTCATATATTCTTGATGCGTTAAATATAAATTGTAGTATATAGAACCCAAGACCAAGAAATGGATAACTTTGAATTGTGAACTCAGGTAAATGGATAGAGCATTTACATTGCTCCTCTATGGACTTGGATTTAAGTCTTGTATATACATTCTATTGTAAAATGAACTTAGTACCAGAAATTACTTTTCTGCCTTTTTAATATAGAAATTGTTTATTCTAATGGAAAATATGAAAGGTAAAGCCAATTACTTCTTACAGTTTAAGCACCATCAAGATGATTAAGGAGGTGGTTAGTCATTTAAATGATCATGACAAGGATCACTGGCAACATCATCCACCTTCGTATCTTTTTTTCAAAAAATAGCTGTTAAGAAGAAAGGAAAAAGCTGGGGAGTACTCACCATAATGCATGAGGCACTGGGTTCGATCCTCAGCACCACATAAATATGAAAAATAAAGATGTTATGTCCACCTAAAACTAAAAAATAAAATATTTTTTAAAAAGAAGAAGAAAGTGAAACTTCCCTAGTGAATCTCATTTCATCACATACAATTATAAAATGCCCTGCCTTAGATTTTCTTGTCTTTATTTCTAATTTTGTATTTATGACTGTTTCTAGTTAGATATGGCTGTTTACTAAGAAGAAGGATTTATTTCGATTTGCAGCCTAGGCAGGGAACACAATAGTAACCTCCACTATCCTACACCAATTAAAGTCTTTTTCTGGGGATGCTACTATAATTGCCCAGTTTATTAAACTGTACTTTGATAGATAAGACATTATTTTTCATCATATTTATTGGTTTTGATTTAAGAAGCAGTGTAACTGAGAGGCATAGGGTAGGAAAGAAGTCTACAAAATAGGAGTGATTTGGTTGAAAGAAATAGAAGAGGGAACAATGGTTTTTGTTTTGTTTTTGTTTTTGGCAGTACCAAGGGTTAAACCTAGGTTCACTCTACCACTGAGCTATATCCCCAGACTCTTTAAAAGTTTTTAATTATTTTATTTATTTTTTCTGTGATGCTGAGAATCAAACACAGTGCCTCAATCACAAATCAAACACAGTGAGGATGTGGTAGGCAAGCACACTACCACAGAGCCATGACCCCAGCCCGACTTTTTAAATTTTGAAACAGTCTCTCAAAGTTTCCCAAGCTTACCTGGCTGGCCAGAAACTTATGGTCTTTGCCTCAGCTTCCAGTCACTCATTATAGGTGTTCACCGCTACAACCAGCTGGGAACAGTGATTTTTAAATAAAAGAAAAAGGAGAGAGGGGGCTGGAAGTATAGCTCAGAGGTAATGTACTTACCTAGCATGTGCCAAACCCTGGGTTTGATCCCCAGCTCTCCAAAAAAACAATCGAGAAGAAATGGAGAACAGATTAGTTTGTGGCTACATACTCAAATAATAGTTGTAGCAAATGATTTTAGTTTGTATGCTGCTGTATTTAAAAATATAATAGTGGACACAAGAAATGCTTTACTTTAAATTATGATTCACTTTTTTCCTTATCTACTCATTAAATTTAACTGCAATATATATAATTAAAGTCATGTTGTTATATACAAAATGGATTTTTTAGTAATAAATTTTTTAGCAATGATTCCATTTCCTCAATAAGTTAAATACTTCCCTAACACCACACCAAAAAAAAAAAAAGCCTCATCTACACATTTGATTTGCTTAACATACTTTGCTGTTTTAAAATAGTAAGAATTCTATATTAATGAAATCTGAATAAGATTTTAGTTAATAAAGAAACAGTAGGTTGGGTGCGGTGGCACATACCTGTAATCCCAGGGGATTAGGACGCTGAGGCAGAAAGATTGCAAATTCAGAGCCAGCCTCAGCAATTTTGCAAGGCCCTAAGCAATTTCAGGAGACCTGTCTCAAAATAAAAAGGACTAAGAATGTAGTTGAGTGGTTAAGCCCTTCTGGATTCAATCCCTGGTACCAAAAAAAAAAAAAAAAAAAAAAAAAAGGAACAGTATAATACACATCCTTTGGAAATGCTTTATTTGTCAAACACTGAAATATTACTCTTTTTTCCCCCACCAGAGGAGAAGAAACAAGTGTCACATTAAATGATCTCAAACCAGCTACAGATTACCATGCAAAGTAAGGAACTCCTTCATGTTGCCTTTATATGATATATTACAGAATTATGATTTTGGTTTTTTGGTTTTTGTTTTTTCTTAACAGTTTCCTTGTAAGTATAGGATATAATTTATTAATTTTAGACTAGAAATAACCAAAAGCATTTAACTTCAGTGTAATAGTGAGGAAAGATTTAATCACTGAGTTTATAAGATCTAGGGATTGAAATGAATCTGTAGAATATATCATATCTAATTTAGTTCTGGAGACTTGTCCCAGCTTTTTGAAATTTTTGTTAATAGAATCAAATTATACTTGGTTTATTCTTACCTATCTTACTGCATTGTGTTTTGGAAAGAGCATAAGATACTAAACCATAGAATTTCAAATTTAATAAGAGTAACTCAAAATGTTTTATAATTTTTCCAATATATATTGCCAAACATTTATAAATTTTAGGGCTTCCCCAACTAGGGTTCAATATAACATTTAGTTAATCACCTAGTTTTTAAAAAGCTTTTATAGCTGGGATTATTCCTGTTAAACTATTAACTCTTCAAGTAAATTTTCCATGGTTAAACCCAAAGTCTTGTCTACCCTAATATTTTTCAAACTGGATTGCCACCATTGTTGAATCATCAATTTAATTTTGTGGTTTATATTCAACATTTTTTAAAAAACAAAATAGAATCAAATGAAATAGAAATTATCTGTATATTAATAATATTGTTTCAGGAACTATTATTTTAGGAAATTCTTGTTACAGGTATGTACAGACATAGTTAGGTCTACAATTTAAAATGCATTTCTTACTTTGGGTTTCAGTAAAATAAAAAGAAAGCCACTGGTCTATACTGTTTTTTTAAGGATCGTCTCTTTGTATTTTCTTTTTTTTTTTATTATTATTTTTTTTTTTTAATCTTTATTTTTTTAGTTTTCGGCGGGCACAACATCTTTGTTTGTATGTGGTGCTGAGGATCGAACCCGGGCCGCACGCATGCCAGGCGAGCGCGCTACCGCTTGAGCCACATCCCCAGCCCTGTATTTTCTTTAAAATACAAATTTCTTTAGAAAGAAATTTGTATTTTAAAGAAAATTAAAAAAGAAAGCTACCTTATTGAAAATACTTTAAAATTATGCTTTTGAAAGTAAGCTACAGTGATTCTACAGGGTAAAACTATTTTATCCCCTTAGAGTACAGGCAGAGTCCAATTCTATAAAGGGAACTCCTTCAGAAGCTGAAAGCTTTACTACCTTGAGCTGTGAACCTGATGTACCTAATCCACCAAGGATAGCCAATCGGACCAAAAATTCACTTACTTTGCAATGGAAGGTAAGAGTATTTCGTAAAGTAGTTCTAACTGTACATTTCTCCCCCTGCCTGTAGTATGAAATTTCAATTGTTTTTGAAGACTGAAAATTCTTTAAGCTAACTTGTTCTTTAAATATAAGAAATAGGCATTCTTATACCTTCAGATAATTCTCTTACAAGTTTTTCCTAGTATTTGTACATGTGATGACACTGAGATTCGTTACAATAATTCTTAATTTACTACTCCTATTTATAATAGTTTGTAATAATACCTTTATATCCTAAATATTATCCTAAAATCAGATTCATGGTAACTAGACTCAGTTTTTTAAATATTAAAAAAAAAAAACTGCCTTAAAGGAGAAACAAAGCTATTCTTAATAGGATATTGTATGTTCTAATATAGCAATGTTTGGGCCCAAATACACACAAAGATATTATAGGAAAAAAATACGTGGAATTGATTATTCAGATACCATAAGCAGTATTGTCATTTGTGACATTAATTTCTTATATATAGTGTGCAGGTCTTAGTATATTTCAGAACAAAATTAAATAGTCTTGGGCTGAGATTGTGGCTCAGCAGTAGAGTGCTCGCCTAGCATGTGCAAGGCCTTGGGTTCTATCCTCAGCACCACATAAAAATAAATAAATAAAATAAAGGCATTGTGTCCAACTACAACTAAAAAATAAATATTTTTTTAAAAGTTAAATAGTCTTTCCCAAAGTGCATAGTAGTTATATGTTGGGAAAAGTCAGTGTCTTCCAAAGTGTACGAAAAATACCTTAATAAATGGAAGTAAGTTCTAGATTCTAATCATTACAGATATTTCACCTACATGGACATCTAACAAGACATCCAAAAGTGATAGAGGAAAGGACCAATTTCTTATTGGACTGATCGTCCAACATAGTGCTCTCAGTACCTTATAACCATCAGCCACTTCACCTGCATATTGTGATCAGATCAGAAATACCCCTTACAAAATTTCAAAACACTCTCTACAAAGAAATACCCCTGTTAGCAACCATTGATTTGCAGTGAGCTATAACCACTTACCACAATTTAATTATGTACTCTCAAGAACAAAACTCATTACTAATTTTCCTCTGAAAGCTTTTGAGAATTTGGGGCTTTCTACTTGATTAGTAGCTTTGTTAGCCCCTGGTTCTGAGGATATTTAATGTTTTTGTGGAGTTTATAATAGTTTGTAATAATACTTTTATATCCTAAATATTATCCTAAAATTAGATTCATAGTAACTAGACTCAGTTTTTTTAAATACTAAAAAAAAACTATAGAAAAAAAAAACATGTGGAATTGATTGTTTAAAAAAAACTAAAGTACATGAGTACATGCAAATCAAATATATACACATTTCCATTGTAATAAAAAGTATGGCTAACTTTATTCTATATCACTCTTTAGTTGTAGCAAGATCTTTTATTGATGAATATGCTCGGGCCCTGTCTATTGATAGGGCATTTGGGTAACATCCCTTCACTACTCTTCATTCTAAAGATAATCTAAATGCAGTTCTGAAGTTTCTACCTTTACCAATATGCCAACACCCCTATGTAAGCAGCAAGTGCTTCTTATTCAAGTTACACAGACTTGGACTCTTACAGAAATGGCCCTGAAAATACGCAGTAATCTGGGTAGTTGAGGAAAGAGCCATCAGTGTTAATATTATTGGACATAATATTAAATACCTCAGAGTTGCTGAGAGGATTAAACAGATAATTTTTATAATGCTTGATTATGCCTAGAAAATATAAATAGCATAATACTACTGTTTTTATTTAATTTTAAAGATGAAGAAAACTTGGGCTGGGATTGTGGCTCAGCCGTAGAGTGCTTGCCTAGCATGTGAGAGGCCGTGGGTTCGATCCTCAGCACCACATAAAAATAAATGAGTAAAATAAAGATATTGTGTCCAACTACAACTAATAAATATTTTAAAAAAAAAAAAGACAAAAACTTGATTAGTTTAGTGACTTGGTATCCAGTCTTGTGACTCTGCTGTCTTGCATAATCTACAAGCATTCCAATGGAAACTAGTGTGGAGTAAGAACAGCAACATGAGTTGGCACTTGGGGTAGCAGTTGGAAGTATTTTATCCACTGATGTTTAGAATTGCCAGTGCAATGGTGATAATAAAAAGCTGAGGTTGGGCTCTTACTCTCTTTAATTGCCAGGAGCCAGGCTAATCTGCTTAGCCTCTGGAATATTGTTTGGTAGGAATATTGGTTTGGGAGTCATACAGACCAAAATCAGTTCTGCTTCATTCTAATGACTTTTTGTGATTTATGATAATTTACTTATGTTCTTCCAAGTCCCCATTTCCTGTGTCGTAAAATTTAGGTAATAGTATATTAGAATTGCTGTGATGATTAAATGAGCTAAGGTAAACATAGTTTCTCCTCCAACTTGGAGAAAAGCTGGAAGATGGGTCTCAGGTTGTTGAAGGTAGACATTTTAATAGCCTCACTTTTTTTTTTTTTAATGTGAAAGGAAAGTGTGAGACTTTTAACAACCATAGATGAGAGCAACCTGCAGTCATTAACTCTTGGGAAATAATATTTTTACACCCCTTATTGCAGTCTCTATGTCTGAATTATTTTCCTCTTCTATATCAGAGTCTCCCAACAATCCTTTCTTTGCTCCCTTCTCATTTTGTTCACTTTTAACTGTCATTGCTATGCCAATGAGTTGAATATTGCTTTAACTTATATAGTATGTTTAATTTTTTAAGATGAAAGATCTGTTAGTATTCAACAATTTAAACTTATAAAAGACATTATTAAAAAATTCGTGATCCTTTAAAAAAAGTGATACATATATGTGTGTGTATATATATATATGAATATTATTCAGCATTAAAAGAGAATAAAATCATGGCATTTGCAGGTAAGTGGATGGAGTTGGAGAATATAATGCTAAGTGAAATTAGCCAATCCCAAAAACCCAAATACCAAATGTTTTCTCTGACTTAAGGATGCTGATTTATAATGTGGTTGAGGGGGAGGCGGGGGCATGGGAGGATTAGATGAACTCTAGATAGGGTAAAGGGGAGGGAAAAAAAGGGAGGGGGTAGGAAAGACGGTGGAATGAGATGGACATCATTACCCTAAGTACATGTATGAAGATATGAATGGTGTGGCTCTACTTTGTGTACAACCAGAATATGAAAAATTGTGCTCTATATATGTAATATGAATTGTAATGCATTCTGCTGTCATATATAACAAATTTTAAAAAATTAGTGATACTTGATTGCTATTTACATTATTGACAGTTATTATATTAAAAATGGATTCCAGAAAATTATAGAGGCAAATTCTCCAGAACCATTTCAAAACTTACAATTATTTAATTTTGACAAGCAAAATTTCAATCAGTTATCTTCTAATATGAAGTTGTAAGAACAGTGATAATCATGTGTTCTACAAAGAAGAAATGGGTTGAAATTTTAGGAAGAAAATTCAGTTAGGAATAAGGTTGAGATTCTTGATTTCTAGTGATAACATGCTGCAGTAAAATGCCAAGGGAGACTCTAATTTTCACCCCTAAAGATAAGCAGATTACTGAATTGTTCATCTCAGGTGATAGGTTTATTGAATCTACACATAGACATCCAGAGTTCCTTTTAGCATCCTAGTTCTTCCTTCTTTGGTGTATCACACAATATTTCATATAAATTTTTTTTCTTTAAATATTTTTTAGTTGTTGATAGACCTTTATTTTATTTATTCATACAAGTGCTAAGAATCAAACCCAGTGTCTCACACATGTTAAGCAAGTGCTCTACCACTGAGCTACAGCCCCAACCTCTCTATAGATTTTTTTTTATGTATTTTTTAGTATAGTTGTAGGTAGACACAATACCTTTATTTTTATGCAGTCCTGAGGATCGAACCTGGTGCCTCATGCGTGCCAGGCAAGCATTCTACCATTGAGCCACAGCCCCAGCCCTCCATATAAATTTTAAAGTGCGTGTTTAATTATAATGATAGGATTGATTGAAAGGAACTGAAAGCCTGAAAGAAGAGCAAAGTGATTTTTTTTAAGGATTATGAATATTCGGATAGTTCTTGCTAAAAGATTATTCTGTGTTCACAAAAACTTGTAGCCTCTTGTTTTTCTATGGATACTTTTCCAGGACTAAGTCACAGAGAACATCCACAATATAAAATAGATCCCTTAGCTTAGATTGCGGTATCATTTATGAAAGTACTAATTTGTATTCTTTTTGTTGGTTTTTTTTTGTATTTGTTGTAGGCACCTAGTGACAATGGTTCTAAAATCCAAAGCTTTATTTTAGAATGGGATGAGGTAAGCAAATTTAATCTTTTTAAATGATTAAGATTATGTGTCTTCAGACAAAAATAACATTTTTGTTTTTATTTATTTTTTCTTAGAAATATGAATGGTTTTATGTGGTGCATAAGTGGATTGATAGTGTTCTTAGAAAACATTACTGACTGAACCACCTCTCTGTTTTGTTTTAACTAAATCACCATCAAAACTGTCATGGAATTATCTTGATGAAGGCATTTTTTTCCCCACATCAGCCTTAATGACAAGGACATTTATTTCCTACAGCTGCTGTAACAGAATGTAATAGAATGTCCTCTGTTACAGTAAACTTGATGACTTGAAACAGCATATGTTTTTTCTTACAATTTGGGAGTTCAGAAGTCTAAAATGGTTTTCACTGGGCCAAAATCATGTTGTCAGCCTGACTCTGTTGCTTCCAGAGGCTCTAGCAGAGACTCTACAATCTTTCTTTTGACCAGCTTTTGGAAGCTGTCCTCATAGACAGATGACATTGCTTATCTTCCCCATGCTTCTACTGTCACATCAACTTTTTTATCTTCTGCCTTCAGATCTCTTTCTGCCTACCTCTTGTGATTCCATTTATGGTCCACCAGATAATCTAGGATCATCTCCCATCTCAGGATTCTTAACTTGTCATATTGTTCAGTCCTGTCACCACCATAACATTCATAGATTCTAGGGATTAGGACCTGGGTATCTTTGGGAGCCATTACTCATCCTGGCACAGAAAGCATACTCAGCTTTCTTGTTAAGTTCATTGTTTTGCTCTTGGCAATCCTGTTCTCTCTTGTCCTGCTTCTTATACCTAAGAGAAGGGGCCAGAAAGAAAGAAATTCCATTAATAATTTGGGTATGCAGCAGTTATAGTTAAAATCACAATCAAGAAGGTTTTAATTCCAGAATTTAAATTTCTGTTAACATTAACAATCATATTAATATGGAAGAAAAATTATTGTCGTGATAAATGATGAGAAAATATTTGGTAAAATTTAGCACCAAGTAGAAATAGAGCAGTAATTCCTGATTTGTTAATTTTTGTGCCATCACTAATCAATAAAGTATTTCTGGTCAAAGCAGAAACAAGTCAAGGTTCCCGGTTATCCACAATTGCGTTTAACATTATTCAAGAAACTATAGTTAATGCTGTATGACTTTGAACTGAAACAGGACATTATAGCCATGGTGTCTGCTGAGAAGCCAAATTATCATTTAAAGATGATTTTCTACTTACACCACTCAGTAGACTCAACTAAGTACCATTAAAAGTAATAAGCGAGTTCTGTGAAATAACTAGGTATAGGCTAAAAGTTTTTCTCTGAAGAGTCATCCTAACCATCCTTTACCTCTATCAACCCAATAAAGAAAAATGGGGCTGGGGATGTGGCTCAGTGGTAAAGTGCTTGCCTGGCATGCATGAAGCCCTGGATTCAAATCCCCAAGCGCCAAAAAAAAAAGAAAAGAAAAGAAAAGAAAAATGGGTGGAGAACAAGAAACTTGTCAATTTTACTCAGCACCCTACGTTTCTAAAACTAGTTGTCCTGAGCCTACCCGATATTTCTTTCTCCCTTTTTATTACCTAGAAGGGCTATTCTGTCTTCAGTGTTGCTAGGATTCTTTCAGTGCCAAGTCTAATCAGTGGCTCCTCCAAATCTTCATTTAAAGGTACTTAGCAGTATCTAGGATGAGATTTGAGGATAAGTAGAGATCTTTTCTTAAAACCGTATTCAGCCAAACCTTGCTGAATGATCCAAACTGTTGCTTATGACTCAAATAACTAAGGCAGGAGGATCACAAGCTCAAAGCCAGCCTCAGCAATTAAACAAGGCCCCAAGCCACATAGTGAGAAACTGTCTCAAAATTTAAAACTTTTAAAAAGGTGGAAGTTGTGGGAGAGGGCATTCTGGGGATGTAGCTCAGTCATAAAGTGCCCCTGAGTTCACTCTTCAATGCCAAGAAGGAGAAAAGATAAAAGAAATAAGAAAAAAGAAAAAACCTGTTTGCATAGAACTTTTCATAGGTTGAAGAAAAGCTGCCAATTTAATTGCCATTCTGTTTCCACTACTACCAGTCCCCTGTGAAGATTGTAAGATCATTCCTGGAAAGAGTTTTTTTTTTTTTATTATGGCTAGGTCTAGCATTATCTAAAACACTGTACTTAATTCAGTAAGCTATACAAATATACCTACTTTCTACTTCTTTAATTCTGCACTTGATGAAGGATTATATATATACATACATATATACACATACACTATACACATACATATATATATGTCACATACTTTTCTTAAGATCCATGATTTACATGTAACAAATGATTTTTAATATATACTAGCTAATATCAAGAAGGAATTGATGTGGATTTGCCTTTTTTTAAAATAATGTGCATGATGTAACCATTTCTTTTAGGGAAAAGGAAATGGAGAATTTTGTCAGTGTTACACGGGCTTACAGAAGCAATTTAAAATTACTAAACTGTCACCAGCAATGGGTTGTAAATTTAGACTATCAGCCAAAAATGACTATGGTACAAGGTAAGACATATTTTATAAAATAAATATTGGAGATATCTGTTCAACTTTATTCAGATGCATGCTTATTCAGTTCAAATTATCCACTAGAAATTCTGCTGTATTTTGTTGACATAGTTACAATATTAACAAAAGCTATAAGAGAATTTCTTAGTTTTGTGAGTGCCGCAGGTAAGAATAAAGTTAGCAACTTTTCCAATTTCAAATATAAATTAAAACATTCACCTGTGACTAAGAAGTTTTGTATTAATTCTCAGCATATGTGCTTTCATTGTTTTGTTTAAGTCTGTTAAATTCCAAGAGCATCTAAGATGAATGATTTAAATACAAAGAGAGTAATATTGAAATTATTTATATTCTAGAGATAACCCTACTCACCTTTATGAGGGCAGGTGTATTTAATTATCTAATCAAGAATTTGCATTTTCTGTTTCATATAAATGGCATTATATGAAAGTATGTTTGTACCAATAGAAGTCTGTTACTATTACTGTGTTCACACCTTTCATGTAAGTGTGTATTTCTTCACTGACTAGGTAATTAAAATATAAAGTCTTGATTTGGGGATATAACCCAGCAGTAGAGTGCTTGCCTAGCATACTGAGGCCCCTGAGTTCAAATCCTTAACACCACAAAAAACAAAAACAAAAAAAAGATAGGAAAGTTGAACAGTACTGAAGTTTGTTGTTGGTTTTTGTTTGTTCTGGTGGGTTTTGTTTGTTTGTTTGTTTCATTTTGTTATTACTTTGTTTTATTTTTTGGTAGTACCTGAAATTGAACCCAAGGCCTCACACAAGACAAACACTGAGCCATAACCCCATCTTTTTTTTTTAACATTTTTTTTTTGAGAGAGAGAGAGAGAGAAGTTTTTTAATATTTATTTTTTAGTATCGGCAGACACAACATCTTTGTTTGTATGTGGTGCTGAGGATCGAACCCGGGCCGCACGCATGCCAGGCGAGCGCGCTACCGCTTGAGCCACATCTCCAGCCCCCATCTTTTTATTCTAAGTCTGTGTCTCACTAAGTTACCCAGGCTGCCTTGAACTTTAGATTCTCTTGTTTCCGCCTCCTAAATAGCTGGAATTATAGCTTATACCAGCATTCACAGCTAACATTGCCTCCCCCACCCTTGTTAATGGGGATTGAACTCACAGGCACTTTACCACTGAGCCACATCCCAGCTCTTTTTATTTTTTATTTTGAGAGAGGGTCTTGCTAAGTTGCTTAAGGCCTCACTGTGTTGCTGAGGCTCATCTCAAACTTGGGATATTCTGGGGCTGGGGTTGTGCCTTGCACGTGTGAAGCACTGGGTTCAATCCTCGGCACCACATAAAAATAAAGGTATTATGTCCATCTACAACTAAAAAAAATATTAAAAAAAAAAAAAAACTTTGGGGCTGGGGATGTGGCTCAAACAATAGCGCGCTTGCCTGGCATGCATGGGGTGCTGGGTTCGATCCTCAGCACCACATAAAAATAAAGATGTTGTATCCACTGAAAACTAAAAAATAAATATTAAAAAATTCTCTGTCTCTAAAAAAAAAACTTGGGATCCTCCATCTTCATCCTACCAAGTCGCTGGAATTATAGGCATGCATCACTACAACCAGCTCTAACACTACATTTTTTAAAGAATACTAATTCACTTTTTGATATTTAACCTGGTTAACTTTGAAGATATTATCAAATCCAAGATAAATTATTTGGATTGTAATAACCATCAAAAGTTTTCGTTTTCTGGGGTTGGTGATGTAGCTCAGTGACAGTGACAGGGCGCTTGCCTAGTATGTTCAGGGCTCTGGGTTTGACCCCTCCATACTGCAAAAATAAAAATTTTCATTTTCAAAAAAATAACATTAGTCAAAAATTTATTCCTTAGTTGTAAAAATAATTCATGTTATTCTTCTTTAAAACTTGTTTGTTTTAACAGTGGTTTTAGTGAAGAAGTCTTATATTACACCTCAGGCTGTGCCCCTTCTATGCCAGCAAGTCCTGTATTAGCAAAGGCCGGAGTTACTTGGTTGTCCTTACAGTGGAGTAAACCCTCAGGAACACCGTCAGATGAAGGAATTTCTTATATTTTAGAGATGGAAGAAGAAACTTCAGTAAGTATGAATATGTATTTTAAATAGGGTATTGAAAACATTTTAGTGTAGCATAATACTTCAGATAAATAAATATTGTCACAATAGTTAGCTCCTGCCCCAAGTCCCTTCAGGCCTTTTTATTATTATTTGGGAGGAGTTGGGAATGAGGGAGTACTCAATCTTTTGTTTTCCTCAAATGTAAAAAAGTCATTTATTTTTTGAGTGTATATGTACTGGGGGAAAAAAAGCATAGATTATACTTTAAATGTATTCATTTAACATCTGGGGATGTAGCTCAGTGCTAAAGCTAAAGCACTTGCCTAGCATGCACTGCAGAAGAAGAAAATATATCCATTTGGGGGAAAATATTTTGGGGAGGGAGAAGATCACAGCCTCCTACTAGGCAAAGCACCTTTAAAAGATGAGGAAAAGTCTACCTTCTCCAACTATAATTATATGCTACTTCCCAAAGTGTCACAGAAGATTTAAGAGTCTTACGTGAGACGAAGTGTAGCCTGAATGGATACTTGTTGCTCATCTTCTGTGAGCTAGAACCTAGCTGAATAAGAGGGTATATTCTGTTATTTCTTTCTGTAGTTCCATAGTTTTTCAAAACCACTTTGAAACAATATGGGTCAAAATAGCAATAGTCTGAAAACACATATTGATTAAAATTTGTACAGAGGATAAGATATATAGCACAGTAGTAGAGTTAATGCCTAGTATGCACAAGGCCCTGGGTTTTATCCTCGTCATTGTTTAAAAAAAAAAAAAAGTACACTAATGTTCATAATAGCATATTTCGTGCTAGCCAAAAACTGAAGCAGAGCCAGAACAGTGGCTCATACCTGTAGTCCTGGCTACTCTGGAGGGTGAGGCAAGTGTTTTGCTTGAGTCCAAGAGTTCATCTGGGGATGTAGCTCAGTGCTAAAGTACTTGCCTAGCATGCACTGGACAATGTAGCAAGACCCTGTCTCAAAAAATAAAAAGTAGAAGTAACTCATGTCCATCAGTGGGTAAATGAATAAACAAAATGTGGTATACCCTATACAGTGAAATATCATTCAGCCATAAAAAGGGGAATACTGATAACATGCCAGAACATGAATGAATCTTCACATCATTGTACTAAGTAAGAAAACCAGTCACAAAAGACCAAATATTGTGTGATTCTGCTTGTACAAATTGACAATTGATGGAAGCAGAAAATGGATGAAAAGAGGGGAAAGTAACTGCTAACCAAAAAAGGACAGGCTTCATTCTGGAATTAGGGTTTGGGTGATGGCTACACAATCTTGTGCACCTTTGAATTATATTACTATGAAACAGTGGAATTTTATGTATGAATTGTATGTCAGTTTTTAAAAATTTTAAACATGATAACTTAGGGAAGCAGTAAAGCATTGTCACTAGAACTGTAAAGAGTGGCTGAAACCTGAGCAGTATCCTCACCTGCCAGTACACCCAACCATTGATTTATTCACCTGAACACAGTACATTGAGGACAAATTAAACTTTTAAAATTTTAAAAATGATAGCATTGGTAAAACAGTAAAGCATTGTCATTGGAACTATAAATAGCAGTCTCAAACCTGAGCAGTATCCTCACCTGCCAGTACAACCAGCCATTGCTTTATTCACCTGAATACAACACATTCAGGACAAATTAAACTATTAAATAGTTACACACTGATTAGCTTTTGTGTAACATCTGGGAACTTCCCTTTAGTTCTTGGGATAGGTAACTGATGGAGAAGTTGCCTTTGACCCCTTTTCTTCCCTCAACACAAGGATCTTCTCTTGGCTGCTATATTTATTGAAAATAAGTAATCTCCTTCTTCATTCTACAACGGTTCACTAGCATTTCTGGGTCCATGCACTCAGGATAGAAGCATTAACATGAGAATAACACTCAACAGAGTATTAATTACATTGCACCTAACAGGAGATGAAGAGGAGAAACCTGGGTCTTTGCACATGTTCATTATTCCCTATATTTCTGCTGTTAAACATCTAATGAAGATTTTGTTTTTTTCTTTTTCAGGGTTATGGTTTTAAGCCTAAGTATGATGGAGAAGATCTTGCTTACACTGTGAAAAATCTCAGACGTAGTACAAAGTATAAATTTAAGGTAGGCTTTTTTTAGTAAGTGCATATTAATTATACAGAATAATGGATTTCATTGTGGCAAGTTTGCACTTAAGGTAAGCTTTGAAAGCCCTTAAAATATTTGTTTTTTGTATTAATTGTTTTTGTTTTAAGTACATACTTCATTTCTTTGGTTTTTAAATCATAAGTAATTGATCTATTCTAACAAGCTTTTTTGTTTTACTTTTGTATTACATCATACTTTTCAAACTTTATGTATTTAAATTCAAAACCAGTTTAATGTTTTGGGGGACTCTTTCATGCATAATGTGAACAAATGTCTTTTAAAATACAAATTTTCTTAAACATGCTCAGTATGCTTTTTGGACAGTGATATCAAAAGGTAATGCTGTATTTTTCTCAGTGCATCATATGGAGTAGTGCACAATTTCAGGTTGTCCCATCTGATAATCATTTGAGGGAAACAATATCTACCATGTTTCTTCCCTTTGTAATAAATAGTTTGTAAGTACTATGTACTATTGTAAACGTCTTACTCCTTATTAAATTTTCATATTAGTTTTAGGTACCCATTGATGGTCCTGTCTGAATCAGTAATCACTATAATTGATGATTCCAAGTAATGATTTTTAATTTTATCATTCCATGTACATATCATTCTTGCTCATTTGAGGCAGTGACAAGCTTTGAAGATTCTTTTGTAGAGACTTCCAAAATTTATCTTTGCTACTATAGCATCATTCTGGGGTATTAGCAATGTGATGTGTATATACATTGCTGTTTCTTGGCAGCCAGTGCTTGAACTAGTTAATATATAAGATAATATAAGCGAGCCTAAATATTATACAGAAGTTTTCCCAAGAATATAATAGGATGCTTATCAGTTGACGAATTCAACATTTTAACTTTCCTTAAAATTACTTATCGTTTTAAATAATAGAGGCCACTAAATTATTTTTGTTATTAAAGAGCAAAGTTAAATTTTAGTACCCCTTAAGAATCTTACAAATAAACCTTAATAATAATGAGAAATTTGATTACATGGTGCATGATAATCACAGTCATTATGTTTTATATATAGCTTCATTTTAAAGACTTCTGATGACTAGCTCATTTTAATTTCCAAACACAGTTTTTATATTTACAAAATTCATAAAATACCTGGGGAATACACACTTTCAGTCTAGTTTTTATGGTGATGTTAAATTGTATTTTTGCTCAGTAATAGTTATCATGCCAACAGGTCTTCTATCGAGGAATTTGTTTGTCTTTTTTAATTTGTCAAGTTTATTAAACTTAGAATTCTACTACCGTGTGACACCAAGATGTTATTTCCACTGAATCCACACACATACTGAATAAACACACATAAGTATGTGTCACTTTTACTGACTCACTATAGAAATTTGCACTATAGAAGTCAATCTCAAATTGCAAGGAGAGGGAGTATGCAAACAATCTCCAAGGAGACAGTCAGCAGTTCTAATAGGCCGCTCCCAAATAAAA
Organism: Spermophilus citellus; assembly: GCF_964194105.1. Taxonomy (NCBI): domain Eukaryota; kingdom Metazoa; phylum Chordata; class Mammalia; order Rodentia; family Sciuridae; genus Spermophilus; species Spermophilus citellus. The sequence goes on along the minus strand of NC_138182.1, from coordinate 39,528,502 downwards.
AAAGGATCAGGAGTAGAAATACACATCTATAAGCCACCTCTTTACGCATCACTTAATTATAGAAAGGTGTTTTGTACAGGCTTATTAAGTAACAAACTAAAATAGTGATAAGCTCTACAGACCAGACCATTCCATCAGCATTATCTGGGAACTTGTTAGAAGTTTTAAGATCTCAAGTCCTCATTGCCACCAACTAAATAAGCAATTTTAGAGGCCTATCAATCTGTGTTATAGGAGACCTTCTAGGTAATTCTGGTGCTTGCTAAAATTTGAGATCCATTGATCTGGGGTAGGGGGTGCAGAAAATAGGAAATGATACCTTTATAAAGTTCTGGGGGCTCAGACATTTATTTAGAGCTCAGCCATGTGCTAAGGACCCTGCTGAGGTAGCTTTGAATCAATAAATCCCATTGTCATGTCTCAGTCTTCCATTTTTAGCTTGGCATTGCAGAATCTTTCAAGCCATCAATCAAATACAATTTAATATTTATAAAAATCTTAAAACTCTTAAGCAGAAATATTAAAAATATACTCCTGGAAGTAATGGCTACATAGCATATTATTATTCCTAAGAAACAATAAGAATATGATTAACATAAAATGAATTTCTTCTGTTAAACAAATGTTAAGAGTTCAGGGTTCTACACTGAAGGTAACCCTAGAACACTCAAAATACTAAAACAAAATTAGGACAGTGAAAAAAATCTAAGACCAAAAGAAAAATGAAAATACAATTTTAAAATATAACAAAGCAATCAGAATTCCTAAAATTGAGAGTGATAAACAATTCTTATTATCAAATGATACACTAGAAGTTGAATGGGGACCTGGTATCCAAATTTGTTTTAAAACAGGAAAGGCTTGCTTCCCCCCCCCCATTAATGTCTCATTTATTAAGGAAAATAAAAAGGCTTGAAGAATACCACTATAAAATGTACATTTTTCAAACTAGATGAGTATATATGGGTCTTCATTATACTACTATTTCTAATTTTTTGACAAAGCATTAAAGGCTTTTGAGGCAAGTGGCCAGTCCTATGTATGTCAACATGTGTGACAGTATATAATGATGTTCCTTTTCTCATTCTTATCTTGTCTGGGGTCAATTTATAATCTCTTCCTTTTTCCTCTGCCCTAATTCAAGTATGCTCCCAGCTAAGGCTTTAACTTTTACTGGTATAACTATTTCTCACTTTCATGCATCATCTCTTTGCCTTATATCAGCTGTGACTTGTGTCCTGAGGAATACTGAATCTCCAAACATATTCCATATGTAACTACTTTCAGTACTTCTCTCACCTTCCATTCATAGTTTTATTCTATACCTAGATTAATCTTTCTGAAAAATAGCTTTCACTCTAAGAAACAATTTCCTTAGTATAACATAAGATTATCTATCCAGTTTTAAAACTTACTGCTTTCATTCTTACTTGCACCAAACTGATTTGAACTACTTACTCATCCTTCCCTGAGTAGACCTCACCATTCTCTTCTGCTCTTATTCTAGGGGCTTTCTGTTCTCTATTACCCAAACTTTCTCTTTAATTGCTATTGCCCTTGAGCACTTCGTGAACTATTTTAGGCCTTGACAATCCATTCTCTTCCCATTAATTTTAATATGTATATTGCCTATCTTCTGCATAAGATCTCTAGACTCTTTAGCTAGGGTAGGACTTGACTAGTAGGTGCAAGGCCCTTGATTCAGTCACCAGCACTGGAAGAAAAATTTTAAAAGTACACAGATATTCATAGCATTATTCATAATAGTCAAAAAGTTAAAGCAGAGCCAGGTGCAGTGACTCACATCAGTAGTCCCAATGCTCTGGAGGCTGAGGCAAGAGGATCACTGTAGCCCAGGAGTTTGAGGCCAGACTGGGCAACATAGCAAGACCACTCTCTCAAAAAAATGAAAGAAAAAAAATTATTCTCAACTCATTAAAGGTAAGGACTACATCACATGTAGAATTTGTTGCAAAGTGCTCCCCGTGTGGTAAGCACTAAATAAATCTTATGATTATTTGTAAAATTAGGGAGACAAAAAAAATTCGATTTCTTGCCTTTAATTACCTTTGTGGCTAATTGAAAAAGGTGCTCTATAATAAAAGGGGCAATGATGAAATATATAGAGAGACTTTAAAAATAGTTGTATGAATCTTTATGGCTTTTAGGGACACTGTTCTTTAAAGTTTAAATAAGTTTAAATAGACACTGTACACAACACTGAGAAGTGTTTTAAATCTCTTTAGTCTATTTAGTCTCATTTATAAAGCAGAAGAGTAATAAAATAGATCCTGAAAAATCCATCTGACCATGTGAAAGGACTGAAGAGGCCTAAGCAAAATCTAAAAATTGAACTAAATTTTAAATTTTACTGAGTTCTCATGGGCTGCACAAATTATTTGGAGTGGTAGGTTTACTAAATAAATCCTCATCTCTAGTGTATACTATCATAGTTCCTGTCTATGATGAGGTAAAAATATAAGTATAAATGAATTTCTAAAACCATATAAATTGAAATCTAGATGTTAATTACATCTCACTATTGCTATATAACAAATTACCCCATAACTTGATAAAAATGAATATTGCTTTTATTATCTTGATTTCTACAGGCCAGGAATTCAGGACCAGTTTAGTTGAGTGTCTAATGTCCACAAGGTTGTAGTTAAGATGTGACTATAGTCATGTAAAGGCACACTGTCATTTCTCCTACATTCTGTTTGTTAGAGGGAGTCAGTAAGGACTCCTCACACCCAAGGGAAGGGGAATGAGCTTTCATCTTTTGAAGAAAGAAGATTGAAAGAATTTGTGGACATCTTTTTAAAGCACCAGAAAATAAGTACAGAATGCCTAAAGCACTTCAAGAATCATCTGGTTATAGCTTGTTCCTTTGATGGCCGTTGTTTAGTGTCAAAATGGTTTATTTATTTATTTATATATTCTAATTTATTATACATGACAGCAGAATGTGTTTCCATTTATAGTATACATATAGAGCACAATTTTTCATATCTCTGGTTGTACACAAAGTATATTCACATCATTCGTGTCTTCATACATGACTTAGGGGTAATGTCATGCATCATCCCGACTCAGCTGTGGCCCTCAACAATTCCTCCCATGCTCCCCACCCCCACCCCCATTATGGATCAGCATCCACATATCAGAGAAAACATTTGACCTTTAGTTTTAGGGATTGGCTTAACTTCACTTAGCATGATATTCTCCAACCCCATTCATTTACCTGCAAATGCCATGATTTTATTCTCAAAAGAGTAATATTCCATTGTGTATATACCACAGTTTTTAAATCCATTCATCTATTGAAGGGCATCTAGGTTGACTCAACAATTTAACTATTGTGAATTGTGCTGCTATATATATTGATGTGGCTGCATCACTACAGTATGCTGTTTTTAAGTCCTTTGTATATAAATCAAGGAGTGGGATTGCTGGGTCAAATGGTGGTTCCATTCTATAAGTTTTACATGGAATGTCCATCCTGCTTTCCAGATTGGTTGCACCAATTTGCAGTCCCACCAGCAATGTATGACTGTGCCTTTTTCCCCACATCCTCACCAACACTTATTGTTGTTTGTATTCTTAATAGCTGCCATTCTGACTGAAGTGTCAAAATGTTAAACTTGCACTTGTATTCCCAATACTGACTCTAAAAGGCAAGTACTTTGCATATTCTGTATGTATGCCAAGTCCCTATTGAAAACAAGCAATTCTCAAAGGAACAAGCTATCACATTCTGAAAATGTGTTTTATCATTTAATAGAAACTATTTTTCTTCATTATGTTCGTTGTTCATTAAGCCAGTTTTCATTAGATACCAAACATATCATTTTAAGTCTTTGTGTTCTCGTCACAGGTTATTGCTTATAACTCAGAAGGTAAAAGTAATCCGAGCGAAGTAGTAGAATTTACTACCTGCCCTGATAAACCAGGAGTACCTGTAAAACCTTCAGTTAAAGGAAAGATACATTCACACAGTTTTAAAATAACTTGGGGTAAGATATTATGCATATTTGTATATTATTACTTTATTTTTTATTTTTTTAATTGTAGTTGGACATAATATCTTCATTTTATTTATTTATTTATTTATTCATTCATTCATTTTTATGTGGTGCTGAGGATTCAACCCAGCACCTCACATGTGCTAGGCAAGTGCTCTACCACTGAGCCACAATTCCAGCCCCACATTATTACTTTTATATTTGAATAAAATAATTTTAATATGAAGATAGTTTTTAAGATATTTGAAGGTGATTTAGATGGGTTGGGCTTGTAAAGGAATCACCATGACTTGGGCCAGAGATAAAATAAAAAGTAACACAAATTTTTAGGCTATAGATGTATAATGCCACAAGATGACCATGGTTTTCAGCCATGCTCAGACTCTGTTCTTTGTATGGTTTAACAGTGTTGTGTCAACCTATAGGAGGAAAGGCCAGACTCAGAATGTTGTTCATTTAGAAGAAAGCAGCACTTGGGAAATGAAATGGACCAAATTATGCTGTGTGCATGTATAAATATGAAACAACAAAGCCTTCTAATATGTATGATTATAATGTACCAGTAAAAAATATTTTAATAAAAACACTTTTACATTCTAAAAAAAAAGAAGAAAACAACACTAAGAACTGGCAAAGTAGCTTAATGATAGAGCACTTACCTGTCATTCACATGGTCCTGTTTTTGATCCCCAGCACTGCAAATACTAACAATAACAAGAATAATAATAGAAGAAAACAACACTTATAAATCTACACAACTTCCTGAATTTATTTTCTCACAGTCTAATCATAAGTTCAGTAATTCTGATATAATCTACCAAGCCAATGTAATATGTTTGGTTTTTTATAGTATGTAACAGTGATCTCCTGTTTTGGTATCAGTTTTTCAGTAAGGCTTTGTGATTATAGGGGAAAAAAAGATACTCCAGTAAACTTGTTAGCCCAAATTAGCAGTAAGAAATGTGAGTCATTCATTGAGCATCTTTTTTGTGGAAAGCTTTTTTGTACACTCAATTTTGATACAAGAGGAACTGGGGATCAGATTATGGGCAAGGTAACACTATGAGATGAAAAATGACTGAATTTGCAGACAAAGTTAACTTGGGTCATAATGCTTCTCAGGAGAAATAAAAAGCACTTATTCGTTTAAAACAGACATTTCTTGAATGTCCTCTTATATACTAGTTAAAGGGGAAAGCAAAGATATAGAAACTTCATCTCTGGCCAAAGAATTCAGACCAATTAAAAAGACTTCAGTGGTAATTATAAAATATCCTCATATTTCAAACCACCATAGAATGAAAGGTGAATGGAATATTGTGTTGTCATTAAAAATTGTTTTTAGAGCTGGGTGTGGTGGTGCATACTTATCATACCAGCAACTTGGGAAGCTAAAACAGGAGGATCACAAATTCAAGTCCAGCCTGGGCAACTTAGCAAGACCCTGTCTCAAAAAATAAAATGGGCTGAGGATGTCTCTTGGGGGCAAAGTGCCCCTTCACTTAATCTCTAGTACCAAAAATAAATAAATAGTATATTAAAATTCTTAGAGGGAACCATATTTATAGTCATGGGGAAAATATGGTAAATTAACTGAAAAGCAGGTGACAATAGCATGCAGTAATAAGGTATAGGTATTAATAATTGCTGTGATTTTTTTTTTCTTTTTAAACAATCTGAGTTTGGTATTCTGTTTATTAGGATTTTCTATCATTTTTACATTGTATGAACTTTGCCTGACACCACTTATTTCTTTGGATAGATCCACCAAAAGACAATGGAGGGGCACCCATCAATAAGTATGTAGTGGAGATGGCAGAAGGTTCTAACGGTAAGAATAGCTGTTAAAAATTGATAAATTTATTCTAATGATTTTACATTTTATATCTTTTCTCTGCTTTTCATTTGTACCTTGAAAAGATACTTGCATCACTGTGGACTGTCCTTGATTGTTTGTTGCTGATTGATAGCAGTTAGGATTTTGTATGTTAATTAACCCACTTCAAATTGTGATCTCCAGAAATACAGTAAATCAAATGTGAGAATGCTGTATTACCTATATTATTATGTTTACATTTTCTTACATTTTTTTCTTCATTTGTTTACATTGCTCAGTCCCAGAATACCCAGACTAAGTCATTAGATACTATGACATCTTCTAAAGGTAGTTCAGTTAAATTTACAACCATATGTACCAGAGAAAATTTTTCTTCTAAAATTTAACTCACATTTTTTTAGTTTTCTTGAATCACACACTTAGCAGTTTTTACTTCTATGAAATGATCTATTTCCTGCCCAAAATGAGAATATATTTTAATTAAGACTAAACTTCCTATGATATTGATTCTTTCTATGCTTTGTTATAATGTTATTACTGGACCAGTAAACACATTTAAAATGTTCAATTAAAAGCAAATTATCAATCTAAGTCAAGTCTGTACAGAGTTACAGAGATATTTCACTTCAACAAAGCTACACATATTTGTCTAGGAAGCTGCACACATAAAGACAATTAGATCATTTCCAGGAAATTTGTAACGAGCTTAAGTTGTTTCTGTCAAATTACATAAACACTTATTTAGTGAAACTAGGATACCTGCCATGTCCATGATAACAAAACGTTAAACATTACCTTGTAGGTGTGTGAACACAATTATTCTTCTTACAGGAAACAAATGGGATATGATATACAGTGGTGCTACAAGAGAACATCTTTGTGATCGACTGAATCCAGGCTGTTACTATCGTTTACGAGTTTACTGCATTAGTGATGGAGGACAGAGTGCGGTAATGCTTATGTACTGTCTCTCTGGTGTTTAGCTATGCAAACACTAAAGGAAATTTTGTAAAGCTAAATTTTAGGATGATGCTCAGTAACCATACCAAGCAGAAATAGAAATAAAATAATTGTACACTGATTTACAGCCCTATAAACTATGTGTGTCAGGGGAAACTATAAAGTATCATTTAATGTTGTTATATTAAATGTTAAAACATTTTCTTACTTCAGAAAAGTTGACCATTCTATTATTAGAGACTCAATAACCAAAGTGGATTTAAATGTACATTGATTATATATTAGAAATTTATAATATTCTGGAGGGGTAAATTTTTTATATAAGAATATGAGTTTTTAAATGAATTTACCCAAGAATGATTTCTTGGAGCATTTATAATTATTATTTTTCAAATGGAATTTAACATGAAGTGCTCTTCTAAAAAATGAATTATAATCAATTTGTTGAAAATGTGAATATTGTAAGCAGGGGTGCAGTGGCATATGCCTATGATTCCAGGAACTCCAGAGATTGAGGCAAAAGGATCTTAATTTCAAGGCCAGCCTATGAAATTTAGCAAGATCTTGTCTCAAAATTAAAAAATGAAAAGATCTGGGAATGTAGCTCAGTGGTAGAGCACCCCTGGATTCAATTCCCAGTACCACTCCACCCACCCCACCCCCCACACACAAAAAAAAAAGACTAAAGAAATTAAATGTGAGTATTGTGAAATTGAGTGTAAGTCCTGCCCAATAGGCTTGTGATCCAGTTGCTTCATTTTATTCAGTAAGAAAATCTCCCTGGTGCTGGAGGTGTAGCTCAATGGCAGAGCACTTGCGTAGCATGCTTGTGACCCTGGTTTCAATCCCCAGCTCTGCAAAGGTAAAAAAGAAAAAAAAAAGAAAATCTCCTTAGGTTACAAAAACATATACACGGTAAATCCAGTTATGCTAATATAGTAGTCTAGCATTCTTATTGTAAGGATAACTTTTTTAATAAAGTGATGATCAAATATTTTGTATTTAAAAATAATGTTAAGTATAAACTTTAATATGGTAGAAGTAAGGAATGTAGCATTGAATTTATATTTAAAAGTCTTTTTAAAACTAAGACTTTTAAAAATACATATGGCGTAGAAACTAAATGCAATACCAAATACCTAGAAAGGTGCCAAATAGCTAGATACATTTTACCTGATTTTGTAAATATTTTTAGGAGGAAATAAAGAAGGAAAATTTTGCTTTCTTTTAATAAATAAGCTAATATTAGGTTTAAAATATAGTAGCTAAAAGAGTCTAAACCTTTTGAAAATAAGACAGGCAGCATTTAAAGAATGTTAAAACATCCCTTCTCAGAAGAGATTTTGTGAATCCCTTTGGACAGAATAAAAACTTTTTTTTTTTTTTTTTTTTTGGTACTATGGATTGAACTCAGGAACATTTGTCCCCCAGACATTTTTTGTATTTTATTTAGAGACAGGGTATTACTGAGTTGCTTAGCACCTCACTTTTGCTGATGCTGGCTTTGAACTCAAGATCCCCCTGTCTCAACCTCCCAACAGAATAAAAACTATTATATTATTAATTATATCATGTTGAATTTTGTTTTGTTTTAGGGGGTAGATTTATCTTGTTGGTTTTGTATGTTTGTTTTTGTTTTTGTTTGAAGTACTAGGGATTAAACCCAGCGCCTCAAACATAGTAGGCAAGTGCTGTGCCACTATGTTGCATCTCCAACCCTTTTTATTTTTTATTTTGAGTCAGGGTCCTGCTAACACTGGCCTCAAACTTGAGACTCTCTTACTAAAGTCTCCAGAGTAACTGGAATTATAGCATGTGCCATCACACCCTACTTTTTTTTTAACTATACAAAGAAAGGAAAGGTTTATTGGGGGTTCTTTTTCCACTAACTTCTTTGTGTATCATAGTCACATGATACATGTCTTTGTATATAAAAATTTTGTTTTAGTGATTTTAGTCATTAGATTTTTATTTTATGCAGAACTTTAGTCCTTTTTAGTTGATAATCAAGTGTAATTTCAAGTAATTGGTATAGTCTTTATGTTTTGTTCTTTTCCTTTACCAAAAGCACTCTGGTTGTTTGGTTTGTGGCATTTTTTTGTTTGTTTTGTTTTTGCTTTTGTTTTGGCAGGTCTCTGAATCTTTACTTGTGCAAACTCCAGCTGTACCTCCTGGCCCATGCCTCCCTCCCAGATTACAGGGTAGACCCAAAGCAAAAGAAATACAGTTACGATGGGGTAATTTTCATTTTAGTAATAAATTTTAATTATTAGAACTGAACATGTTCATCTTGTTAAATGACATAAATCTTTCCACACTTAGGACCCCCTCTAGCTGATGGTGGATCACCTATTTCCTGTTATGGTGTAGAAATGTCTCCTCCAGAAAAAGATGAACCCAGAGAAGTATACCAAGGCTCTGAATTGGAATGTACAGTGAGCGGCCTTCTTCCTGGAAAGATGTACAGCTTCAGACTGCGTGCAGCTAACAAAATGGGGGTGAGAAGAGCATGCTTACTGAATCCTAATTATAATGGTGTTTCATTTTATCATGTATAAACCCACTCATTATTTGGCAATTTTAACACGTGACTCCAGATTTTACAATTATTAATAATATTATATTGATAACAAGAAAAAGTTAGTATGTCCTATAACGTGTTAGGGAATCATTATTTTCAAACTTCACTTAGAATTTGTGACAATTGGGGACTGAGGTTGTGGCTCAGTGGCAGAGTACTTGCCTCGCACAGGTGAGGCACTGGATTTGATCTTCAGCACCACATAAAAATAAACAAAGATATTGTGTCCATGTATAACTAAAAAAAATTTTTTAAAAGAATTTGTGATACTTGAGGGGCTGGGGCTAGGGCTCAGTGGTAGAGTACTTGACTAGCACATATGAGGCACAGGGTTCAATCCTCAGCACCACATAAATAATGATAATAGTAAATAAAGGGGTTTTTTGTTTTGTTTTTAAAAAAGAATTTGTGATACTTGGGACTTTGGTGCTAAAGTTTATCTTTTAGGCAATGCCAATAAGATTTACTTAAATCTGTAGGTTGATTGTACACAGCATTTACTTCCCATTGAAAACATTTGTAATTTATATTTTGCCTAAGGACGGGGTCTTATATTTTAAGCATTTCCAGTTTTGTATGAGTTATTTTTAAAATATTACCTATGTGTCTATAAAGTTTTATAAAATGGAAAAAAGTGGCAGGTCAGAAGTGCCTTGCCCATAATCATAATCACATACACTAATAAAGATAGAGTGAGCGACAAACTCAGGCTTGTCAGACTCCAGAACCAAAGTTCTTTCCACTCAAGTATAACACTTCTTACCAGGCACAGTGACACATACCTGTAACCCCAGCAATGTGGGAGGCTGAGATAGGAGAATCACAAGTTCAAGGCCAGCCTCAGCAAAGTAACAAGGCCCTAAGAAACTTGGTGAGACCCTGTCTCAAAGTAAATAAAAAGGACTGGGGATATAGCTCTGTGGTAAAATGTCCTTGGGGCCTTCCTTTTTCCTCCATCTTGGAGCCTGTGGAAGCCTGCTGGGAACAGGACTTCTAAAAGGCAGATATGTGTGGAAGGTTGTGGTGCAAAGCCATTTTTGCTGGCTATAAGTGGGGTCTCCGGAACCAGAGGGAGAACACAGCTCTTCTAAAAATTGAAGGTATTTATGCCAGAGATGAAACCGAGTTCTATTTGGGCAAAAGATGTGCTTATGTGTACAAAGCAAAAAACAACACAGTGACTCCTGGTGGCAAACCAAACAAAACCAGAGTGATCTGGGGAAAGGTAACTCATGCCCAGGGAAATAGTGGCATGGTTCGGGCCAAATTCCGAAGCAACCTTCCTGCTAAGGCCATTGGACACAGAATCCATGTGATGCTGTACCCCTCAAGGATTTAAACTAATGGAAAATAAAGATGGATTTGTGTTCTTGTAAAAAAAAAAAAAAAAAAAAAAAAGTATGGCACCTCTTATCTCTCTTCATTAAGGTAGTTTCCCTAAGGACAAAGCAATAATTTCTTACTTCATTTGAGTGACACTTGGTTTTCGTGAACTGTTCAATAATTAAAACTTAATGACAGGGCTGGGGATGTGGCTCAAGCGGTAGCGCGATCGCGCGGCGTGTGTGCGGCCCGGGTTCGATCCTCAGCACCACATACCAACAAAGATGTTGTGTCCGCCGAGAACTAAAAAATAAATATTAAAAATTCTCTCTCTCTCTCTCCTCTCTCACTCTCTCTTTAAAAAAAAAAACTTAATGACAAGTCTCTTTTTCCCGATTTCAGATTTTAGTGGCTGTTCTACATTTCATATCCTATCTCCAGCTAAGTTCTGTATTTATATCTGTTAAATTTCTTTTCTGGCAAATTTATAGGCTTTTGTGGGCAATCCTTAATGTCATTCTTTTCTACAGGAAGGGCATCATGTGATAGCATGTTTAATACTAATATCTTAATTTATGTTTTCAGGTCTGAGATAGCTTGTCAAAATGACCTTAAATATTTGTTTTCTGTATTTCCAAAGAATATACATTTTTGATCCATCTAGAGCTATTCCACATTTTAAGGTGTAATTTATGCTTGCCATCCCCCATGCCTTTAATTGGTATCCATTTCTTCAGTCTTTACATAATTCCTTCCTTTTTTTGTTTTTTTGTTTTTGTGGAGCACTACCGGGGACTGAAACTCAGGGGCATTTAACCACTGAGCTGCATCCCCAGCCCTTTTTAGAGACAGAGTCTCACTGAGTTGCGTAGTGCCTCGCTTTTGCTGAGACTGGCCTTGAACTTATGATCCTCCTGCCTCAGCCTCCCAAGCCATTGTGATAACATGCATGCGTACCCGGCACATAATTCCTTCTTACTTCACCTACTGAATTCCCTAATGCCTTGTGCTTCTTACACAAAACAATTCATGAGGGATTGGGGTTGTGGCTCAGTGGTAAGGCACTTGCCTCAGCACCACATAAAAAATAATAAAATAAAGAAAAAAAATTATGAAAGGAATAAAGTGCAGGAGAAGAAAGCATGGTAAATGAAACTGTAAAATTCCCCACTCGTTTACTTCATAATTATTAAACCTTTTTCTTTTCTGTGAATACTTATAGATTTTCTGACCAAAGTAATCTTGAAAGAGGGAAGATGAACTTAATTATTAATGAATCCTTAAATATGGAATTCTGTGCAATCAGTAGACTTTATTTATAAAGGGCGAAAAATGAAAATGCTGGTTATGTTTTTTTTCTAGTTTGGACCATTTTCAGAAAAATGTGATATTACTACAGCCCCTGGGCCACCGGATCAATGCAAACCCCCACAAGTGACATGCAGATCTGCAACTTGTGCACAAGTGAATTGGGAGGTATTGTAATTTCTATTGGCGTATGTTTACTTTCTTAAGTGACTGGAATTAATAGTTTATATAAAAGAATAGATACTTTTCTTTTTTGCCTCCTAAATTATTACACTTCGAGTAAGTCCTGGTTAAATTTATATGGTACAAAGTGAATTTTGTTTCCTCTTTGAAACATTTGAGTAAGGTATATCTTCATTTCAAGTTCTTGTTCATGATGTGCTTTATGTTTTTATCAAAGGCTTTGTCTCAGTGCTGAATTCCTAGTTCAGCCAATAGTGAACTTAATGTTCAGAACAAACATTCATAAGGAATTACTATAATACTATTTCTCTTGTATTTGTTATCCCTGGTGTATTTATTGTACACAGGATTAATCAGTAATGATAATCATATTTTCAGTTTCCTTTGAAATTTAACAAGGAAAATGTTCTTGTATGGTTTAACATTTTATATTACCTAATAGAATTATTCAAAATATATTTACCTTAAAATATTCTTTCTGAAGTGATTCCTGGTCATATTTCTACCTCTAATTCAAAAGTTGTATTTTTGAGGGGCTGGGGTTATGGCTTCAGTAAAGCACTCACCTCGCACATGCTAGGCCCTGGGTTCTATCCTCAGCACCATATGTAAATAAATAAATAAATAAAGTAAAGGTATTGTGTCCAACTACAACTATAAAAAAATAAAACGTTTAAAAAAGTTTGTGTTTAAACGTTTTAAAGAAATCAAAAAATAAATGATAGGATAATAATGTTCGATTCATTCTACTATGTACATGTTCGATTACATGACCAGTGTAACTGTACATCATGTACAACCAGAAAAATGAGAAGTTATACTCCATTTATGTATGATGAGTCAAAATGCATTCTACTGGGCTGGGGTTGTGGCTCAGTGGTAGAGTGCTTGCCTATAATGTGTGAGGCACTGGGTTTGATCCTTAGCACCACATATAAAAATAAATTAAATAAAGGGATTGTGTCCATCTACAACTAAAAATATTTTTTTAAATGCTATTGTCATATATAATTAATTAGAACAAAGTTTTTTAAAAGTATAAAAAAGTTGAAAAATAATCGAGTTTTTAATATACATAGTAAAAGAACATATTTGCCCAAAAGCTATTTAGTCAATACAAAGACTAAGAACTTTATACTTTTTCTTAAAGATTCCTTTGAGTAATGGAACTGATGTCACCGAGTATCGATTGGAGTGGGGAGGAGTTGAAGGAAGTATGCAGATGTGTTATTGTGGGCCTGGCCTCAGTTATGAATTAAAGGGACTTTCACCAGCAACTACCTATTATTGCAGAGTCCAGGTAAAGGTGATTGGTTCCTTGTCATGTACTCTGTCCAGAGTTCTCCCTGTTGTGAGCATTTTCATGGTTGTGTCTTTGTTAACTTGAAGGCTTTGTTACTTTGTAGGCTCTGAGTGTTGTGGGTGCAGGCCCTTTCAGTGAAGTAGTAGCCTGTGTGACTCCACCATCAGTTCCTGCCATTGTGACTTGTCTTCAAGAAATAAGTGATGATGACATAGAAAATCTCAATTATTCACCTTCTACATCCCTTGCAATAAGCTGGGAAAAGCCTTGTGACCATGGTTCAGAAATCCTTGCCTACAGCATAGACTTTGGAGATAAACAGCCCTTAACAGTGGGAAAGATTACAAGCTATATAATAGACAATTTGCAACCAGATACAACATACAGGTATACTCTAAAAGATGTTAATTTTTCCCAGACCAGAGAAACACTTTAACTAAAATGATCATAAACTAAATTTTTTTTTCTTTTAATGTGGAACTTAGAATACGAATTCAAGCCTTGAATAGCCTCGGAGCTGGTCCTTTCAGCCATATGATAAAATTAAAAACTAAGCCCCTCCCTCCTGACCCACCTCGTCTGGAATGTGTTGCCTTTAACCACCAGAACCTTAAGCTGAAATGGGGAGATGGTACAGCAAAGACACTGTCAACAGATTCTATCCAGTATCACCTTCGGATGGAGGATAAGAATGGAAGGTAGGTTGTTTACTTGCTTTTTTATATAGTTTTAATAGGTTTTAAGTATATATAAATTTTATAAATTATAGAAGTAAAATAAGTTTGCAAAAATAGTTGCAGTTATCATGAGAAATGATCTTTAAGTGTACTGGGTTCAGAATATCTGAAGGCACTGTTTACAATTTGAGTGGAATGCTAAAGGAAAAAATTAAGTGGGCTATTCTTTGGATCTCTTCTCCAACCCATTTACTCTCTTCATAAAATGTAATCTTGGCTACAAAATAATTCTAAAGTGTTTATTTTCAGCAGGGCTTAATTTCACTATTTCTGTATACCATTCCATATATACTGCCCAGCTAAACCCTGCATTTCAGTTACAGTGTTATTGAAAATATTTGTAATGTTAACTATTCAAATGCCTATTTAGGGCTGTTTGTTCATGTTTAATCCCATACAAATAATGTCATATACCTCCACAGCTATTATAATATTTTAAGACTTTTAAATTTTGGTTTTTTACTTTTTACTCTAATTTATTAGAATTTTGTCTCTTTTTGGTACTGGGGATTGAACCCAGAGGTTCTCTATCATTGAGCTACATCCCCAGCTCTTTTTAAATATATTTTATTTAGAGACAGGGTCTCACTAAGTTGCTTAGAGCCTCACTGAATTGCTGAGGCTGGCTTTGAACTTGCAGTCCTCCTGCTTCAACCTCTCAAGCCACTGGGATTACAGGCATGCGCCACCATGCCCAGTTTATCTGAAGCATTTTATCTGAAATTTTTCATTTTATTAAAAGGTTATTAACTTTAATCTTACTGGTTTAAGTACTACAAAAGAAAAAAAGCAAACACTTACATTTTGCTCTAAAAGCAAAGTGCTAAAATTTAGAAAAGAATTGAGACAAAGATAGAAAAATGAAGCATATGTAAACTGTGGTTTAAAAGTTGGCAGTATGGCAGTGTAGCTAATTTGTTGATTTGGCAAGATGAATGTCCAGTCATGAAACTAGACATTCTAAGTTCCACATTAAACAAGAAGAAAAAATGCCAATGCTCTTTAAAAAAAAAAAAAAAAAAAAAAAAAAAAAAAAAGCAAGGCTTATCCAGTAATTGTTTCTTGGAAATACTGTTACTTCAGGTCACTAAATATTTCTTCATTTTTTTAACTTGACTACAGTTCATACTGTTAGCACTATAAGAGCATTCATTATTTGTTCCAAAAAAAATTTACAAATAGCCAATCAAAAATACTGGGAAACACTTAGCTAGCTTTATAGATAAAATTTTAGAATATATAATATTAAACTTCCATCACACAGTTCAAGTGTATAATTTATTTGAAATTTCATATTTTCTCATACTGTTGTAAATTTCCAGAAAACGTGCATCGGCTAAAATTTTGCCTAGAAATTAAGAGTTCTGTTTCCCAGTTAAAGGCAAGAAATACAAAAATAGAAACCTACTGTGTAAATATATATTAGAAGACTACAATCAGAAGCAAAGCCATGGTTACCAGAAGCCTAAGGAAAACCCAACTTAGAATGGTTGGACACCGCTGGGCACGGTGGTACACGCTGGTAATCCCAGCCACTCAGGAGGCTAAGGCAGGAGGATCACAAATTCAGGCCACCCTCATCAATTTAGGGAGGCCCTGAGTAACTTAGCAAGACCCCATCTCAAAATACAAAATAAAAAGGGCTCAGGCTCAGTGACAGGAGTGCGTGCATGTGTGGGGCACTGGGTTCAATCCTTAGCACCACATAAAAATGAACAAATAAAATAAAGGCATTCTGTCCATCTACAACTACCCCCCAAAAAATTTTTTTTAATCCTTTAAAAAAAATCGTGGGAACAGAGGCAGGGGGTGGGGCGGGGGGGAATGGCTGGGAATGTGGCTCAGCGTTAAGCACCCCTGGATTCAATCACCAGTACCAAAAAAAAGAATAGTTGGACACGAAATTCAGTAAGATTTTCAGGATACCAAGTCGAATTGGGAATCTTATCACATCTGTGATTTTCATCATCTAATGATGAAAAACAAAAAGATATATGTAATTTTGAAATTTTTGTAATTCAGTAATTTTGAAAACATTTTTTTATAAATAGTCTAAGGTTTATTTAATACAGAGTTATTTCTATTTTAGGTTTGTATCCTTGTACAGAGGACCATGTCATACATATAAAGTACAAAGACTTAATGAGTCAACATCGTATAAATTCTGTATTCAAGCTTGTAATGAAGCTGGGGAAGGCCCCTTCTCCCAAGAATATATTTTCACTACTCCAAAATCTGTCCCAGCTGCCTTGAAAGGTAAGTTATACATCTTGCAGTTCTTTTCTTTAATAATAAATCAATTTTACATTTTAATAAAGTGTTTTGTTTACTTTCATTAAAACTTAGTACTGAATATATGTCCAACACAGACAAGCCTACCTACTGGGAGTTTCCTTAAGTAATAAAGGCTATTTTATCTGGCATGTTAATACTCAGACAAGTATTGGGTTTGTCAGTGGTCATTTTAACAATTAAAAATGCAAAATTGAATAGATAGGCTACTTTTCTAATCGGATCATTTGCTGTTTCTGCTATTGTTACTTAAAGGAAAAAAGCATAAAATCTGATTGTTTATGTTTTAAATCTTTTTTTATTCATTCAGATTCATTCAGGGGGAGAGCCAAGTCTTCTGCTAAGTAAAACAAATTTTTACTTGCTTAATTTGGATTTTTCAATCATATTTATACACAAACATGAAGTACTTTTTTTAAATGAGCCTTGTAAGGATTGCACTTTGTGCATTTAATCAAAATGC
Organism: Spermophilus citellus; assembly: GCF_964194105.1. Taxonomy (NCBI): domain Eukaryota; kingdom Metazoa; phylum Chordata; class Mammalia; order Rodentia; family Sciuridae; genus Spermophilus; species Spermophilus citellus. The sequence goes on along the minus strand of NC_138182.1, from coordinate 39,511,490 downwards.
TTAAGATCTTTGAACTCCAAGGACTCATCACAAAGACTTCTAGGATAATATCCTGGATCAAGAGCTTGAATGGCTCATTTGTTAAGCAGATCTAGAATTTGTGGGACTCTTCTTGAATAGTCTTTCTAATAATGTTGATGAGTTTCACTGAGAACATTATTCTGTTCCCTCATCCAGTTTAGTGTCTCTTGGGCTTAAGAATATTGTTGATTTATAGCCAAGTTATATGCCTATAATCCCAGCAACTCAGGTGGCTAAGGCAGAAGGATTGCAAGTTCAAGGCCAACCTCAGCAATCTAGCAAGATCCTGCCTCAAAATAAGTGTATAAAAAGGGCTGGGGGTATAGTTCAGTGGTAAAGCACCCCTGGTTTAAAACTGCAGTACCACAAAAAAGAAAAAAAGATTATTGATTTTCTTAACTTCTTTGTATGAAGATATCAAAAATTCACTGATATTTAAGTTTATTAAGTTTTATAGGTTTGTTTATGTTTATAAAAGCAAGTATGGTGTATGAAGTTAAAAATCAAACGGAGCAGCATATCTTATATTTCTTCCCTCTAGCTCCCAAAATAGAGAAATTAAATGATCACATTTGTGAAATTACATGGGAATGTTTACAGCCAATGAAAGGTGATCCAGTTATTTACAGTCTTCAAGTTATGATGGGAAAAGATTCAGATTTCAAACAGGTACGTGCCAAGATGTAATTTTATAGTTATCTATTTTATCTTTCTTTCATTTTTCAGTATTTTCAGTACAAGATTTGACCATCTTTACCATTTTGATTTAGAAACACTGTTCAATATAGAATATGTTCCAGAGATCTTAGGATTCAAAATATTTGGGGCATGAACTATACTAACACAGATTATTTTCACTTGACAATTATTCATTAAACTCTATGCTAGGCAGTCAATATATAACACTGAACAAAAAGTATTTAGTCCATGGAGTTTACATTCTTTTAGAAAAAGACATATTAAAGGCAAATAAACACATTAGTATATAGTATGACAGTTCTAAGTGCATTGGAGAGAAAATTAAATGGGGTTAAAAAAAATTGTACCAGAGGGAAAAGGACCCAAGGGAAGTGATAGGACTTCTTCTTAGAACATTTTTCTCCTCTTGAGATAGGAACACGTATGTTAAATTTGAACAATAAGAAGGCCAATATGAGTGAGACAGAGGGAACCCTAGAGAGACTTGTTGATGAAGTATGGTAGCAGCTAACAATTTTGCTGCTGCTAGAGAATAAAGACTTACCAATACTTGGCCTCCTCAGTTACACATTTCTTTCTTGAGCCTTACTGAAGCCACATTTAAGAATTCGGGGTTCCCCCTAAGCATATTCAATCTCTAGAGTCAGTTAAATGACATTCCTTTTGGAAAAAAACATTAAGAGAGCCAATGTGATATGAAGATAAGAATGTCATATAAGACATTAAAAGGTATACTACTATACTTAACTGCTTGTGATTTCAGAAGCCAGTGGAGTATTTTGACCAGAATAGTCACATAATCTGACACAGGTCATTTTGGTTACAGTGTTGAAACACTGGACAGAGGGGCAAAAGCAAAGAGACCAATAAGGAGGCTTTTACAATAATAGTAATAATCACAAATTATTATATAATTAATTATTAATTATATTATATAATGCTTAAATATAACAATAAAACAATTGTTATGGAAATCCAAAGGAAGTATCGCCACCTTAGCAGAGAAATTTCAAAGATAGCTTCCTGGTAAAGAGTGAGTAATGGTCAGGTAGAGTGGAGAGTGGTCAGTGTTTATTATAAATATATGACTCACCTACTGGGGCTGTAGCTTAGTGGCAGAGTACTTGCCTTTGCCTAGCATGTGTGGGTGAGGCACTGAGTTCGATCCTTAGCACCACATAAAAATAAATAAAGGCATCCTTCCACCTACAACTACAAAAAAAAAAAATTAAGTTATTTAAAATATATAGAGAGAGGTGTGTGTGTATATACACACACACACACACACACACACACACACACACGACTCAGAAAATTTCTGTAAGCATTTCATCCTAATTTCCTTCTTCCTGTCAATCTTCTTTATTTTTGAAGACTCAATCTGGGCTGTTTTAATTGTACTGTATCTTACATTTTCTTTTCCCACTAGAAAAATCAGTCATCTGTGTTATTCCATCCTTGTGCTATTCTAATTATTGATAGAATTTGTAATATATATTTTTCTTTCAAATTGTGTTAAATATAGACATGTGACAAATAACTAAAATTTCAAAAGATCCAAAGAGTTAGATTAAATTTAGCAAATGATTGTTTTTCTTTATTAAGCCATCTGCAAATTTACACAATAATTAGATTTGAAATGTAATTTGCAGATAAGCAGGTTTCCTTCCAAGGAAGAAGCAAAATTAATATTAAAGAAAATATAATTGTATTAGCGTGTTTAAAGGAAATAGGGACCCCACTTTTGAGTAGTATATGAATTTTAATAAGTTAATGTCACTACATGAAACACCACTGCTAGTTCTAATATAACTTCGAAATTAAATTAACCCTTTTATCACTTATACTTATTTTAGATTATACATGGTAAAACTTAAAATTATGATATCTTTAGAACTTCATTCTATAGATGCTCATCTAAATCTCTTAAAAAGTTATAAAATTCTACAACTTACAAATTGTATTCCAAAAGTTTGAAGGCCTTTTAAGAAGTCAATTTCTTTCATAGAATTTAGCTTTTTATTTATAATTTATTTGACATTCAACACACGTTATGTAAAGAGAATTATAGGGATACTATATTAACTATTCTAATTTTAAGAAAATTGTTTAGATTCTAGCAAGCAAGCAGAAATTATACAATGATAACATTTTACATAACTATAAAAGGTCATAAATATAAAACTTTTTTATAAAGAAGAATGATTAATTTCAGCTGGACTTTGGAATATTTCCAAAAGTAGTGTCATATAACTAATACTTCAGGGGCTAGAGTACTTAACAGGGAACCATGAACTCTCAAGTGTGACTTCAGCAAGGTTCAAGAATGGAATATGTTGTGGAAAAGCCAGGTATGGGTGGGTCTTCATTCTTTAGCAGTAGGAATTGTTGATATATTTAAGAAGGAGAAATTAGCCTGGCAGCAAGTATCTATGAGCCAAGTATTAGGAACAAATTGATTGCTTTACTTTCTTACTTTTCTTTATTCATTTTTCATCAATGGCTTTCTCCAAACTTTTGGTGTTGTCTTGCCCTGTGCCTCTCAATAGCACTTGATATGGAGTTGCCCTCGTTCTCTAAAGTCTCTATTCTTACCTTCCTCTCTAACATACATGCTAACTCCCTCGATAGATAGCTGACCTTACTAGGTATTAGAAGAAACATACTTTATTTGGGAAAGTAATCTGTCAAATGTCTACTGACTCTTGAAGCCTCTCATAAGTGTATACATTTTTAAAAACAAATGCTTTCTAACCAAAAATCGCATTTTAGATGGTATAACAAAGTGTGGAAAATTTGGAGGGCAGTTAAGCCACTTTCAAAGCAGATCAACCCCCTGGGAGTTTTCCAAGTACCAGGAAAACTCAGAATTGGCTTTTGAGAAATTAAGTGTAGATCCTGTCAGGGAAAAAAACCTGAAGGTAGGTGGACTTGGTTGGTCCAACAGCTGAATGAAATCATCTGGAACTTGGTTTCTCTCACTGCCTTCAGAGTCTTCACCTAGCAGTAGAGAATTTGACTCATTCACTTAAAGAAAGCACTTAAGATTTCAAAGACCAATGACTGTGCTAGGGCTTAACCAAGCAGAGCCTACCCTCAAAGCTAAGAGTGAGGCCAGCCTCTCCTAATACATGGACTGGGTAGTGGAGAGGGTTTGACACCTCATCTAAAAATTAGAGCACTTGTGGTAGTGGCAGATAAGGGGGCTAAACAGAAACAGTACCAACAGGCCTTACAGATAGAATCATCTAGGAAATTATTTATTTTGATGGATCTGTTTGCTGAATTATAGAGGCTGCTGAGATCTGTAAGTCTGGGGCTGAGGAAAGCAAGTGGTATAGTTGAAGTCTAAACCCTAACTCCAAAGAACCAGAAGTGCCAGTGGTTTAAGTCTGTGAGGATCCAGAGGCCCAAGGATTGTGGACATCAGAGTCCCAGGAACAGGACAAAATGGTGTTCCAGCTAAGCAGAGAAAACTTACCCTTCCTCTGCCTTTTTGTTCTATTCAAAGATTCGATGATGCCAAACACCTTGGTGGGGATTATCTTCTTTACTCACTGAGCCAATTCATAGCCTAATCTATTCCAGAAAGGCCCTCACAGACATACTTTGCTGCAGTGTTTTACCTACTATCTGGGCATCCCCTTAGCCCAGTCAACACATACCATCATAGTAGGAACAATTGTTGAGACAGTGGATTCATATAGAATCTACTTCCTTTCATAAGCTTCTGAATTCAGATTCTCAAGACCTGGGTCCTCAGAGTGCCTTCCAGACCTAATGAACCCAAATATCTGAGGATAGGGCCCACAATTCTATAGGGTTTTTTGTTTTCTTAATTTTTTATTTGTTCTTTTCAGGTATACATGACAGTAGAGGGTATTTTGACATATCATATAGACATGGAGTATAACTTCCCATTCTTATGGTTGTACATGATGTGGAGTCAGACTGGTCATGTATTCATATGAACTGTCTTTTCTATTCCCATCACTTTTCCCTTCCCTTCATTCCCCTTTGTCTAATCCAGTGCACAGTTCTGTTTTATTTTGTTTTAAAGTTCCAAATGATTCCTATGAATAAAAATTTTTAGAAATCACGCAGAGTAAATTTAATAACTGCTCATAAAATTCCACCTATAACTCCCTTATCAGTAATAAAGTAGATAGACGATAGATGAGCTGCTAGTTATTTATCTATATTTAGTTGTTATTGAGGGGCTTTACTGTTCTCAATGTATTGCTCATTATCAAATACATGATATGTTAAGGAATGACTTAAGTTGTTTGTACTCAATTCAAAAATAGTGTATTGCTAAAATTATTGTATTTAACTATAATATTTATTGTGCATATGATTCACTGCAAAACCAGATTATGGTTATGTAATATACACAAGAAGTAGTGATAGTTAAAATCTATTCCTTTTTAAAAAAAAAAAAAACTGCCTCAAAAGTTGATACCTTTGAATGTACACTTGTCCTCAGAAATAACTATTTTGAATTTTAGTAGGAGTACTTGATAAATGAAGTTTATCTAGCCAACCAAATGGGTTTTGAGAATGTAGAGATAAAATCAGATAAGATACCAGATTCATTTATTCATTTTTATTGATCATAATTCTCCAATTGTTATTTTCTCCATGGTTCAAAATATTCATAATACTAAATTAAGGACAGATATCAATTTATGAAACTTTAAATTTCTTTGAAGGTTTCCGTGTAAAGTCCTGTTGCAGTTGGCATACTGTTTCAAATCTCTTGACTAACTAGACACATAAAAACTTCACAAGCTTACATTTTTAATCTGCAGTTCCCTATTAAAATGCAAAGTTAAAATAGTAATCTCTTACCTGATATTCTCTTAACTGTAAATCTATATTGATATTTGCCTATCTATGAATAGATAATTCATTTGTAGCAAATATAAAGGGCTATTTTGTTTAAATAATATGTAATTTTATCTGAATAGTAGCAATGACCAAAATAATTTCAAGTATCTATAAGATGTCCCCCTTCAGATCCTTCCAACATTTGAAACATAAAATTGAGAAAATTTGATATCATCATCTTTCCAACTTCTTCCTAACTTCATTAGTATCATGGGCATCAAGATCATCTTGGTCCTGGGGCTGCAGTTGTAGCTCAGTGGGTAGAGCACATGCTTAGCATGTGTGAGGCACCAGGTTCCATCCCTAGCACCACATAAAAATAAATAAAGGTGTTGTATCCATCTACAACTATTTTTTAAAAAGATTCCAGTAAATTTTTTATCTTTCCTACCAGCTCTTTCAAAAGTCATTTCTAGGTTCATAAAAAAAAAAAAAAATACATCAGTAGCACATGCCTGTAATCCCAGTTAATGAGAAGAGTGAGGCAGGAGGAAGGCAAGTTTGAGACTAACCTAAACAACTTAGCAAGACCCTGCCTCAAAATAAAAAATTAAAAGGGCTGGGGATGTGGCTCTGTGTTAAAGCACCCCTGGGTTCTATCCCCAGTACCAGAAAAGGGAGACTACATCAGGACCTCATAGCTTTATTCAGCAAGAGTGTCCTGTCCACTTCCCTTCAGTCCCTCACACAACATGATCAGGGTTCCTTTAATACTTACTTAATGTGATACCCTAAAATAGCCCCTCTTATGTTAAATCTACCTAAATTTCTAAACTAGAAAAATTAAATGTATTCCTCCTCTCTCTGACAGATCTCGGAACTTTTTTTTTTTTAATGAGGTACTAGATATCAGGACCTTGTATATGCTAGACAAACGCTTAACTACTGAACCACCTCCCCAGCCAGATGTCTTTGCCAGATCTCCTCTTCTTTTGTCATGTTCATGCCATTTGTTGACAGTTTTTTCCCCTAACCATACATTGCCATGTTCATTTGGAGACATGGCAAATAAAGCTTAAAGACAAAAATTAAAATCACTCTTTATATTATTAAAAATACATTTAATTTTTACCAAGTTGGCTTTATCATATGTGTAAATTTTTAATACTGATTTCTAATACAAAATTATTTTTTTTTTATTGTTGGTTGTTCAAAACATTACATAGTTCTTTTTTTTTTATTGTTGGTTGTTCAAAACATTACATAGTTCTTGACATATCCTATTTCACACTTTGATTCAAGTGGGTTATGAACTCCCATTTTTACCCCGTATACAGATTGCAGAATCACATCAGTTACACTTCCATTGATGTACATATTGCCATACTAGTGTCTGTTGTATTCTGCTGCCTTTCCTATCCTCTACTATCCCCCCTCCCCTCCCCTCCCCTCTTCTCTCTCTACCCCCTCTACTGTAATTCATTTCTCCCCCTTGTATTATTTTTCCCATTCCCCTCACTTCCTCTTGTATGTAATTTTGTATAACCCTGAGGGTCTCCTTCCATTTCCATGCACTTTCCCTTCTCTCTCGCTTTCCCTCCCACCTCTCATCCCTGTTTAATGTTAATCTTCTTCTCATGCTCTTTGTCCCTACTCTGTTCTTAGTTACTCTCCTTATATCAAAGAAGACATTTGGCATTTGTTTTTTAGGGGTTGGCTGGCTTCACTTAGCATAATCTGCTCTAATGCCATCCATTTCCCTCCAAATTCTATGATTTTGTCATTTTTTAATGCAGAGTAATACTCCATTGTGTATAAATGCCACATTTTTTTTATCCATTCATCTATTGAAGGGCATCTAGGTTGGTTCCACAGTCTTGCTATTGTGAATTGTGCTGCTATGAACATCGATGTAGCAGTGTCCCTGTAGCATGCTCTTTTTTAGGTCTTTAGGGAATAGACCAAGAAGGGGAATAGCTGGGTCAAATGGTGGTTCCATTCCCAGCTTTCCAAGAAATCTCCATACTGCTTTCCAAATTGGCTGCACCAATTTGCAGTCCCACCAACAATGAACAAGTGTACCCTTTTCCCCACATCCTCGCCAGCACTTGTTGTTTGACTTCCTAATGGCTGCCAATCTTACTGGAGTGAGATGGTATCTTAGGGTGGTTTTGATTTGCATTTCTCTGACTGCTAGCGATGTTGAGCATTTTTGCATGTACTTGTTGATTGTCTAATACAAAATTATTTATTTTTAAATTTTTTTTAGTTGTTGATGGACCTTTATTTTATTTATTTTTATACAGTGCTGAGAATCAAACCCAGTGCCTTACACATGCTAGGCAAGCACTCTATCACTGAGCCACAACCTCAGCTCAAAATCATTTAATTTATTACCATCTCTCATATATGGATCAGTTTTACATTCCTACTCCCTGAGATGTTCATCTGTGTTCTCCAAACTAATGTATAAAAACTATTTTCTGTAAGATTCATCTTAGGATGAATAAAAGTTTCTTTATCTATGTTAAAGTTAATAATTCACAGAGGCCTTTTATTAAGTACCTACTGGATTCTGGAGACACACAAAATGAAGCAGAGATTTTCTTCAGGAGCAAGCCCGTATGCTAAAAGTGCTTAAAAGAATGCTAGCTCAGGTATTGATTGATCTAATTTGTAGCCCAACAGCTAGTGGGAGCAAGCCAATTGGGGAATGATTCCACCCTGTGAGCCTTGGTTTTCTCATTAATAGAGTGAGAAGAGGGACTCGTTAATGAGAACAGTTACCTTCACATTTGAACACTCTTCTTATGCTATTAGCTCATCTCATCCTCATAATTACCATACAAGTTAAGTACTGTTATGCCTATTGTACTGAGGTAATTGATCTAAATTTACTGGAGTGGGAGGTGGTGGAACAGAGCTTGGACTACTGGGTGACCAATTCCATCTTCCTGTTGAGTAGCACACTTCCTTAAAAATCCATGCAACTCTTGTTTTCTCCCTCTCTCTCTGCTCCCCTTCCTCCCTCCCTCCACCCTGAGACATGGTAGAGGAGCCTTTGAAGTTTATAGTGATTTACCACAGGTACCTATAGAAAATTCCTGTTGTTTCATTCAACTGATGTGTTTAAATTTTTATAGAAAGTTACTAGTTAGCCGAAAGTGGGGGTGGGGGGGGAGACGAGATTATAGTCTTTCTCCTCACATGGAATGAAGTCACCAAAAATGACTTCCTGCATGCGAGGAAAGCTGGGAAGTGCCTGAGAGCTGGCTGACTTGCTTGTTCTCTTGCCGCTTTAGGGCACATCTTCACTCCTTAACTGGTTTGTAAGCTGTGAGGCTAGGTCTTCCATCCTCACTTGTCAAATTTCTCCTGCCCTTATACAACAGACAGATAAGTACTTTAATGGATAGGGTGTTCGGGGGTTTTTTGTGTTTTATTTTGTGTGTGCTTTGTTAGTTTGGTACTGGGGATTGAACCCAGGAGCAATTTACCACTGAGCTGCATTCCTAGTACTTTTTATTTATTATTTTGAGACAGGGTCTTGGCAAATTAGCAAGACCCTGTCTCCAAGTATAAAAATAGGACCGAGTACATGGTTCAGTGGTAAAGTGCCCCTGGGTTCAATCCCCAGTATTGCAGAAAATAAAGTCAATGATATTTACTAGCTTTCATGTCAAAATATAATTCTAAAACTAGTCATTGTTAACACATTTTCTGACTAGACTCTACACACGATTCTTCCTTTTAATCTTTCATTGACAGATTTACAAAGGTCCCGACTCTTCCTTCCGGTATTCCAGCCTCCAACTGAACTGTGAATATCGCTTCAGAGTGTGTGCCATTCGCCAGTGCCAAGATCCTTTGGGGCACCAGGACCTAGTCGGTCCCTACAGCACCACAGTGCTCTTCATCTCTCAGAGGACAGAACCGCCAGCCAGCACCAACAGAGACACTGTGGAAAGCACCCGGACCCGGCGCACGCTAAGTGACGAGCAGTGTGCTGCTGTCATCCTTGTGCTGTTTGCTTTTTTTTCCATTTTGATTGCCTTTATCATTCAGTACTTTGTAATCAAGTGAAAATATAACTTTATTTTAACACTGTATTACATTTTATTTTGTCATGTACTAAAATTATTTCCGTAACGCTTTTACAAAAACGATGGCATTTAGCACTGGCATTGAGACTATAGCACATCATTTTTTGCCATTTTCAGTGCTCATATTGTTAGGTAGAGGCTGGCACTTTATTAGAATGCAAGCCACAGAAATATCAATTTTGGGGAGGGTTTTTTGGTTGGTACTTTTGACTCTCTCTCTCTCTCTCTCTCTCTCTCTCTCTCTCTCTCTCTCTCTCTCTCTCTCTTGACATGCCTTCTTGTAGAACAAACTTTCTAAGAGACATCAATTTATAATTGATAATTTTGACCAGTCACCATGAGTGAAACAGTGATGACCTGATAAAGATTATTACCAAGTGAAAATTCAGAATGACTAGAATTTACACTAATGTGCTATATAAAAATGTTAAAGTCTGATGCTGTGAAAGCAATCTAGTGCTATATTTCTACCTCCTCATTTGTCTTAATTATTTGGTAAGTGGGATTATGATGAATAACTGGAGGGGCTTAGCAAAAACTGGATGAAAGAACATGTGTGAAAAAGAACCTTCTTATTTGATAAATGTGGAGTTCTTCATGACAAGTGTATATTCATGGATTCACAGATAAGTCAAAGAAAGCACAGGCAGTTTACTTGGCCTAAAAATATTTCAATGTTTACTCCAAAAGTACCTCTTCGGGTCTTGAGAACATGGAAAAACAGAGACTTTTAGATAGTAACTTTTTTAAAAAATCATCATAAAAACCAACTCTGAATTTCAAACCTACTTGGCTTGTTTTGTGAGCCTTTGGACTATATGTATGTTTGTAAGGGCACACACATACATATATGACATATATATATAAACTATACATACCTAGTGTAGGAATACATACATACACACATCTACTCCACCTCTCTGGTATAGGCTAATTTTGAAGAACTCCCATAAACTTTGCTGCTTCTCCTATAACTACTGCCATCACCATCAAAATTCATAATCAAACCTAACCTTTTTTGTTTGGGGCACCAAATCTGAAGACAAAATTAATTTGCACCAGTAAACTTCAAGCTGCTTTCTTTCTTGAAAAACTAATGTTTAATGTGTAATGTCTGTTCAGATACTGTTCCAAATTGTTGATTGCATGTGGTTAATGTTGCATTAGAGCACTTTGCAATTGCATAAATTCATTAATGTTTTGTGAGCTTGCATTTGTGAGTTATTGGATGATCAGATTGAATCTTGTCGAGTATCACATTGTACATCTTGCTTAGATGTTGACGACTGCCAGTAATAATACAGTTTGTAATGAAACTATCTAAAATTCTTGTTTTATCACATCTGTTATCTGTAAAACACCTGTAACTAGCTTTTTTAATTTATTATTTGAATTTTAGGATAGTGAATCACTAATTTTTAGTTGCTGAAGTTAGCATTTTAGTGATAACTAAGCACTTCTGTCAGTCTTGGAAAAAAGGAACATATGTTTTGTGCTTTGAAGATCTCTGAAGAATTTCCCTTAATAGAATGGGCATGTATTGTAATTGTTTTATGTCAAATGATCTGTGCTGTAGAAAAAAAAAACATTAACCTTTGTTCAAAAAAGAACGGATAAACTTGGCCTTTCCGAGTGGTAAGAATGATCTGTCACTATAATATACTGTATGTTTACATTTTATTTAATCTCTTTATGTATAGGGTGATAACCTTCCCCAAAAACAACAGCGATTGCATTGTTTTCTAGAAACTTATTCTTTAAAGTGCCACATTTGGCAGTACAAATGAGTTTGAGTGTAAGAGCCCAGAGATTTCTATATAGTTGAATGTCTAAAATGGTAAAATGTGCCACTGTGACAAGTTACAGTGGCTTATGTTTTTCATAGTAATTCAAATGAACTCCTATTTTTGATAGTAAATGTCATTTAATAGTGTACTTGCCATTTGAGCCTCACTGCAAAATTAGTGCAGAGGAGAAAACAATTTTTAATGTAATCTTGATTTTACCTCATATACTGTACATTCCAAAACTCTAAACTTTTTAAAGGTTATAGATACACTACCAAACATATCACCTTAAAATTGTACAAGATTAAACTTCATAAAAATGGTAAAATATAATCTCATAAGAATACATAAACTGTGTAGCAAAAGTATCTTTAAAATCCATGGAAAATAAAAGTTGTATCATTCTTTTTTGAGATATGTTTATTGTATTCATATACATTTAATTACTTGCTACCTATTTGAGAAAATAAAATAAGGCTTTCCCTCTTCTAGTAGGCTTAAAACAGTTTTCCCAGCCCTATTCAAATCTTAAACATGAATGAAATTAGAAATTTTATCCCAGCAACTTGATTTTATGCAATTCATTATCTTAATTGCTTTACATATATAAAGAATAAGATAAGTCTGAAGTAAATGAGCTTTGGAAAATAAAAGCCTGGGGTAAATGGCACATGCCTTTAGTCCCAGCTACATGAGAGTATCATTTCAGCCTGGAAGCTGGAGGCCAGTCTGGGCAGCATAGCAAGATCCCACCTCTAAATAAGTTTACCCATTGGGAAGAAAATCTCTGACCTCCCCTTTTCTGCATTCCTCACCTGTTTTCTAGTACCATTCTCCTATTCCTAGGAGCCCATGACTTTCCTACTATTTGTATCGCTAGGTCTGCCTTCCCCCAGAAAATTCACCTTGTCCTCTCTCATCCCCTATTAAAATTTCCGTCCCATGGGTCACCTCTTGTACATTCCTTACTTTTAAAATCCAACTGGATCTCTGCCACAAGTGCAGATAATCACAATAAAGTTTAAAGTGTAAGGCTGGGGAAGCATCACTGCATAGAAACAATTAAGGAGGAATCAGCCTTTAAGGGCTATGATACCCTGTCACCTCTGTTTTTCCATAGATTGGATGTAAGAATTTTGCCCATCATGTTGAGCATTCCATGGGTTGGTTTCCAACACAAGCATCTTGTTTTTCATTATTATGGATAGGTATCTTTCTGCAGTAGAATCCATGTGTACAGAGGCTCAAGGAGGCAAACAGACCTTTTATTTAATGTTTTTTATTTTTATAGTTGTTGATGGAGCTTTATTGATTTATATGTGGTGCTGAGAATTTAACCCAAGTCCCTCACACATGCTAGGCAAGCGTCTACCAAAACCCCAGCCCACAGACTTTTAAAAAATAAATCAGAACAAGCAATGGTTCTTCAATGCAACCTCCACTATCATAAAAGGTGATGATGTGCCTCATTTTTTAAGGTTTTTCTTAAATTCTGTTTTCAAATAATATTATGTACCTTCCAGTGTGTTTTGCCAGGCATGGTGATACATGCCTATAATCCCACCAACTCAGGAGGCTGAGGTTGGAGGATTGCAAATTGGCTGGCCTCAGCAACATAGGGAGATCCTGTCCCAAAACTTAAAGTGCACCCCTGGGTTTGATCCCTAGTACCACCAAAGGGGCCAGAGCCGTTATTCATTATTTTCTCCCCAGTGTTCTTTAAGAAGAAGAAACATCTCAGAGGAGAAAAAAAGTTAACAAACAAGATTTTAATTGTGGTCATCAAGTCCTCAATGTTTGGAGTTATGCCTTCAAATGTTTAGATGCTATAATGACTACTTTTCTATTTATTTCAAAATAAATAGTATGATTTTGCCACTTCTATTCACTATGGAAAAGTTGCCAAGAAAAAGATTTCAAAAAGGATATTTTGAAGCTGATATTTTGAAGATGTGTGACTGATTCAAATCAAAGACTAGTATCTCCTGTTTTTTGGGTTTTTTTTTTCTTGTTGTTGTTGGTTTGTTTTTGGTTTGGGGGTTTTGTTGTGGTGGTAGTTGTTATTTTTTTATATTGGGGATTGAACCCAGGGGCACTTTACCACTGAGCCACATCCCCAGCCTGATTTTATTTTTTATTTTGAAACAGTCTGTAAGTTGCTTAGTGCCTCACTAAATTGCTGAGGCTGGCCTCAAACTCAGTCCTCCTGCCTCAGCATCCCAATCTCTAGGATTACAGGCGTGAAACACCACCACTTAATGTGTCCTAGGCTTGGTGTTCAGGGCTTTAATTTGGTAATTTAATCTTCCCAGTGGTTCTGTTAAGTGGAAACCATATCACAGAGAAGTCAAGCTGTCTTCCAAAAGTTGAATAGCTAATAAATGCCAGAGCCAGGATTAAAATCAAGTGATTGATCTAGTGTACCTACACTTCACCACTGTCCTCTACTGTCTGCCCCCAAAGCCCTCAATTGTAAGAAGGAAATCAGAATTAATATTGACTTTGAACATCGCATTTATAAGAGTAATAAATACTACCTGTATGCCAAGCACTGTGCGTAAGCATTTCCTCATTTAAAATAACCCACAGCCCTCTAAGGACTAAACAGAAGAAAACTAGACAACAACTTGGCACAGGGTGTTGGACTTAAATGAAAAACACTCATTTCATCCTGTGATATTTTAATTCCCATGTTGAGTCCACTCTCAGCCCTGAATAAACCATCTTCTTAAATATTCATCTAACAGGGCTGAGGTTGTAGCTCAGTGGTAGAGCACTTGCCTAACAAAGGTGAGGCACTGGGTTCAATTCTCAGTACTGATATAAATAAGTAAAATAAAGGTCCATAGGCAACTAAAATATTTTTTTAATTCACCTGAGAATGAGGGTATCTTTATTGCTCCCAAATAAAACAAGCTGGTGTGTTCAAAAAAGGAATAGAGATACTGAATGGATGGATTTCAAAAATTATGCCCAAGAAGTCAGACACAGAAGGTTATATGTTATAGGAATCCATTTATATAAAATATTCAGAATAGGGGGCTGGGGTTGTGGCTCAGTGGTAGAGTGCTTGCCTAGCACATGTGAGGCACTGAGTTCAAGCTTCAGCACCACTTAAAAATAAATAAAACATAGGTATTCTGTCCATCTATAACTAAAAGAAAAAGAAATTGGTGCAGCCAATCTGGAAAGTAGTATGGAGATTCCTTGGAAAACTTGGAATGGAACTACCGTTTGACTCAGCTATCCCACTCCTCTGTCTATACCCAAAGTACTTAAAAAAATCATACTTCAGGGACACAGCCACATCAATGTTTATAGCAGCACAATTCACAATAGCTCAATTGTGGAAACAACCCAGATGCCCTTCAGTGGATGAATGGATAAAGAAACTGGTATATATACACAATGGAATATTACTCAGCATTAAAAGAATAAAATCATGGCATTTACAAGTAAATGGATGGAGTTAGAGAAGATAATGCTAAGTGAAGTAAGCCAATCCAAAAAAACCAGAGGCTGAATGTTTTCTTTGATATCAGGATACTAACTCATAATGGTGATGGGGGGGTGAAGCATGGGAGGAATGGAAGAACTTTAGATAGGGCAAAGGGGAGGGAGGGGGTAAGGGGGTAGGAAAGACAATGGAATAAGTTAGACATCATTACCCTAGGTACATGTATGCAGACATGAGTGGTGTGAAAATACTTTGTGTACAACCAGTGACTTGAAAAGTTGTGCTCTACGTGTGTAATATGAAATGAATTGCATTTTGCCATCATATATAACAAATCAAAAATAATTTAATTTTAAAAACAGACATTAAGTGGGAATTTGGGGGGAAAATATGAAAGAAAATAAAGTATGTGTCCTGGCACTCTATTCTAAAAGACTCCTTACCAATATATTTTCATTTCATGTTTATGAAATGTATGTGAATAAAATGGGACTGATTTATATGAAAAAAAACATATCCAGAATAGATAAATCCAGAGACAGAAAGGAGGTTAGTGGTTGTTAGGGCTGGAGGGAGGAAGAAATGGGGAGTAACTGCTTCATCGTATGGGGTTTTATTTGGGGGTGATGAAAGTGTTTTGGTGCCAGGCAAAGGTACTGATTGCACAACTTGTAAATGCACTAAACAAAACTGAATTATTAACTTTCGAATAGTTGATTTTACATTCTGTGAATTTCACTTCAACTTTTTTTCCCCCACATTTTACCCCAACTTTTTAAAAAGACAAAATTAATAAACATAAGATTAGAAAATCCTTCCAGGTGCAGTGGCACATGCCTGTAATCCCACGGCTTAGGGGTCTGAGGCAGGATTCCAAGTTCAAAGCCAGCCTCATCAATTTAGTGAGGTCCTAAGCAACTTAATGAGATCCTGTCTCAAATTTTAAAAAAGGGCTTGGGATGTGGCTCAGTGGTTAAGCATCCCCGGATCCATTCCCCAGTATCAAAAAAAAAAAAAAAAAATAGAAGACACTGAACACTGGGCATCAGCAAGTCAGTAAAACTGACCTAGTTGATGAGTTCATCTTGCTAACTTCTCACTTTTCTTTTCCCAGCATAGGGTAGGGGAAGTACTAGAGATTGAACCCAGGGATGCTTAACCACTGAGCTCCATCCCCAGCCCTTTTTGAAATTTCAAGACAGGGTCTCACTAAGTTACTGAGGACCTAGCTAAATTGCTAAGGTGGGCCTCGGACTTGAAATCCTCCTGTCTCAGCCCCTCAAATCTCTAGGATACAGATGTTTGCCACCATGCCAGACACTTCTCAATTCAAACTCCCTCATCTCCCTGAGTTTTCTCACCCTTACACATACATGATGGGCAACCGAAATTTTTTTTTTAATAGAATATCCTCACTAGTTAGCCATTAAGTGATTTGGCCTACCCAGGCCTAACTTATCAGCTCTGTACCATTTTTAATATTTCTAGGATGACCCAGTGGTCTTAGAGAAACTAACTTTTTACAGTTTCAGTTTACCAGTTGTAGCTGCTATATAGTAAGAATATCCATATGTAGCAGGATAAAACCTGTACCCTCTTCTCACCACTTTCACAGGGTCTCCTCTTTCCACCACCCCATTTAATAATCCTGGCCACACTGAGCCTGACTCTCAGGAGAAACTAGAACCAACAGAAAATTGCTAAAGCAATAGCTGCAGAGTAACAGGAATCTGTCAGGTCACCAAGTCTTGCCTGAATTTACCCTGCCATTTCCCTGCTGTGCAGAGAAACCTCAGAAAGCCTGGGCCCAGGTCCATGTGCTGGTCGGATTCCTCATGGTGAAGTTGGGAAAGAGCCAGCCCTTGGTCTTCTCTGCTGGGGAGCCCCCTTCCTGGGCCGGCTTTACCACCTCTGCCTTTTTATTAAATAAGATGCAATTTCCTGGTGCCTGGGGTCCAATGGAACCTGCAGGTCATTTCGATGAGAAAGGGGCTTGGTGTGAAGCCACAGTCCCTGTGGGAGAAGTAAGTGCTATGAGCAAGGTACATGCAAATACAAATACAGATGTTAGCCTTTAGGGAACAAGGACCCAGACCTACCACATCTTCCCATTTTGCAGGATATGCTGAAAATCAAGAACTTTACGTGACATTTCCAAATGCAAAATGTTGATTTAAAATATGATATGTGGGCCAAGGATGTAGCTCAGTGGTGAAGTGTGGGCTTAGCAGGTGAAAAGCTGTGCACTTGACCTCCAACACAAAGGAAGATAGGGAGTGAGGGAAAATCATGAAAATTTACAAAGTGTGTGTCAGTTGCAATGGGTGCTTGCTTTCCAAACGTTGTCTCAAGCATTGCTCTCTTGTGGAGAAAAGAAAAATAAAACCGATGGGGTTTTCATAAGTTTCCACAGGTAAGCTAAGTTACAGATATATCCTAAAGCTCCATGAAGCTTTCCATTTCTTTCCATTTGCCTACAAAATCTGGTTTCTGGAAGACACTTTTCTAGCAGAGTGGGTCATAGGCAGCTCTCCCTACATCTGATAGCACTGTGGTCTATACAGCCAGAGGCCACACAGCACATTTGTTGGATCCAGTCCATTTCTCCATGGACTCTGGTGGTGGGCTGAACAACACTGTCCTTTCTGGCTGCCCCAGTAACCTGGGATGATTTCTTTATGCTTTAGTCTTCTCATCTATAACATGGGGAGATCAAGAGGATCCCACCCCCAATAACGTTGTTGAAAGACTGACATAAAATATACAAGTACTAAGGCTGGGGTTGTGGCTCAGTAGTAGAGAGCTTGCCTCACACATGTGAGGCACTGGGTTTGATTCTCAGCACCGCATATAAATAAATGAATAAATAAAGGTCCATCAACAACTAAAAAAATTAAAAATACACACACACACACACACACACACACACACACACACACACACACGGAACTTGGAACAGCAGCTTACATAGAGCAAGTATCAGCTTTTTTTTTTACCCAGGATATCCCAGCCTGCCAAAGGCCAACCTGTAAGGCCTCCAGCCAGGAGCCAAAAGCCTACTTGTGACACCATCCTATTGCTTCCAGGTACACAGGGCCATAATCAGGCAAGTCCTAGACTCACTCTTGACCCACACAAGTTTCAGGCGGATCCATTATCATAGGGTGAAATAAAGAGAGAGCCGCACTCCTGGTCCATGGAGAACTCCCTAACTCCGTCTCCTCAGATGAACTGTGAAGAGCAGAAGCCGGTGAATGACGACAGAGCTACAAAGTAGAAACCAGATTTAGTCAGTTCTCAGATCCCTGGCCCCCTTTCTTCCTAGAATGTGGAATGCCAAGCCATTATCATAAGGGCTCAGCTACCCTAAGGGCCAAGTCATGCTTGAACCTCACCAAAGCAATGTGGTCAGAAAGGCCTGCTCTGGGTCCATCTCTCCAAATCAGTGCTCTTTTTGGTGGTGGTTATTCTCATTAGTTGTACGTGACAGTAGAGTGCATTTTGATATATTATACACAAATGGAGCACAACTTCTCATTCCTCTGGTTGTACAAGGTGCAGAATCATCCACTAGAGTAATTATATAGTATATAGGGTAATATGTCTGTCTCTACTATCCTTCCCATCCCCACTGCCCCACCCCTCCCCTCTACACAAACCAAAGTTCCTTCATTCCTCCCTACCACTCACCCCACTATGGATCAGCATCCACTTATCAGAGAAAACATTCGGCTTTTGGTCTTTTGGGGATTGGCCTATTTCACTTAGCATGACATTCTTTAACTCCATCCATTTACCTGAAAATGCCATGATTTCATTCTTCTTTAAGGCTGAATAATATTCCACTGTGTAAGTATACCACATTTTCTTTATCCATTCATCTTAAAGGGCATCTAGTTGATTACACAGTTTAGCTATCGTGACTTGAGCTCCTATAAACATTGATGTGGCTGCGTCACTATAGTATGTTGATTTTAAGTCCTTTGGTATAAACCGAGGAGTGGGACAGCTGGGTCAAATGGTGGTTCCATTCCAAGTTTTCTGGGGTACCTACATACTGCTTTCCATAGTGGTTGCACCAATTTGCAGTCCCACCAGCAGTGTATGAATGTACTTTCTCCCCCCACATCCTTGCCAACACTTATTATTGCTTGTATTCTTGATATTTGCCATTCTGACTGGAGTGATTTGCATTTATCTAATTGTTACAGAAACTCAAAAAGATGATGAACATTTTTTGTGTGTGTTTGTTGATCGATTGTATTTCTTATTCTGTGAAATGTCTGCTCAGTTCCTTAGCCCCTTATTGATTATTTTTGTTGTTGTTGTTTGTTTGTTTGTTTTTGTTTTGGTGTTAGGTTTTCTGAGTTCTTTATATATCCTGGAAATCAGTGCTCTATCTGAGGTGCGTGTGGTAAAGAGTTTCTCCCAATCTGTGGGCTCTCTCATCTTGTTATTGCATATCAGTGCTCTATCTTGAACTAGGTTATCAAGGAACTGCAGCTGAGCACCCACAGACACCATAGCAGTATTCTAGCACTGAGAATTGTGAAGAAATAAAGCTCCCTGGCTCTGCAGAAGCTTTTCACTTCCAGAGATGGCAAATATTTATTAGACTCTCGCTTTGTGCCAGGTACGGATCCAGGCACCAGGGTAAGAGCAATAAACAAAACAGATTAAAGCCCTGATTTCTGGCATACATGATGTTGAAAGATGGAGAGAGGTGGATAATTAACAAATGGCTAAGTAAATTAAATAGTGTGTCGGGTGGTTGTAAGTAACAGAGAGAAAATAAAATCAAGAAAAGGAGTGTATGAAGGGAGGGTGTGTGATATGGTATAGTCAGAAAGGGACAGGGTACTGCTGGCATGGATGCTGGCTTGAGGCCCAATCAGCCCACCTTGGAGCCTCCCTGATGGCTGGGGAAAGGAGTAAAGAGCCTTCAGCAGAGGTTGGGGTAGCCCGTTAAACCAGGGAGCAGAATAGAAGACAAGAAAGAGCCTCAGGGATTTGCAGCCTGTGAGGGCCAAGTGTTCCCTTGAGTCGAAGCCCGTTCATGAGCCATTGACCTCGGCTAGCATAAAGTTGGTGGCCAGGCAAGAAGAAAATGTGGAACTGGAGTTGAGCAAATGCTAGCCTGGGCGCCCCAGGAACCAGCACAAAGTTAGGTGCCCCTCCCTTTGAATAGCCACCCGAAGACCTTTAAGCGCACTGGGCCTCCCTCCCATTACACTAGGTTCACCTTAGGGAATGACCTTATTTGAGGACTGACTACTTATCTAGAGGGTCTGTATCACTAATCAAACTGGATTATGCTTTGCTCAGGCTACATCATTCATTTTCTCGTGCTGCCCAGGAGCTGAGAGGAAATCAGATCAACTCTACATGAAGAAATTACATTTTCTCTGCCTAGGATGAAGCAAGAGGGAGGGAGAAAGTGAAGACAGTAGCTACAGAAACTCAAAATTTTGAGTTTTGCTGAAAACATAGAAGTGACCTAGAAGAGAAAAAATCTGATGACCTAGGAGAGAGGGATTTGATAGTAATACCCTTGAGGAGGGCAATGGAGTGCTTCAGGTGCTGAGCTGACTCCAGCTACTAGTGCCACCAACTTACTCACTTGCCCAGGCGGAAGGACGGTGGGGGTGTGGTAGTGGGAGAGAGGGTATAGAAGCTTTTTTCACTTTGCTTTAATTTTCTTTCAGAGAAACATAGTGCATGATCTCCACTCAGGCGTTAGGATGCGGTGGGTAGGGTTTAGGGAGACAGGAGAATATATCAGCAGAGTCTGAAGGGCAGGAAATTGAATGAGGTAGGGTAAGTATTCTGATGGCAGTAAAAGCTAAGCACGCTGCTAGAGGCTGTGCATTTCCAAAGAAACAACTCTGCAGCCAAGTGGAAAGATGCATGGGCCAGGCTGCCCGCTCTGCTCTGGTGGAGTAGACAGGTATGACAATGGAGCAAAGAGCAAAACCACTGAGGATGAGTCTTTGGGATGACTGTGGCCACTCATGGAGTTTAGGTTGTAAGAAAGTGAGGATATCAGGCATGTGAGGAACAAGGAAAAGGCAGGAGGAGCAACCGATGAGAGGAGCCTGTGGAGTGAAGGATTTCAGGGACCGGAGGCAGGAAGGAATGTGAGCAGAAAGAGAGCAGACGGAGGTCAGAAGTGGAGATGGAAGAGGGCTCTCAGGTCCTGGTAATGGTAAGATGTAAGGTATGCTCACAAAAGCAGCTGGCAGAGATGGGGTGCCAGATAGGATCACTGATAGAAATGGGATTAACAAACCCCAAGATCAGGCACATGTGAGTGGATGTGTATTTTATCAGATGCAGTGCTTGAGAGAGAAGATGAGGCACCCCATCCTCGGGCAATGAGGATAAGTGATGGGTTGGGGCTGCACAGGGTGGAATGTGATGAATTCAGACTCAAAGCTACTTTTTAGGACAGCTGAAAATAACAAGGGCAAGGGAAGTGACAGTTACCTTCCACGAAGCCCAGATTCCTGCATGTGAGAGAAAACTTGCAAGGGAAGCATGTTCCTAAGATGAAGCCAGGTTTCAGATCCAAAAAAGAGAAGGGAACTTGGGAGAAAAGGTTGAAAATTTTTAACAAGATGCATTAAAAAAAAAAAAAAAAAAAAAAAAAAAAAAGCTAGACAGGCATTCATCCACATAAAGGAGCTGGCAGAAGCTCCAGAGTAGTGGGGCTGGGGTTGTGGCTCAGGGGTAGAGCACACGCCTAGCACATACGAGGCCCTGGGTTTGATCCTCCACACCACATAAAGATCAATAAGTAAAATAAAGGTATTGTGTCCAACTACAATTAAAAAATAAATATTAAAAAAAAAAAAGTTCCAGAGCAGTATAGGAAGCTTGGGGTGAGGATAGAGGAAGTGGGAGACAGATTTCCGGGCTGGGACTGGGCGGTGTGGCAGGTCCTCAGGCTTGCAGGCTCAGGTGTTAGGCTAGACTTTCTCCAAATCCCAGTCCCAACTCTTTGCCTGTTTGATCTCAAGGGAAACCCTGTTTGTCCACCAGGAAGCAGCTCCTCAGGGGCATGAGGATTAAACTGAAAGCACAGGGCCAGACACAACCTAGGCACTCAGTGAGCGTCAGCTATTGTCATTTTGATCCCAGTGAGCTGACTCAAACATCAGTTTTCATCCATTTCCTGAATTTCTGTTGTTTCGGGTGTTGGCAGAGTCTGTTTTTTGAAATTTATAAAACACTCTGTACATAAAAACAATGCCTCACATGTGACAGTATTCAAGCATACATTTCAACATTTAGGTATCATTCTTTTTTTAAATATTTTTTTAGTTGTAGATAGACATAATATCATATTTATTTATTTTTATATGGTGTTGAGGATCAAACCCAGTGCTTCACACGTGCAAAGCAGGCGCTCTGCCACTGAGCTACAGCCCCAGCCCTTAAGTCTCATTTTTTATGTCCCTGTTTAGAGATTCCAGGGATCCTTGGAATTATTTAGTCAGCACCTTCCACCACCATTTGGAATTTAGAATAGTGGCCTTGACAGGACAAGACTGGGCCAAGATCACAAAGCAACTCAATCCTGGTAGCCAGGACTAGTGGCTCTGAATTCTAGTCTTGACTGCTCTTCTGTTTAGGGGTGTAGCTTCCTAGTGGTCATGGGGGGCATTCCCCTTCCGGACACAAGCAGAGATCCCCCAGAAAGCCCCCTGTGTTCTTGACTTACAAAAAGTGCTCGCAGCGCGCAGGGGCCAATACCAACCTCTCCGAGGTTAAGGAATCGCTTACCGGGAGTGGGTAGGGCTCCCGCACTGCGGCCGCCGCGAGTTCCAATTGGCCACAAGGGAAGCGCCTCGGTTTACCCAGGGGCTGGGAGGACGCGGGGAGCGGTGCCTGGGCGGGCGAGGGCCGGGGGCGGAGACTGCGCGCCGCTGGCTCCCGAACGCGGGGCAGCGAACCCTCAGAGCCGCCTTCCCGCGCCAGGAGCGGCTGGGCTCGGCGGTACCCGCAGGGGTTCCACTGGGCTCGCAGCGTCGCAGCGCTCCGCCGTCGGGCCGGGCGCGCCCTGCGGAAGGCAGGGAGAAGAAGCGCTCCCCACCGGGGCCACGCACGGGCCTCCTGCGCCACCCGGGCTGAGCGGCCGCGCGGTGCTGCCATGGGTAGCCCCTGGAACGGCAGCGCTGGCCCCGAGGGCGCGCGGGAGCCGCCTTGGGCCTCGCTGCCGCCGTGCGACGAGCGCCGCTGCTCCACCTTCCCCCTGAGGACGCTGGTGCCGGTGACCGTCGTGTGCCTGGGCCTGTTCGCCGTCGGGGTGAGCGGGAACGTGGTGACCGTGCTGCTGATCGGGCGCTACCGGGACATGCGGACCACCACTAACTTGTACCTGGGCAGCATGGCCGTGTCCGACCTGCTCATCCTTCTCGGGCTCCCCTTCGACCTGTACCGCCTCTGGCGCTCCCGGCCCTGGGTGTTCGGGTCGCTGCTCTGCCGCCTGTCCCTGTACCTGGGCGAGGGCTGCACCTACGCCACTCTGCTGCACATGACAGCCCTCAGCGTCGAGCGCTACCTGGCCATCTGCCGTCCGCTGCGTGCCCGCGTCCTCATCACCCGGCGCCGCGTCCGCGCGCTCATCGGTGCTCTCTGGGCGGTGGCCCTGTTCTCCGCAGGGCCCTTCTTTTTTCTGGTGGACGTTGAGCAGGACCCCAGCATCTACCCGATCGTGGACCTTAACGGCACTGAGCAACACACCTTCTTGTCCAGCGTGCCGCCGCCCCTCTTGCCCTCGCGGGCGCCACTGTCGTCCCCGCTCTCTGGACCTGAGGCTGCAGCGGCCGCGGCACTGTTCAGCCGCGAGTGCAGGCCAAGCCGCGCACGGTTGGGTACTTTGCGGGTCATGCTGTGGGTTACCACTGCCTACTTCTTCCTGCCCTTCCTGTGCCTCAGTGTCCTCTACGGGTTCATCGGGCGAGAGCTGTGGAAGAACCGAGATCCGCTGCAAGGTCCTGCCGCCCTGGGGCGGGAGAGGAGCCACCGGCAGACAGTCCGCGTCCTGCGTAAGTCCTGCCACCTCTCTTCCAAACTCGCCAGTCCTTGGTCAGCACCCCGCAAGTGGGAACAGGCAAACTGCTCGCCCTCTACCTCTAGAGAAAACCATCTCTAGTCCCCCAGGGTTCTGAGGAACCCAGGGCTCGGATCTAGTCGACAGCAATGACTTCCCAATGCTGCTGAGATCCAGGATGGGTAGCTGACCCGCCTCTGTTAGAGACCGCAGCTGTGGATTAATCACAGCACCCTTTGAGAAGACGGGTAGATTGCATTAAACTAAAATTTCATTTAGTGTTAAGTTATCCCAAAGACTGAGTGAACCATGCCCATATCAAAAAGTCAAAGATGCGTAGACCTGTTGCAGATTTTTTTTTCCTCCAAGATAATCTGCCTCAAGCTGCCAAAACAGCTTTTGGGAGCAATTGTTTTTTCTGGCTTATGCCCAGTCTTGATAACACATACATGAGCCTAACGTGAAGTTTTAAAGCAAATATCGATGCAGTTAAATACCTGGTTGGTTTTTGTCCATGCATGCAGATTTTGCTAGGTGAAAGTTCTATCTAATTTATTTTGTTGCTATACTACTGCAGGTGGATTTTTTTTTTTTTTTTTTTTTTTGCGGGGCGGGGAGGGGTGGGTATTTGATTTTTTTAATGCTTTTGCTAATGTGCCTATGTCTTGTTTTGCAGTGGTGGTGGTTTTGGCATTTGTAGTTTGCTGGTTGCCTTTCCACGTTGGCAGAATCATTTACATAAACACCGAAGATTCCCGGATGATGTACTTCTCTCAGTACTTCAACATTGTCGCTCTGCAACTATTCTATCTGAGTGCATCCATCAACCCAATCCTCTACAACCTCATTTCCAAGAAGTACAGAGCAGCCGCCCGTAAACTGCTGCTTGCAAAACGGTCCAAACCAAGAGGTTTCTGCAGAAGCAAGGACACTGGGGGGGACCCTGGAGGAGACACTGGAGTTACAGTTGGCTACACAGAGACCAGTGCTAACACAAAGACAATGGCCTAACCAGCACAGCTGAGCCAATTACAAGACTTTGGAGACAACAGGTCTGTAGAGAAATAAAGACAGAAAGTGGGGTATGAATGCTGTTTAAGAATGAGAGTTATTGAAATTTTGCAAGTTGGTTAGAAATTGTTGGCATGATTTTTTTAAAATCAAAGTATAAAATGTATCTGTACCAGTTATTACAGGTTCCCTTTCATATATCTGTATTCACTTTAGCATCATGAAATCCCACATCTATAGTGTGTCTGGAAGAGGTTTTCTAAGTCTTCATTCATTCTACTCTGGGAATAAGATCAATCATTTTATAGTTAAGTGATAGAGCAATACTGCCTAAAAATTGTCACCTCTGAGATCAGGGGTGTATTTGTTCTGTTTGGGATATAAATATACATATACAAGGAAACAGGATGATGAGTTTGGATCCAAGAATTATTTAATACCTATATATGGTATATTTAATACCTATATATGGCCATATATACCATATATGGCTTTGTGAAAAACTTTTAGAAGTAAGAATTTCAGGTAGACTCCAATGTTCAGGAGTCCCACCTCTCAACAGACTGGGAGCAAAAAAAAAGTTTTGGCTAAATGTGCTCTTTGAAAACTGCTATGAATAAAACCAGTGCAACCCACTTTTCCCTGGAACTTCCTATGGGGTTGTACTAATGCCACTAGCCTTGAAGTAGCAAAGTTGGGCACAGAGACAAGAGGACAGAGAGCTTGGCCTTCTGAGATGACTACTGATGAGCTTTGAAAAGAACTTTAATCTACCTTCCTTTGCCTCAGCCTATTTGGATGAGAATTGTCATCATCCCTGTTTTACTAGTGACAGAACTGACTCTCAGATTTCCCAGACAGGAACTAGGAAGGCTTGAGTCTGAATCCAGACTTTAAAATACTCACCCACCCTCAATGAGATTGTAATTGTTGAAAAACATACAGGTTGCTTTGTGAAAGAGAATGCATTGGACATTCTAACGAACAATTCTGAAACTTTGATTTTTTACAGTTTAAAACATAAATGTTCCCAGCAGCTCTGGAGGATGAGGCAGGAGAATCACAAGTTCAAAGCTAGCTTTAGCAATTTAGCGAGGCCCTAAGCAACTCAACGAGACCCTATCTCTAAATAAAATATTAAAAAGGGACTCATGTGGCTCAGTGGTAAAGTGCCCCTGGGTTCAATTCCCAGTACCTAAATAAATGTGTTTTCAGAAGGCTGTTGCTGTGTCACACAAACAGGGCCTCATCAGCCTCAGTCTGTATAAATGGCGCCCCTGTAAGTGGGCAAAGCCTGACTTGCTCAATTGTACTTGGGTTCCTTTTGGGGTTGATAAAGTTCATCCCTAAATTACAGTAGATTGTTGATACTTATTACAGATTTTTATTGAGATGTTCATGAACCTTCAAATCCACAAATATCAAAAGAGTGTCGAATGCTGTAAAATAGAACTTCATCAGTTATAGTGACAAGCAGAAGTAAGGTCTCAATGAGATTCAGAAGCTGGAGAGTTAGCTCAGTTTACTCGCTAACTTGGGGACTTTGCTTCACAGCTCACAGTTTGGGCAGCCTCCATTTCTAAATTGCTTCAGGTCCCACAAATCATTATGGTCTGTTTTGAATAGTTACAACTAAAAATGATGAATACATAACAACCAGGGTCTTCTTGACAGGCTGACAAAGTTCTGTTGCTTTTTCGTTTTATTAGCCAAACACAAGTTCAGCATCTTGACTCCCTGGCCTGTCCTCAATGTGTGCAGGAGTGAAGCCTCTTACCTGCCTTTGATCCCAGCTAGTGAGGAAGCAGCCCCTCCACCAACACTCCCCAAGTGACAGTATGACCTAATGATTCAAAGACTGATTTCTTCATTTATTTTATTTGTATTTTTTAGTTGTAAATGGATGGACAATATCTTTTTATGTATTTATTTTTATGTGGTGCTGAGGATGGAACCCAGTGCCTCATACATGTGAGGTAAGCACTCTACCACTTTGCTACAGCCCCAGCCCTCCTTCACTTATTTTATCACAGAGCCAACTCCCCACCTTCCTTTTCAGGAACACCTGTTGAAGCCTCACAGAATGAGGCACAGTGTTGGGGGACCAGGCTTGGATTTGGGGATCTCATGGCAGAGACCCAGCCTGTGCTGCTACCACTGTCCGCGTGATAGCCCTGAGTCAGGATGAGCTGGAGCTCTCTGCTCACAGGAATCCCTCTCTGGAGCAGTCAAAAGCTGCCTTCTCTCCAGGAGAGATCACAGTGAAGAACCTTAAAGATAACCAAAAAATATTGTAGATACAGAAGCAAAGACTTTTCCTTTGAGCTTTCTTGTTCAAATTCTAGAAAGCAGCAATTTATATTGCATTCTTCTGAGACCTAAGTATGTTCCCAGGTATGGGTATGGGGAGGGTCACCGTTACCTGCACTGCACAGTCCCTGTCCAGGAGAACTGGAAGCCTATCTTTCCTGCAGGGTCCCTGTCTGGTCTTAGCATGTTCATGAAATTTGAAATCATTTGTAATGGTCACTTTTTCTGCAAACAACAGAGTGAATAAGAACAGAATAGAAAATATCAATGCATCACATGTTGGTTGGTTTCTTTCCTGGGTTCACAAAATAAAACATATCTTTACTGTAACTCATGGTCAAAAATTTGTTTGAAAAGTTGTTTTGAGATCTAAAATTGTTCTCCATGCTGGAAGAGGGTCTGTTCTTGCACTCACAACTGTCAATAAAAGGAAGGTATTGAGAAGACCCAGAGTGGTCAAGTCAAGGGTCACTGGAGAGGGACAATGAAGCTGTGGATTACTGTCCTGGTCATCCCTCTCCTCCCTGGGCATGCCATGGAAGCTGTGCCCTGACTACTCCCTCCACCCTGACTGAGATCTGTGCTGGCATTCCAGCAACTTATCTGAGCCCCTTTCCTTTCTATAGGCCAAACCATTTTTGTTAGGAGAACTGTCAACCCTTGTGGGAGAGTTTGTTATTTCATTCATTTGCAGGGCAAATATTTACCAAGCAACTGCTAAGTGCCAGATGTGTAGGACAAAATACTCTAGAAAAATTAGTCCTTGCCATGGTATCAAAATCAATCAACTTTTTAATGGCATTTTTTTGTTTGAAATGTGTCATTGTGTCACCTAGACTGAACACAGATTCAGCTTACAGGTTAATAAAAGCACTTACATAGATGGAAGCAGAATATCATGTTCCTCCTCTTTCACATAGAAGACATTTGCACTTCTGCAGGAAATGTTCTCAGAGCTATTGTACAACACCTCCTCGCATCCAAGGGACCCCTGTGCCAGGTTCACAAGAAGCCACAGAAGCCATGTGTCAATGGTGTTTGAAAGTTTGAACATGCCCTCTCCTGACCCCTTCTACTCATGTCATAACATTTGCCAGTATATGGAAGTGTTTTGTATTTAAGTGTTAGTGGTTGCACAAGTGTAGAGGTTTAAAAGGGCTTTACTTAAACACAGATGCTGTGCAATTTTTAATTGGGAATACACTTTCTAAAGATCCCAAACTCTATACACTACAGAGCCCCCCGCTCAGCCCTGAGCAGTCTTCAAAACCCAACATTTCCTTTCCCAAGAGCACAAGAATATTTGTGCTCATTGAGCCAGCCCTATGGGAATGCTGTGTGGGCAACTACTCACCCGTCCCTCATCCTGTGTAAGTTACAGAGGAGGTGAGAGAACAAGGCTCTTCTCATCACCTCCTTAGAAAAACAATTCACTTTTATTTTTCTGTGCTGAAGATCAAACCCAGAATCTTGCACACACTAGACAAGCATCTACCACTGAGCCACAATCCCAGCCCATGACACATACTTTTTAAAGAAGATCAGACACCTAGCTGAGTGCTATAATCCCAGCCACTCAGGAGGCTGAGGCCAGAGGATAGCAAGTTGGAGGACAACCTGAGAAATTTAGCAAGACCTTGTTTCAAATAAAATTTTATAAGGGCTGAGGATGTAGCTCAGTGATAGAGCACTTGCCTAGCATGTGTGAGGCTCTGGGTTTGATAGAGATAGGTAGATGATAGGTAGATAGATAGATGATAGATAGATAGATTAGGCATCTATGTGAAAAGAGCTGAAACTCATCAGCTAGATCAGAAGAACTGAGCCTGGGCAGTCAGGGTGATGGTCTATGGTCCTTCTTACCCACTTAACAGGTTTCCTTGCAGGTGACTGTTTCCACTGGTAATGATCCCAAAAGACAAAGGCCAGATGTTCTTTTCCAGTCTGCCTCTCTTGTTGAGGTGAATAACTTGCACGGAACTCAACTGCTAGTGAGGGAACGAGGTCTTCACCTCAGTGGATGAATAGAGTAAATGAACAGATAACTGCGGCCTTTGTTCTGAGCCATCGGACAACACAAATAAAAGAGTAAGACAGGAGTGACCCAGCACACAGGAGGAGCCAGAACTGCTGCGTGGTACCAAGGAAAGGAGGAGGAGAGGAAGGAGAAGGAGAGGAAGGAGAATGCACTGATTAAATGGGAGCAGCAGGTGACAGGAGGCTGGGGCCCGGAGACCAGTTTGGACTAGCCACTTGCCCACAATCAGGGTCTAGGACACGTGTGGGGTGGAGCAAAGCTGGATTTTCACTTTTACAGCTTCAGCACCTCCCAAAGCCCTTTCCCCATCCTTATGCAGCCCAAGATGTTCCAGTGCCTCCCACCTGAACCTCTGTACCACCTACAACCCCCCCCCCCATCCAAGGCCCAGCTAGGCCCTTCAAGGAAAGGACCATGGTTTTGTATTTCCTTTCTTTCAGCTCTACAGTGTGCATGCAAGTCTAAAAGGTTCTATGAATTTCTACTACTTGTCGTGATAAGGGAAATAAATAAGATTTTAAATTTTTTCAAAAGCTAATACATGTAGGCTGGGGTTGTGGCTCAGTGGTAGAGCACTTGCCTACCATGTGTGAGGCACTGGGTTCAATTCTCAGCACCACATCTAAATAAATAAAAATAAAGATCATTGACAATTTTAAAAATATTTTAGGGGCTGGAGCTATAGTTCAGTGGCAGAGCACTTGCCTAGAATGTGTGAGGCACTTGGTGCTATCCTTAGCACCACATAAAAATGAAACAAATAAAATAAAAACAAGCTGTCCATCTATAACTACAAAAAATTTTTAAATATTTTTAAAAGTGAATACATGCAAAATTCAAAGTTGTAACAAGTCTTTTAAAAGTTTCAGAGGCTGGGGATGCGGCTCTGTGGTAGAGTACTTGTCTAGCATGCTGAGGACTTGGATTCAATCTTGGGGAGAAAAAGAAAAAAAAAATCACTGTAACAGTTATGCCCACTCATAATTGGAACATAAATAGGACTAACCCTGATCTTTCTTCTTACTGTCTTCTTCCACAAATAGTTCATTACTTTGTCTTTATAGTGACTCTCAGTGCCAGCCCCTCTCAGGCTTTTTATTCCCCACCCTCGTTCACTAGATCAGCAGTTCTCAAACTTCAGTTCACATCAGAATCACCTGGAAGACTTGTTAAAGCTCAGATTTCAGGGCTTCTCCCAGAATTTCCAATGTAGTAGGTCTGGACGAGACCAAGAATTTGCATTTCTTTCAAGTTCCCTTCTAGGTGATGCTGATTCTGATGGTCTGAGAGCCTCTAGGATAGATTCTTGCTGCAGAACATGGAGTCCACAGTCCGATGAGGCATTAGCATCTCTGGGAGCTTGTTAATATGCAGATTTTCAAATTTGTACTTCTGTCCAATTTGTAGACGCTGTGGTCTGGCTAAATTGCCCAGGCTTGCCTTGAACTTGCCATCCTCCTGATTCAGTTTCCCCAGTCGCTAGGATTACAGGTATGTGTCATCACATTCAACTTGGGACCATGCTTTGAGAACCACCCATTGAGGTGTTAGGAGGAGGTGACTCCAACAAGGAGAACACTTACAGAGATAAAAGGAAAGGCTTAGGGACACACTCTAATGATCCCAGGCTGGCTACAGAAGTTGCTAAGCAGGCAGAAGAAGCAGAGAAGGAAAAGGAATGTATGGAATGCAATCCAAACAGAGTCTCAAGCAGGTTTGGGGGCCATCTGGTACTTGATTCCAGATCAGCAATGACCAAGAACACAAAGAGAACAAAGTAAGGTTTCTAGGCAAACTACAGAGCACAAAGTTAAATTTCCAATAAGCAATACTTTTTTTTTTCTTTTAAATAACTAAACCCAGGGGAAACCACATACATGGGAACCCGAAAGGAGCTTGGCCATGACTGTGCT
This sequence comes from Spermophilus citellus, assembly GCF_964194105.1. NCBI lineage: Eukaryota > Metazoa > Chordata > Mammalia > Rodentia > Sciuridae > Spermophilus > Spermophilus citellus. Next base: position 39,480,266 of record NC_138182.1, on the reverse strand, counting down.
GCCCAGGCCCATCTGCCTCTAGGCATTCTGGGACTAAGAGATTGGAAGAGCTTGGGGAAGTGGGCTTGCCAGGCCTTCCTACCTCATAGGAGCAGAAACATGCCCTGGACATTCTTACCCTGCAGCACATTAATCTATGTGGCACCTTGTTTACTTTTCTGGGGACACCACTTGGGACAATATATGGAAAGCCTGAGTAGTCATTTCTCTCAGGCAGCACTGCCTTCCATAACAGAGTACCTGTTCCCTGCAGGGCATCTGGAGTTTGTTCCAGGCTTCTCTGCTTCCTCAGGATTAAGTGCTGCCAGGAACTGCCTTCTGGGAGTTGTTTAAGAAGTCTTCATTTCTGGATTCAGGATGCTGTTTATGGTCACAATTTTGCCAGAAAGAACCAAATTGAGGTCAATCTCCTGTCATTGTGGTTGAACTGGCCACCAATCATTCAGGTACAGGCAAGCTACTGCACTTAGGGGACTATCTCAGCTGCTGCCATCTTGGAGCCCCACATTGGTAGATGGGGGGTCCACATAGGAGTGGCAGCCAGAGTTCCAGTGTGTGGGAAGCTGTCGGGTGTCCTGCGTGAGAGTGGCGTCCTTGATTTCTGCTGGGGTGGGTATCCGAAAGTTCTGCGCGGGTGCTGATGATCCTTATTTATTTATCTTTTTGTGGTGCTAAGGAACAAACCCAAGGCCTCACATGTGCTAGGCAAGCACTCTATCACTGAACTACAACCCCAGCCCCAATATCTTTTTATTTTGAAAGTTTAAGACTCTAAAGAAGTTTCAAAATAATATGTTCCTGTGCACTCTTCCATAGCTTCTGGGACCATATCTTATATGATCTTCATATAGTGGGAAAACCCAGGAAAATGACATTAGTACAATACTATTAATTCAGATATAGATCTTATCTGGATTTTGATAGTTTTTGTTTGTTTGTTTTGTTTTGTTTTGTTTTTGTTGTGTTTTTGGTACCAAGGATTGAACCCAGCGGCACTTTACCACTGAGCCACATCCCCATCCCTTTTTAATATTTTATTTAGAGATAGGGTCTCCCTAATTTTCTGAGGCTGGCTTTTGAACTCATGGTTCTCCTGCATCAGCCTTCTGAGTCTCTGGGATTACAGGTACGCCACCACACCCTGCTTGGATTTCAATAGTTTTAATGAACTTTTTTTGGTTTCAGTTGTAAATAGTTCTATGAAATTTTATCACATATGTGTAGAAGTCACCATCAACTCAAAGAAAGTACCTCTTATTTTTCTTAATAGTCATACCTTTTCCCACCCATAATATTTATGATCAAAGATCTGAACTTTATCAGTCATAATTTTTTTTTTTTTACTTAGGGAATGATTTCTACATGGATTCAGACAGAATATAACACTTTCAAGTTGGCTTTTTATACTTGGCACAATGCACTTGAGATTCATCCAAGTTGTTTCCTGGATTGATAGCACATTTCTTTTTATTGCTTAATAGTGTTCAATTGCAATGTTCCCCATTCACTCACTGAAAACTGTTTGTACAGTTTTTGACTATGGCAAATGAAATCACTCTGATATTCATGTATAGTCTTGTGTGAACATGTTCTTATTTTTTTTTATGGGTTAATATTCTTTTTTTTTTTTGGTCTTTTTTTTTTATTGGTTGTTCACAACATTACAAAGCTCTTGCATGTTCTTATTTTTTCTAGGATAAATAACCAGCAGTGTAATTTCTGTGTGGTAAAATAAGTATATGTTTAAATAGAAACTGTCAAACTGTTATCTAGAGTGGCTGTGCCATTTAATATGATCACCAGTAATGAATGAGACATCCAGTTGCTCTGCTTCCTTTCTAGCATTTGATACTGTCTGTACTTTTGATTTTATCCATTCTAATATGTCGCATTCCGGGACTAAAACACTCAGGGTCACTCCAGGTGAACTGGGATGCATGTAATAATCACACAGAGACAGAAATACTTTTTTCTTTGGGTCCTGTGATGGCTCCTCTGACCTTAGGGGTCTGTGGAAAGAGAGAGAGAGAGAGAGAGAGAGAGAGAGAGAGAATGTGTTGAACCTTTTTTTGGGGAGAAGCCATTCAAATGAGGCAAGGGGTCAGGTTTCAGGGGGTTGAGTCTAGCTTCATGATGTCTGATGTCAGCAGATTGATGAACATCTATGAAGGCCATGCCCATCTCATGAGCTATGTGGGGATCATGGTAGAGCAACTGAAAAGACAACAGCAAGGCTTGCCCAAACAGAGGGTAACGTTGGTTCAGTCCACTTTGTGCCCTCAATGCTCATCATTCACACACACAGACCATGGCTGGCTTGCCACATCTCCACATTCTCATCACTCAAGGCTAAGGGGAACTCAGTTCCTATGTGGCAGCTACCGACACTAATAGGTATGTAGCAGGGTCTCATCATGGTTTTTAAATGCATTTTCCTAATGGCTAATGACAGCGAACGTCTTTTCCTGTACTTATTTGCCATTTTAAAAATCTCTGATGAAGTGACTATTTAAGTCTTTTATCTATTTTTCTAATTGAACTGTTTATTGATTTACTGTTGAGTACAGAGTTCTTTACATATTGGGGATACAATGAGTCCTTTATTGTATATGTGATTTGCAAATATTTCTCCTAGCCCATGGCTTGTTTTTAAAAGCATGGTGTAAACGGCCATGAAGGGACTGTAGAGAAAAGCCAGACTCCAGGAAAGGTGCAGAGTCAAAATGAAGTCCCCGATATAGTCAGTTTATCTGAAGACCTTTACCCTCAGAATAGGCAAACTATTAAAAAAAATTCTACACAGTCAAAGAAATAAGTAGCAAGTTGAAAAATAGATCTGAAGATGTTGACCAGGATGTAGGTCAAAGAAACAGAGAAATGAAAAATTTCTTACATACTGTGGGGTCGGGCTCCAAATTCCTCAATAGGACACCCATAGCGCAAGAGTTAACAACTAGAATCAACAAATGGGACTTACTCAAACTAAAAAGTTTTTTCTCAGCAAAAGAAACAATAAGAGAGATAAACAGGGAGCCTACATCCTGGGAACAAATCTTTACTCCACACACTTCAGATAGAGCCCTAATATCCAGAGTATACAAGGAACTCAAAAAATTAGATAATAAGATAACAAACAACCCAATCAACAAATGGGCCAAGGACCTGAACAGACACTTCTCAGAGGAGGACATACAATCAATTAACAAGTACATGAAAAAATGCTCACCATCGCTAGCAGTCAGAGAAATGCAAATCAAAACCACCCTAAGGTACCATCTCACTCCAGTAAGATTGGCAGCCATTAGGAAGTCCAACAACAACAAGTGCTGGAGAGGATTCGGGGAAAAGGGTACACTTGTTCATTGTTGGTGGGACTGCAAATTGGTGCAGCCAATTTGGAAAGCAGTATGGAGATTTCTTGGAAAGCTGGGAATGGAACTACCATTTGACCCAGCTATTCCCCTTCTCGGTCTATTCCCTAAAGACCTAATAAGAGCATGCTACAGGGACACTGCTACATCGATGTTCATAGCAGCACAATTCACGATAGCAAGATTGTGGAACCAACCTAGATGCCCTTCAATAGATGAATGGATAAAAAAATGTGGCATTTATACACAATGGAGTATTATTCTGCATTAAGAAATGACAAAATCATAGAATTTGGAGGGAAATGGATGGCATTAGAGCAGATTATGCTAAGCGAAGCTAGCCAATCCTTAAAAAACAAATGCCAAATGACTTCTTTGATATAAAGGGAGTAACCAAGGACAGGGTAGGGACGAAGAGCTTGAGAAGAAGATTAACATTAAACAGGGATGATAGGTGGGAGGGAAAGGGAGAGAGAAGGGAAATCGCATGGAATTGGAAGGTGAGCCTCAGGGTCATACACAATTACATATAAGAGGAAAGGAGGGGTAAGAGAAAAATAATACAAGTGAAGAAATGATTTACAGTAGAGGGGGTAGAGAGAGAAAAGGGGAGGGGAGGGGAGGGGAGGGGAAGGGGGATAGTAGAGAATAGGATAAACAGCAGAATACATCAGTCACTAGAATGGCAATATGTAAATCAATGGAAGTGTAACTGATGTGATACAGCAATCTGTATACAGGGTAAAAATGGGAGATCATAACCCACTTGAATCAAATTGTGAAATATGATATATTAAGAACTTTGTAATGTTTTGAACGACTAACAATAAATTAAAAAAAGAAAAAAAGAAAAAAAAAGAAAAGAAAAATTTCTTAACTCAGATGGTTAAACTACATCTAATTAGAGTTCTAGGAGGATAATTTAATGGAACATGTAGCGATTTAAATTAAATTAGTTAAAACCAGATAAAGTTAAAAATTCAGTTCCTCAGTTACACAAGTACTTTCAGGTTCTCAGTAGCCACATATGCTGGTGGCTTCCATCCTGGAAAGTGCATATCACAGAACATTTCCTTTATGGCACAGTTCTATTGAGCAGTGTTGATCTAGACCATAAAACATGTCTGAACAAATTTCAAATAACTGGTGTCATACAGATCATATTCTCTGGTCATAAACTTTACATTAGAAAGCAATAACAGTAACTTTTTTTGAAAAAAAATATGCCCACTTTTCATCTGAAATCTTTAAAAAAAAACATTTCCAAATAACTCATAGGTCAAAGAAATCACTGGGACATTTAATACATTAATACTGATGGATAATGAACTTATGAAATCCTACTTAGATGGAAATTTTATCCTGAAATGCCTATGCAAATAATAACTCTAAAAATTAAGAAAGCTCAGAGATAAAATGATTGGGTTATGGGAGCCTTGACCTAACCAGTGCATTAATCTACCTGAATGGATTAACTGATTGATAACCACAGACAGGTAGGGTGTGGCTGAAGGAGGTAAGTCACTGGAGGTTTGCCTTTAAGGCATATATTTTGTCCCTGATGAGCACAGCTTTCTCTTTCCCTGCTTCCTGGTGGTCATGTCCTGAGCTGCTTTCCTCCACCACACTCTTTTTCCATGATGTTCTGCCTCACCATGGGCCCAGAGCAATGGAGATAGCCTACTGTGGACTGAAACCTCTGAAACAAGTTGTTGAAGCAAGGAGCTGGTCCAAATGTTCCTCCACTCAAATAAATGGTGATACTATATAGTAGTGAAAATCAATGAACCACAGCCACATCCTCAACACTGAAAAGATTCTCACTTTAGATCTTTCAAAATGATGGATTTTCATAATGTTTAACTTTTGCTTTCATAGTTTGAACTCAAGTTTATTTGTGTCTTGCTACACATCAGTATTTCAAATTGTATAACGCGAGATGTTGACAGAAACTGGGCTCTGAGTCACGTCTAGGGCACTAGAATGTTTTGGCATAAAGCCACAATGCCAGGCTACTCCTCAGATTTTCCAGAGACCACTCGTTTCTCCCTCCTCCCTTCACATTTTTTTCCCAGTTGGAGTTCCTCTCGTCTTCATGTTCTGGATAAGAAACAGAACGTCCCCGCTGTGTTCCGTGGCCCTACCGTCCCCAAGGCCCGCCAATCTCTGATCAGAACAACCTCCTGGGACGCCCAACTCCTAATTCCTTTTCACCCGCTCAGGTTCTCAAAAACCAGGACCATGACAAGAGTGGGCTGGTTTCCACTTCAACACTCCTTGGCTCTCTGAGCCAAATTTTCAACTCTGCACAGCCAGTCGCCTCATCGGTCCGCGCAGCCTGGGACCTCGGGCCAAGAAATCCTCGAGTGATTTTATTTCGGCAAAATAAAAAAAAACGAAAACCAATAAGAGACTACAAACACTTTGCAGCCCGGCGCTTCAATTCCACCCGCGGTTCCCGTCCGACCCGCAGCCCAGCGCAGTCGCGGGCCTCGCCCTGACGTCATCAAGGCGCCCGGAAGTAGCCGTCAGGCTGGAGACGTCACCCGGTTGCGCCGAGTAAGATCGCTGCTTACGAGTTGCTGGGAGGAGGCTAGAGGGAAGCTGCTGGGTCAGGATCATGCCTAACAGGGAGAGCTTTCCCGGGCAGCAGAGGCTGGTGGGCTTGGGGTAAAAGAAGCAGGGCAGATGCAAAATCTGGAGAGCGCGGGGGCCGGGCGGTCAGTCAGCACCCAGACTGGCAGCATGACCGGTGAGTGCCGGGGTCCCTGCTTCTGCCACCCCGCCTTTGGCTTTGCCTTGCGTCCCTGCCCGGATTGAACTCCGGTTCCCTGCCTCCGCTGCTCGCCTGCCCCGCCGCTCCCGGGTGTCTCGTCCCCTCCGGATCGGCCGCTCCGGCTTCTCAGAGCAAACAAATTCTAAGTCGCGCTCATTTCCCGCGTCCAGCCTTGTTTTCCTCGAAGGATCAAGAGCTAGGATTCCAGGGGCTGAAAAGCCCGACGCTTTTATTTGGATTCCCAAAATAGCCGCGCGTGATCCGTTGCCATTTTTAGTGCAGTGTTCTGCTCACTGCTCTTGAAGCCACCCCTTATCACTGTCCAGAGAACAGCCCGCTCCACCATCACATTCAAGGACTTGCCCCAACTTTTTTTGGATTGTTCCCATAACTACGTGTATCTGTTGTATTACTTATTTCTGCCGGGCGAGGGAAGAAGAGAATGGGTCCAACTTTGGAAAGTGTCGTGGGAGGTCGCCTCAAGTGAGGTTGTAGCGACTCCTGCCATAAAAGCTCTCCTCTCGTCCGCTAAACCCCTGCTAAAGCTACTAAGCGAATGCTGCTGTATCCAAGTGGCTTTGAGCTTTGTTCCTATTTTCATCTTTAGTAAAATTCTGAAGTGTTTGCCCTCTCCTTTGTAGGTCAAATGCCAAGACTTTCTAAAGTCAACCTTTTCACTCTGCTCAGTCTCTGGATGGAGCTCTTCCCAGGAGTAGAAGCCCAAAAGCAAAAATCTCAGGTATAATTTGTTTCTGTAGATAGTTTTTACCGTTAGAAAAGTGACCGTCTCAAATTGGATTTTATTGCTCCAGTTGCTGTCACGCTTGAAACCAAACTCTAAGTAAGCCTTTAAAACTTCATGATAGTTTGATACTTGTAACTCATAGTGGAAGCAGTTCATCTTTCTGATCTAAAAACAAAATACTCTCTCAGACTGTGCCTTGTTTATCAGGTAATAATATTTATATGTTGGTTTTACCAATATTTTGTCTATAATACATAAATTATCACCCAGTCATATCCTTTTAGTGTTTTGGCTAGTTTTCTCCCACCAAACGGTAAATTGCTTAAAGATGGAGCCCATATCTAATTTTACTTGGCATCTCCTTTAGTTGTTAATCTGTTAATGCATAGTTTATTGTTTCATATAAGTCTCTTTTTTTTTGGATTTTGAGAGATGATCAAAGCAGGATAGGAATATATAGTAAGAATAATCATAAAATCCAATATATTGGAAGCTAGTACAGCCTATATCATTTCCTTCTACTTCCTTTGGGATAACAAGGTTCTAGATTCTCATCATTTGTCTCCATGCTTGGAGTGTTGTGGTGGTAAGTTCTCACTATTTGGTTTGGTAATTTTTGATGTTTAGTGTTGTCATTAATTTTTTAGAGGGCCAAAGCCAACTTATAAAAACAATTTTAGGTTAAGTTAAGCATTTTAAGAGTTTTTAGAAAGCAGTTAAAAAGGGCAGGGGGAGAAAGGGATTGCCTCTATCTTCTCACCATGCTAAAAACATCACTGTTGACATTTCTCTTTTTTTTCAATATTATTTTAGTTGTAGATGGACACAATACCTTTATTTTATTCATTTATTTTTATGTAGTGCTGAGGATCAAACCCAGTGCTTCACATGTGCAAGGCTAGTGCTCTGCCACTGAGCCACAACCCTAACACCACTGTTAACACTTTGATACTGTTAACATTTGGATACTTTTCTTCCAATCTTTTTTTAAGCATAAGATTGTTTTCTACTCTTATAAAATTGTGATTATTTTCTGCATTGATATTTTCAAATTGCCAATAATTCTGCTGAAAATTTGCTCTAGATTTTTTTTTTTTTTTTTTTTTTTTTTACAGAAAAGCTATAAATACTTAAATTTCCACTTTACTCTTAAGAGGCCATTCAACACCACCTTTTTATTTTTTGTTTTGATTGCCTTCTTTATTGTGGCTGAAGTTGTGTGGTTAATGCTAGAGATAAAAAGAAGAAAAAAGGGGCTGGGGTTGTGGATCAGTGGTAGAGTGTTTGCCTAACATGTGAGGCACTGGGTTCGATTCTCAGCACCACATATAAATAAATAAAATAAAGGTCCATCGAGAACTAAAAAAATGTTTAAAAAAGAAGAAAAGATATGGTCCTTATTTTCTAATGTGGAGAATAATCAGGCATTTAAATATTAAGATACAGTTATATGATGGAGCCAAGTACAAAATATAAGCGAAGATGCTAACAAGGTTTAGAACCAGGCACAACATGAGGAAGTGAAGGAAGAATTCCACAATGAAGGTAGGATTTACACTGAGACATAAAGAATGAGTAGGCATTTGCTCAAATTGGAGGTTACCATGTAAGTAAGCTTAGAGGAATGAATTTGTGGTCCTCAGCCTGAGAGTGAAGTTGGGTGGAGGATGAGACTATAAATAAGCTTGGGAAGGTAGGTGGGAATCATATTGTAAAAAATCTATGCATTGGGCTGGGGCTGTGGCTGGGGCTCAGTGATAGAGCACTTGCCTACCATGTGTGAGACACTGGGTTCAATCCTCAGCAACACATAAAAATAAACACATAAAATAAAGGTATTATGTCCATCTACAACTAAGAATTTTTTTTTTTAAAGATGTAGGCATTGCAGAGGAGTTTAGATTTTATTCTGTCAGTATCAGGATTGTATTTAGGAATTTTAATAGGAAGTAAGGGAATTCATCTCATGATAAAATTGTGCTTCCCCCCCCATTCTTATGGGAAATATTTTATAAATAGTAAAACAGTATTTAAAATGTTATACATTGTTATTCTCTATTTCTTAACACCATCCAATACCCACCCTGATTTTATTAATGGTTTTGAGAAACTTCTTCATTTCCTTCATGAATTTGGAAATTCCTTTATTTTTTCTACTTGTTTACAGCTTAATATTATTTTATAGATATAGAAGATTCCCATACTGTTTTAGATCTTTTTTGCAGATAAAATTTGTATTCAAGAGCCACAATATTAGAAGCAAATGTTTAGAGCTTTAAGACTTTAAACAGCACATTTTAGCTGAGCATAGTGGCACACACCTGAAATCCCAGCAACTCAGGAAGGTTGAGGCAGAAGAATTGCAAGTTCAAGGCCAGCCTCAGCAACTCAGGAAGGCCCCATCTCAAGATGAAAATAAAAAGGGCTGAGGATGTAGCTCAGTGATAGGATCCCTTTGGGTTCAGTCCCCTGTATTGCAAAACAAAACAAAATAAAAAAGGTAAATTTTAAAAACTGGACTTGTTAGAGGTTGAATAGTAATTTTAAAGAACCTTTTTTTAAAAAAAAAAATAATATCCAGATTTGATTTTATTTTAATTCTGTTTACACACACATACGCCACAAAATATATCCTGTGCTGAAATTAAGTTCTTTTTCAACAGACAAGCACAAGTTTTATTAAATTAGTGAATAATGATATTTATATTTCTATTAGGAAGGAAGTCATTGGCCAACTAATTACCAAACTTTGTTTGCAAATAATGTACACTCTACCATTTCCTTGTTCTTTATGGAGAAAGCTGTGAAGCCTAAGAAAATAACTGAGATAAGGCTTTCAGTTAGCATTTTGGTAAAAAAAAAAAATAGTAATAATTAAATTCTAGACTTAAGGAACTTCATTAGTACAGGGTTTTATATAACTTTATATCTTAACAAAGGATTGAATTTATATTTCCATGTTTTCCCTAAAAGTTATGACTTCTTCTTTCATCTGCACCATGGGAGTTTTTTAAAGGAAAGAAATCAGTCTTTTAACTATTTTATTTGGAGTCTTGTTTAGAAAACCGACTCGAACAAATACCTAATCTATTTAAGGTTTTTAAATCAAAGGTCAGACATAGGAATAAGTACAAAGGGCAGTGGCATCCAATAAAACAAAACTCATGCTTTAAGAATTCCAGCTGACCTAAAATAGAGTTGACTTGAACATTAGAAAGGTCATCAGTCTTCCATCCTCATTCTGACCCTGCCCTGTGACTATTCACTACATTAGTGTCTTCCCAGCTGTGCTCTAGCACCTGTGTCTCCTTGACCCACAGCTGTTGAGGTGGCCTCCACTTCTATTCCTCGCCTACAGGCTTAGGGACTCAGGTACTTAAACTAAGACATCCTTAGGATTATTCTAGCAGTGATAGTTTGGGTTAAATAAGCTTTTGTATGTTAGCTTGGGAACTTGACTGTCATTTTTAACATTATTTATTTAAGAAAATGTGTCTTAAATTTCAGAGAAGCAAATTTACCAAATGTTTAGAAAATCATTTTGGTTGGTTGTCAACTATTTGTCTATCTAATATCAATAAAGTAGAGGTGTATAGTAATTTCATTAGTTCTAATGTCATGACCATTGCAAAGAAGCAAGAATGACAGCATGGAGAAGGGGTAAAATGAAAGGGAGTACATTGTGCTCCACTTTTTTTTTTTATTGTATAAATATAAACTTAAGTCTTAGTCTACATAAAAAAATTTTTAAATCATGCTTTTTTTTTTTTTTTTTTTTGTACTGGGATTTGAATCCAGGAGTGCTTTACCCCTTAGCTACACACCCAGTCCTTTTTATTTTTTATTTTAAGACAAGGTCTCAATCAGTTGCTGAGACTGGTTTTAGTCTTGCATTCCTGCCTCAGCCTTCCAAGTTGTACATACCACCAAGCACAGCAAAAAATCATAATATTAAAACAATAGGAATATAGCTGAAGTTTATATATCATGAATGTTACCATCAAATTTATACTTGTAGAATGATACCCATTTTTTTTGCCTTATTTATTTATTTATACCTGGGATTGAATCCAGGGTCACTTAACCACTGAGCCATACATATCCCTTTTTTATTTTGTATTTGCTTAGGGCCTTGCTAAATTGCTGAGGCTGACTTTGAACCTGCGATCCTCCTGCCTCAGCTTCCCAAGCAGATTATAGGCGTGCACCACCACAGCCAGCACACCTGATACTTCTTTACCAATTACTATAGTATATTTTATCCATTTGAATTGCACATAGTCTTTATAGGGTTGAGTAAGAACTATTGAGGAAAAAAAGATATTCTTTAAGCTAAAATAATAAGATTATGTTACAAAAGCTCCAAGATACAATTTGACATGTGATTGTATTAGAAATACTGTTTTTGACACTTCTACCAGCCTTTTGTCTTTTTAAAAGTGTTCTTATGAGTTACCAAAGTAATATATGTTCATTATATTATAAAATGGGCAGAAGCAAAAACAGTTCCTCACAGTTCTACCACCTAAAGACTTCTAACTTTTTGTTTTTGTTTTCTGCTTCTCAATCTTTTCTGTTTCCTTTATTCATTTGAAATCATTTAGTTCTGGATTTTTCCCTTTTCATTTAATGTAGGAAAATATGTGTAATATTGCATTGGGGCAGCAACCATGTCTAATATTTTTAAGAGTAGCCAAGGCTTTTGTAGCCAACATGCCTGGGTCCAGATCCTGGCTCCATCTCATACTAGTTGTGTCTTTGGATAAGCTGTTTTTACTTTCCTCATCTATAAAGTGGAATGGTACTTAATACATACTATTTGGGGTTTGTATGGGAAATGAATGAGGTAGTTCAGTGTAAAGCTTTTAGTGCTCGGTACATATTATGTTATGTACTATATGTTTTTATTATGATTTTGATAAATTGCATGTCAGTTATAAATTTTTCCAGCCTTAGTGTATTAACTTACAACCATTTCCACACATAACTGGCGTCTGAGTTTTTCTTTGTTGTCAGATATTTACACCATTTATGGGTACTCCTTAAGAATTGTTTATCGAGATAAACATTGAGTATAAAAACTAAGAATTATGGGCTGCGATTGTGGCTCAGTGGTAGAGCACTTGCCTAGCATGTGTGAGGTACTGGGTTTGTGCTGCAGTCTGGCTGGGCACAAAATAACCGAGCCACCACACAGCCTTGTAGATTCAAACAGCAACTCTTTATTCCCGAACTCTCACCGACACTCTACCCACACTTCCCGTGAACACACTGCCTCTACCCAGCTCTGTGCCCCAATTCTCTCAGAACTCCAAAGGAGCGGGCACCTGAGGCAGCAGGATACACCTTAATCCCAGCAGGATCCACCCTAATCCCTGAGCAGGGTCACCTTTCAACCCAAAATGCCATGCGTCATTCCTACTTGGCTATGGCTCTCAGCAGGTTTGGTCCTTAGCATCACATAAAAATAAATATAAAGGTATTGTGTCTATCCACAACTAAAAAAATTTTTTTAAAAATTACCAGAAGTACAACATTAGTTACTTAGTTGGTTTTTTTGTTTTGTTTTGTTTTGTTTAAGATTCCAGTCCAAATTAAGAAGTGATTGGGAGGGAAAGTAATTGTTTGAGTTGTATGAGGGTAACACAATTAAAAATTATGTAGTAGAAATCAAACACTCTAAAAATGGCTGTTATATAAAAATAATTATTTCTCTCACTGGTTCATAATTTTTCATTTTAGTTCAAGTTATACTTATCTAAATTATTGAAGATTACCTTAAGTATAAGAATTAGAATAAATGCTATGAATTACTCTCAGATTTTGGGCTTCACCTTTCCATTGACTCTTTTTAGCCATAGTTCTTTATTTATGCCCATCTCTTTGTAAGAAGAAATATGTCCATTATGCTATTGGTGGAGCTGAATGTGGATGGCATGTTATCAGAACAAAGGTACCTTGTCAGGTATGAAGTATGAAAAAGCTTTCACTTTTATTCTCAAATAACTCTCTCTCTCTCTCTGGAAAGAAAAAAAAAAAGAAAGAATTAGAATGACTGCAGCCAGCTACAGTTGTCACACACCTGTAATCCCAGCAATTAGGAGGTTGAGGCAGAAAGATCACAAGTTCAAGGCAAGCCTCCCCAATTTAGTAAGACCCTGTCTCAAAATTAAAATAAAAAGGGCTGTGGTTGTAGCTTAGTGGTAAATCAAACCTGAGTTCAATCTTCAGTACCATAAAAATAAATAAATAAGAAATAGAATGATGACATTGTTTTCTCATTTTTTCCCTATATATTTCATATTTCTCTCTCCCAGCTCTTTCCATTGTGTCCTTTGGTCCGTTATTTTTATGCTAAAAAAATACTTTTCCAGAACAGAACAGAGGCAGTATAGCATTATAGATAAGATAGTGGGTTTGGGGCTAGATTCTGGCTTACTCCTTTATTAACTATGTGACTGGAGTTGACTTATTTAATCTCTCAGCCACAATTTCCTCATTTGTAAAGTTGTGAGAATTAAATGAAAAAATTTAGAGACTAGTACATGGTGAATACTCAGTAGATGTTAGGTACCCTTATTATCACTTACATTTTTATCACTGCTACTATCAGCTCCAGCCCACAATTCACTTCCAGCCCCATCCCTTCCTCTGCTTCCTGTTTTGCTTAAACAGAAAACTTATTCCCAGGACTTGTATTTTGGTGGTATGGCATATTGAACCCAGTGGTGCTCTACCACTGAACTATATTCCTAGCCACCCCCACCTTTTTTTTTTTTTTTTTTTTTTTTTTTGGTACCTAGGGATGTTTAACTACTGAATCACATTCCTAGCCCCTTCTTTTTATTTAGAGACAGAGTCTTGCTGAGGCTGGCTTTGAGCTCTCCATCCTCCTGCTTCAGCCTCCCCAGCCACTGGGATTACAGGCATGTGCCACAACGACTGGCCCCTAACCCTTTTTATTTTTTTTTGGGGGGGGGGGATGAATTTTTATTTGGGCTTCTCACAGTGGTTACAGCCACTCTGTCTTCAAAACAGTCACAGCACAGGAAATGCGTCACTGAGACTGCCCAGAAAAATCTGACCAGCTGAATCTTATTGCTTAAAATACACATATTCACAATAACTGGCAAATGGTGATGTGCCTCATACAGGAATGTGTTAGCATTTGCAAATCCTCCGACTGTAGCACCAAACCCTCCACCAATCCTTTCATTCTCATTCATCTGGAAAACCAGACTCAACCTAGTCTCTCTGACCCCCTGACTATTCCTTCAGTTCCCTATCTCCTTCTCTGAGCAGGAAGCCTCCAGCAGCCGTGGCCAACCGCGGCTTACTAGTTAAGCCCAGCTTGTCCACTGTGCTTCTTCTCAGGCCTTCAGGGTAAGATGCTTCAGTGAAGCCAACAGTCAATACTCAGACCAGCTCCCCGCTGGGGAAAGAAACCTAGAGGGTCAGATTCATCATTTGATCAGTTAAATGAAGAAGGATTCATTTTGGTAAAACTTGTTCTCCTTGGAGACACTTCAGTGAGTTGTCTGTGATTTCCAAAGGAAGGTAGAAGGTAGGCATCTGAGGGCTGCTGTGCTGTGGCACCCCTCTGGCCACACGCCAGTCCGCCTGTGTCCACTGAACTCAGCAAAGGAAGGACTGTGCTGTGGCACCGTGGAGTCTGCCAAAGCCTCCTGGCAATTCTGGGCAGGCTGATGTCTGGGCCACAGCAAGGCCAAGCTTGTCACTGAATAACCAATCAAGCTTCAGTCTGGAATTCTACTTTTGCCTTCTGTCCCAAATGGTTGTGGACACCCTCTGGGGGCTGAGACTGAAGGCAAGGAGTAGCGGAGGGAGGCAGACAGGTTCAGAGCACGCTTCCATTAACGGGGACAGGACACGGCCTCTGAGCGTCCACAGAGCAATGTGCAAATTGCAGTGATGAGCAGAGTGGAACCTCTACCTTGAGCGCAGTATCTCAGGCAAACATGGGGGCGCCATCGACAATGCTGCCAAATACACTCGAGTACACAGTCAGATGTTTGTTCGGTAAACAGTAAATGCATAAAATAAATTACCTTGAGAGGGCCATGTTTGCTTCAGACGTGTAGTTAACGTGAGCAAGATGGCTGCCATTCAAAGTATCTTCACAGGAACACGGGGTGTGGGGCTCACACACACGAGACACACACACACACACTACAGGTCATTCAAAGTCATCGTCTACAGACTTCACTTTGTTCGACGTGAATTTTGGTTCTGTGGAATCCAAACAGACACTCATTCACCTCACAGCCTTGGATTTGTCTGTTTATATATATATATATATTTGTTTTGTTTTGTTTTCCTTTTTTACTATAACATCAATGCTTAGCCTGAATATCATCTTTCAAAAGTGGGAGAAGAATCAAACTTTTCATATGAACAGGGATGGATGGGGAATGTTAGTTTCAGCTGATTGCTTTCTCCTTTCAGAGTTTTCCTATCAAAGCTCAACTGGTTGTCCAAAACCAGATGACAGTAATAAGGATCCTGTGGTCCTTCTGGAGGCTGCCTCCACCTCCCACCTAGGCCACCAAAACTCCTTACATAGGTTACAGAAAAGTGAGTCATCAAAAAAAAAAAAGTGAGTCAACCACAGATAACCAAGGGATTTCTTCCAAGTGGTCAGTTTAAAACAAACAAACACACAACAACAAGAGACTTATTCAAAATCAAAGAGAAAATACTGTGTGAGAACCAGACTATGGGGCTGCTTTTCCCAGGACCCACAGCTTCCTCAGACCCTCTGTTCAGAAGAGTACAAGGAGATACAAAGTCCTGCAGACCAGGACTAGGGATAGACAAGGACACTGGTCACCTGTGGGCACAGACCAAAGGGCAGAGATGCAGGAAGCTGCACTTCTCTCCACTCCCAGATTTAGGGCCTACTGCTCAGAGCTAACCCACTCCAAGCCCACACACAAACATCTCCCTCTGGCTCAACTGCAGCCACATTCGTGGAAGGCTAACCTGGGAAAGCACAAACTTCCCTTGTCCAGAAGAGAATTCTTGCAAGCCCATTGGTAAGGTTCTTGTTTCTAGCTGGCTTTTGTTTGTTAAAAGAAAAGGCAGTCTACCCTTCCACACCTGAGCCTACTGGGAAGGAAGGGGCCCCTCTAGGATGCACAGTGGTACATTTTCTTGTCACCTGGAATTTGAGAGATCAACAAGCCTCCTACCAACCTATCCACCAGCTCTCATCCTCCCACAGAATCAGCTCAACTCTGGCTGTGCAGACACTGGCAGCCACAGCTGACAATCCCTAGGCCTCTGGCTTCCTTCTTCAACCAGGGCTAAGAAGGGTTGCTTCTGCTGAACTGAGACACAACAAAGTTCTCTTAAACTAAAACCAGAGCATAAATCCACTACATCACCAAGAATCATCGCAGGACACAGTCCCAGTCCCCTTCTTTGGGGGCTTTAAAACACATCTCTCTGAGCAAAGCAGGTAGGTGAGATATGACTTGAAAGCGGGGAAGAAGGGGATGAGGAATGAGTCATGGAACCAACTTCTCAGCCCTCCACTGCCGCAGTCTGTCTGGGCACAAGATAACCGAGCCACCACACCGCCTTGTAGATTCAAACAGCAGCTCTTTATTCCCGAACTCTCACAGGCACTCTACATGCACGTTCTCGGAAAATACACTCCCTCCACCGGGCTCTGCGTACCAATACTCTCAGAACCCCGAGAGAACTCAACGGGAACTCAAGGAGCAGGCGCCTGAGGCAGCAGGATACGCCCTATTCCCAGCAGTATCCACCCTAAACCAGGAGCCACCCTAATCCAGCAGGAGCCACCCTAATCCAGCAGGATCCACTCTAAACCTGGAGCCACCCTAATCCCTGAGCAGGGTCACCTTTCAACCAAAAATGCCATGCGTCATTCTTACTTGGCTATGGCTCTCAGCACTCCACAATACTGTGCTTTTGTGAGGGAGAGGCACCCACACCCCAAACTGTACTTGGAGATGTAGGAAAAAGCAGGAGAGAAGGGAAAAAAAAGTGGCTGTACCACTTCCTCTGAAAGTCACTTAATGCTTCTCTCGTGAGTCTCCCTTACCCTGGTTGCTTTGCCAAGTTTCCGGGCACAGGCAGAGCCTACTCTAGCTGGGGGAGCTGCTGCTCTGGGAGTTTGGCAAGTCCTGCTCATTGATGATGTTGAGCAGCAGGCATGCAGGCGGCCGAGGCAGGTGGGAATGTCCAGGCTCTGGAGCCTGCTCCTCAGAGGGCTGGCAGAGCCCTTCCTCCTCATCACCAGGAGGCCTCACGTGGCAGCTGTCACAGAAGTCCAGGGGCCCATCCAGAGCATCATCAATGAGTGTGGTGAACTCTTTGAAGTCATCGTCATGATGGCCCCGGTTGCACACACACACCTCAATGCCTGAGTCACCTGTGAAGCGGTGATGTCTGCCAGGTGTCTTGTCTTTGCTATCGGGGAGCACACTGCCATGTTCAGAGCTGGAATCTTTCAGTAGCTCCTCCTTACATTCTGAATCCTTGTCCAAGAAGGCCGCTGGGTCTAGCT
Source organism: Spermophilus citellus (assembly GCF_964194105.1). NCBI lineage: Eukaryota > Metazoa > Chordata > Mammalia > Rodentia > Sciuridae > Spermophilus > Spermophilus citellus. Next base: position 39,462,816 of record NC_138182.1, on the reverse strand, counting down.
CCCCCAGGCCGGCCACTGAGCCACTGGGCTCCATTCCGGGGACTTTGGTGGCTGCTCGGTCAGCTGGCACGTCAGAGGGCTCAGGATCAGCGATGCTTGGGGGTCTTGTGCTGCTTCTGCTGGGCACAGACAAGGGGCTGCTCTGTGCCCCCTGGGAGCCCCTGGTAGGATCAGCACCTGGAGGGCTGCCACCTGCAGGGCCACACTGAGGAGGCAGCTGCTGCTGCTGCTCCTGCTGTAGCTGGAAAGCACTGTACGGCGGGGGAGGAGTTAGAGGTCGGTTCACCACTTCGTCATAAGGAGGTAGTAAATAGTTTGGCAAAAACCTGAAATAAAATGGCAGCGCTGAGTAATTGTGGGCTTCCCGGTAGGCAATCAGGTTGATTTCATGTTGCCGCTGCTGGGCCTGAAGGCGGTGCTTGGCTCGGCGGTGGTGGCAGACACAGCAGCAGCTCAGGATGATGATGATGATGGTCCACACCAGCCAGAACCACCAGAGTTCATAGTAGTAGTTGCAGCACCGAGACTGTCCACAGCAGTGTCCTGTGTCACAGATGTAGCTTTGATTGTTGGTATCCACACAGGCTTCCTTATCCTGCAGGGGTTCAGCCCTGACTGACAGGGGACTGGGCAGTGCCTGGAGGAGCAGGAGCGCCATGCCACCCAGGAGCCTTCTCTCCATCCCCCTCCTGCTCCTGCTCCTGCTCCTCTGCCACAGCATGGCCACCTCCCTTTCTTCTTCCCCCTTTTTATATTTTGTTTTGAGATGGGATCTCACTAAGTTGCCCACGCTGGCCTTGAATTTGTGATCTTCCTATCTCAGCTTTCTGAGTAGCTGGGATTATAGGTGTGTGCCACCACACCCAGAAGGACATAGTTTTTGTTTGATAAACTTATTGGGATTGTTCCATTTCTGTTATCCAGTACTTGTTTCACAAGGCCAAGGTCAGCATTCATCAAGTTCCTGTTCCTACCTCAAAAATTTCCCCCAATTTGTTAACTATCCCATTTTTCGACTCACTGAATTCTACTATATCATCTTGTTTGTGTTTATAAATCATAAGTTCTATGAGGGTTGCATCTTGAGCAAGTAGGTCTATGGTTGACCTTTATCTAAAGTCTTTGGATCCTGCCTCAAAACTTTGTTTCACCTTTAATTTTCACTTTTAGAGGAGACTTAAGGACATCTCTGTATTAGGTTTTTATTGATGCTGTAATGAATTACCACAAAGTTAACTAAAACAAAAATTTATTATTGTACAGTTCCGGAGGTCAGAAGTCCAAAATGGGTCTCATTGTAAAATCAAAATGTCAGCAGGGCTGAATTCCTTCTGGAAGCTCTAGAGGAAGTCTATTTCCTTGCCTCTTATAACTTTGGAGACTACCTGTATTCCTTGGCCCATGGCCCCTTCCATCTTCAAAATGAGCATTGGCCAGTTGACTCTCAGTTGTCTCACTTTGCCTTCCCTGCTTGCCTCATCTGCTTACTACGACCTTTTAGTAACCTTGGACCTACAGGATTATCTCCCCATCTCATGATAAATGATTGGCAGCTTTCATTACATCTGTAACCTTTATTCTCTTTTATCATAAAACATAATATAGTCACAGGCTCCAGGGAGTGGGACAAAAGATCTTCAGGAGCCATTACTCTACTATAATCCATATATAATACCTTTGCTACATATTTCCTTATCTTCTCAACTCTAATGACCTACCTCTATTCCAACTTAGTCATTCATAGCCATGGGCCACCCTTTGGACTTTTCCATTGCTCAAAAGTGCCTCAATTCTGAAATCTTAAACTATAGAATTTTTCTTTCTAGTCACAATTTCTAATATTATATAAAAATAGCCAGGGGAGATTATATAGGCCTTATTTACTATGTTAAGTGTAGTCTGGATTTGATCCTGAACAAAGTGAGAAGTCCGTGCAGAGTTTCATCAAAGAGAAAACAAATGAATGGTCTAAAGTCAAGGAGACCACCTTTTAAATATGGAAATATTGGATTAATCATATTAATTTTTCCCTCTTAATCTGATTTTAATTAGGAAAATGAAGAAGACAAATGTGGACCCTTAGGAGATGATAAAGAGATGGCCAGAGAATCTACTGACAAAAAACAGGTAAACCATTACCATTGTTACAAAAAAAAATTGTTCATAATAACAAAGCAAAAGGAATAATATAAAGAAGGATAAAAGACCCTCTTACACCCAAGTTTGCCATTTCTACTTCCAAGGGGGGTTCTTAATACTCTTCTAAAAATATGTGCATATACAAACCTATATGTCTGTCCTATTTTTAAAAAGTCAAATTTGTGATTTGCTTCTATATCTTGCTTTTTAAAATTTTTCAAATTTTTCTTAATACCGTCGAACATTAATTCATAGAAATATGTTGAAAAATATTCTCCTATGGTTCTCTCAAGTGCCTATATATCTTGGTGGTTGTGTCAAAAATGCAAGGCATCGATTGCTCTTTATGTAGATCATTTCTTAGAGTTGTGTTTACAGCAAGCAAAATTGAGGGTTTAGGTAATGTCCCTCTCAGGGGCAAAGAGCAGATCAGATTACTGTTGGCTGTAAAACATCAGAATCCCCAGGCTCAGTGTCCCCATCCTATAACACAAACTGGCAACTATCTGCATCACCTCCCATGGGACTTGAGGGCAAGATACCATCACAAATAAGATGCTCATACTGCAGTATTGTGAATAGTAAAATCCTTTCTTTCTGACCCAAGAGTTTCATGTCTTCTAAGAGTATATATGAAAGAATAATAGGTTAACATATTAGTTGGTAAGCAGATTAAAATCAAAGGCTAGACTTGAAACATAAACCTTGTTCTTTCTAATATTTCTTAGTATTTTCTTTTTACTTTATTTTTAAGTTTCCCAGAGATTCTGATTCATTGGTGTGGAATAGAGACTAAGCATGTATATGCTGAAAAGAATTACCTGGGTGATTCCGGTGTACATTCTGGAAAAGATTTCCCAATTTGTTCTTTGAGTGAGTCTCTAAAACACCCAAAAAGAATATAGAAATAATTTCTCAGAATATTTAGATGTTTGAGAAACATAAAGGAAAAAATAGTGAATCACTGTTTTAAGTAAATGTAGTAAATATATAAAACAGACTGTCCTCTTTTGCCCATGTTTTAATGTAAAACTCTGACTAGGATTACATAGATGACTTGCCAAGATGTTAGTGAAGTGAAGCAAAATCAAGATCCAGAACAGTGATTCACTGAAAAGATTCAGTCTTCTGGGAGTTGCAGTAAGTGGAAGTGCCCAATGGAATGCAACTTAGGCTTTTATATGTTTTGTTTTTGTTAAGTTTGGGATGGAAAAATCTTTGCCTCAAACTTGAATATTTTGGCCTCAACTAGAAGCAAAATGAAATATATATTCATTCCTCCTGGAGGTACAAAGAATTCTAGTGGGGGGGGGGGAAAGGTGGTAAACTTGGCAGAAAAGATTGTTCTGATAAAAAATAACTTGATGAATATGCTTCCCTTTACTTAAGTAACAATTTTTAAAAACATCTTTTGTGGTCAGAATTTCTGGTTTTATTTCTAATTAACTACTTGACAATTTAAAGTTAACATCATTCAATTCAGTTGCAGCCACTCCCACTGATTGTGTTAATTTGGTTAAACAACATGGGCTCTGGTACCAAGAACTGGGGGACAGTACTGGGGCACTTTACCACTGAACTGCATCCCCAGCCCTTTTAGTTTTTTGAGACAGGATCTCACTAAGTTGCTAAGGCTGGCTTTGAATTTGCAAGTCTCCTTCCTCAGCCTCCTGAGTAGCTAGAATTACAGGCATGGTACACCATGCCTGGTTGGTGCTAAGATTTTTTAATAAGGCATCATAAGTTGTTTTCTAAAGTGACCAGTTTTTAAACAAACTTGATGGAAGTATTCAGAAGTAGACGATAACATACTTTGTATTTAAGGAACATAAGATTCTAAAATAATATGGAAAGGTAAATTTGAAGCTCATTTTAAAAGCTAATACAGACAAATCTTTCATATTTTAGGTGTATTGTTAGATGTAGGTTTTATAAATGTCTTTATAGTTTAGGAGATGGTTGGTTAGCTCAGAAAGGGAATTTCATGAAATCTCTATTCCTTTTTTCCAGGCATTTCACAAAATATCCTTCCTAATTCCGAACGTTTATACTAATAAATCAACTGACACTTGACTATTTTATTTTATAGTACTTTGGTCTTATCCTTAAAGTGATTTCAAATATGTTCTGATAGGGAATCAATATAGAGTAAAATCCTTTTGGAAGGAGGTGGGGAATAAGGGGACATCCTATCTTCAGCCCAAGTTCCTTTCATGTCATGACTACATTCCCAAACCCAAGGATCAAGTTTACATTCCTTACTATAGAATTGTCTTTATTTTTGTTTTGCTGTGAAAACAACATAGACTACTTTGTGCCTTAGGTAGGACTGATTTTGTTTTTTACTTCTCTGTTTTATCTGATTTTTTTTTTTTTTTTGTACTGATGAGGATTGAACCCAGATCCTTATACCTGCTGGGCAAATGCTCTGCAACTGAACTACATCCTCAGCATGCCCCACTGCCACCTTTATTCTGTTTTATTTTGAGGTGGGATCTCCCTGAGTTGCTCAGTCCAGTCTTGAACTTGAGATCTTCCTTCCTCAGTCTCCTATGTAGCTGGGGTTATAGGCACGCACCACCTTGACTAGCTGTTTTATCTAATATTAGTATTTTTACATGAGCTCCTTTTTCACTGATATTTTCATAAGTCAGGGTACTTTAGATTCTAAGTAGCAGAAAGTCTTCACTCAAAGAGTCTCATTAGAACTCTAGAACCCTAGGTAGTGTCTAGCCTTCATGGCTTAATTTCAGGTCAGCCCAGTCTCCTCTGGAATACTGCCAAGGAACTCACTTTGGCTGTCAGTTCTCTTTCCTGACACCTGACAGTATGACTTTTGTTTGTGTGTTATAACTTACCTATATAATTATAGTGAGGGACCCAGATACATGAGTCTAGACTGTCATAGTGTTGAAAAATATTCAGCCAGTTTTTAGGATGTTGAGAATTTTCTTTTTTTTTTCAGTGATGACCTCTCTTTCATTCTGCTTTTTACTATCTGTGAATTCTTTTGGAAAGTTCTCTGGGCTTGATTTATCCATGTGTAAAATGAGAGGGGTTTCCAAATCTTTCCTTTTTAACAACTAGAAGCTTAATACCTAATAGTCCTAGACTTGGTGTAAAAACCAAGTGAAACCAACTTGGCTCCTGCCCTTTACTAGGTTAAATTGTATTTATCTTTCACTAGAATACAATAGTGATAATTTCCACATTTAATTGTTTGGTTAGTAGAGCCTCAGTTTTAAAAATTTCTGATCTAAAGTAAACACAAAATTTCAGAAATTGTTTTGGACCTAATGCAAAATGTACTTTTGTACAAACTATGTTCAGATAAAGAACTAATCAAAATTTTCATTTTATTAATAAATCAAGTATTATGACAATCATGAGTTATAATTAATAACTTCTTGCCGCAGTCTGGCAGGGCACAAAATCACGAGCCACTCACAGCCTTGTAGATTCAAACAGCAATTCTTTATTCCCGAACTCTCACTGGCACTCTACACCCACGGTTCTGGGAAAATACACCCTCCACCGGGCTCTGCGTACCAAATACCATCTGAATCCCCACAATGGGAACTCAAGCAGTGGGCGCCTGAGGCAGCAGGATACGCCCTATTCCCAGCAGGATCCACCCTAAACCCAGATCCACCCTAAACCCTAGGGCGGATCCGCCCTAATCCCTGAGCAAGGTCACCTTTCAAATCAAAACTCTCAAACATTCATGCAATGTCACTGCAAATGACCTGGGTCCAAGGCAAGCCCATTTCCACAACGGAGAGTCCTCCCTCTAAGCAACATTGGGTAGGCTGACAAGGAAATTGCCATGCGTCATTCCTACTTGGCTATGGCTCTCAGCAACTTCTTATTTTGTATCTCACTGTAGGTGAAGAAAACTGGTCTCGTGGTGGTGAAAAACATGAAAATTGTTGGTCTCCATTGTTCTAGTGAAGATCTACATGCTGGGCAAATTGCTCTTATTAAACATGGGTCAAGGCTGAAAAACTGTGATCTTTATTTTTCCAGAAAACCATGTTCTGCTTGTTTGAAAATGATTGTAAATGGTAAGTGCAGATAAGGCTTTGTTGGGGATTAGGAATAGATTTGAGAGCAAACAAGGGAACAAATTGCCTAAATCTCACAGAGATCATTTGGAAATACTGATGTATGTCTGAAGACAGTTTGAGACACTGTGCAAAGAGTCAGAAAACAAAGATGCTGTCCTCAACTCTGTCCACTAGTCAGCCTAATGACCCTCAGTGAATTAGTAGACTAGTGCTACTATCTCTAAGAAACCCTAAGATCTCAGTGGTTTAATATATTGGACATCACTCCTGTCATAGCCCAGGTGTTGCCGAGCAACAGGCAGCTTTTCTCTATGTAGTTGATTCACAGGCCTAGGCATCTTCCATCTTACTACTGTTGTCATACCTGGGGCTTTGAGTCCTCTGAAGCCAGAAGAGGAAGGAAAGAGTAGAGAAGGCATAACTGCTTTTAAAAGCACAGGCCTCAGGAATGTCTGGGGGTACAACTCAGTTGTATAATGTTTGCACAGTATGCACAAGACTCTGTTCAATCCCCAGCGCCACCAAAATGAAAAAAAAAAGTTTTAAAAACAAATAACTAATATGGCTCCTAATTCTTTCCCCTCAGGGTGTTACTTGGAGACCAAAATAACAATTTAATGAATACATCATCTAGTGTTCAATGATTGATATATGCTGTAAGTGATAAAATGATCTCAGAGGTGAAAATGATCCCTGTAGGTTGTTATGTTATGAAAGTTTGGGGCTTAAACTGGATCCTGATAGGTCACTCATACAGGAAGGGGAACTCATGGGTGGTCAGGAACAGCAGTCTTTGTAGCATCACTCAGTTGTAAGAAGAAAAGTCCAGTATTTGAAATGAAAGATTATTCCTAAGAAAATAGTGACAGATGGCTTATAATGGTAGATTGGGGCTTTAGTGGAGAACCTTGAAAAATTACATAGCCTCTGAGCTTTATCTTATGGGACAGAATTCCAGGACCTGTTTTTTAACTGTTTTTATGTACATCCAAGTCTTATAAATACTGATCAGATCTATGTTGAGGTTGGTGCCTTGAACGACACAAGGAAAAACTTCCAGGAGAAAGGTCATGTGGTTAGGAGCTTCCTGGCCTGCAACAAGTATTGCAAGCCTTCAGGTATGTTAAGAGTGACTCTGTAGTCTCTCCACTGTAGTTCCTAATAGAGAAGATAGGTATCACAGTGGTCATGGCTTTTTTTCCTCCTTTGCCCAGTTAACCAGGCAAATTGGACATTCATTTAATCATTTATGTTCAGTTGACTTATGATTCCCATTATAGATGATATGCAGCTATTAAAGGTTTTTGAGCAAGATGAAACATGATTAAATTTTTGTTGTTTTTACAGAATTGGATCAGGGAGAAGTTAGCTTGTTTAGCCGACTGATTAGTTCAGATGGTGACATTGATATAGAAAGGAAAGAATGTGAAAGAACCAAAATATGTTGACTGATGTGTTCTAGAGTCAAGGGAGAAGAATGAATAAAAGAACTGCCTGTTCTAAAAGCACCCCTGATCACCTCAGAGCTAAGGCTTAGAATCGCAGGGGAGTGAGAGTCACTCACTACAGCTTCAGTCTGCCAAGAGAGAGAATAAAGTGTGGAAAGAGACCTAGGATGCATTTATGCTGGTGATAGACCCATAAGTAAATAAAATTGCTCTGTTGGTTTAAGTTTACATATTAGTTATCTTGGGAAGGTGGCATGGTTGAACTTATGCTGTAGCTGAACTCCTTTAGTTCCTATCACTGTTACTTCCGGTTAAACCAAAGCAGTCATTTCCTAGCATGGTGATTCTCCTGATGGTCTACAAGGTCAACATGTTTTCACAGTAATGCTACATTCACACTAAAGTGACCAAAACAGTGGTGAGTAAAACCACTGTTGCTATAGACAAGCAAACTGCCCTAGCAGTCCTTATGCTCTTCACTGCACAAAGAAATAGTTTCACATAAGAAGGGCTTTTATGAAACAGTAAGAGTCATTAATTTCATTAAATTCTAATCCTGAATACACATCTTTTTAATATTCTGTGTAAGGAAAGAGGACTTTGTTATAAAATACTTTTATTACAAACCTAATGTGAAGGTTGCCTTAAGGAAAACCACTTATGTGACTGTTTTGAGTTGCAAACTAAAATGATTCACTTTTTTCATGAAACACCATAATTTGACAGACTATGGTTATTGGCTATTTTGCCTCAAAAATGAAGTGAACCTGTCACTTTCAGGAAACAATTGACATTATTTGCTGCTAATCATAAAATTTGAGCATTCAAAGTGAAAATTAGAATTTTAGAAAACCATATCCACCACTTTGAGCTTGACAACTTCCTGATATTTATACTCTTAGGATGAGATTGGTGGTGATAGTAATGGACTTTTTTTGAGTATTGTAAAATCAATATCACATTTTCCAAATGACCAGTGCACAAAACTACAGAATCATGCATGAGTAAAACAGCCATTCTAAGTACAAGACAGACCAGGGTATAGATACAAAAAGTTTGTTGATATGGTTTCAGATTTCACATTCTAATCTTTTTCTTTCTTTTTTTTTTTTTTTTTTTGGTGGTGGTGGTGATGGTGCAGGCATCAGGGATTGAACCCAGGGCCACCTAACCACTGAGCCACATCCCTACTCTTTATATATTTTTTAATTTTGAGACAGGGTCACACTAAGTTGCTTAGAACCTCACAAAGTTACTGAGGCTAGCTTTGAACTCACAATCCTCCTGCCTCAGCCTCCTAAGCCATTACCTGGGATTACAGGCATGGGTCACAGTGCCTGGTTTGTAACCAGTCTTTAAGAAACTATTTCTTGTCAAATATTTACAATAGTGTCAAAAAAGAATGTTTACAATTATCTAACATGGCTGTTCAAATACTACTTTTTCAACTACATGTCTGTATGAGGCAGAATAATTTTAATATACTTCAGTGTAAACAACCTGTTGGCAACAGATTGAAAGCAGAAGTGAATTTGGGAATCCAGCTGTCTTTCTATTAAGCCACATACTAAATACATTTGTAAAAATTCAATGCCGGGCTGAGGATGTTGCTCAAGTGGTAGCGCGCTCACCTGGCATGCGTGTGGCCCAGGTTCGATCCTCAGCACCACATACAAACAAAGATGTTGTGTCCGCCGAAAACTAAAGAAAATAAATATTAAAAATTCTCTCTCTCTCTCTCTTAAAAAAAAAAAAAAATTCAATGCCATTTTTCTCACTAACTTTGGTTAACTTGGAAAATAGTTTCTTATCATAAAACTGTTATGTATATTAATGACTCTTTTTGTTATTTTAAATGAATTAATAAATATTTTTTAATTTTTAATAAAATAAATATCAAAAGATGCTATCCATACAAACAAAAACTCTTTGGGGTCCTCAATAAAGGGATCCTAAGATCAAAAAATTTGAGAACCTCTACTATAGCACTTACCAGTAGTATTGAACATTTTAAAGGTGATTCATCTTCCCTTCTTGGATTGGGATTACTAGGAGCAACTAAGATTCATAGATGAATGTTTTACCATCGCTGCTAGTCAGGAAATGGATTATGAGAACTTGAACAGGGAAGATGAAATGCAGCAAGGGGAAAGACTGTATCTGAGCTGTGAGGCCTTTGAAATTGCTTTGCAGCTCAAACCACAGTGAGTTAGGAATAGCAGAGAATAGGCAGAAATACACATCTGTTTACTTTTTAGCTCATCTATTACTTTGAAAGATGGGACACCAGAGGGCTATCTGTCTATTCACTTCTGGGCACAATCATAAAAAAAGTCTCTCCAAGCTGAAATTACATGAGACTACCAGCAAGAAAAAAGTCTTTGTTGTAAACTATTCGTTAATTGACAAATATTTGGGTATTTGTGTATAAGGTACCTTCATTGTTCAAGTTCAGATACAAATTAAAATATTTTTTCATATGTTTGTTATCTAGTTATATTTTTCTCTTTTGTAAATTTTTCATATCTTTTGTCTCTCTTGAGATCTCATTCTTTTTGTCAATTCATATGTACTCTCAATGATTTAAAGTCTTTTCTGTGTATTAAAGATTACCAATCTTTCCTCTGCCTCATTGATTGAAAAATGTTCCTTTATTTTCTTGTTTTGTCTTCAGTGTTGTGGCTTAAATGAATTAATATTGCTGACACACCACTACTCTAGCATCACATAAGTAATTTTCATGTTATGAATTCTATGTGGACACTTTTTTATAACTATGAGGAATATATGATTTATCTAACCATTCCCTATGTTGGTTGTCTATTATTTTTAATGTTTTAAAGAATGCTGCATTGACTGTGTATACATGAATTTTTCTTTCCAGAAGAATTCTGAGTCCAAGACAGAATCATTTGTAATGCATTGATGAATTGTTGATTTCTAAATACAAAACTTTAGACATGACCAAATGCTATTTGTAACATTTCTAAAAGCAGCCATGGCACTGTGGAAGGTGCTGGTATACAGTCCCAGTGCTGGGCTTTGGGACCATACTCAGCAAAACCAGTGAATCCACAAATCCTTCCCCTGGGCTCTGTTTGGGGTCAATTAGCTTTGTCTCAAAAAGCAAAAGTGTAAATATTTTAAGTTTATAGGCAATGTCATATCTGTCACAGCTACTCAACTCTGCCATGCAAAGGCAGCCAAAGATTGTATAAATGAATCAATGTGTCTAATTTTGTGTTATGATATAGTCTTGTGTTTTTTCAAATTAGTTAACCTGTGAGCTGTACAAAAATTCTCAATTGACCAGATTTGGCCTATGGATAATTATTTGCCAAACCTCAGATGGATTAATAGGTGACTTCATGATAGACATTTATTGTATTGGGCCCTCTTGATCTACTGCATTGCTAGGATGGGTTTATCAAGAAAATGTATATTCAGCATGTATCAGATAATTATCTTTCATATTTTGTATTTCAGCTGGAGTTAATCGAATTTCATATTGGCCTGCTGATCCAGAAATAAGTTTGCTTACTGAGGCTTCTAGTTCTGAAGATGCAAAGTTAGATGCCAAAGCTGTGGAAAGACTGAAGTCAAACAGTCGGGCCCATGTGTGTGTCTTACTTCAACCTTTGGTGTGTTATATGGTGCAGTTTGTAGAGGAGACTTCCTACAAATGTGACTTTATTCAAAAAATTACAAAGACAGTACCAGATGCTAACATTGACTTTTATTCTGAATGTAAACAAGAAAGAATAAAAGAATATGAAATGATATTTTTGATTTCAAATGAAGAAATGCATAAGCAAATCCTGATGACTATAGGTCTGGAGAACCTGTGTGAAAATCCCTACTTTAGCAATCTGAGGCAAAACATGAAAGACCTTATCCTAATCTTGGCCACAGTAGCTTCCAGTGTGCCCAGCTTTAAACACTTTGGATTTTATTGTAGTAATCCAGAACAGATTAATGAAATTCACAATCAAAGTTTGCCACAAGAAATTGCAAGGCACTGCATGGTTCAGGCCAGGTTATTGGCATATCGGACTGGTGAGTTAAATGCTTAGTTCATAAATTGGGGCAAATTGGTTTGGTTGTATTTGTCTCAGAAGTAAAGTGGTATGCATCTTATCTATGGCAGAGTTCATTTGCTCCTAGATATTAAAGTTTGGCTGTTCATGCTGAAGTTTGTGAGACTCTTGTGTAGGCAGCTCTTCCTATGAGCAGTTTGGGACTTCCTTGTGGCCCTTTATTCAGCACTACATTTATAATTCAGGACCAAATTATCTAATTCGTCTTTCTCCTTGCATTTATGATTTCTGTTTGTCAAGCCTTCCACTAAAAATGGGACAAAGAGAAAACTAAAATCACTCTTGTTAACTCTTCAATATTGTTTGTATTGAGTATTTGATGAAAACTTGGAAATCTGTAAAATTAAAAATATGAATTCAAAATAACTAATACAATGAAAGTAAAGGAATGTTGGTTATTGCAGATTTTCTCAGTTGCCGGTATGTCTTTAATCAGAAAACTGAGAAATTAAACATTTTTACTTTATTATGTTGTGTATGTGGAGAAGGAAAATATTACTTGAGAATATTCTTTATTGTGATAAAATGTATCTGTATTTCCAATTATGGAGCAGTATTTTCAAGAATTACTAGATGTAGTATTTTTTGAAAGAGAATCATGACCACTTTAAAAAATGCAACTTGAAAATAAGTGGGAAAAATGCAGGCAGGGAGAACAGTAGAGTAAGATTAGTTTGTGGAGTGGACTATAATAGGAATTTTAAATTATCCCAAAAAGGAGAAAAGAAGGAAAATCAGAAAAGGTCCATGCCAATGCTATTGGTCAGATTGAAATAAATTCAGTAGAATGGAGGAACTCAACTGACAGCATGTTTTGCAGAATCACCACAGAAACTTTAATAAAAAGTATAGATGCTCAAACTCCTCCCCAGACCCTGTTCAACAATTGCTCTAACCAAGTGTGACCTAGATCTATTTTTTAAAAACTTCTTCAAGGAGCCAGGGATGGTGGCACACTCCTGTAATCCCAACTACTTGGGAGGCTGAGGCAGGAGGATCATAAGTTCAAGGCTAGTCTGGGCAACTTGGCAAGACGCTGTCTCAAAGTTTTAAAAAAGAATAAAAAGGGCTGTGTGTGTAGCTTAAGAGTAAAGTGCCTCTGGGTTCAATAGACCAGTCCAAAACAAAAAGACATGATGAAAATGAATTCCAAAACCTCTGAAGTTCTAAAACAAATTGCAAGTGGGGGTTTAATAATTGCTTTTTAAATGATTAATAATGAGGATCCACAGAGGTGTTGTTAAATGAATGCTTCTTGGATATTAGAGTAGCAAAAAGTGACAAAATGTGTTCAGACTCATGGGGGGAAAGAGTAAAAGGCATCTCATGTTATCTACCTGGTTTAAGTGTTGAGTTATGATCTCCTTTTGTGTCCTAGAAAAAGTGTTTTCCAAAACCATTTTTATATGGATGAAAACTTATCCTATTGGAAAACACACGTAGTAAAGAATATTCTCTTGGTGTAATTGATCTTTGCAAGGCAGCAGAGCTGCATGCTGATGAAAAAAATCACATCTTTCCCTCTCCTAACAAGGTTTAGTCTATCCCCAGACTGAACAGAAAATGTGGATCCTGAGATTAAAAAACATAACATGAAAAAAAAAATGTTGATAGGAAAAGTAGACTCTTAAAATGAAGAATCTCTGTTTTCATTTTTTACTTCTGATTTATGTACATATTAATAGAACTTACCAGTCAAGATTTTGTTTTTGCTCGCAAATATAATCTTATGTTTATAATATTGTCCACTTGCCTCAGAAATGAGCATAAAGCCATTGATTTATATCTTTTTTCCTCATGTTAAGGTCTAGGTCACGTAAAGGTCTAGGAAGAAACAAAATTTTGTTTATGCCATAATCTCCTTTTCCTCCACACTGTAGAAGCCCGTCACCAGACATCCTCTAGACCTCAGTATCCCATTCATCTTCAGGGCACAGCACACATCTATGTCTTTCCTTAGTAAGCCTTCTGCCCAGTCAGCTGTGAGTTGCTGGAGGAACATTCACCATACTTGGAACACAGGCACTCAAAAAATGGAAGCCTTTGTTGTGGAATTCTTAATGGCAAAGAGGGAGGTGGAGGAAAGGCAAATAGATTGGGTCACAAGGGCCGAACTTCATTCACTGAATTTCTCTGCCTGTTTTCTTACTTACAGAAGGGAATCAACTTTTATCTTTAGATGAAAATGAGATGGTGAATAAAAAGTGCTTAACATAAATTACTTAAATCCTTTGTAGTATGATTTTAAAAGCCTGAGTACTTGAACTGGAGATGGGAAATTTTATTGGCATATCATAACTTTTAAAAAATTAGTTATAAGGCATCCTAGTTTTTTAATATAAAGTGGCACAAATTTTCTTTGTGCTTTTACTGAAAAAAGTAGGTATTAAAATATATATTTTAATTGGAAGGATTTTAACTTGTAAGAAATTGTAAGGGGAAGCCATAGTTTCACTCATCAGTATGATAATGAACTTAGGTAAGTTTACAGATAATTCTTATTTTTTCTATGTAAGTATATCATCCAAACTACATTAGTCCTCTAAGATTTTGACAAATACTATGGTTTTCATAATTAGTGTATATTTGTCTTAGGAATTTGAAACTCACCCTATGTGGAAGGAAACTAGATCCTAATATGTGTAGTTTCTTTCTTTCTTTTTTTTTATATTTTTTTAGTTGTAGTTTGATACAATACCTTTATTTTACTTACTTATTTTTATGTGGTGCTGAAGATCGAACCCAGTACCTCACACATGCTAGGCAAGGGCTCTACCGAGGAGCCACAACCCCAGCCCCCTAATATGTGCAATTTCTATTTTGGTTTTTTATTTTTTGTTTCACATTAATGGTTTTAAGAAGGACCACTTATTGCAAAAGTTTTTGTTCTGCAAGAGAATTAAAATTTTATGTTTATAACTTCTGCCACTTGATTCAGAAATGACCATAATATCACTAACATAGCATTCTTTTCCCTCTTAAACTATGCAGGTCAAGAAAATGACAATATTTTGTTTAAATCAAAATTTTCTTCATGTATCTTTCACCAGTATGTAGACATGCAGATATAAAAGTTCATAAAGATTTTATTTTTTATTAGAAGTTTGAAAAAAAAAAAAAGAATTAAAAAAAAAAAAAGAAGTTTGAACTTTTTGCATAGCAAGAACACTTCCATAAAATATATTTTCCATGATTAGAACGTTAAAAAGACTAGAAGACACATTTGATTGTTGTGAGTAGATATTGTACTCACAATTATCAAAAACTACTTTTTTACTCAGTTACATCATCTATTAGAAGTAGTCATTTAGGAACTGAACAGACTGTTCTCAAAATAAGTACAAATGGCCAATAATTATATGAAAAAAGTTTAGCATCTTTAGGGAAATACAAATCCATCAGGGAAATGCAAATCAAAACTACATCGATGGTCTGAGGCTGTAGCTCAGTGGTAGAGCACTTGCCTAGTATGTGTGATGTACTGGGTTTGATCCTCAATACCACATAAAAATAAATAAATAAAATGAAGGTATTGTGTACCTTTACAACTAAAAATATTTTAAAAAAATAAAACTACATTGAAATTCTATTTCATATCAGCACAGTATTGCACACCTGTAATCCCAGTTGCTCAGGGAGCTGAAGCAGGAGGATCACAAGTTCAATGCCAGCCTCAGCAATTTAGCAAGGCCCTAAGCAACTTAGCAAGACCTCATCTCAAAATGAGAAGTAAAAAGGACTGAGAGTGTGGCTTAGTAGTTAGTTTTGATACTGGTTCAATACCCAGTATCCAAAAAAAAAAAAAAAAAAAGAAATTATCTTACTCTAGTTAGAATGGCAATCATCAAGAATACAAATAATAATAAATGGTAGTGAGGATATGGGAACTAGGAACAACTGTACGCTGTTGGTGGGAATTAAATTAGCATGGTCACTATAGAAATAAGGATGTAGATTTCTCAAAAAACTAAAATTAGAATTACCATATGATCCAATTATACCAAAATTCCTTAGTATATTCCAAAAGAATTAAAGTCAACATATCATGGAGATACCTGTATACCTGTTTTTATCATGCACAATTCTGAATACCCAAGCTACAGATCTGCTTGGGTGCCTGTCAACATATGAATGGATAAAGAAAATGTGGTGTATACACACACACAAATACATACAAAGGAGTAGTATTCAGCCATGAATTCATGTCATTCACAGGAAAATTGATGGGACTAGAGATCATCATGTTAAGCAAGAAAGACAAGTACAGCACGTTTTCTCTCATGTGGAATCTACAAAAGAAAGCAACAAAAAGACAGCAATGTAGAAAGGAGACTGTTAGTTGAAGAGTGGGAGAGGGCGAGGTAAGGGCAGGTAACAGTAGAAATGAGCAAAATATGTTATATATAAATACAAATATGAAACCCAAGATTCTGTGCAATTAATATACACTAATAAAGAGAAGTAGTCATTTGGAAACTAACCTGTTAGTGGAGAATCAATGAAGTTGTGCTCAGTTCTGGTTGTAGCTTTGAAGTGATCTGACTGGCCACGGCCATATTAGTGGTCTCCACATGTATATCATGTGTGACTCAGTGAGTAATAACCCAATCTATTTCTTTGCTACCTACCTAGCTCCCATATTTCATACTTTGAAGTCTTTACTTTAATATTTCTCTGTAATTAGTAAAGATGTCAAGAATTGTTAGGATGATCATGAAGAATGTTTCAAAATATATGTTTTTATTATTTTTGGAAAAGTGTATTTCTGAAACTAACAGTCATTGATTTTTACTGAGTTCAATGTCATGTCTTTCAGAGGATCATAAAACAGGAGTTGGAGCAGTCATTTGGGCAGAAGGAAAATCTGTAAGTATGGAAATAAATCTTTAAATATTTAACCTGGATTTTGTTTAAACATAGTTCAGTCTTTAGTGCATTGCATTTTTGGTTTTGTTTTTGCTTTTGCTTTCTGAGACAGACTCTCACCATGTTTTCCAGATTGGCCTTGAATTCCTGAGCTCAAGCTTAGCCTTACCCTCCTGAGTATCTGGCACGACAGGCATGCAACACCGTGTCTGGCAGTGCACTACATTTTATTGACCTGTTGAGCTTAATATTTTTCTATTGGTGCATTGTGAAATTCTGTAAACATTTGCTCATTCCCTCAATAATTTTTCTAGACTCATCAATTTAACATTTATTGAACACTTTCTATAAGTTAAGCACTGTGTCACAGTGTACATCAGGGATTTAAAGATCACATTTTCTGCCTTTCTTGACCTCATAGCTAATGATGGAGACAGAGAGGTAAAAAAAAGAGACTGGCATATATGTGTAATTATAATCAGTATTGTGAGAACATGGAGAAGGACCTTGACTATGCTTGGGGAAACGAGGGGAAATGAGAGAGATTCTTGGAAGTGGTAGCATGCTATTAGTCTTGAATGAGCAGGAGTTCATCAAACAGAAAAAGTTAGAAGGACCAGGAAGATAACATGCAAAGGTAGAGGGCTAGAAAGAGAAGATAGGAAAATGCAAGTGACTTGGGATCCAAAGTCCTTTCTAGAGTGGGCAGAAAATTGGACTGAACTATAAAGAATGTTGTAGACCATGTGAATATCTATAAATATTTATAAATAAATATTAAAATCTATAAATATTTATAAATAAATATTTATTTATTTTGAGTAGTACCGAGATTAAACTCAGGGGCAGTCGGCCACTGAGCCACATCCCCAGCCCTATTTTTTATTTAGAGACAGGGTCTCACTAAGTTGCTTAGCACCTCCCTTTTGCTGAGGCTGGCTTTGAATACTCGATTCTTCTGCCTCAACCTCCTGAGCTGCTGGGATTACAGGTGTGCACCACCGTGCCTGGTGTCTGTGAACTTTAGAACTTTAGTGCATCCCCTAGAATAATACTTATCAGTAGAAATGAAATGTAAGCCACATATATATCTTGAAATTTTCTAGGAAGTGGTGAATTTTAAAAATAGGTGAATTAAGGTAAACAGGCAAAGAAAAGAAATAGATGTAAGGTGAAGAATATATTTTATTGGAAACAATCTAAATGTCCATCTACTGATGACTGGATAAAGAAAATGTAGTATATACACACAATGTAATACTATTCATCCATAGAATGAAATTCTCATTTTCAGCAACATGGATGGAACTGGAGATTATTATGTTAAGTGAAATAAACCAGGCACAGAAAGATAAGTACTGCATGAATTCACTTATATGTGGAATGTTGATCTCATAAAAGTTTAGAGTATAATGGTGGTTATTAGAGACTGGGAGGGGAAAGGTGGTAGAAGCAATGGGGAAAGTTTGCTCAATGGGTAATAAGTTACAGTTAGATGGGAGCAGGAAGTTTTGGTGTGCTGATGCATAGGAGGGTGACTATGGGTAGCAATAGTATACTGTGTGTTTCAAAAAGCTAGAAGAAAGGAGTTTGAATGTTTTGTTTTGTTTGTTTTTTTGTACTGGAGATTGAAACCATGGGTGCTTGACCACTGAGCCACATCCCCACCCTTTTCATTTTTAATTTTGAAGCAGAGTCTCACTAAGTTCCTTAGGGCTTTGCTAAATTGCTGAGGCTGGCTTTGAACTCACAATCCTTCTGCCTCAGCCTCCCTAGCCACTGGGATTATAGGCATGTGCCACCATGCCCTGAAAGGAGTTTGAATATTTTCATCATAAAAAATGTTAGATATTTAATACATATCTGTAATCCTAGCAGCTCAGAGGCTGAGGCAGGAGGATCATGAGTTCAAAGCCAGCCTCAGCAAAAGTGAGCTGCTAAGCAACTTAGTGAGACCCTGTCTCTAAATAAAATACAAAATAGGGCTAAAGATGTGATTCAGTGGCTGAGAGCCCCTGAGTTCAATCCCTGGTACTCAAAAAAAAAAAAAAAAAAAAGTTAGATATTTAAAGTGATAGATATGTTTAATCTGATTTAAATATTACACAATGTATACATGTATCAAAAATCACAATACCCCAGAAATGTTTATAAATTTGACTTTTATGTCAGTTTAAAATATTAAAAGACAAAATAAGGGGCTGTGGCTGGCTCACCGGTAGAGTGCTCGCCTAGCACATACAAGGCCCTGGGTTCGATCCTCAGCACCACATAAAAAATAAATAAATGAAATAAAGGTATTGTGTCCAACTACAACTAAAAAATAAATATTGAAAAAAATAAAATAAAAATAAATAATATATTTAATCTAACATGTCCAAAGATATTATTTTAACATATAATCAATATAAAAATTACTAATAAGCCAGGTGGTTCACACCTTTAATCCCAGTGTCTCTGGAGGCTGAAACAAGAGGATCAATAGTTCAAAGTCAGCCTCAACAACAGCAAGGTGATAAGCAACTCAGTGAGACCCTGTCTGTAAATAAAATACAAAATAGGCCTGGGGATGTGGCTCAGTGGTAGAGTGTCCCTGAGTTCAATCCCTAGTACCTTAAAAAAAAATTACTAATAAAATTTGCATTTTCTTTCATTATTAAATCTTACAAATCTCTGTATTTTACACTTATAACACCTTTCAGTTTAGACTAACCACATGTAGTCAATGGCTACTATATTGGAACTTATAGTCCAATAATCTTTTAAGTGAGAAAATGATATGATCATATTTGCATTATAAAAGAATGAAGTAGAGTGAGATGGGAAATAGGGAGATAGATTAATATAAAAGAGATAATGAGGACTTGATATTATGGGGGGGTGTTTTAGGAGGGCCATGAAATTAGATTTATTTAGGAACTATATACAGCTGATTGAAATACTAGCCTGTTTTGCTTCAATGGACTTTACAAGCAGTTTGACTATTTGCTCCAGTGTTTTCTAAGCCCTTCAAGGTCAACCTAGCCAACAAATCCAGTATCTTCCCTGCTAACCTGATCCTTCACCAATGGTTACCATTTCACTCCCTGGTCCTTCACACGTATAAGTTAGTGCTGTGGAGTCCATCTTCAAAGTACCTCTTAACTCTACTTATCTCAGCCAGAAATCCCAATAGCATTTTGTACAATTTGTATGTAACATTCATCACATTTACAGTTGTGTCCCATCTTGTTTATCCTTTCCAGATTGTAAGATTCATGAGGACAGGGACCTGTCTGCTTTACAGCTATATCAGCAGCACCTCATACAGGTCCAGCCTATGGTTGAAACTCTCATTGTGTTATGTGAATGCTTTAGCAGCCTTTTAACTTAAACATCTGGTTCTCAACTGCTTTGTGGAGAATTTAAGTCCAGTTGTCTCTAGTGTAAGCAGGCTGCTTGGTGAAGTATAAAGACATGGGCTTGGAGTCAAGCAACCTGGGTTCAACTTCTGGTTGTTTTTATTAGCTCTGTAACCTCACATTAGTTATTTAATCTCTTGGCCTCAGTTTCCTTATCTATAAAATTGGAATAATAACAATATTACTTTCTAGGTTTTTTCAAGGATTGAGCCGATGAAATGATTTATATAAAACCAGTTTGACATTTGGTAAATGTTCAATATGAATTTATTAATGAGATAATATTTAATGTTCAAGCTTTTGTTAGCTGATTTTTTATCTTCTTGTTGGCTGATTATAACAGTGATTTTTATTAAGCTTTCTAGAGAATGAGATTGTTGATATGATCACTTGAGTAGTTATAATAGATTGAAATTTAATAAGATTTATAGCATATTCCAAACTGTTATAAACACTTACCATTGATAAAATATCATCCTAATAATTGGTAAAACATTCATATTAACAACTAATATGCCTTTGGTCACGAATAAGAAAGAAGCCAGGCAAAGTGGTGCAGCTTCTTTATAATCCCAGCAGCTCAGGAGGCTAAGGCAGGAGGATCGTGAGTTCAAAGCCAGACTCAGCAAAAGCAAGGTGCTAAGCAACTCAGTGAGACCTGTCTCTAAATAAAATACAAAATAGGCCTGGAAATGTGGCTCAGTGGCTGAGTGCCCCTGAGTTCAATCCCAGGTACCAAAAAAGAAAGGAATAAGAAAGAGCTATTGGAGTAAGAAGCTCTGTGGTTATGTATATAACAACAAAGTCTCAAAAAGTGTTCAAGATTAAAGGAAGTACATTTTTTATTTTCTAACTAAATCACAATAGCACATTTTCAGCAACAGAAATATTCTGTTCAGAGTGTATGTGTTTGTGTGTTGTGTGTGTGTGTGTGTGTGTGTGTGTGTGTGTTTACTGTGGATTGAACCCAAAGGTGCTTTACAGCTGAACTGCATTGCCCATCCCTTTTTTATTTTATTTTGATACAGAGTCTTGCTGAGTAACCCAAACTGGTCTTGAACTTATGAGCCTCCTACCTCAGCCTCCAATTAGCTGGAATTACAGGCATTCACTACTGGCCCAGCTGTTCAAAGTATTTTTTTAAATTTCTGACTGTTAGCACAGAGTGTAAGAAATTAACACTCACTTATTGAGTGCCTGCTATATACATAACAATCTAACGTGTACCTTACGGGATAGAAAAGAAGTATAAAATATGGTTTCTTTTTACTAGAATTTTATAGTTTAATGCCTGAGTCAAGAAAAATAATTTTTGAGTTAAACAAGATAGTATTTAATGGGGAAGAGAGATGGGGGCAGGAAAGATGGTGGAATGAGATGGACATCATTACCCTAGGTACCTGTATTACTGCATATATGGTGTGACACTACATCATGTACAATCAGAGAAATGAAAAGTTGTGCTGCAATTGTGTACAATGAATAAAAATGCATTCTGCTGTCATATATACATAATTTAAATAAATAAATTTTTTAATATTCTTCAGTTTTTCGGTGGACACAACATTTTTATTTTTATGTGGTGCTGAGGATGGAACCCAGCGCCCCATGCATGCCAGGCTTGAGCCACATCCCCAGCCCTAAATAATTTTTTTTAAATATAGTGTTTAATTGACTGATAAAATCAAAGACTACCTTGAGATTATAGACCAGAGAGGTGACTGGACTTCTTGAAATTAAACTTTGGCAAGGCCATAATATAATAGAAGTATTGTTTTATTTTTGTTTCATGGATCATTTTGTCATAGAAATGGAATGAGATGACTGTGGTGGGGCATACCCATAATCCCAGCAGCTCACTAGGATCATAAGTTCACAGCCAGCCTCAGCAATTTAGCAAGGCCCTGAACAACTTAGCAAGACCCTGTCACAAAATTAAAAATTAAAAGGACTGGAGATGTGGCTCAGGGGTAAAGCCTGCTGGGGCTCAATCCCTAGTATAAATGAATAAATAAGAAAAAAGAAATGAAAATTCATTATATAAAATATGAAAGCAAGCTTGTTTAAAAAGATTCTTGAAGAGGGGAAGATGGCGGCGAAGGGAGTGCGTCACTGTGCGGGAGAAAGACGAGGTGAAACAGCTTAAGGCTATCTTGTTGGGAATTTCCAGTGAAATTGAGGTGCTCCAGAATCTAGTGGACCGATTCCCATTGCACGAGGTTCGGCTGCGGGGGCTCGGTCGCGGGCAATTTCTCCGCACGGAGGGTTGCATTGCCTGATCTGCCGACCACCCCGCAGCTGGAGTCTGCGGCGCGCGCTGGGAAGCGGCGAGGTGCCAGAGCGGGAGTGCAACGATGCGGATTCTGGGGGCTCCTGCCAGTGGTGCAATGGCCGTGCTTAGTGCTGAGTTCCGGCTTTGAGACAGAGGAGAGAAGCGGTCCAGTTCGGTTCTCGACACTGGTCGGACCACGAAGGAGGACAGCAGCCGCCATCTTGGAGAGCTGATGTAATCATCCATGTTTTCTACTGATCTCAGCTCATTCAGCTACGGAACAGGTGATTTCAGGCTGGTATTTGCCTGCGTCTGGCAGACAGATGGCTCAGGCTCGGGGCTGGAGAACCTGTGGAGAATACTCCTTGAGGCTCGCTCCTGGCAAGGCGTGCGCCGGGCTCTGAGCGGCCGGATTCTGGTTCCCCTGGCTGCTTTGGCCCAGGGCTGGGGAACCTGCAGAGACTGCGTGTTGAGGCCAGCTCCAAGTGGAGCGAGCGCTGAGCTCGGGGCGGCTGGGCCCTGACTCCCGGAACAGTTTTGGCCCGGGGATGGGGTACCCGCGGGGGTCGCTCCTTGGAGCCTGCTCCTAGAAGAGCGTGGCTGGGATCGGAGAGGCCGGGTTCTGGCTCCCGAAGCTGCTTTGGCCCAGGGCTGGGGAACCTGCGGTGACTGCTTCTCGGTCCGGGTCCTGCTGGGTGCTGT
The DNA here is from genome assembly GCF_964194105.1 of Spermophilus citellus. NCBI lineage: Eukaryota > Metazoa > Chordata > Mammalia > Rodentia > Sciuridae > Spermophilus > Spermophilus citellus. The sequence goes on along the minus strand of NC_138182.1, from coordinate 39,439,824 downwards.
GGGGGCCAGGGGGGCAGAGTGGAGCTGCCGCCTGCGCCCAGAGCAGGCCAAGTGACCCACCAGCGTGGTATCACATCACCCCAACTGCTGCAGCTGGAGCTGAAGAGAGTAGCCGCCCACACCTAGAACAGGACCAGTGACCCTACGGCGTGGTAGCCAAGTCACCCCATTTGGAGTAGGGGCTGTGCAGAGCCGCCGTCTGAGCCTGCAAGGTAGGCAGACCTGCGACCCACTGGCAGGACAGGCCCGGTAGCCTGCCAGCGTGGTGGACAAGTAGCACCTAGGCAGTCACGTCACACTGGTTAGAGTGGGGGTGGAGCAGAGCCGATGCCTGTGTCTGGAAAAGGCCCAGCGACCAGTTGGAGAGGCAGTCAGGTACCCCCACTGGGAGTGGGGGCTGAGCAGAACTGCCGCCCGAGCCCGCAAGGTAGGCAGACCTGCGACCCACCGGCGGAACAGGCCTAGAGGCCTGCCAGCATGGTAGACACGTCACACCAATTGGAGTAGGGGCGGAGCAGAGCTGCCGCCCACATCCGGATCAGGACCAACGACCCGAGGGCGTGGTAGTTACGTCACCACAATTGGAGTGGGGGCAGAGCAGAGCTGCCACCCGCGCCCGCAGGGTGGGCAGACCTGCGACCGACTAGCATGGTAGACAGATCACCCTAATTAGAGGAGGAGCACAGCCACTACCTGCCCTGCAAGGGAGATTTCCCAACTATACAAGAGCAATATAAATAAATAGGGGGAAAATTTCAAAAACACAACAGTTTCACCAAGCAGAAAGAAACGCGAGCAGTATGAAAACACAAGGAAAGAAAGGACCACAAGCAATGCAGGTCAACTCAACTTTAGAAGAGGTAATAGCTGCAACAGATGGAATGTCAGATAAAGAGTTCAGGATATACATGCTTCAGATGATCTGGAGTCTCAAGGAAGACATGAGACAGCAAAATCAGACAATGAAAGATCACTTTGACAAGGAACTACATAAACAAATCCAGGAAGTAAAAGATCAATTTCACAGGGAGATAGAGGTAATAAAAAACAAACAAATAGAAATCCTAGAAATGCAGGAAGCAATAAACCAACTTAAAAACTCAATTGAGAATACTACCAGCAGAGTAGATCACTTAGAAGATAGAACATCAGACAATGAAGACAAAGTATTTCAACTTGAAAAGAACATAGACAGCTCAGCAAGTCTGCTAAAAAACCATGAGCAGAACATCCAAGAAATATGGGATAACATTAAAAGACTAAACTTAAGAGTCATTGGGATACAGGAAGGCACAGAGCTCCAAACCAAAGGAATAAACAATCTATTCAATGAAATAATATGAGAAAACTTCCCAGACTTGAAGAATGAAACAGAATCCCAAATCCTAGAAGCCTACAGGACGCCGAATGTGCAAAATCATAAGAGATCCACACCTAGACACATTATAATGAAGATGTCCAACATACAGAATAAGGAGAGAATTTTAAAAGCTACAAGAGAAAGGAAGCAGATTACATTTAGGGATAAACCAATCAGGATAACAGCTGATCTCTCAACACAGACTCTGAAAGCTAGAAGATCCTGGAATAACATATTTCAAACACTGAAAGAAAATGGGTTCCAACGAAGAATCGTGTATCCAGCGAAATTAAGCTTCAGGATGGAAGATGAAATTAAAACCTTCCACGATAAACAAAAGTTAAAAGAATTCGCAGCTAGAAAACCATCTCTTCAAAAAATCCTTGGCAAAACATTACAGGAAGAGGAAATGGAAAATAACATTAAAAACCAACAGTGGGAGGTAGGACAGTAAAGGGGGGAAAGTAATCAAAGAGGAAAACAAATCAGGTTTAGTAACATTAATAAACAAATATGGCTGGAGGAACAAACCATATCTCAATAATAACCCTAAATGTTAATGGCTTAAACTCACCAATTAAGAGACACAGGCTAGTTGAATGGATCACAAAACAAGACCCAACAATATGCTGCCTACAGGAGATGCATTTGATAGGAAAAGATATACATAGACTGAAGGTGAAAGGCTGGGAACAATCATTCCACTCATATGGACTGTGGAAACAAGCAGGAGTGTCCATACTCATATCTAATAAAATAGATTTCAAGCCAAAGTTAATCAAAAGGGATAAAGAGGGACACTGCATACTGCTCAAGGGAACCATACACCAACAAGACATAACAATCATAAATATATATGCCCCAAACAATGGTGCAGCTATGTTCATCAAGCAAACTCTTCTCAAGTTCAAGAGTCTAATAGACCACCATACAATAATCATGGGAGACTTCAACACACCTCTCTCACCACTGGACAGATCTTCCAAACAAAAGTTTAATAAGGAAACTATAGAACTCAATAACACAATTAACAACCTAGACTTAATTGACATATATAGAATATACCACCCAACATCAAGTAGTTACACTTTTTTCTCAGCAGCACATGGATCCTTCTCAAAAATAGATCATATATTATGTCACAGGGCAACTCTTAGACAATATAAAGGAGTAGAGATAATACCATGCATCTTTTCTGATCATAATGGAATGAAACTGAAAATCAACGATAAAAAAAGGAAGGAAAAATCATGCATCACTTGGAGAATGAACAATAGGTTACTGAATGATCAATGGGTTTTAGAAGACATCAGGGAGTGCTGAGGGCCATTGCCAAGTAGGAATGACGCATCGATATTTCCTTGCCAGCGTACCCCATGTTAAATGGACTTGCCTTGGAAATTTGCTGTGACCTTGCATGTGTGTTTGAGAAAGGTGACCCTGCTCAATGACCAGGGTGGATCCAGGTTTTAGGAAGTATCCGGGTTTAAGATAATTTGGTTTTAAGGCGTTCCCAGTTTAAGACAATAGGGGTTTTAGGGAAGTTGGAGGTTGAAGATTATTGCTGCCGGGATTAGGGCGTTCCTGCTGCCTGAGCTCCCGTTGAGCTCTCGTGAGATTCAGAAGGTAGATTGGAAAAAAGCCTCGTGGAGTAGGTGAATTGGGCGGAGCAGAACTGGGATTTCCCCAGAACGTGTGTGGAGGCTGGTGTGAGTTCGGGAATAAAGAATTGCTGTTTGAATCTACAAAGCTGTGAGTGGCTCTTGATTCTGTGCCAAGCCAAGACATTGGCATTTGGTGGCCCGATCGGGGAGTGTCTGAAACTTGGAGGTAAGTGAAATTGCTCGCCCCTGAGGGAAGGCGAGAGAATGGGTGACCATTTTAAAAAACAATGTGTTCTTGTTTTGATTTATTTCGTTTTTGTTTCAAGCTGCCTGTCCCTAGAAATTTCTCAGGCAAACTGGGAAAAATGGTTGGCTCAAGGTTTGAAGTTTGTCCGCCCTGAGGAAGAGAAATTTGATACAACGATTTTTTATTTAGTTTTTGTTTCATTCAGTTGCGGTTTTGTTTTGTGTTATCTTATTGGGTTGTGTTATCTTTATACAAGATTAGAAATTAGTAAAAAAGAAACTGAAAAGGTGTTAAGTAAATTGTTAGAGATTCAGACCATGGAGAAAGACGTTTTAGATCAAGCAAAAGAGAAGATCTCTCGAGCTAGTCAGAGAGAGGAAGAAAATTTAAAGGAAAAGGGGTTATTAGGAAAAAGGCCACAACAAGAGGCTGTTACTAACTCCATTTTATTACCAGAGGGCGTAATTCAACCAACAGCCCCACCGATGGAAACAGCTGAGTGGCCCTCAAACCCCGTAGTTGATAAGTGGGATCCTGAGACAGGACCTCAAAGATTAGCATGCCCCATACTTGAGAAGGTAGGAGGGCAGCGAATTCACCGTGCTTTAGATTTTAAAACAGTGAAGCAGTTAAAGGAGGCTGTAACAACCTACAGTCCCCAAGCTCCCTTCACGGTAAGCATGGTCGAATCCATTACTAACTTGGACATGACGCCAGCAGATTGGGCTAGCATGTGTAAATCTGTGCTAAATGGAGGACAATATTTGTTATGGAAAGTTGCCAATGAGGAATTTTGCACAGAGACAGCTAGGCGAAATGCAGCAGCCGGTTACCCTCAAAGAAATCTAGATATGCTTTTAGGAAAAGGACCTTATGAGGGTCAACGGCAACAAATTGAATATGATCCTGCTATATATGCACAAATTGCTGCAGACGCAGTTAGGGCATGGAAGACTTTACAAGGACATGGAGATTTACAAGGTCAGCTATCTAAGGTAATACAGAGACCTAATAAACCTTATGCTGACTTTGTAGCTAGGCTTATTCAAACAGCAATTATTTATTCCCGAACTCACACCGGCCTCCACACACGTTCTGGGGAAATCCCAGTTCTGCTCCGCCCAATTCACCTACTCCATGAGGCTTTTTTCCAATCTACCTTCTGAATCTCACGAGAGCTCAACGGGAGCTCAGGCAGCAGGAATGCCCTAATCCCGGCAGCAATAATCTTCAACCTCCAACTTCCCTAAAACCCCTATTGTCTTAAACTGGGAACGCCTTAAAACCAAATTATCTTAAACCCGGATACTTCCTAAAACCTGGATCCACCCTGGTCATTGAGCAGGGTCACCTTTCTCAAACACACATGCAAGGTCACAGCAAATTTCCAAGGCAAGTCCATTTAACATGGGGTACGCTGGCAAGGAAATATCAATGCGTCATTCTTACTTGGCAATGGCCCTCAGCAAAGGAGGAAATTAAAAACTTCTTAGAGTTAAATGAAAACACAGACACAACATATCGGAATCTATGGGACACATTGAAAGCAGTTCTAAGAGGAAAATTCATTGCTTGGAGTTCATTCCTTAAAAAAAGAAAAAAACAACAAATAAATGATCTCATACTTCATCTCAAAATCCTAGAAAAAGAAGAGCAAAACAACAGCAAAAGAAGTAGAAGGCAAGAAATAATTAAAATCAGAGCTGAAATTAATGAAATCGAAACAAAAGAAACAATTGAAAAAATTGACAAAACTAAAAGTTGGTTCTTTGAAAAAATAAATAAAATCGACAGACCCTTAGCCATGCTAACGAAGAGAAGAAGAGAGAGAACCCAAATTACTAGCATACGGGATGAAAAAGGCAATATCACAACAGACACTTCAGAAATACAGAAGATAATCAGAAATTATTTTGAATCCTTATCCTCCAATAAAATAGAAGATAGTGAAGGCATAGATAAATTTCTTAAGTCATATGATCTTCCCAGATTGAGTCAGGAGGATATAGACAACCTAAACAGACCAATAACAATAGAGGAAATAGAAGAAACCATCAAAAGACTACCAACTAAGAAAAGCCCAGGACCAGATGGGTATACAGCAGAGTTTTACAAAACCTTTAAAGAGGAACTAACACCAATACTTTTCAAGCTATTTCAGGAAATAGAAAAAGAGGGAGAACTTCCAAATTCATTCTACAAGGCCAACATCACCCTGATTCCTAAACCAGACAAAGATACTTCAAAGAAAGAAAACTACAGACCAATATCTCTAATGAACCTAGATGCAAAAATCCTCAATAAAATTCTGGCGAATCGGATACAAAAACATATCAAAAAAATTATACACCATGATCAAGTAGGATTCATCCCTGGGATGCAAGGCTGGTTCAATATACAGAAATCAATAAATGTTATTCACCACATCAATAGACTTAAAAATAAGAACCATATGATCATCTTGATAGATGCAGAAAAAGCATTCGACAAAGTACAGCATCCCTTTATGTTCAAAACTCTAGAAAAATTAGGGATAACAGGGTCATACCTCAACATTGTAAAAGCAATCTATGATAAGCCACAGGCCAGCATCATTCTGAATGGAGAAAAATTGAAGGCATTCCCTCTAAGATCTGGTACAAGACAGAGATGCCCTCTCTTACCACTTCTGTTCAACATAGTCCTCGAAACACTGGCCAGAGCAATTAGACGAAAGAAATTAAAGGCATAAAAATAGGAAAAGAAGAACTTAAATTATCACTATTTGCAGATGACATGATTCTATACCTAGCAGACCCAAAAGGGTCTACAAAGAAACTATTAGAGCTAATAAATGAATTCAGCAAAGTGGCAGAATATAAAATCAACACGCATAAATCAAATGCATTCCTGTATATCAGCGACAAATCCTCTGAAACGGAAATGAGGACAACTACTCCATTCACAATATCCCCCCCAAAAATAAAATACTTGGGAATCAACCTAACAAAAGAGGTGAAAGACTTATACAATGAAAACTACAGAACCCTAAAGAGAGATATAGAAGAAGACCTCAGAAGATGGAAAAATATACCCTGTTCATGGATAGGCAGAACTAACATCATCAAAATGGCGATATTACCAAAAGTTCTCTATAAGTTCAATGCAATGCCAATCAAAATCCCAACAGCATTTCTTGTAGAAATAGATAAAACAATCATGAAATTCATATGGAATAATAAAAGACCCAGAATAGCAAAAACAATGCTAAGCAGGAAGTGTGAATCAGGCGGTATAGCGATACCAGACTTCAAACTATACTACAGAGCAATAGTAACAAAAACAGCATGGTACTGGTACCAAAACAGGCGGGTGGACCAATGGTACAGAATAGAGGACACAGTAACCAATCCACAAAACTACAACTATCTTATATTTGATAAAGGGGCTAAAGCATGCAATGGAGGAAGGATAGCATCTTCAACAAATGGTGCTGGGAAAACTGGAAATCCATTTGCATCAAAATGAAACTGAATCCCTTTCTCTCGCCATGCACAAAAGTTAACTCAAAATGGATCAAGGAGCTTGATATTAAATCAGAGACACAGTGTCTGATAGAAGAAAAAGTTGGCTATGATCTACATACTGTGGGGTCGGGCTCCAAATTCCTCAATAGGACACCCATAGTGCAAGAGTTAATAACTAGAATCAACAAATGGGACTTACTCAAACTAAAAAGTTTTTTCTCAGCAAAAGAAACAATAAGAGAGATAAACAGGGAGCCTACATCCTGGGAACAAATCTTTACTCCACACACTTCAGATAGAGCCCTAATATCCAGAGTATACAAAGAACTCAAAAAATTAGACAATAAGATAACAAATAACCCAATCAACAAATGGGCCAAGGACCTGAACAGACACTTCTCAGAGGAGAACATACAATCAATCAATAAGTACATGAAAAAATGCTCACCATCGCTAGCAGTCAGAGAAATGCAAATCAAAACCACCCTAAGATACCATCTCACTCCAGTAAGATTGGCAGCCATTAAGAAGTCCAACAACAACAAGTGCTGGAGAGGATGCGGGGAAAAGGGTACACTTGTTCATTGTTGGTGGGACTGCAAATTGGTGCAGCCAATTTGGAAAGCAGTATGGAGATTTCTTGGAAAGCTGGGAATGGAACCACCATTTGACCCAGCTATTCCCCTTCTCGGTCTATTCCCTAAAGACCTAATAAGAGCATGCTACAGGGACACTGCTACATCGATGTTCATAGCAGCACAATTCACGATAGCAAGATTGTGGAACCAACCTAGATGCCCTTCAATAGATGAATGGATAAAAAAAATGTGGCATTTATACACAATGGAGTATTACTCTGCATTAAAAAATGACAAAATCATAGAATTTGGAGGGAAATGGATGGCATTAGAGCAGATTATACTAAGTGAAGCTAGCCATTCCTTAAAAACAAATGCCAAATGACTTCTTTGATATAAGGGGAGTAACCAAGGACAGGGTAGGGACGAAGAGCTTGAGTAGAAGATTAACATTAAACAGGGATGAGAGGTGGGAGGGAAAGGGAGTGAGAAGGGAAATCGCATGGAAATGGAAGGTGTTCCTCAGGGTTATACAAAATTGCATATAAGAGGAAAGGAGGGGTAAGAGAAGAATAATACAAGTGGAAGAAATGATTTACAGTAGAGGGGGTAGAGAGAGAAAAGGGGAGGGGAGGGGAGGGGAAGGGGGATAGTAGAGAATAGGATAGACAGCAGAATACATCAGTCACTAGAATGGCAATATGTAAATCAATGGAAGTGTAACTGATGTGATACAGCAATCTGTATACGGGGTAAAAATGGGAGTTCATAACGCACTTGAATCAAACTGTGAAATATGATATATTAAGAACTATGTAATGTTTTGAACGACCAACAATAAAAAAAAGAAAAAAAAGATTCTTTAATATCTTTATTTATCTTATTTATTTTTATGTGGTACTGAGGATCAAACCCAGTGCCTCACATGTGCGAGGAAAGCGCTCTGCCATTGAGCTATAACCCCAGCCCCTGAAAGCAAGCTTTAAAGTCACATTGCAAAGTGCCTTTTCTGAATTTTGAAAGTAACCATTGGTCTGCTCGCTTTTGTAGAGAAGCTGTGACGGAACCGGAGCTATGTACTTCATAGGATGTGGCTATAATGCCTTTCCTGTTGGATCTGAGTATGCTGACTTCCCACATATGGATGACAAACAGAAAGACAGAGAAATAAGGAAATTCAGATACATCATACATGCTGAACAAAATGCTTTGACATTTAGGTAGGAAATTTTTTTATTGTGCCTTTAAAATGTAGCAAAGGTCAGTTGAAATAAGTTTTCTTTTAGTTGTGACTTATTTCCACTTTCAAATTCTAGAAAATCTTCTTTCCAGAAATATAGTTTTGGTAAATATTGGTCCTGCTGGACCTGAGGCCATTTTGCCAGATTCTCCAGGCCTTCCAGTTTATTGAGCAAGTCTTGTTTTTCTTCCCTCTCTCTAATAAGAAGTGACTTAAAATTTGTCCTTAATATTTGTTCAAAATACAACCTCTTGTTTTCTCCTTTGTTTTCTAAATTTTGAGTACATAGATTTATGAATGTGTAGACTTTATGATGAACCAAATTGCTTTGAAAAATGTTAGAAATAACAACTATCATCATCTCCTTTTAATGTTCATTTAGGTGATTTCCACAATCACTTGTCAGCTTTTACCATTAAGGGGGTGAGTTTAGGAGATTAAAAACTGAATAAGACATGGCCCCTGTCGTTGGGGAGCTTCTAATGCAGTAAGCATTAAGATCTAAGATGCATACACTTAATGCAATGGACTCTGTGGGAAAGGCAAACAGTGCACAAAGTGCTCTGGGGCTGCTATGGACAAAAACAGGGATGTAAGTGAAAAGCTGTGTGAAAGAAGTTGAGCTTCTCATTAGAGCTGAGCTCTGAATGATTGCCAGGAGATATTCCTTGAAAGGAAGACCTTTCTTGCTTCTAACACAAGGTACGGTCTAGAAGTGGAAAAATGCATTCCACATTTAGGAACATGCATATTCCTGTTAGACTGGAGTGTGGGTTCATGGTAAATGCAGCTCACAGGATAAGCTGGGCCTGGACAACAGAGGACTTCAAGTTTAGACTCCACTTGGTAGGCAGTCGGGAAATGGAATTGCACCGACAGCCACAGTCCATAGACTGCTTAGGTGGCAGAAGCATCGTTTGAGCAGACTAGATGTGTAGAATTCTGTTGCCCTAGTCCAGATGAACAGAAATGAGTTTCAACTAGGGAGATGAATATGGAAGATAATTGAAAACAGCTGGTTCAGAGCAATGTAAACCATAGAACCTAGAATTACAATCCCTGTGACCTCAGGTGAGAGCAGTCCTTGGTCCTAGACTACCCCCAGCATACAGTTTCACCAAAAATCTCCTCAAGTTTTTTTTCCCATCCTCTTCATTACAGGTTACTTGCTTCATTTTATATGGAGGTCTGAAGATGACATAGCCATTTTTTTTTTTTTTTGTACCAGGGATTAAGTGCCCAGGGACACTTATTCACTGAGCCACATCCTTAGCTCTTTTTATTTTTTATTTTGAGACATGGTCTCGCTTGGTTACTTAGGGCCTTGCTAAATTGCTGAGGCTGACTTTGAACTCAAAATCCTTCTGCCTCAATCTACAAGCCACTAGGATTACAGGCATGCACCACACTGGGCTCCAAATGTTTTTTAAGTAGAATTAACCTTTGATAGAGAAGGGGTAAGAGAACTATAACTCAAAACAGAAATTTAATATTAATTTATTTATTTAGTAAGTATTTACTAAGGGTCCTTTAGGTGCCAGTTAGGAATAGGGGGCTAGGTCTTTAAGCTGCCTTGATGATTCAATATTTAATAAATAATAGTTAGTTTTAACCCCAATTTCCATATTTTAAAGAGATCCTTATGTAGAAAATGTGGTTTTCCTTTTTTTTTTTTTTTTTTTTTTTGTAGTTCTGGTTCAAACCCAGGGCTCCAAGAGTGCTAGGCAACCACTCTACCACTGAGCTACATCCTCCGCTTTCTTTTTTCTTTTTCTCTCTTTTTTTATCCTCTCTTTTCTGCATTCTATTCCCTCCCTTCTTCTCCTCCCTCCTTCTTTTTCTGTTTTTATTTATTTTATATTGAACACCTTGCCAACAGCTTAAATGAATTTAAGTTATAGTGATTGTCAGGTTTTTACAGATTTTGAACATTGATTGACTAATTTAACAAGAGTAAGGCTTGATTATTGTTTATAATGTGAATCTATTTTTAAAACAACTCATCATTAAAATTTAAGAATTTCTCTTTAAGAAATAATTTACCCTTTCAGAAATTACCTTTGTAATAATCTGTAAATTTTTTTGTAGGTGTCAAAAAATAAAACCAGAAGAAAGAAGCATGATTTTTGTGACAAAATGCCCATGTGATGAATGTGTACCTTTAATTAAAGGTGCTGGCATAAAACAAATCTATGCAGGAGATGTAGATGTTGGAAAAAAGAAGGCAGACATCTCTTACATGAGGTTTGGGGAACTTGAGGGTGTTAGCAAATTTACCGTAAGTAGATAGATACACTTTTTCTTCAAACTGTATTTCCTGTTATGTTGTTTGATACCCTGTTGTGTATTGTAAATTAGTGATTTCTATCCTTTTAAAGAGTTTCAACAAATTATTATCATTGAGTTTATTTTTTTAAAAAATTTTTTTAGTTGTAGATTGACACAATACCTTTATTTTTTTATTTATATGCCATGTTGAGAATCAAACCTAGTGCCTCTCACATGCTAGGCAAGCGCTCTACCACTGAGGCACAACCTCAGCCCACTTTGAGTTTATTTTTTACATGCAAGCACTTACATACCAAAAAATGTTCACTAAGGATCTCTGCCATAAGAATTTTATAGTTCTGCAAGACACAATGGCATAGGCCTGTAATCTCAATGGCTCAGGAGGCTGAGGCTCGAGGATTGAGAGTTCAAAGCCAGCCTTAGCAACTCAGCAAGACCCTGTCTCTAAATAAATAAAAAAACATACATATTTTAAAAGGGCTGGGAATGAGGCTCAGTGGTTAAGCATCCCTGGGTTCAATCCCTGGTGCTAAAAATAAATAATTTTTTAAATGAAAAAAAAGAGAGAGGGAATTTTACATTTCTGTAGAGTTGTAAGTTGACCTAGAGTTAGCTTGAGGCAGGGAAACCTCTGGTGCCATCATGTGGCTAATAGAAAAGCTCTGACTCGCTTCTTCCCTCACCTGTTTCAGCTTGGAGTGGTAGATAGAGGTGAAAGTAGTTGAAGATTATCCAAAAGACAGGAAGATGCATGCTCTTGTACACACACACACACACACACATACACACACACACACACACACACGTTCCTCATGAGAAAAAGTGCTAACAAAAAGTTACAAAAGCTCTACAAAGAAAAATTTTCCCCAGAAGTTGCTGACCTGCCAAATCATTCTGTTTCTTCAAACAAGGAATAATCACAGAACCACAAAAACCAGGAAATTAGCATTGATATATTACTGCTGTTAATCTATACATTCATCAAGGTTTACTGATTGTTCTAAGAATGTTCTTTTTTTTTTTTTTTTTTGTATTGGGGACTGAACCGAAAGGCACTCTACCACTGAACTAAATCCCAATCCCTTTTTATTTTTTGAGACAAGGTCTTGCTAAATTGCCCAGGCTGACCTTGAACTTGTGATACTTAGCCTTCTGAGTCACTGAGATTACAGGTGGCCAGGGATATAGTGTGATGGTAGGGTGCTTGCCTAGCCGTGTAAGGCCCTGGATTAGATTCCCTGCATCACAAAAACAAAACCAAAAACAAACAAACAAACAAACTTATTCCAATGTTTTACATAGCAAAAGAATCATGTCCTGAATAATAACATATTGCTTTTTATGACATCTAATGATTTAATCGTGGCATTTAATATAACATTTATATACTAGAATTCATGGATATAAAAAGCATAAAATAGAACTGTTTATAATTTTGAACTTTACATTCCTGTTATGTACATCAGTTTCAGTCCAGGGTGCTTGGAACATAAATGTATTCTCTGTGTGTACATATGTATATATGTGTGTGTATATACATGTATATATGTATGTACATACAAGCACATACACTTTAAGCATAGGAAAATACTACCTAGTTTCTGTATGTATATGAAGTGTCAAATGTTTACCATTTTTTATTTTTGGTTTTTAATTATTTTATTTAAAGCCTAACAGTTTTAAAACATAGTGCCGCCTGACGCAGTGGTACATACCTGTAATCCCAGTGGCTCAGGAGGCTGGGGCAGGAGGATATGAGTTCAAAGCCAGCCTCAGCAAGGTGCTAAGCAACTGAGTGAGACCTTGTCTCTAGATAAAGTACAAAATAGGGCTGAGAATGTGGCTCTGTGGTTAAGTGCCTTTGAGTTCAATCCCTTGTACCCTCCCACAAAAGAAAAAGAAAAAGAAAACAGCAGTGCCATGCCAAAAAAAGAGAGAGATGAGAAGTGCTTGTCTTGTAAATAAAAACCTATGTCCAATCAGTCAAAGAAATCCCCAGTTCTGATTGATTGATTGATTGATTGATTGATTGTCTCTTTATTCCTCCTGGAGAGGTAAAGAAATGGGTTTTTTCAAATTTTCTTCATAAAGATTAAGTGACCTAGCTCTTCAGGACTGTGAGTGTTGGCTTATAGCAAACTCTGGAATATCTTGGTTACTGGTAGATTTTAGTAGATTTTTGAATTGTAAAGAGAAAGGAGAGATCAAAAGGGCAATGGAGGAATAACTCAGAAAAGAAAGACAAAGGGAAGCCCAGGGGCAGAGCTGAGAAACCCAACAGAACTGAGAACTCCCACCCAAGAGGTCCCTTGCTCAGGTACACATTCCAGAGAATAAAGAAACTCACAGTTTTTCTCTGTTCTCTTCATGAAGAGTAACTCTCCACTCCTTTATCCTTTCCTCATCTGTGCATAACTGGTTAGCTCTACACCGAATTTTGAAAATACCAGTAATTAACATGAACTAGTATTTGTTCTAAATTTGAATTTCAATAATTTGATTTGCTCAACTGTCAAAAGTATGATGTGTCAATAAATTTGATACTTGTTTTAAGATTAAAGTAAATTAATTTTTATTTGAAACATATTTGCTTTTCTTTTTGAAATGTAACCATATACCTTGAGATAAGTTGTTTTATTCTATGTTGTTGTCAAAAAAGCAGGTTAGAGCTGGGTAAAACTGTTCTCCAGAATAGATTTTATATAGTGTACATTCATGTGCTGTTATTAAAAAAAAAATTTTTCTTGTCTAATGAAGGTGAGTTTTTCTTTATTAAGATGTATTACTTTTTTATTATGAAATATATGCTCATTGTAGAAAGTAGCAAAATAAAAAAGAACATGTATTATTCCTTAACTCATAGATATCACTGTCAACATTACTGTATTTTCTATGTTAAAAATTCCTCAGAAATTATTTTTTGACAATTTATACAATCTTCCAAACCTAGAGACCTAATTTATTTAATCATTCCCCTGTTGTTGGATAGCTAGAGTATTTCTAAGTTTTTACAGTTATAAAGAAACTTTTCATGAATATTCTTAAGTGTAAATTAGAATTATTGGTTTTTACTTTCTCTGCCCAAATAAATAAATAGGTTTTTAACATGTTTCAAAACATAACTCTTTTTTCCCCCCTTACATAACTTCCCACCCCTTGTAAATTCTCTCTTTCTTGGCACTAATTCTAGGCATCTCATCTCTGTAAGTGACCAAAAGTCTAAGGACTTTTAATGCATGGTAAAATGTTTGTCTTGTATCTCATCCCCCCTCAAGGCTCAAGATGTTAACTAGTTAATCTGATGAACTAATTGATGCTTATGGAAGAGGCTCCCAGGTAATTCAAACTTTCCAGAGACAATGGCCCAGCAGGGCCTTTTTGGTTAAGTCATTAGTGATTCGATGGAGATTCCAATTAGGCAAGAAAGGAAGGAAGAGCTGTCCTAGAGATAACGATTACATTCCATTTTTCTTTTCTACTATTTCAGTCTTCTCTATCTAAGAATCTTCAGTCTTCCCTATTTCTTTCTGAGTGGTTGAGATAGAATACTACAACCAGAGGAGATGAATGATATCTGATATTATATATGATAGAAAATAAATAATAGTTTATATGATCTAACTATATTAAAAGGCAAGGTAAAATTGGCCATATTGTTAGCCTTTAATACCTAGGTCTTCTCTACCTATTATAAGACTTAGTAGGTCCTAGAGAAATTATACAATGTAGAAATTCCATGGTTCTGGGCATTGGGCAGGCCTAGGTCTAATCCCATCACTGCCTTTAGTTATTTTGTAACCTGAGACAAATCACAGCAATTCTCTAATCTCCCCCTGTCTTACTTATGAAATTACTATAAAGTATCTTCTCTAAGAGTATTGATTCTGACCCCAGAAGTCATCCCATTTAGGATCACTCAGGTGGTATTGTTAGGACTTTGTTGATATGGACATGCTAACTCCTTTTTCTTGTATTTTTATCAAATTGTTTTGATATTTAAAAGCAGAGTGCTGAAATGCTCTTTATTAAGTCATTTTTAAACATACAAATAAAGTGTTTGTACCCTCTTACAGTGGCAGCTGAATCCATCTGGAGCTTATGATCTTGAACAAAACGAGCCTGAAAGGAGAGAAAGTAAGTATCTCAAGTCCTCTGTGGAGGCTAACTACTGGAGGCCAGCTGCTGAGGAAAATGGGCACTTGGTGAATGTCAAAGGTCAAGTGACGGAGTTGTTTTGTTAATAGATGGATCATATTCTTTATACAGATTAGATGTTTGTCTTTCAATTTATTCAAAAACATTTGCATATCTACTATATGCAAGATGCTGGGGAAAGTACCTATTAATAATTATTCCTGTAGATTCTGCAGTTTAATACAAATAATCATGACAAATTGAATTTATAAATTTATATGAAACAGTAAAGAACAATTCTTGTTTATACCAAAACAAAGGCTTCTTGGGTGTGAGAAATGAAAAATATATATAATTAGTGCAAATGGATCTAGGAAGAAGTGATGAGGACAGCGGTACTTGTATATCCTTCTAGAGTAAAGCCACAGGTGCTCAGGTTGGTCAGAGAATGGACATGTTCTGTTATTTTAATAATCTGATTAAGAATCATCAGAGATACCATAAGTAAATTACTAGTCTTAAAAGTTTTGTTATTTGCACACTAACACAATTATTTTGATAATAGTAATATAATCTTTAGGAGATCCAATTTAAAAATAGTAGCTGTGTTATAATTGTAGAGTCTAGATAAATGGAAGTGTACTATAAATTTTCTTGATAACAATGGATTGATTACCCTGAAACATTAAAAAATATGAAGGTCTCTACGAAAATATGAATGTTTTGATTTTCTATGATCTGAATTAGCTTTATTTTATTCAGACAGTAAATTTATTATTGGCAATCTGAAAAAAATACATATTCATTGTTTTTTCTTTTTAAAAAAATTATCAAGAAAAAAAGTAGTGGAAAAATAAAGGAAAATATAACTGATTAAAGATAGTATTTTTAATGACACTGTTTGAAGCTCAATTAAAAATTTCCTAAGGTAGGAAAAGGAAACAGAAAGATGAACTATATTGTCTGTGTTAAAAGCATCTTTTCATCAGAAGATGCCATCCACGGCATGAAATAGAAAGTATTTACTACTTAGAGTCAACGATAGGCCTTTATCCAGGATAAAAGTCCTGAGATTTGAAGGAGGGGACAGAAGAAGGTATCTGGTTCACTGGCAATGTTTTATTTATCGACCTAGATAATGGCTAAATGTATGTTTACTTTTTGACAGTTCATTAAACTGTATGTTTATGTTTTCATGCATTTTTGAACAAGTGTTTTATGTTAGTAAATAATATCCTTATCGCCTTTTCAATTATATGACAGCTTTATTAAGATATTCATATATCAAAAATTCACCCCTTTTAGAATCTAGAATTCTGTCAATTTTACTATGTTCAGAATTGTGCAGCCATCACCACAACCCAATTTCACAACATTTTCATTGACTTAAAAAGAAACCTTGTACTCATTTCAGTCGCTCTCCCCCAGCCCTAGGCAACCACTGGTCTACTGTTAAGTTTTTATGGATTCATCTAGTCTGGCCATTTCATATAAATGGAATCATACAGTATGTGGCTCCTTTCCAGTTTTTCATTCTGTGGAGAAGCAGACATAAGAATCAAACAGATGAAAGTTGAAATCCCAGCTTTATTGCTGGGCTGAAGCTTGACCTTTGGCCAAATCAATGTGTGGCGCTCTGGGAGGCAGTGGGGGTTGCTGCCTCACGTCCTCTCAAGGCCAGCACCAGGAATGGAAGCCGAAGGCAAGTAGCAGTGCGATGGACTGCTGGCTCTCAGGTGTCCTCCCCGCTAGAGAGCTGGAACCCAAATAACACAACTCAGGCTTTCTTTGCAAAGAATTGTTGGGCTTTCAAGGAAATGAAGGAACTATCTAGGAACGCATCCTCCCTTCCAAAAATAAATAAAAATAAAGAGAGATAAGAGGAATATTTGCCCGAACATAAAAAGCAACAGTAAGCAAACACATAAGCCAATGTCCATAGCAGCTGGTCTCTTGAGAGGAAGTGGGGGGTCTGCTGCAAGATTACAAACTGAACCTCAGATTCCGACATTAAGCTGGGAGTCCTTAAAGGAAGCTAAAAGACCCCCTCTCAGCGGTACCTCCTAACTGCTGGCAGAAGCAAATGCAGATTCTGTTAGAAGGAAAACCTTCCCAGCTGAGGCCCACAGGGTATAATGAGTCCATTAGTTCATTACTGAAAAGTCAACAAATAGAAGATACATCCCCATGATCGAGACTGAACAGAAATGGCAAACAGCACAGTGAGACTCCTGAGGACTTCCTGTTCTGGTGTTATCAACTAGACAGTATAAAATGTTTAAGAAGTAAAATATACTTTTAAAAAAAAAACAATCTAAAATAAACAAGCCATTAAAAAAATCAAATCTGAGCTGGGCATGGTAGCGCTTGCCTGTAATTCCAGAGACTCCTGAGCCAGGAGGATCACAAGTTCAAAGTCAGCCTCAGCAACTTATTGAGGCCCTAAAAAATTTAGTAAGACCCTGTCTCAACATAAAACTCTTTTAAAGGACTGGGGATGTGACTGAGTGGTTAAGTGCTCCTGTGTTAAATCCCTAACATTTAAAAAAAAAATGTTTAGTACAGAGTTGGTAATTTTGAAAAGAATCTGATAGAATTTGAGGAAAAAAAATCCAGACAGCCATATTATATAGGTACTTTAAAAAAAATTTTTTTTGTAGTTGTAAACAGAACACCTTTATTTGTTTATTTTTATGTGGTGCTGAGGATCAAACCCAGTGCTTCACACATGCCAGGCAAGTGCTCTGCCACTGAGCTACAGCCCCAACCCCCTAGATAAGTACTTTTATTAATGCTGCTACATAGATGAGGAACCAAGACTTACAGAGGTCAAGGCTCTAAACCACCAGAAATGAAATTTGAGACCAGGTCTTGAGTTCTAGAAAGTACATCTTGTACATTGCTTTTTGTTAATAACTACCTGGTCCAGCCCCTTTGTTAGAAGTGGTTAGAGGATCAGAGAGGGCAGAGTGACTTGCGCAAGGTCAGTTCCTGACAGGTCCAGTTTTCCAAGATTTTCAGTGTTCTTTCTAACAGGTTGCCCGAGTGTAATCTAGAATTTAAAGAAAAGGCAGTTCAAGATTGGGCACTTGCTATAAGTTGAGAGGCTTGTTTTTTCTTCCATTAATTGCTTTGAGTCCCATTTTACAGGCATTATCATCTTTGGGACCAATATAGTACTTCCATGGGTATATCTTGGCATAAAGTGTCAGGGGAAAGAGAGAGAAACGCTGAAATTGAAGGTAAAGTGCACTTGCTAAGTTCCAGGTGATAATTTTACATGGAGAGCATTTTATGAAACGTGTCTACCAGAGTCATCTCATGGAATCCTCTCATGCTTTGGGGAAGCATCCTCATTTCCTAGGCATGCTGATAATACCTTCTTGTGGATTATTGCAATTTATCTCTGCAGTAACCCTCTATGATAGATGTTATTATCTTCATTAGGCAAATAAAGAAGCTGAAGCTTCTTGAAGTAAAGTAACTAGACCAAAGATCTACACCCCATGAGTGGTAAAGCCAGAATTCAAAGCTCAGTAGTCTATTTCTAGAATCCATGCTCCTCTGCTTTGTCATATCACCACTTTAAACCAGGAAGAAGAATCAGAAATGTCTACCTTGGTGAGGAGAAGTGTCCAGGAAGTGGTGAAGTGTGTCTTGATGTGTTGCGATCATGGGAGTCAACCAAACCACAGAATGTAGAACCAGTGGTGGAAACCACAGCGACACACATCGTGGCTTGACAAAGAGAAAAACTCTCAGTGATAGTCTGAATTGTCCAGAATTGTCCTCCCTCATGAGGCAGTAAGCTCCCTGTCACCATGGAGGTGGGAGCACAAGATGTCACAGGAGGAATATTGATGGGTACCCTCCCTCCATGTAATGCTTTGATTGAGGTGGCATTTAGGAGGCAAGCATCTCTCTCTCTCCCAAGGGATGTTTTGTAAAGAGACTAGAGATATTTCACTTGCACAGAAAGGAGTTTGGGGAAGAAAGAATCCATGTTACCATGGTCCAAGGAACTACATCAGGACCTTCTCTGGTTCTCTTAACTGGAAAAGATCTCTCTCCTGCACATTCCTATATCATGTTATACTCAGACTTCTCTTATAACACTGAAAAAAAAAGTACAGTTGTTAAAAAGTCAGTGGATGAGTTAAGCCACTATGTACTAAAGGGCACACTGTTGGTATTTTGATTGATAAAGCTTTCTAGTACGGGGCATTGCCCCATGGATTATGGGACATTTAGCATCCCTAACAGAGCGGGCCATGCAAATCACAGGCGCGATGATAAACTATTTAATATGTAGTGCTGGAAAATGGTTAATGCATGTAGGAAAAACTGATAATGAATTTTTACCTCACATAATACTCAAAATTCCATATGAATTAAAGAGACAAAGCAAATTTCAAGTTTTAGAAGAAAATACAGAATTTTTTATGACCTGAAATAGGAAGAACAACTTATGCAGAATACAAGTAATGCTGACTATAAAAGAAAAACTTGACAAATTATAGAATACATTCCAGGTAAGGGCTTATCTTCTCCAAAAGACATTATAAAGAAAGTGAAAGGGAGCTGGGGTTGTGGCTCAGTACTTTTGAGGTCCTGGTTTCGATCCTCAGCACCACATAAGATTAAATAAATAAATAAGAAAGAAATTGAAAGGACCAGTCATCCCCTGGAAGAACAGATTTTCCACTAACGTAAAAAAATTCTACTAACTGATAAGGATAAAAATTAATAGAAAAATTTTACTTTTTGGTATTTACATCAGCAGAAATGTAAATGTCTGATAAACATATGAAAGATGATCATACTCAGTAGTGGTCAGAGAAAGGCCAATTAAGATCACATTGAAGCAATGTTTTTATACCTATTGGATTTATATAATTCAAATTTGCCAATACCAACTGCTAGTGAGGATGTAGATTATTAGAAATTTTTATATGTTGCTAGGGAGATTGAAAGTTTTACAGCCACCTTGGAAAATAATTAGACATTATCTTTGTAAAGCTGAACATGCATGTATGTACTCCATGACCCAGTAATTTCAACTTCTAAGAAATCTTGCATCTTGTATAAAAGACCAAAATATAACAAATTCATTGCAATGTTATTCTTAAAAACAAAAACTGAAAATGACACAGATATTTAGCTTGTGAGATTACATTTAAAATATAGTATATTCTCACAATGAACTACAACATAACAGTGAAAATAAGTGAACTATTGCTACATTCTTTGACACAGGTGAATCTCAAAAAGGTAAATGTTGAACAAAAAAATACAGAAGACTATCTTTTGAATTTCTGTATAAAGTTTAAAAAGAAACCAAATAGCATATTGTTTAATGTATGTAGTAAAACCGTTAAGAAACAATAGAAAGATAAACACAAAATTCAAGATAGTGGTTACATCTGAATGGGGAAAAGGGATGAGAAGAGAGAAGAAGGCAACTGATAATGTTGTAGCTATTATTTGGGACAGTAGCTTTTAATTTTTTCTCTTCTATGCAAACAGTTACTGCAAATTTAAGCAAGATAATTATTTGGAGCAGTAGATTCTTAAGTGTTTATTTTATTATTGGGCTTTAGACCTCCCTTCTGTATTACATATATTCTCTTTTTTTATGTTTCAAATATTACATAAAAAGACAATTGAGAGAGGGGGGCTTCCAGATCCACTCTGGAAGGCAAGCCAGAACCTGGTCCAGGTGTCCTTGGGACTGGGAAACAGCAGAGCGGAACACACCGGCTTGGAGGGCAGGCAGATACCTCAAGAGCACAGAAGCAAAGGGCAGAAGGATACTTGCAGGTGACGGGTGTGTTCATTGACTTGACTGTGGTGGCGGTTTCATAGATGTGTACCATGTCAAACTCATCAAACTGAACACTGTAAATATGCTCAGTTTATTGTATACTTTAAACACATACGAGGTTGTTTGGTACCAACAAAGCTAGTAAAAAGAAAAGCCAGGAAGGTGTTAAGGCAGGCTCTTCTCCCAGCCTGCCCTGTTGGATAAGGCCACTTTCCGTACTTAGAGGAATAGGAGTGGGAGAGTCCCCCTGTACTCCTTGCCCCACAGGTGCTGCCATCCTCTCTCTGGAGGATAAGTAAGTGCGTTAATTTTCGAGGTCCTGATTTTGATCCTCAGCACCACATAAGATTAAATAAATAAAAAAAAAAAAAGTGAAAGGACCAGTCATCCCCTGGAAGAACAGATTTTCTACTAACGTTAAAAAAAAAAATTATTTGATACCAGTGTAATCACCAACAGGGATTGATTTCTGTTTCTTCCAGCCTAATAATAGTGCCTTTCCCCCAAAAAAAAAGTTGTATTTAGTATTTGCCGTATACTGTGGAGTGAATCCAGTTTTTTAAAAAATCACCAGACATTGTATTACCTTTGAGTTATCTAGATTCAGTATTGATTGGAGAAACAAACATTTAAGTGGAATATTGAAGCAGTTGAGAATTTGAAGGTAAAATGATTGGTCCTTTACCTGAAGCATTGTTTTGCTTTTCCAACCTGTGTGCCTGCAGCAAGTCCCCATGAGTTTGAAGTGATGTTTTCTGACATGAAGTTGTTCTTGCATGATAGACGGTG
The DNA here is from genome assembly GCF_964194105.1 of Spermophilus citellus. Lineage (NCBI taxonomy): Eukaryota > Metazoa > Chordata > Mammalia > Rodentia > Sciuridae > Spermophilus > Spermophilus citellus. Next base: position 39,418,253 of record NC_138182.1, on the reverse strand, counting down.
TGTTGAGAGCCCTGCCTGGGAGTGAGGAGCAGCACCGCAAGAAGCTGTGTCTGGGAAAGCCCTCGGAGGGCCTCTCCACGCTGCAGTGACGGCCTCAGGAGTTGGTTGTTGCACCTCTAAAGTTCAGCCTTGTTAACTCAGAAAATGAGGATGGATTTCGTGAACCATTGAAAAGTTTGTTAGGATATGAATTATGTTGACGAGGACATTTTTATTTTAGACTTATTTGTGTATTTTTCAGAATATGGCAATGTGTTTAATGATTTAATGAGATCAGTGTCATCACCAACAGTGATGGATTTCTGTTTATCTCAGTTTCTATTTATACAGCCAGTTTGAAAGGGGCTGGCTCACTGGAGTCATATCTCAACAGGGAATTGCATATCTTTTGAGAAGTATTAATTCCTTTGGATTACAAGGGTGACAATTAGTAAATTGTCCAGGGAAATAAGTGATAATCTGTTCATATTTTAAGAATCCATGTATAGATAACCAGAAGGGTCATGTTTATACCTAAAATCATTCTAGCATTCAAAAATTACTTAATTGGGACTGTCTTAAAGTCTCCATTTTGAAACTATATTTTTTAAAATTAGTAATCTCTTGGGCTGGAGGTCTAGCTCAGTGGTAAAGTACTAGCCAGCATGTACGAAGCCCTGTGTTTCATTCCCAGCACTGCAAAAATAAATAAATAAATAAGATGTTAATTTCTCCTAAATTTTTATTTCACAGTGATTGTTGGACTAGAGGCCAGTTACACTACAATTTTGGGTAGCAATAGAAAGAGAATGTTATTCTGAGGCAGTGTTGCTGTTTGATGTCATAAATCTTGAGATTACTGGCAGTAAATCTCAAATTTGGTCATTATGTAAATAGAAAAATATGTGAATGTAGGATATTGAAACCACCATTTTTAGAATTCCATTAATAAATGCTTTCTCCAATATAATTTTCCCCTCCATATGACCAATACAGTGTCTAACTGCAAAAGGGAGGCCTGCTAGGAATATTTGCAAACCTCAAGAGCACTCAAAGCCTTAAAATTAAACACATCCCTTCTGAATTTTTCTCTCTGATTTCTTTTTTCGCAGTGCTGAGGATTTACTCCAGGGCCTTGAACATGCTCGGCATGTGCTCTACCATTGAGTCAGGTCCCCGGCCCACCCCCGCCCCCTTTTTTTTTTTTTAGTTCTCCGTGGACACAACATCTTTATTTTATTTGTATGTGGTGCTGAGGATCAAACCCAGCGCCCCGCGCATGCCAGGCAAGCGCGCTACCGCTTGAGCCACACCCCCAGTCCCTCCCGGCCCCTTTTTAAATTTTATTTTGAGACAGTATCTGGTTAAGTTGCCCAGGCTGGCCTTAAACTTGTAATCCTCCTGCCTCAGCCTCCCAAGTAGCAGGGATTATAGGTGTCAATGTACCTGGCTGATTTCTTCAATTTTTATTTGCTAAGAAACTCAGAAAATTAGTCTGAAGAATCATCATGTTTTAGACTTTCCTGGTGTTAGGAGGAAGGCCAACAGGCCTGGGGAGTGATGCTTCATGAGAAGGCTCAAGGACTGGGAAGAGGTGGTGAGATTTGCCCTTTTTTGTCCCCCTCCTTTCCACAGCAACATGTGGGGCCTCCTACCACTTTTTCAGAGTTAGGCACAGGACAATCCAAGTGTCAACCAGATGCCTGGCTTGCACAGCAGCCTGCTTAGGTCCACTGAGAATTCAAAGTCATCATACCACACAGTTGAGAACTGCCAAAAACATTTTCCATAGACATAGATCATGGAAGATGGAGTGTGTGTATGTGTGTGTGTGGGGGGGGGGTACCTTTAAAGACAACTAATGCTAATTTGAAAAACACTAGTTAAGCTAGTCTTTAATACTTATCAACATAAAAACTCCATTTAATCCCTAGCACCACAAGAAAAAAAATTCTAAGATTGCTCATCCCCCAAATTGCTTTATTATTGTAATACAAGCATAAGTTCTTTGATTTATTGTTTTATACTACTAGTTCATCTGTGCTGAGTAGTTTATACATCAATCAACAAATATTTTGTGAGACTCAAAAGTCAAATATATACTGCCAGAATTATGGATTTTTGTATTGGGGTGGGATATCAGAAAGGAAAGTATATAATCAGGAAACTATGGAAATAAAACATTGATATTTCATGGAAAGAGCCTTGTAGAGGTCACAGTGCTGAGCTGTTTCATTATCCAAACACCAGGGTTGAGGTGAACTGAGAGAAAGCAGAGGAGGTGGAGATCACTCTGTGAGGGGTAAGGGAAAATGATTGGGTTGCCCCCAAGCATTGCAGAGCTGGACCCAGAACCCACCTGGGTTTGCAGAAACTATATGTGGCAGTGTTGACTCAGCTCTGCAAATTCCCAGGCAAGAGATTTCATCCCTCAGCAAGTTGAAGAAGGTAATGGTAAATTCATTCTTAGTAAAGAATAGCCCTACTGGAGGTGGCTAAGCACTCACCTGGTTTACTTCATGTCTGTAATGGGAGTAGATACAGGTTTATGTGTTTTTATTGTATCACTGGTAAAACTTTTTTAATCTGGCTTTTCTATTTTTTCTACCTCAACTTAGTTTGAAAATATGCCATTTACTCATAAGGCTTCCTCTTTTTATTCATGAATGGGTCCGTCCTAGGATTGATCATAACAACCTATTTTTGACACACTTTCGAGTATTCCTTAAGAGTCCTGGTATTGCCTGTAATGGTCACATGGCAATGAGCTGAGCACATTGCTAGTATGCTTTAGAACTAAAGTAAACATCAATGCAGTATTTTTATTTCATGTGTAACATCCCTGAAGTCTTGTTGCTCTTTTGCTATCATTATTATAAAATATTTCAGATACATAAAAAATACAAATAGTTATAACAAATACTTTACTCATGTACTTAATATGCAGAATTAGTATATGTTACCACTTGGGAGTTTAGTCCTGTTTTGAGATCTGAGGTAGAACCTTTCTTTGCATCTTTTCTACATTTGCTTGAGAGCACATTGTGGTTTTCTAAAAGATCATCCATGCTCACTGAAGGGCAACAGGGTTTTAAAATCCACCCTAGAGCCTCCAAGGACTGTTACTTAGACAGCTGAGCTTAAGCCTCCTTTTTTAAAAAAATTTTTTTAAGTTGTCAATGGACCTTTATTTTGTTTTATTTATATGTGGTGCTGAGAATTGAATCCAATGCCTCACACATACTAGGCAAGCACTGTACCATTGAGCTTAGGAGCCCCTAAGCCTCCTTTTAAAACATTCTTTATAGTCTTTCTGCATTTGATTTCTTAATTCTCTAATAATTCTGTGATAGTTTTCCTAAGAGGAAACCAGCTGCCCTTATGTGAGGTAGGGGAGGTCTACTGGGCTAAGGTTTTCTGACTCCTCTGGTGGAGCAGACCCCCTACCAAGTACGCCTGGCCTGCAGCAGGACCTGGTGGCAGAAGTGTCCTCACCCTCACTTGGGATCGGGAGATCTGCCTTACCACCTGGGAAGGAGATTCTGAGTTACAGCCCCTGAAACGCAGGCTTCCTGTTTCTGGCTAACATTTAGATGTTTGGAATCATTTATTTATTCAACTCCTGGGCACCCTACGCTAGGCTCTCAGCTTGAAATGAAAAGTGTAATTTGCTTTGGATACTATTTGAAACAGAAAAAATATAAATCTTAATTCACAAAATGGAATTTTGAAAAATTTGATTCATCCATTAATAGACTACTCTGAAAAAAAATTTTGCTGAAGTTTACACAAAGCAATGAGGTATTCAGAAATTTTTCTCAATTTTGAAACCTTTTATTGATATCCTGAAACCGTTGTGTTGGCTTTGCTACAGTTTTGTTTTTATAACACAAGGAAATCAAGTTGGACCAGGGTTTCTCAGACTTGGCACAATTGACACTTGGGATTCTGATATTCTGTGAAGCTGCTCTGTGCATTGTAGAATGTTAGCCACATCCCTGGCCCCCAGTGAAAACCACTGACATAAAAAAGTTTGTACATAACTGCAAAAACCTACGTTAGGCCTAAGAACATCTCATTTAGTATAACAATTGCACTGGGGGCTTTTTATGATCAGATATCAAAATCTGAGGATAACCAATTCCTCAGAATCATCTTTTAAAAGTCTTTTTAAAAATTATGTTTATGCTGGGCACAGTGGTACATGTCTGTAATCCTAGCAGCTTGGGTGTTGAGGCAGGAGAATTGTAACTTAGCAAGGCTGTAGGCAAACTAGTGAGACCCTGTCTTAAAGTAAAAAATAAAAAGGGCTGGGGATGTGGCTCAGTGGTTAAGCACTTTTGCGTTCAATCCCCAGTACAAAAATACACACCCACACCCATATATATATATATATATGGGTGTGTGTGTGTGTGTGTGTGTGTGTGTGTGTGTGTATATATATATATATATATATATATAACAGAGTAGGTAAAAAATAAGTTTGCATTTTTCTCCAATTTTTACTTTTGTTCCTCCTTCAGTACCAAGGATTGAATGCAGGGCCTCGCACCTACTAGTCAAGTACTCCACCACTTAACCACATCCCAACTCCAATTTTTTAAATTTTTTTTATAGTTGTAGATGGACACAATGCCTTTATTTTGTTTATTTTTATGTGGTGCTGAGGATTGAATCCAGCACCTCACACATGCTAGCAAGCACTCTGCCACTGAGCTATAGCCACAGCCCCAATGTTTTGTTTTTTGTTTTTTGTTTTTTGTTTTTTTTTGTGGGAGGTGTCGGTGTTTTTAGCCCCTCCTGACCTGCTGGAGAGATTGGGGAGAGCATGCCCCGGCCAGGACAAGCCAAGAAAGGAGAGGGCGGACTGACAGCCCCCACCCAGCCCTCCCTCCTGGAGGACAATCAGACGTGCCAGGGAGACCAGTCAAGGCTGGAGCTTGTTTATTGAGGAAGCACACACAGCTAATATAAGGCACAGAAGCCAATCAGGTTAAAGGTCAGCAGGGTGAGGAGAGTTCACCCATCCTACAGGCAGGAAGGGGAGACACGAGCTGTCCACCTGTCCACGAGGGCGGAAGGGTTCTGAGCCTATCCTAGAGGTGGTCCGATTTTTCTTCACAACCCAGGCAACGCCTTCTGGCTGATCACCAGGTGCCGTCTTAACCACGTTCGGGCCCCAAGACCAGGAAGTGAGCATCAGTCTGCAAGTTAGGTTTCCTTTTCTCCATGGTAGGTTTCTATTTCTCTGATGTGACGTGCCCTACACGAGGTACCGGGGATTGAACTCAGGGGCACTCAACAACTGAGCCACCTCCCCACCCCTATTTTTTTAACTTTTTTAAATATATTTATTTTATTTATTTTTATGTGGTGCTGAGAATTGAACCCTCGCATATGTGCAACTCCAGCCCCCACACTCCTATTTTTTGTATTTTATTTAGACACAGTGACTCACTGAGTTGCTTAGTACCTTGCTTTTGCTGAGGCTGGCTTTGAACTCACCATCCTTTTGCCTCAGCCTCCAGAGCAGCTGGGATTACAGGCATGTGCTACCAAGCCCGGCCCCAGACCCCAATTTTAAATTAGGAGGGGAGTAATAATAACCTTAGTTTCTGTCTTGTTTTGCTTGTTTTCCAAGTTACTGATGTATATGAATAAGCCAGACAATTTTGCAAACACTCCTAAACTGCAATAATTTTTCCAACCAATGGAAGACCAAAGGAGTTGCTATACTTAATCACTACATCAATCAATCAGAAATTCAATTAAATTGAATTGGGTAGGGTTCTGGTCATAATAGGGATATCATATAAAGAATCAAGCTTGACTTACTTCTCTCTGGAAAAAATAATTAAATTTATTATTGTTGGGGCTGGGGATGTGGCTCAAGCGGTAGCGCGTTCGCCTGGCATGCGTGCGGCCCGGGTTCGATCCTCAGCACCACATACCAACAAAGATGTTGTGTCCGCAGAACTAAAAAAAAAATAAATATTAAAAATTCTCTCTCTCTCTCTCTCTCTCTCTCTCTCTCTCTCCTCTCTCTCTCTCTCTTTAAAAAAAAAATGAGTCCTATTGGCTTGGGTTGTGGCTCAGTGGTAGAGTGCATGCCTAGCATGTGTGAAGCTCTGCATTCGATTCTCAGCACTGCATATAAATAAATGAATAAAATAAAAGTCCATCAACATCTAAAAAGTAAAATTTTAAAAATGAGGCCTATTAAAAATGGATCAATCTGGGCTGGGGCTATAGTTCATGTAGAGTGTTTTTATAGCATGCACCCATCCCTAGTTTCAGTCCTCAGCAACACACATAATGAAGAAGGAAAAAAAGAAAAAGAACATCGTATTTCTATATAATAATTTAATTCAGAAACTTTGAAATGATAATCTCCCTGTCCTATAGGTCACCCCTCCTCAAAGACATGAGGCTTGCTTATTTATTTACTTTAGATGAGGCCTCAGTGTGCTGCCCAGGCCAGCCTAGAACTCCTGGTCTTACACTATCCTCCTGCCTCAGCCTCTCACGTAGGTGGAACTACAGACTTGAGTCACTCATCTTGAACCAAACTGATATTTTTGGTATTCATTTCCAAATATACAAATCCCGTGCCTGTGTTGTCCCTTAATAGTTTTATTCTTTGGCTTTAGGCATTATCTTATCTACCATGGAAAAGTTTAGTTTCACCTCACCCGCTCTCCATGTACTTCCCTCTTTCCATCCTCCCAATACTGTTAGAATTTTATTGTGGTTGTCCCAAAATTCACTGTTGTGACTATGTAAATACTAGTCAGAGCTTTGTCATGTTGTATTCTATGATTACTTTTTCTCTCCATGTAGAACTCCCTTTCCTGAATTAAAAATTTGGATTTTGGTGGTGGGAGTTGCTTGGTCTTCTATTTAATTACGAATCTGTAGCCAAACTCTTCTCTCAGTTGTACAGTTTCCCAGTATGTTCCAACCCATTAGGTATCCTCAAAAAATCCTTCTAGAAGAAATCCCTCACAGGGCCTTCTGACTACCTCCAGTCTGAACCTATGGCTCCATTGACCTTCTGTTCCCATGTTTTATGGGGCCCTCTCCACAACCATCCTGGAGAGAGCCTTCATCTTTTTCTTTCATCTGATTCCCTCTCTCAATTTGGCGAAGCACGTCTTTCAGAAGATTCCTGAGAAGCACGTCTTTCAGAAGATTCCCTAAGACCACCCACCACTTTTCGTGGAACTTTTCACCTTTCTTATTCTTACAGATAACAGCCCAGGGACTTCACGTTGAAGCTTTGATGATGCTTCCTAAGAAGTTGCAGTTCTAATCCATAAACCCAAATTTTAAGTGGCAAATCTGAGAGGTTTTAGGCAAGTGTGTTTTACTACAAAAGTGTGTGTGTTCCTGAAATTTTAGAGCTTTATCTTCACATGCACTGAGAAGCCACTGTGATAGCCAATCGAATAATACTCAACCCATCTCCCTGTTGTTGGGTGGAAGGCTCACGCGTTCAGATAATTTCCAGCCAGGGAGGCTCTCCCTTTCTTGGCTAACGTTGCTTCCAAAGTGACAAACCTCATTTCTTCCTGCCCACCTGTTTCCTGGGGATTACCCAGAATCGGACACCATCAGGAACTCTCCCAAAAATTCTGAGAATCTTTTTAAGGAGCCATTGCTGGTGGTTTGGTAATTGGTCGACACCTGCAGGCAGACTGAATGGCCCGCCAGCCCTTCTCTGGCCACTTCCTCCTCCTCCTGCCTGCAGATGATGCTGGTTCTGGATAAACTGAAGGGAACAGGGTGACGAGGGTACAGGGCCAAGGTGTCCTTTGCAAAATGTGTCAGAAACTAACAGCAGCAGCAGATATTTGCTGAACTATACTACTCAAGCCCTCAAATCAAGAAAATGTGAATGCTGCTGGCAAAATAGGAAGGCAGTAGTGCAACTGCCTGGCCAGGTTTCTCCAGAAAGAAAACAAAACAGTTTAGTAAATGTGTGCTCTTCGTTTCAGTGAACTTTGTGTTATTGCTGTGTTACTGTTTTTTTTTTAAGGGGGTGGGTCCTAGGGATTGAACCCAGGGGCACTCAACCACTGAGCCACATCCCCAGCCCTATTTTGTACTTTATTTAGAGACAAGGTCTCTAAGTGAGTTGCTTAGCGCCTCACTTTTGTTGAGGCTGGCTTTGAACTCACAATCCTCTGGAACCCCTGGGATTACAGGCCTGTGCTGCTACTTTTATGTGGTGCTGAAGAAGGAACCCAGGGCCTTGCGTGTCCTAGGCAAGCACTCTACCACCGGCCCCATGTGCTGTCTTCAAGCAGGCTCTCTCTACATGATAGAATAATTGATGATTTTATGTTCCTGACAACCTTCTCATAACACTTATACAATCCTCAAATGTATTCATGGTCATTTTTTAAAACTTCGAGTATAATTTTACTATTTAGATTATAAAGTTTTGCTCTTGTATTAGTCATATCGAAGATTTTTCTGAAGTCAATTTATTTTCCAATTAGGATGGCTGTGGACAGCAGGCTGGGCCCTGTGTGGAGTCACTCCATGATGAACAGAACAGCAGTTTTCAGACTGTGCCTAACCATGAATGACTCCATTTTATAAAGCAGTCGTTTGATGTGAGTTCTCCCTTTTGATTTTAAGTGCTGAGGTAGAATGACTTTTTGCCTTTTTTTTTTGTCCAAGTAAATAACCGCCATCTGCCCAGCACAACCATCAGGCACAAACTAATACTTGTACTAACAAAAATGACCACCTGTGAACTAATCGGATTAAATCAAAGCACCTAAGGTGTATTAAACCCATGTCAGAAAAACCAGGCTGGAGAGTTTATCAGACACACCAGATGTAACACAGCTGAAACCCACACAGAAGCACTCTGAGATGGGTTTCAGTGGCACACACCAACTGTTCATCACCTTCAGATGAACGCAACATAAGGTCCACAGGTGACTGAACTTCCAACTCTGTCCCTGGGCCTCGGCCCAGCCTGCTCTCCCTTCTTGACGTGGCCCACTGGAACTGGAACTCTGGAGTCATTAGTCTGGTGTTTATCCACAGGAGCACCATAGGCAGGCTGAGTGCAATCATTCCCCACTGTTTGGGATTGTCCTGAGAATCACTGGAGTTCAGCATCTCTGGCCTGCACCCACCAAATGCCTTTGAATCACCCAGAAAACCTGAGAACAATGGAACGCACCCTGGGAGTTTGGGATGGTGGACTGCCCTTGGTCCAGAGCCTGCTGATCAATCCAGCCACCTGTCCTCAGGGACATTTCTTCTTTAGCTCTTCTCTAAAGAGCAGGTCAGCCAGCCTTGGTGCTAACACTTTAGCAATGAAGAAATTGCCATATTGGCATAACTGATTTCATTATTAAAATGTTATTGTTATGGCCACCTCTTTCCCTCCCTCTGCTCATTTCCATTTCTGGTCCTTTCATAACACAGACTTCTTTGTCTCATCCTCCGACACCACATGAATGCCCTTAGTGCTTGAAAGTGGCCATTGTGTTCCCACTGTCCCATGGCAGCCTCCCACGTCCCTGTGTCATTGAGGTTTGCATGCTGTGGAAGAGCACTTGTCACATTACTTCATCTACTTTTTTTTTTTTAAAGAGAGAGTGAGAGAGGAGAGAGAGAGAGAGAGAATTTTTAATATTTATTTTTTAGTTCTCGGCGGACACAACATCTTTGTTGGTATGTGGTGCTGAGGATCGAACCCGGGCCGCACGCATGCCAGGCGAGCGAGCTACCGCTTGAGCCACATCCCCAGCCCCACTTCATCTACTTTTTCACACCACAAAGTAGAGATTATCATTTTGATCTGGTAGGAGGGAGGGCGAGAGAAGCCAAAACTTTGATCCTTCAATCAATAAGAGATCAAGAGATGAGCCAGGCACAGTGGTGCACATCTATAATCCCAGTGGTTTGGGAGGCTGAGACAGGAGGATCACAGGTTCAAAGCCAGCCTCAGCAAATGCAAAGCACTAAGCAACTCAGACCCTGTCTCTAAATAAAAATACAAAAATAGGGTTGGGGATGTGGCTCAGTGGTTGAATGCTCCTGAGTTCAATCCTCAGTATCCCCCCCCAAAAAAGATCAGGAGATGCAGTCTCCAATTAAATGATTTACCCAAAACTGCACTGCTAGTCATTGGCAGAGCTGGTACATTAACTTATTTTGCTCCAAATTCATAATCTTCACAATACTCATTAAATATGGTCCAATCACTCCCCCTCTGACATCTTCTTTCTTTCCATCCCAAAACTTTGCTTGTCTCCTATGGTAGAGGTTTCAGTGGCCCCAATTTTCCACCTGTTCTTTATTCCCACGCTTCATCAAATGGCTTTGCAAGCTCCTCTGATAGCAGGTAGAGAATGTGTTGCTCCACCCTTGACTTTGGGTTCAGCAAAAACAGCCGAAATGCCCTCCATCCAGTTCTGACATCAGGCCTTAAGGAGCCCGTGTTTCCACTTGTTCTTTTGTGTTTCTGCCACCACCAAATAAATATGTGGGCAGAGCCACCCTGGCCAGCCCTGCCTAGATAGGTGGACACAGCCACTCACAGGCTTGGGAGAAAAAGGAATTGGTTTTCCATTATTGTGCTTCAGGAACTTTCTGCACAGTATTCACCAAGTGATGTGTGTCTCCAACTTTTAAAAAAGCAGACTCCCTAAAGGATATGCCCCCAGAGAGTGTGTGACCTGGGAGGAGGGAGGGCGAGAGAAGCCAAAACTTTGATCCTTCAGTCAATCATCTCCCAGTGACAAGAAAACCCTGGAAAGGAGATAACCATCAATCCAAAAATAGCAGTCCCTGGGAAGAGGGATCCTTTCCCAAGTAAATTCTCTCCCAGTGACAGTGAAAGTACACATCAATCTTCTCCCTGTGTCAATACAATGACCCCTGGAGGTCAGAGGAGCACTGGACCCCGAACTCTGAACCCTCCATCCCTGCCCTGTAAAAACACTGCCTAATAAAAACTGAGGAAAGGGGAGGGGACCCGGGGGTAGGAAAGATGGTGGAATGAGATGGACGTCATTACCCTAGGTACATGTATGACTGCACTTGTGGTGCAACTTTACATCATGTACAACCAGAGAATTGAAAAGTTGTGCTCCACTTATATACAATGAATTGAGAAGCTTTCTGCTGTCATGTATAACTGATTAGAATTAATAAAAAATAAATTAAAAAGAAAACCTGTGTCCAGAAAAAACAAATTCAGATGTTTTCAACCTTTTGCCCACATCCTGTTAAAAGTCTTCAAGGACTGAGTCACCTCTCAATGTAACCTATATAAACCCATACCTTTCCTATAATCGGGGACCATTTTCTGCCTAGACTGTGGGCCCCTTCAATGATTAACTCTGCTACTGAATAATAGGCACAGCTGATCCATGAAGTCTACACCTATCCCAGTTATTTGTGCTTTTATTATGGTGTCAAAACCATTTTGGTTATTTTTGCCTACACTCCCCTTTCCCCACTGTGCGGCTTTTCCTGCCTTATTTGAAAACCTGTACCGGCTCTCTTGGTATCCTCATTTTACATGTATTCCACAAATGACACTATCTTTCTGTCTCCTCCCTGTGGGAAGCTGCTTTCACCCCTAAGGGCTGAGCCCAGGTGCGCCTTGCCGCTCTCCCTTCCTCCTCAGGGTCTCTCTTGTGCAGTTGTTGTTGGGTTTATTTGTTGTTGTTTTGTTTTGTTTTGTTTTTTGGTGCTGGGGATTGAACCCAGGAGTGCTCAACCACAGGCAGTATCCCAGATATACATTTATTCATTTATTTATATTTTATTTAAGTTGCTAAGTCCCTCACTAATGTGCTGAGGCTGGCTTTGAATTTGTGATCCTCCTGCCTCAGCCACCTGAGTGGCTGGGATTACAGGTGAACACCCCCATACCTGGCTCAGACTTTTTATTTTTATTTTGAGACAGGGCCTCGCTAAGTTGCTGAGACTAGCTTTGTGCTTGGATCCTCTTACCTCAGCCTCCCTAATTGCTGGATTTAAAGGCACAAGCCATGTGCCCAGCTTCTTGTGCCCTCTTTGCCTCGATTTGCTTCCCTTTCTTGGAAACCTATCCTCTCCCATGACCTTGAGGACCACTTAATTGCTGACAACATCTCCAATACTACGTTCTTCCCAGTTCCCACTATAGGTTCATGTGCACCTGGTAGCTCCCCAGGGGTCCTGACAGTTTTAGGTAGGGAAAAACTGTCATGGAGGACAGAGCGCGACCAGGGCCCCAGTCAGGAGGGTAATGCAAGAATCCAGACAAGAGGTGATACAGCCTGGCGGGTGATGGGGACAGGTCATTAGGGTCACCAGAAGCCCTTTTCAGAGCACGTGTGCTTCTACTTGCAGAGTTGTGGGTTTTGTTTTATTTTGTGGTGCTGGGGATCAACCCAGGGCCTAGGGAGCACTCTACACTCACTATACCCCCAGCCCCAGGAGTTTTGTTTTTGAACTTCACGGTTATCTATGGTTAAATTTAGCCCAGTTGTACAGCCTGTCGCTCCTTGTTAATTTTGTTATGTCCAATTTGGCATCCCTCTCAGACTCTGTCACTCAGTCATTTGATCAGTGCATTACTTCTGCCCCATCTGTCACTAATGGCAGGTCTAGATGGGCCCAGCAGAAAGAATATAATAAAGACCATTATTTGTATTGGCCACCAGGGGGCAGCATATCCCAGGAAGACGCAGGAGCCTCTTGGAGAAACTGGAATGTGCATTGCTGGATTCTATGGGATTTAGAAATTGAGAAGGAGAAATTGGAGGGGACAGAGGTTGAGTATTGCACAGCCGGGAACTGCAGATGATGTAACATCCAGAGGCAGGAGTAGGTTGGGAAATCCTGAGGGCCTCAGGAGTACTTCTTAGAAGCAATGGGAGCCATAAGGGTTTTAAGCAAAGAAAGGAAGGACACCGTCATATTTGAACCTTAAAACTACCACCCCAGGATCAGTGTGGACAGCCCATCAGTGTGAAGTGAAGGGAGCAAGAGCAGTACTGGCTGGCAGGTGGTTCAAAATGAGGAACGATGCGGGTCCATGCAAGGGTGGCATTCAAAGAATAAAGGATGGGACAGAAGCATATAAGTGAACCAAACAGAAAGAGGGTGGAGTCACGATTGGCAGGAGCCACCCAGGGCAGTGTGCAGGGCAGTGATGGGGCTGCAGCAGAAAGGCCGGAAGTAGGCTGCAGGGTGTGAAGGGGGAAAGTAAGTGAGGTCATAATTCATACAGTATGAATCACTCAGTCAATCAAAGCATCCCTGGGGATATGTTCTTGATGAAAACACACCCTGATTCCCAACCCCCTTTCAGCAAGAGATTTGCACCCTAGTTGATAGCCAGTAAAGTGGGTGGGTCAGGGAAGCCTAGAAAGGACTATTTAAGCTGACAGAGGACAGATGAGAACAAGAAACAGCCACGCAAAGAGTGCTGGGTAGACAGTTCCAGGGAGAAGGAATTGCAGAGGGGAGAGCCCTCAGGCAGGGACTGAAAAGCAGCTAGACTTGCTGGGCCTCACAAGGGAGGGAAGGTGGGAGCCAGATCTGGCCCTGCTTTGAAGACAGTGGGTTTGATTTTGAGTGGCAAGGGAAGCCATTTTGGAAATTGGGGGGCAACAGGGAACCATGGCCAGATCTGACTTATGAACAGAGCTCTTTGGGTGCTGGGGAGATAGGATGCAGTCCAGTCAGAGCAGGGTGAACACAGAGCAGAGCTCAGATCTGGTGCATGTCTCAAAAACAGAAGTGCCCATAGGTTAGGCCTGGGGGCGGGGGGAGGCAGAGAGTAGGTTCTCACACAACTTCTGGTTTCTGGCATGAACAATTGGGGGGATAGCAGATCCATGAGTGGAGTTGGGGACAGAAGTACACAAGGGCAGGAGGCACAGGTGTATTTTGGACTCTACCTTTGAGAGCCTGCGAGACGTCATGAGTTTGGACATGGGCCCAGGAGGTCTAGGTGACCTGCATGCGCACAGATTCTAAATGTAAAGCTGTCGAAGAGGGGGAGATGGAGAGCGGAGGGGAGGAGACAGAGCCCGGCTACCCTGATCCCCAATGTGGGGAAACGGAGGCGAAGGCCTGTGGGAAAGGCCAGGAGGGTGAGTTCCGTGGGAGCTGGGGAGGAGTGCAGTGACACAGCCTGTCTGTCCGCCTGTAGCTGCGAGGGTGAGTCAGATGAGGATGGAATATGGCCCCATGGGTCTGGCACCACTGAGACCTTGGAGGTCCTGGGAAGAGCGTTCTCAGGGGAGGCAGGAAGGCCAGTGGGGTGCTTCAGAGGTGAGGAGGGAAGTGGAGCTGTGGCAGGAAACAGACAGTGGAGAAGCAACAAGTAGCACTCGGAGAGGAGAACGCCAAACTTTATTTTATGCCAGCGTGCCCAGAGGAAATCAAGACTCCAGGTTCTGAGCTCCATCCACAGCTTCTCACAACATTTATAGGCTGCCTAGAGTCATAAATTTTCTAGTCTGCCCAAGATACAGTTGTGCCCAGGGTTTCTAGCAGGAAGCATGTTTACAGAAGCAGAATGTGATAAGGGGAGGGACTGGCTCCTCTGACCAGGCCTTCTGTAAATCTCCAGCCTTGGGCCGAGCCTCCACAAGTGCATTTACACTTCAAAGGGTACTAGTCAGACTCCCCTGCAGAATTATCTATGCTCCAAAAGATAGGGACCCAGGGCCAATCAGGCTTCCTAGAGAAAGGCTGAGAGGGCTGGAGAACTGGCCCCTGCCCCAGGCTTTGGTTTCTTACCATAACATTTTTGTAATTTCATTTCACAACCAGGTTGGGTTTTGCCATCACAGGGCCTGGGCTGGGCAGGTTAGCTGATAAAGGAAAGGTGGTTTGTTTGTTTGTTTATTTGTTTGTTTGTTAGTTGTTGTGTGTGTGTGTGTGTGTGTGTGTGTGTGTTTAATGGCAGGTGACAGTGGGTTCCATGGAGAGCAGAGTTTGGGAGAGGCCTAGTCGTGGTGAGGGGATGTGTATCCTGTGGTGGATACACATCCCCTGAGAGAAGCAGAGCCTTCAGCCAGGGGCATCAGGCTGCTCGATTCCTGGCAGATTGGTTTTCTCAGAGGCACTGAAGGAGGTCAACAGGCCTCAGCGGTTGGTTTGATGGAGGCATTGAAGTTCGCCTCAGTATATGTAACAGAGGGGAATCTGTTTTGGGTGAACCCATTCGGATTAAACCGTGAGTTTGGGATTATGGTCAAGTATGAAAAAGAGAAGTCCAGCCAGCTGTGGTGACACACACCTATCATCCCTGTGACTGAGGAGGTCAAAGCAGGAGGATTCCAAGTTCAAGCCCAGCCTGTGCAATTTAGCAAGACCCTGTCTCAAAAAAAAAAAAAAAAAAAGAAAAGAAAGAAACAGGTTGGGAATGTAGCTCAGTGGTAGAGCACCCCTGGGTTCAATCCCAAGTACTAAAAAAGAAAACAAACAAAAAATATAAAATGCAATGATTTAATGTACAATTCAAAGATTTTATTACATTAATTCATAGGTATGTGCACCCATCACCAGCCAATTCCAAAACATTTTTATCACCTCAAAAAGAAGCACTGTGGGGCTGGGGATGTGGCTCAAGCGGTAGCGCGCTCGCATGGCATGCGTGCGGCCCGGGTTCGATCCTCAGCACCACATACCAACAAAAATGTTGTGTCCGTCGAGAACTAAGAAATAAATATTAAAAATTCTCTCTCACTCTCTCTCTCACTCTCCTCTCTCACTCTCTCTTTAAAAAAAAAAAAAAAGAAGAAGAAGCACTGTACCCACTATGTTACTCCCCATGTTCCTGTCCCCTTGTCCCGAAACCCTAGGCAACCACTAATATTTCTATCTCTCAATTCCCTTTTCTTAACTTTTCATATGAATGGGTTCATATAGTATGTGGTAGCTCTGATTTGAATGTTGACACCCTCTAAATTTAATTGCCAGTGTAACTTGTTAAGAGGTGGGAATGTAAGGAGGTCATGAGGGCTCTGCCTTGTGGGTAGGATTGATGCTGCTAAAAAGGGCAGTTCGGTCCCCTTACTGAAACTCTTGCCCTTTTGCCTTTCGTCATGTGATGATGCAGCACGAAGGCCCTCACCAGATGCCAGCACCTTGATATTGACCATTCCAGCCTCTAGAGCTATGAGCCAATAAATTCCTATTTATTATAAATTACCCCATCTCAGATATAGTTGCAGTGAAGAAAAATAGACCAAGACTTTGTGTTTGTATTCTTTCACTCAGCATCATGTCCTCAAGACCTCAAGATTCGTCCACATAGTAATACATATTAGAGCTTCAATTGTTTTTATGGTTACATAATATTTCATCGTATGGCTACAGCACATTTTATTTATTCATTTATCGATGGAGAATAAGTTTTTATTTGCCAGAAAAATGAAAGAAAAATATTCAAGACAAAAGCAATTGGGTTAGTCTTGGAAAAAGAGGGTGTCTCTTCTCCCAGCTTGGAGAAGAGAAGCAGAGAAGCTGCATGTGTGTGTGTGGAGAGGGAAGAGGAAGAGAGTTGTGTCTGTGGGCTCCACCTCCACAGTGATGTTTGGAAAACACTTTTTTTTTTTTTTTTTTGGTACCAGGGATTGAACCCAGAGGCAATTAACCACTGAGCCACATCCCTAGCCCTTTTTATTTTTATTTGGGGACAGGGTCTTGCTAAGTTGTTTAGGGCCTGCTAAGTTGCTGAGGCTGGCCTCAAACTTTCAATCCTCCTGCCTCAGCCGCCCCATCCTCTGGGATTACAGGCATGAACCATCATTCCTGGCTATTTTCTAAAAGTCATTAATTAGGGCCCGGGATGTGGCACAGTGGCAGAGTGCTTGCCGAGCATGTGTGAGGCACTGGGTTCCATCCTGGCACCACATATAAATAAACAAAATAAAAGTTTTGTGTCCACCTACAACTGAAAAAAATTGTTTTTTAAAAATCGTTAATTAATCTGCAGTGCTAAGGATGGAACCCAGACCCTTAAGCATGCTAGGTAAGGGTTCTACTAGTGACTTACACCCCCAGCCCACCAGCATTATTATATAAAACAGTTGGGCTGAGGGTTTGGAGGAGTGTGGCCATGAAATGTTTGCAAGGAAATCAGCAAAACCAAAGTTATATTAACACCTCCAAGAGCTGTCTCATCAAAATCGTCCTAGCTGCAACTCATTTGTCATATTCTGTGGCTTCGGGTGGAGCTATTCCTCTGAAACACAGACCTTTCTCTCTGCAGCAGGCACTTCCCTCTGAATTAGACTTTGATGGCATTAAGCAGAAGGTATATCTAGCCTAGTCTTGAAAGGTTAGGAGGGTCAGGCTTTGGGCAGGAGTGTGCTGATGCACCTCAGGGCCAAATGCACCCCTCAAGGCAAGACGTGCCCTCACTGTGTACCCAGATGGAGGCAGCAGACAGGGAGCCCCTTGTCCCGTCCACTTCAGGAGATGGGAGTGAATGTCCCTGAGTGTCAGAGAATGTACCTGTTGGAGGTCTGGACCTCATCTCAGTGACCTGGGAGCTGGCCTTGGTGGCTCAGCCTCTTCAGAAGAGAGGACACTCGCAAGCTGGACACACAGGCTTCATTGGGGTGTCAGGTTTTGCTTGGTTGTCTGCAGCTTTTTTTATAATTTATTTTTTAGTTGTTGATGGACCTTTATTTTATTTGCTTATTTATATGTGGTGCTGGGAATCGAACCCAGTGCCTCACATGTATGAGGCAAGTGCTCTACCATTGAGCCACAACTCCAGCCCCTGTCTGCAGCTTTTTGACCTTCACAAGCACTGGCAGGGGTCTTGCTGCCACCCCCAGCACCTCCCCAAGCAGGAGTCCCGTGGATACTTCATTTTATGGCAAGGTGACTTGTTGATTTGCCTCCTGTTCCCCAGAGAGGACCTCCCCTCCTGTGACCTTGAAAAATGGGACACCATCCAGCCCAGGGAGGAGCTGAGACTGCAGGGATGGAGTTTGGCTGCACTGCTGTGTCAGGGCCATCTGAGGCTTTCCTGTGACAGTGGGGGTCCCTCAGCCCTCCCTGCCCTGGCCTTCGTAGATGTGTTTCCTGGCTGCCAATCAAATGCTACACCTGGATTCAGATGGGCACAGCAAATTGACAACCATATAAAACTGATCAGCCAAGGAAGGGTCCTGGTCAAGGTGAAGGGCACAGCTGGTGCTGCCAGACACTGCCGGGCAGCTGTGGGTGGTGCCCTCCTCCTTCCTCCCACACCCTGGGCAGCACAGAGTCTCATTCATTCAGCAGGGCAGGTCACAACCATGTGAATGTCATGCTCAGCATCCGGAGAAAGGCCAGAGTCAGTCTTCCTTTCACAGAAGGGACAACAGTCTGCAGTAAGGGCCTCGCCAACCCCGCCCCCCCCAGCCCTGAGATTGTGAGAGCATCATCTGTCCCTGATGCTGGGGTCCTGATCAGGAAGAGGGGGGGCTAGGACACATAGTGAGGCTTTGACTGGAGGTCAACAGTGAGGAAGGGACCAGCTTCCTCAATTTTGGTGACCCCAAAATTGACACCACTTGATTTGCCTTCCTGTGTCCAGATTCATTTGTCCAACAGCTACCTGGACATCTGCACGTGATGTACCCAGGCACTGGATACTCCCTTGGGCAGTTCCCTATCTGTTGAGCAGGTTACTCCAAGCAACAGGCCTGTCTCCTGTAGAAATGGTGCAGCAGTTGAAGCCAGATTTAAAATTAGGCAGTCAGTGTAGTTAGGTAAATCGGGTCTAATATCGAGTGAAATCTAAAATGGAGGCCATGTTGAGAATGAATTTCTGGAAAAGTTGAACAACTCTTGAAATGTTAATGAAATCCCAAGAAAAGCCCTAGGCCCAAAGTCCATCCCAAAGAAATGTTAATGAACAGCCCCAGCAGATTTGAAGATAGCCCATCCCAAAGAAGTGTTAATGAAGTCCTTCCTGCCCAGATTACTTTTTTGGCCCACCTGTGTCCCACCCCTCGGGCCTTCCCACCTACATTTCATCACTGAAAGAACTATAAAAAGGGGGAACAACCGCACTTCCACGGATTCCACCTCTTGGGTCCCCTTCTTCTGAAAGACCCTCAGACCCTCAAATCCCCCGTCCAAAAGAGAACTAGCGTCACACTGGCTGCAAAAGCAAGAGGCAAGTTTATTAATACACAGGCGCCTGCGGGTGCACAGCAAAACCTCAGCCGAAGCTTTGGTGAACTGGCACACCGGGCCTTGGGGTACAGATCTTTTATAGGGAAAAAGGAGTTGTTTTCCACCTAGCACAATAACAGGTGTTTTTGAATCCAGTATGCATGTCACTTAAAGGGTAAACTTGTTTTTCACTATGATAAACTTGTTTTTCACTATAGGTTCCCGAAAAACTCATAAATCTCACAGGTTTACATTTTGTTTCCTCCCTGTTCCCGCTTATGATCCCAGTTTGCTCAAGCATGTCCTGTGATGTGGGCAGGGTGCCCTTTCTAACAGGTTATGTGGTGAGCTCACCTGTTTACTGCATACTTTCTACTTTTCATAATCGGGCCCTAGGTTATGGGGCTGGGGTCCTTCACTTCCTCTTTAATAAACTTCTAATTTCTACTCTGACCTTGCCTCGGCGTGCTTCTCTGGTGTTATTCTTCAACATTGGGGAAGCAAGGACTCGTCACCGGTCAACAGCGGTAACACAGTGAGCCCAGTCAACACCCCGCCCTCACACACACTCACACTGCCACCTCTGGATCTGGGTTTGAATCCTGAAATATCAACCCCCCTTACTATTCAATCTTAAGCCAGTGACCCTCTCTGGGCCTGTATCTGTAGCCATAAAACTGGGATAATAACAGTATGTGCCTCCCGGGGACTGGATCCAATACTTGTTGAGCATCTCACAGGGCCGGATACAGGCAGGGAGTCCACTTTGGCTGTTTCTAGAAGGTCCTCATCCCCCCCATCCCCTTCATGCATCCCCAGAGCCTTCTGGCTCACACATGCTGGTGTTATATCACTTCCCCTGAAGCTGTTACCAAAAGCTCAGTCCTTGTCCCTGATGTCAATCCAATAATGAGGAAGTGGTTTTGAGATAAAGAGAAAAAAAGGAGAAACATAGGGGGCTTCTGTCCCAAATGCTATGATTCCCACTGTCAGGGGGAACAGAGGGCTTTTAAAGAGGAGAGACTAAGGTTCCATTCCAGAGGATGGCAGGAAAGGTTATCTTGCTTTCCCCAAGGTTAAAGAGGGGCAGAGAGAGAAGAGAAAGGAACCACAAAACAAAACCAAAACGCCATGTCAGTTTTTTATTTTTTTATTTTATTTTTTTTTAGGTTGGGACAAATTTATTGAAACATACAGGGTTATCTGAGAAATCATTCAATGGTATTAAATACATGTCATCACTACCTTGAATATATCATTTAAAAATTATAAATATATATTTCATAACTAAGCTTTTGGCCAATAAATAAATAAATAAATAAATAAATAAAAGGAGAGTCTATGCACATTTGTTGAAGATCACTAAGAAATGGATTTTGAACATTAAAAAGATCAAGTCACTGAATTAAACAGCAGCAACCCTCACTAATCTAGATTCCCAGAGTGCTGAAGGTAGAGGTGTCTGAGGAGCTAGTCACTTCTTACAGCCATCAGAAGAGAGGTGGCGGCAGAGCTGTTGGGCAGGAGGGCTGGGCTGATGGGGTAAGCGCGTCCCAGAGATGGCAGTAACAGAGAGCAGCCCAGCAGGCTGTGAGGCAGGTGGATGAGCCCGGGTCATCTCTTCTCTGGTCTCCTGCCACATACACTGTGGTCTTAGGAGGCTCTTGAGGCCCACCTGCCAGGCTTACTGTGAATATTCTGGGTAGGGTACCCCTGAGGAGGTGGGTAGGGCCCTGCCATAGGCCCCATTGGTTGCGGTGGATAAGGTGGTATGGGGCCCCTGTAAGGTCCTTGCTTAGCATCTGGACAGCCATCTTAAGTGACAACTGCCTTCTGAAGAAAAAGTTTCACTGCCTGCCCAAGGACCTTTCTGAGATAGGCTCACCACTCCCTCATACCAGCCCCACCCTTCACCACCTACTTTAGGACCCTCCTGGCTCTAATCCCTGAGTCTGCCCCATAAGAGTCGAGGAACTCAAGCCTGTATTGTCTCTCTCCACCTATAGAGAGATGGCCTTTATTTGTGTCTCTGCCTGGTCTCTGACTTTCACTTCTCACTCACCCGTCTCCTGGTTCCTTGCGTTCCTTTCATGGGTGCTGAAACCCAGGATCGGGTTCTCCTGGGTGCCCGATCTCCTCTTTGAGGGTCACTGAGCGACCCCGGGCTCTTGATAGACCCAACCTGATCTTTAATTAAAATTGGGAGCCATCTTGCCACAAAGCCATGAAAAGCTAATTTTGGCTTTACTATAAATTACTGCAAATTCTGAACCTGCTTGAAATGCCTACCCGTGCCTTGAACTCACCCATGCCTGGCTCTCTGACCAGATAGCAGCCCTCTCTGAAACTTTAGTGAAACCTCATAGATATTGTCCTTCCCTGGCCAGACAACGACCCTCTCTGAGGCTCTAATGGTCCTCATAAATTCTGATGTTGGGGCCAGCAAAAAAAAAAAAAAAAAGTAAACTACCATTAGTGTGATGCTTGTCAGAGTTCTGTTATCTGTAACCCCCCTTTGTGCAACTTTCTGGGCTATAAAGCTGGGCTATAGGAAAGGTGGGGTTGCTGTCTTGTTCCCGCCGTTTTGGGAGGGAAAGGCAGCCCAGCCGGTCGAAATAATAAGCTTGTGGGGCTGGGGATGTGGCTCAAGCGGTAGCGCGCTCGCCTGGCATGCGTGCGACCCGGGTTCGATCCTCAGCACCACATACCAACAAAGATGTTGTGTCCGCCGAGAACTAAAAAATAAATATTAAAAAAAAAAAGAAATAATAAGCTTGCTTTAGTTTGATTTTAATTGGAGTCAGTGGTCTTTTCTTGCGTCCTGGTCTAACACCCTGATCCAATTCCATTGTGGGACCAAGCCCTCTATTCTGCCGAACACTCTCTCTGCACCCACCATCAGACATTTCAGGTAAGACTCCTGTCTCCGGGTGACCAAAATGACCTACAGGTCTCGGGAAGTGACCATCAATTGTCGGCACTCCCAGGGTTACCATATTATGGGGGTACCCCCAGCCACAGCCTTCACAGCTATGGCTGATCCCCACCGTCGACTGGGACTATAGGTGGTCTTTTATTTGGATCCTGGGTTTGGAGAAAAACCACCGAGGGTGATTGGGAGTTGTTCCGGTGAGACCTCTCGGCCCTGGGTTAATCTGTTAGGCATCGGCCCCTATGTCGTCTCTGCTGGGTGCCCAAGGGCCTCTATGGGCTCCTGCCCCTAGGCTTACCCAGCGGTGGTGACAACCCCCTGAGCATAACTGTCCTCTTGACTGGGTGATACTAGAGACTAGGGGAGGCCCTATCTCTAAACTCACCTCCTACATCTCACCACGGGCGGCTCCTCCTCTGTTTCCTCCCATAGTCCCCTAGGCTGCCTCCTGGCTAAACTAGGTTCTCTCTCTCACCCTGGACCTAAACCGCCCAAAATTTATCCCCTTGTGCTATCAGATCTGGCCTCAATATCCTTTGGACTCTAAATGGCCACTTAACGGCACTCTAGATCCCAATATTATCAGGGATCTTTTCAACTATTGTGAGCATTTGGGAAAAATGGAAAGAGCCATCCATCACACGTTCAGGTCTTCTCTCTACATTCTAAGCCCTCTCTCTGCAACTCTTGCTCTTCTGCACAAGTCTTCTCAGCTCTCACCTCCCCTACGCCTGTTTCCAAAGGGACAGAAGATCCTACCCAGGACTCTTCCTCCTCCAACCCAGCGGATGAGCACTCACCATACCACGATTCTCTTTCTGATGAAGCTGCCCCACCAACTGTCCTCTGGGCTCCTCCACCTTTCTCTCCTCCTGCCACACGGTCACGGGCTGCCACTGCCCACGTGAGGTGGCTGGGGTAGATCGTGTAATCGGGTTCATGTGCCTTTCTCTTTGTCAGATCTTTCACAGATAGAAAAGCAGCTTGGGTCCTATGCTTTAAGCCCCACCACATATATCAAAGAGCTTCAATATGTGACTCAATCATACGATTTGACCTTCCATGATGTCCATATGATCTTGTCTAACACCCTCCTGCCCGAGGAGTGCAGGCGAGTTTGGGAACAAGCTAGAAATTATGCAGATGAGGTACATCAGACCTCCCCTGCCCATCCGATGGGCACTGAAGCCATCCCTGATTGGAACCCCAACTGGGATTATAACTCACCTGGAGGAGTAACTAGTAGGAACCAATTCCTTACTTGCCTCATGGCAGGACTTAGAAAGGCAGCCCATAAGGCTATCAATTATGAAAAGCTCCAGGAAGTCTTCCAAGATAAGAATGAAAACCCTTCAGCATTTTTAGACCGCCTGACAAGGCTTTATTACAATATACTAATCTGGACCCTGAGACTCCAGATGAGAGACAACTACTTATGACCTACTTTTTCTCCCCAGAGTTTCCCCATATTAAGGCCAAACTAAGGTGCCTCAAGAGTGGGGCCCCTAACTCCCCAAGCTGAGGTTCTGGGAGTGGCCTTTAAGGTATATAACGGGAGAGACGAGAAGGCCTAGAAGCAGAAATATCAGATGCTTACTCAAGCCATCCATCCGGCCTCAACATCTAACCCTGGTTCCACTGACCCAAGGAAGGGTCCCTTGGGACTGCCCAGACCCTGTTTTAAATGTGGTCCGCTGAATCACTGGGCTCGTACATATCCCAAGCCTTGAAAGCCTCTGAGCCCTTGTCCTAAATGCCATCAGAAGGGACACTGGGCTGTTGACTGTCCCCGAGCCCATAGCAACCCCTGGCCATTCAGCCCTTCTGGTTCCCCTTTCCAACTCTCAGGATTGGCTGCAGAGGACTGATGAGGCCCAGGTCCCCATCACCCGACCACTACCATCACTCCACGGGAACCCAAGGTAACTCTGCATGTGTCAGGTAGGGCTGTCTCCTTCCTCCTAGACACCGGGCTACACAGTCAGTCCTCAAGGAGCTCTGGGGGCCCACTACTTGTTCTGTGACCTCTGTTGTTGGGGTAGAGGGCGAACCTTACCAACCCTTGTAAATTCCTAGCCTTGTTTGTGCCTTTGGCTCAAACACTCCTTTTCACCCACTCCTTTTTGGTCATTCCAGAGTGCCCTGATCCCCTTATGGGAAGGGACATCCTCACACAGTGGGAGTGACGCTTTCCTTCTCCCCTTGAAAGACTCCAGCCCCATAACCTGAGGCCTTGTTGCGAAAGTAAAAGTATGCAATAAATAGGCACAAGTACCGGATGAGCTTACCATATAACCGGTTGAGAAAGAGCACTGCACCCATATCTCAGGACATGCTTGAGAATGGAACGTAACCCTGTAGGTTTTCCAAGAACGTATAGTGAAAAGCAAGTTTACCCTAATGCTGGATTCAAAAGAACCAATGAGATACCTGTTAGTGTGCTAGGCGGGAAACAGCTCCCCTCTCCCTATAAAAGAACTGTACCCCAAAGCCCGGTGTGCCAGTTCACCAAAGCTTCGGCTGAGGTTTTGCTGTGCACCCGCAGGCGCCTGTGTATTAATAAACTTGCCTCTTGCTTTTGCAGCCAGTGTGACGCGTAGTTCTCTTTTGGACGGGGGATCTGAGGGTCTTTCATTTTGGAGGTCCACACCGAGATTCCCCCTTCCCCTCCGTCCAAACCCCTGTCCGGAGGGACTCTGGGCATCACTGGGAGGTAAGCTGGCCAGCTCGAGCTATTGTGTATTGTGTCGTGTCGTGTCTATGTCTGTGAGGTGGCGCAGCGTCTGTACGATTACGCGTGATCGCTCTGTATTCTGAGGCAGCTTGAGAAGGAGTTGACGAACTCGGACTTCTCCCCTGCCACCCTGGGAGACGTCCCAGGGGTCAGAAGGGTCCATTTTTTGGGGACCCCCGGTGTATCTGAGGGATACACTGTTCTTGTGACTGAAGGAGGAGTGCCTGCTCCCCTTAAGCCATCAGATACTTTTGCTTTGTGTCGGAAACGTGCCGCGCCCTTTCTGTTCAGTCTTCTTTTTGTGTCTGTCTTAACTCTTTATTTCCTCCTTCCGACTGAAACATGGGACAATCAATAACAACTCCCTTGAGCCTCACCCTTGATCATCAGCGGTATGGCGGATCTGTCCTGTCCAGCCCAAGGCGGGTGATAAATTCCATCTAAGGCTAAACACTGAGACTAGGAAAGCAATGTTTTCTTTCCCTCCCGTAATCGGCTTGAATGCCAATAGAAATGCCTGCTGGGGATCTAAGAACTTTGAGGTCTCACTTTAACTTTTCTCAATACCCTGTCCTCATTATTAAATTGACATTAATTGACTTTGGGGATGGGAGCCAAACTTTCAGTCATAAATTCTGTCCCAGACCGAGATTCTACACCGAGGTAAGTGCACGCACCCCATGTCTGTTTGAGGTGCATCTTTCTCTTTCTTTCTGGAGGTAAGGTGGGCACCCGACGGCTACTTAAACGCAATTAGTGCAGCCGCCACTCTTCAAGACTCGGGTGAGAGGTTTCCCGGCCTAGGCAGCTCTCAATCACCTGTTCAATACAGAGCAGGCATGTTGGGTTCTGCCAAAGCCGCTTCCAACTTTTCTGTCTGGGCCCAGAGAGCAATTGGCGTGAGTACACAGTGTCCTGAATCCCGGTCTGCCTCGGATGCGTGGAGGTGGAGGAAAGAGTTTGGAACAACTGCGGAATTCCGGTCTGGGCTACCCTCAGACGTATTCCTAAGGTCCTTTCTCTTGAGCCCCCTCCCGACAGCCCCCAGGGGTATCTAGGGTGATCGGTAGATGAATGGCACTGAGGGAAAGCCCCAATCACATTTGCCTCCTTATGGGCTACGCAACACTCCCAACCCCGCATCCATTCCTCCTGGATGCTCCCCTTCTTTCTCAGGTTAGAAATGTTAGCAATTCAAGTTGTAGGACTGAAAAAGACATAAGATAATTAGTGAACTCTGCCCAGGTTCTCTAAGAAGCATAGATAACTTTCAATAGTCTGTTTTACCGCCCCAATGTTTAAAATGTGCTGTGTTCCTTAAGCTGCTAAGAGAGACATTTTTAGAAGAAAAAAAAAATCAAAAAATATTTTGGGCCGATCAAAGTACAAACCCCCTCCCCCTTCAAGAAAACATCTGGTCCACTCATGGGAAATATAAGGTGCCACTGATAAGAGTCATAATTAAATGAAGTTAAAAACCTGGAGATTTTTCTCTTATCCGGCCTGGTTTAAATGTTATTATAGATTGTTTCTTGGGGATGATCTTGGCTAAATGTGATTTTTTTGTAACAATCTGGTATCTGAATGGGTTTCTAAAGCATTGCACAATCTTACAGTTAAAAGTTGGGTTTAAGTAATTGTTTGAGATTTCAGATAGTTCATGCTAGAAAACTTAAATACTTAGGACAGAAAATTAAAGAACTCTACTTCCAAGTTGGCAAGTAACTCCCAATCATTTAGCTTTATTTTTTCTCATCAATTTTTGAACTGGGTAGCCTAAGGAGATTTCACTAGGTATACAGTGCATTGATTTGGGCAAGGATAGTAAATTATGATTTGGTATCTGTTTCTCTGTGTGTAAGATTTAGGAAAAAAAGTGTTGAATTAAAACGTTGGTCTGGCTTATTGAAATGACATTAATTAGCAACAGTCTTGGGAATTTTCAAAGCTTAATTTCAGATATGCATGGTAGTGTGTGGTTCTTTCTAAAATTTTTTTTAGGCAGATTTAATGTAACTTAATACTACTTTAGAAACTTCAGAACAAAGAAAGTAGCTTAATGATCCTGAAGGAATTTCTTCTGTGGTAGCTCTTATATTATTAAGATCCTATTTTCAGTTTTGTGTGAGCAAGTTTTTCTAGTGTAGGAAGATATAAAGATGAAATTTTGTGAATTGTATCTTAAATTTGTATCATAATTTTCAACATCCAAACCTGGAAATTATGACTTATGGTTAAAATGCCTTAGGCATGATGTTTCTGCTCAGAATTCCAGTTTTCCCAGTTCCTTCTAGACCTCAGCCAGGACTTAAGTTGATATGCAAATAGAAGAAGCCTGGAGCACTTAGTAGGAGACAGATCTGAGGCCCAAGAGAAAAAAAAAAAGTAAAGGTGTCTTTTACCTGAACTCAAACTAGATTAAACCAAAGAGTAAATTGTATGGCATTTACTAATTACTGGCCGGTCAATTTTTTTCTAGGACTTTTGCCTTTTCTTAGATTCTATGTTTTTTTTGAGCTCATGATTTTTATTCTACAGACAAGCTAATGTTTTTCTGATAAGTTCTATTTTTGATCAACTGGAGTTTTTTTAAACATTGCAATGAGATTTCACCTGAGAAAGCTGCAAGGCCTTTTGTGTTATGTGTTACTCTTGTTATGTGTTGTATGTCGGTATGTCTGTATGTGTGTATGTCCATATATCCTGCAGTGATATGACAATTAACAGATGAGGAGCGCTCATAAAAAAAAAATTTTAAAAAAATGGATCCAAATATCTTTGATTCACGTGATTCAAATGGTTCAATTTAGATTGGGTAAACAGATAAAAGTAAAGATGTCTTTAAAATTAAACTTATAAGTTTCTCTAGGTGTTCAAAAAAGGCCCTAATAAAATGTTAACTCTGATTAAATTTAAAAAGTTTACAAGTATTGTTTCAAAATGTGAACAAAAGGAGGTTAGTAGATAAAAAAAAGAGAGAAACTAAAAGGTTCTAGGTATGGAACTAATAGAGAGAAAAAAAATTGTGTTTCTAGATAGGAGAGTCTATGTGACTAAGTAATCAAGAAGGTTTAAGTAAGGGATAAAGGAGGTTTATGTAAATTAGTTATGTGTATAAGTTTTTGAATAAGTTACACAACTATGGTTAAACAACAACTGTTGTTTTTCAATACTTTTCTTGTGCTCTCTTGCTCTGCATAATGAAGTTCCTTCAAATCCGATTACAGAAAGTCTCAAATCAAACTTCCAACCAGCTTCTGCTTAGGCACTACCAGCCTCTGATGGCTGATGGACCCCCAACATCTTCAAGAGAACAATTCACTCAGTGCTGAAGCTCACTACCAGGCACGATGGAATGCAGTGGACATGGGACAGCGGGAAACAACAAGTTCAGAGAACCTCTTAATCTGCCATCCTGGATTCATGAGTCTTTATGTCCTTCTAAGCTTCCTCATGGCCCTTGGTCTCTTTTCTGTCAGCCCCCCAACATGGAACTTCTGCCAGAAATTGATCTTTGCTCTAATTTTTATCTTCATTCTGTTTTTATTCGCTCTGATATTCTTCAGGTGCTGGTGATGATATCTGGAAAAACTTGCCAATAGACGGGCTGCCTGCCATTTATCTAAGCCCAGCCATCTCCCCCTTAGTCATTTCTTTAAAAGCTAAACTTGGTTAATATAAAAACATCAATGTAATTATGGTGTTATTAATGTGTTCATATCTTTCAGGTATACAGGTCTGTAAGGTAGAAGCTTCAAAAGAACATTATATCAAGCTGATGTTCTAAAGTTGTATGGTAATTTTAGGCTTAAAAAGAAAAAAACATGTTGGAAATTTATTTATTATTTGTGTTCTATAACTGGACTTGTTATCAGTAAAATATGTAAAGTTCTATGTTGCTTTCTACACTGAGATACAATTTAAATGTATTTTTAAGTCAATGAGAGCCTAATTTGGGTGAAGGTTTTATTGTAAAACACAGAAATACTTTGCTATTTTCCAACAAGAGGTTAGAAGCTTCCAGCCTTCCTTTAATTCATGTTTTAGATGTGATATTATGTTGTGTTAGCTAATATTCATGTGAACTTGGGCAACAATTTATGTAGGCTTTGTAAAATAATGTCTAAAAACCAAAGATCAGCTTCAGAACTATAGTATTTAAGATTTATGAAGAGCCCCACCTTACTTGAGATAAGGCTCTATGTCCCATCTCATGTGAAAGTGACTATGAAAGAAGTAAGCCAGATTTCAGTACATTTAAAATTGTGTCCAAAAGTTGGTTTTTGTCATGATTGCCAGGATCTCAAACAGGGGATATACTCCACCAAAATTCAAGGTAGCTATTATATGAACTAAATGTTTTTACTCTTGATAATTTTATCTTGTAGTTTTCTTATAAATGATTTAAGAATTGCCTGTTAATGTATTAAAGAGGTACTGCTTTAAGAACTCACAACCTGGGTTAATTTAAGATAATGAGTTATAGAGAGTTGCCACCTACAGGATAGAGAGATAGACATTAAAGCCCATTACCCTTAATATAAGGCTGTTAACTTATTTTGCTGGATGTTTAAGATTAAGTTTTAAAATTAAAAATTTGGCTCTTGCCCTCTGAGTCAGTCTGAATCAGGGAATAGGGACTTCTTCAAAGGGCTCTGCAACTCTAGGCCACATAACCTCCCGATCAGGGAGATTAATGAGACCAGTGGAGGACAGGAAGCCAGTCAGTGCATTTGCTGTGAAGAGGAGGGTCATCAAAAAGGGAGACATCCCTGATGCTTCCGAGGGAAGCCACATGGTCAAGCAAGGCCTGGACCCATCCTAGCGCAAATGGCACTAGCAGAACTGAGAAGCTGCTGTGAAGTTCCCGAGGACTCCCAGAGTAATTCAGCTGACTGTTAACAATAGATTGAAACAAAAGTCAGTTTGACTTGCTTCATCTTAAACACTTAGCAAAGACAGTCAAAGCCAAAACACAGCTATTCCTGGACATTTTAATAATAATGATAGTTAAATGAAACTTCCATAAATAAGTAAACTGGAGGCTACAAAAGAGATTCTCAGACAGGAATGCCTGATAACTATCAAAAGAAACTGCCAGAGTAGTTTTTAGTTTAAGGCCCACAGATATTCCTAACCTACACAGGTAGGCTTGGTGTTTGCTAGTATGAGTATCCAGCCCTAGGTAACAGAATTAAAGATTTCTATTAGACACAGGTCATACTAGTAAAAGGATTTTGCAAGATCAGATGATATTAAATTAAACTATATCTTAAGGGAAGGACAACTGTAACCCTAAATGTTAGTTGTTGTGTTTACATCCCTGACATTTCTGACAATGTGACAAATATCCTTAAAGATTTACATGCTCAGATGGAAGCCATGTCCTCAACAACTTTGTCGTGAAAACAATATCTTAGCTCCTAGTTCCTGGTACTGCCTGATGGAAAACATTGTTAATCTTTGTCTTGGTCATTATACTCATTGGCATATTCCTGTGCTGTGGCATTTATTACTGCATCAATATGGTTCCAGTACTAATGAGTTCTTGTTTCTCTTATAGACCACCTATCATTCGAATGGCCCTCCAGCCTATTACTTCTCAATTGGACTTTTATCATGGACCACTCGATAGACCCAATATTTTTAAGGGGGACTCCAAACTGCTTGCCCCATGCCGTCCCTTTTCAGCCTGAAGAAGCCAGAAAGATTCTCTTCGTCCCCCTTCCTCACAGCAGTAAGGAGTTCCCAAATTGGGGGGGGGGGAATGAAGCCAGATTTAAAGTTAGGTAGTCAGTATAGTTAGAAAAATCGGGGTCTAATATCGAGTGAAATCTAAAATAGGCCATGCTGAAATTGATTCTAGGAAACGCAGGACACTAGTGTTAATAAGTAGGAAAGGAGGTCTTTGTGTGGCTTTAAAAGAGCAATGTTGCTTCTACGCAGACCATACAGGGGTGGTCCGCGAAACTATGGAAAAAGTTACTGAAAGGTTAGTAAAAAGGCAGAAAGAATTTGAAGCACAACAAGGATGGTTCGAACAGTGGTTTAACAAATCCCCATGGCTGACTACTTTGCTATCCACCTTAGCGAGTCCTTTAGTTATTTTACTGTTAATCCTGACATTCGGGCCCTGCATACTTAACAGACTAGTACAGTCCATGAAAGAAAGACTTTCTGTAATTCAAACTATGGTTCTCACTACACTCAACAATATCAGCTACTCCAGCAGCAGGCAGGGTCACAAACAAACTTAGTCCAAGAATCTGAACAGGCGGAACAATGGATATAAGATTCTATCCATGACATAGAAAAAGGGGGGAATGAAAGACTCCAGCCCCATAACCTGAGGCCTTGTTGCGAAAGTAAAAGTATGCAATAAATAGGCACAAGTACCGGATGAGCTTACCATATAACCGGTTGAGAAAGAGCACTGCACCCATATCTCAGGACATGCTTGAGAATGGAACGTAACCCTGTAGGTTTTCCAAGAACGTATAGTGAAAAGCAAGTTTACCCTAATGCTGGATTCAAAAGAACCAATGAGATACCTGTTAGTGTGCTAGGCGGGAAACAGCTCCCCTCTCCCTATAAAAGAACTGTACCCCAAAGCCCGGTGTGCCAGTTCACCAAAGCTTCGGCTGAGGTTTTGCTGTGCACCCGCAGGCGCCTGTGTATTAATAAACTTGCCTCTTGCTTTTGCAGCCAGTGTGACGCGTAGTTCTCTTTTGGACGGGGGATCTGAGGGTCTTTCACCCTCATGTGAGCTTCCATCCAGACTCACCTGCTGCTCTCCTGATCCTCACCCTGACCTTAGGATCATCCCTTATTCTGTCTGCCAGAGACTTCCCCCTTCCAAGATGGACTCTACTGTCTGGGATTGACTCACACCAGGAGCCCATTCACATCCGTCTCAAAAAAAAAAAAACCCTCCATTTTCTGGCCCAATCACAATACCTGCTCTCCCTCCTTGCAGCTGCTTGTCCCTCTCTGCAATAAACCTGCTTCTTACCCTAGGTGGTGTGTGATCAGTCCTGTGCCACTTTTGTTTCATTGATGCCAGTGACTCGATCAAGTTCTCCCATCAGCTTTGCTCTCCCCTCTGGGGACTTGAGCTGCTTTGGGATCCTGGCCTGAGGGCCCAGGACAACAACCACACACCTTCTTCCATTCACCTAGTGCTCTTCTTCACCAACACTCGGCCTCATTTAAGTGACTTTGCCCTTCCCCTCCTCTCCTCCTCACAAGTCAACCTTCAATCTTCATAACTTTTGCAAGTGCTCAGGAAAATGGAAGAAAATCCCTTATGTGCAGGCTTTCTCCTTTCTCCATTTTAAGGAAGGCTTCCCTTTGCTCCTCCTGCTCCCTGGCCCAGCTTCTACCTGCCACTAAAATGCTGGATTCCTCCAGAGACCCTACTTCTAGACAAACAAGGGACCCAGAAGTCTGCTACACTGTAAAGCCCTAGGCTGCAATGTCCCTGGCCAAGGCCACACTGAAGCTAATCTTGAAATACAGAGGAAGACTCAGCAGGCTTGAGAGGCCTAAGGAAAAGAGAAAGAGGGAAAAAAAAAGTGGCAATTTAACTTTTCCCTTGGCTACAACACAGAAGAATGACTGACTTCAAAACTTTCTCTATCTTCCAGATCTCACACACCCATTTCACCTTTAAGGGGCTGAGAAGCAGGAATTTGCTCTAGGGGTCCTCAGACCACATGCTGGGGCCAATCTTTACCCCTGTGACTTATCTATCAAAGGGTCTTGACCCTCCTGGTCAGGGATGGGCCTCTTGCCTAGAACATTGGCCGCAGCCTCTCTACTCATTAAGTCAAAGAAACTCACCTTTGGGGCCCCACTCACCATCCTGGCTCCCCATCACCTAAAGGAACTCGCCACCTACATGGGCTTACATTCCTTACCACCTTTAAACCGTGCTCCTCTCCTCCCCGCTTCTCAGGACTCTTCCACCTCTCCTCCTCTCACCCGTTCATACATAGAAACTCTGGAGGAGTTTCTTCCACATCCCTCCCACATAGGGGAAGGCCCTTGCTTCAGGCAACACACACGGTTCACAGATGGCTCCTCCTTCCTTCAGGAGGGAGTTCATAGGGCAGGTGACACCCACAGGCCCTCTCTAGCTGTGTTTGTCTAAGGTCAGAATCCCCAATCTTCCTTCAGTCTCTGAGAACCATGATTTCTGCGACAGGACTTCCAATCCCTCACCAAAATGGGCCGTCCAGGGTCAGCATCGTCCAGCACCTCCTGACCATCACCAATGCCTTAATGACACAATGCACCCCTACCAAGTGTCCAGACACCACCTCTTCCCAGCAGGAAGAAGCTCCAGACAATTGATCTACTCCTGTTCTCTAAGGGCCCAATAATAAACAAAGAAGGGAGGAATGTAAGGTCCTTGCTTAACATCTGGATGGCCATCTTAAGTGACTGCTACCATCTTAACAAAAAGTTTGGCTTCCCCACCCAAGGACCTTTCTGAGAAAGGCTCACCACTCCCTCATACCGCCCCACCCTTCACCAGCCACATTAGGACCTGCCCAGCTCTAATCCCTGAGCCTGCCCCATAGAAGTTGAAGAACCCCAAGCCTGTATCGCCTCTCCCCGTCTGTGGAGAGATGGCCTCTATTTGTCAGCTCTGGTTTGTGTCTCTGCCTGGTCTTTCACTTCTTGCTGGCCCATCTCCCGGTTCCACACTTTCCTTTCAGTCCTGATATGGTGGAGGGTTCCCCTGATCCCTCAGGGACCTTCAAAGAGCACATCCTTTGAACTGGCTAGGTACTGCTCGGTCCTTGCAGAAGGACACAGGACGACCCTGCGCTGAAGGCGCTGACATCAGGAGCGCCTGGAGCCACCTGATCTCCCTCCTATGTCAGTTTTAAAGTCAGCCGCAGTGCAGAGCAGAAAGGGCTGTGTTCAAAGTATGAAGTGGACGCCTGTTACGACGCCATCAGAACCTCAACTTGGCTTTCAAGGCTCTCGCCCCGCCCCTCCAGGTGTCCACACGCCCTGCACCAAGCTCACACCTCCTTCCTGGCCACGACATGCTTCACAGCCGTGACCTTCACATGGCTCCCGCGCTCACTCTCTCCCTCCTGGTTGGGAGATGCCATAGGCACAGGGGCTGTGAGCCGGGCCTGTCACAGGCTTTATTCTCTTTGATTCCCACTGTAAAGGACCATGGAAAAGCTCCGCAAACTCAACAAGCCAAAACAACCGTTTACCTGTCCGAGATTTTATTAGCAGGATCCTAGTGGCCAGTAGCAGAAGTGAAGGGAGGGGAGGGGGGAGGAAAGGGGGAAGAGGGGGGAGAGGGGGAAGAGGGGGGAGAGAGAGGAGAGGGGGGAGAGAGAGGAGAGGGGGGAGAGAGAGGAGAGAGAGGGGGGAGAGAGAGGAGAGGGGGGAGAGAGGAGAGGGGGGAGAGAGGAGAGGGGGGAGAGGGGGGGAGAGAGGAGGGGGGGAGAGGAGGGGGGGAGAGGAGAGGGGGGAGAGAGGAGAGGGGGGAGAGGGGGGAGAGAGGAGAGGGGGGAGAGAGGAGAGGGGGGAGAGAGGGGGGAGGAGAGAGGAGGGGGGAGAGGAGAGGGGGGGAGAGGAGAGGGGGGAGAGGAGGGGGGGAGAGGAGAGGGGGAGAGAGGAGAGGGGGGAGAGAGGAGAGGGGGGAGAGAGGAGGGGGGGGAGAGAGGAGGGGGGGGAGAGAGTAAGAGTGAGAGGGTAAGAGAGCGAAGATGCACAGGGTGTTGATATTTATAGGCTTAAGGCAGGATGAAGAGGAGCAAGGCGAGTGGGCTGTTACTTCTTCATTGGCTGAGAGTTTGCGCCACTTCAGGGATTGGAGGTGATGGTGGCGGGTCACGGACCTGAGCTCGCGGAAGAGAAGCGCTCAGGGCGCCATCTTTACCAACACCCACAACAATCCTGTGAGGCAGGTCCTTTCTCCACCCCACCCCCTATTTTCCAGGTAGAAAACTGAAGCTCAGAGATTTTTGAGGTCAAATAGGTAGTAGTGGAGCCAGGATTGAAGTCTGGGTGTGGCTGTGGCCCAAGTCCAAGCCATTCTGTTTGCTTAGCATAAATGTCTCATGAGTAGATGTTATTGAAAAGGAAAAAAAAAATGGTCTGAATTCCTTGCAGTGGAAAGGGACAGTAAGAGGACATGCTAACAATCCCCTCTCTCCCCAGAGCACCTGTGGTGGGTTCCCACCACATTGGTTTAGCTGAGCTGCAGCACATTTCCAGAAGTCTCTCTTCTGAATGTAATGGAGCAAGTCAGGTCAGACCTGAAAGGAGAGGTGGGGCTGCTGTGGTCACAGCTGGCCCATGTTGTCACAGACCTGCTGGGTTCCTTTGTGGACAGGGTTTCCTGTTCCCCTCAACCTGCTCTCAGCTGGGGTCCCTGAAGTGAATGGTGCTGCTGTTCTATAGGTCAGCCATTAGTGACCGCTCCACTCCCACCCCACATCTGCCCCCTATGGTAACTTCCGAGTGTCACTCAGTGGCTCTTTTTCTTGGATACATCCCTAACCAGCAGGGAGAAAGAGTTCAACTGGTGTTAGATGAATGAATAGATTTGTGTTTGAGTATTTTGGCTACTTTTTTTTTGAATTAAGTTTTTTTTTTTTTTTTTTGAATTAAGTTTTGAATTTCAGAACTACAATTAGGTAATTTTATTTTTTCCCAACCTTCCCTAAAAGACAAACTATTAGTGTCTATTGCAACATGTTTTCCCAAAAGACTCATATGATCACAGTGCTTTATTAAAAAAAAAAAAATCTCCGAGTACCTCCCCCTTTCCTTCCCCCAATCTTCTACTCTACTAGTCTCCCTTCTATTTTTAAATTGGTGCAGTATAATCATTCATAAAAGTGGATTGATTGTGATATATATTTTTACATGCATATGCACATGCATCGATAATTTGATTGATTTAATTCCCTAGAACCTACCTCCCCTTTTCCTCTTTTCTTTCCTTTTCCTCAATTGCCCTCCTCTACTGGTCTCTCTTCTGTTTTTGTGAGATCCCTTTATTTCTTTGATCTCTCTAGCTTCTGCACATGAGAAAAAAAAATATGGAACACTTTGCAAATTTGCATGTCATCTTTGCACAGGAGCCGTGTTTATCTTCCTTATGAATTTTGGTATCACAGAACCCAGGGGTGCTTAACCACTGAACTACATTCCCACTCCTTATGTTTTGAGACAAAAGCCTCACTAAGTTGCCAAGGCTGTCCTTGAATTTATGATCCTCCTGTCTTGGTCTCCTGACTTCCTGGGATTACACTTGTATGCCTACAGCTGTGTCCTTCCAATTTTTAAGGATATGCATTGCCTAAGTGAGCACTGGTCACAGCATTTTAAAACAACACAGATGGCTCACAATGCAGTGATTAAATGATGTTATATTGAATTAACTGGTGGCAAAGGGTGTGACTTTGTGTTTATGGTGACTTTAAAGTAACTGCACGACCTCCTTCCGGAGGAGGGAGTGATGAGGAAAGGAGGTGGCCCAGGGAGGAATCTGATGTACATTCATCATGACCCTCAGCCTCCAGGCAGCCCCATGGCTCTGGGTCACTGAGGAACGTGAAATGGAGGAATAGTTGACCAGGCGTCAACCGGTCCTATCAGGAAATCTAGGCTACTGTAATGTCCAACTGATGAAGCAAGCCAAGAAGAAAACACAGCAAGTGTAGAATTGCAGTCTGAAATCAATGCCTGCCTCTGTGGAGGACAAGGATTGCTCAAAATGATGGAGAAATTCAAGATCAAATGCCTCTGCCCTACATTGAGGTCTAATTTGATTTTCCAAACATCAGAAAACCAAGTGAAAAGTTCTTGAATGAATCTAACTTCTAACCTCTTTCTGCTGAGTTACCTGGTAGGCCTGGCACCTGGATTCCCTCTTCTTCTTGGGCCATGAGGAAATGAGGTACCTGTTCCAGGTGGGGAGAGCTGAACAGCTGAGGAACTGAATAGGAGACTTGGGCAGCAGCCTGGACAGGTTCCCTGACTTGGACTTTGGGGTCAGACCTGACCTTGACTCTATGTCAGCTGTTTGGGAGCATGCTATTGATGCTCTCTGAGCTCCATGTTCTCTGTAAAGTGGGGACTTGACTGGGCCATCTCAGGGTTGAGTGCAGGCCGGGCTCATAATTGCATTCTGCTTTGCCTTTAATCATGGTGTTGGGTAGTTGCTAGGTGCATGGCAAGGTCACAAGTGTTCTTTAAATTACTTTAGGGTCTTCTTTAAATACTGTAAAAATGGCTGAGAAAGCCAAAGGGTGGGAGTTAATTTGTAGAAAATAAACAGAAGCCAAGGAGCTAATGGGATAATATATCTAAAGAAAAGGATTAATGGGACTAACTCTTGACAGGGGCCATTGAGGTTAGTGTAAAGTTAAGAATTATGGCTATGGGTGTCTCTGTTTGACTAGGAAGGAAGGTTCCTTTAATAGCACAGGCACAGTAAGATAATGTCTGACCGGCTATTGACCCCAATGCCCACACTAACATGGGATTGACTTATAGATAAAGGCCCCCCCCCCCCCCCAACAGGATGGCCACCATGACAGTTCTGGAGAGGACCCACTAAGGTCAAAAACTCTACCACCTGATTGAAGGAGGAGTTGAACACTGATTGGCAAAGAGTACTGAAGGTGGTCCCCAGTTCTCCAGGTAAACATCAAACAGTAATAAATTTGAAGACAGCATTGTCTCCTTTGTTGTTGCTTGGAAATGACCCCCCCCCTCATTCTCTTTGCTTGAGCCTCACTTTGTTTGTACTGTACTTTATTATAAAGTTTTCTTGCATGGCTTTTGGTGTCTGATTAAATTTTCTTTTGTTGGAACACAAGAACCAAGGTTTGGAGTTTCAGCTCTCGGCTTTCCTATGACAATTGTAGCCACAAGCCAGCATTTTTCAAACTTCAAAAACACATCACCTTGCCAGGCATGGTGGCTCATGCCTGTAATCCCAGCAACTCTCAGAGCTGAGACAGGAGGATTGCAAGTTCAAAGCCAGTCTCAGCAGATTAGTGAGGCACTGAGCAATTCAGCAAGACCCTGTCTCTAAATAAATTTTTTTTTTTTTTAAAAAAGGGCTGGGGATGGGGCTCAGTAGTTAAGCACCCCTGGGTTGAATACCTGGTATCAAAAAAACAAACATCACTTCCATGTTCACATCCATCTTCAACCTGTTTTGCTCTTCGAAGGCAGACTGAGTCTAGCTTTTCAAGCTCTCCTTATGGTGTGGGTTTCAAACCTTTATCTGTGAGTACTCCCTTAAGTACCCCGAAACTTCCTGAAAGAACATCTACACAAAGATGGTGACTATTTATGTCAGATGAATAATGTTCTTTTGGATAAAGTAGAAAAAGAAATAAAAGACATAAAATATTAATTTCCTCTAATATAAGAGACTAGCAAGGTCTGTGAATGAAAGATCTATCTTTTCACATTAAAAGCCATTCTAGTTATTTTTTAATTCCATTTCCCTCACTTTTCACAGTCACTTCCAGGTCTTGTGCAATTTCTAGGTCTTGTGTAATTTCCAGACTCCAGTGTGTCTCACAGCAGCTGTGTCTCATGGGAAAGGCGTGTGATGAAGATTTTGAGAGGCGTACAGCCCCTCCCTGGGTGTACATATTGCCCCCACCCCTCCCCAAGCCATCAGAGGATGAGAACCCATGAGGACGGGAATCAGAACCTATTTTACAAGGGGTGTGTGCTGCCCAGTCTTTTCTCCAAGAGCAAGGCTAACCCTTGGGCAGACGCCTGGCTGTAGCTGAGAGCCCTGTCCAAGAACACTGTGATCTCAGTCCCTGCCGGCCTCACTCCAAGACCTCAACACCCTTGGAGCCTTCCAGGCAGCAGAAGGGAGAGCACCATGTAGTCCCCAACACCCTGAGCCTTCTTAGTTCCTAAGGGTCTAGAAGGATGAAGAAGGGAGAAAGAGCAGGAGTTGGGCCTCCAGCCACTTTCCGTCTCTATCTAGCACATTCCATTATGGCTGGGATAGTTAAGCTGCTCAGAACCCCCAAGTCCTCAAATATTTCATGGGAATGAGTCTCAGCCACAGTGAGTATGGATAATGGAATGTGTAGATTTAGTGCCAGGCAGGTGGCACTTGGTTGTGGGCAGTTATTGGCTGATGGAATGTGCACCGGGTCACAGGAGGACGGGGGCAGGGGTCTCAGTGCAGTCTCAGAACCCCACCCAGACTGGTTCAACCTCGAGCCTGGGGCCTTTGCTGTTTGGAGCAATGACAAGAACACAGCGGCATGACCCACATGTAGAGGAATGAGACCGACCAGTGTGTGTGGGATCTTTTTATTTAGTCAGTCTTTATTTAAACATGTGCTTTAGAAATAGATTATTAAATATGACCTTTTCAAAATTCAATTCTCACAATATTTACAGTGATCTTTGTGCAAACAGTTTGACGGTGAGCTTCCTGTTCCCCTTTTGAGTTAATAATTTACAAACTCACATCACAGCAAAACCCCAGCTACTTCATTTACTGTGTGGGAAACTAGTTTTCTTTTTGACAGGTACAGAGTAACGATAAGGGGACACTAGGAAAGAGCTAACTCAAGCCCAGAGAAAATAAAATGTTTTCTTTGTAAAAATAAATTATAATAAAGTTTTACTTTTCAATGAAAAACATGTGTCCCATGATGTTATGTAACACCATTAAGCAACCAAATACATTTCCAATGGTTATTTCACTTTCCTTTAAAAATATTTGCACTCATCTCTTTTAATCAAATAAGCAAACCCAGAAAAGCCAAATTCTAAGGGACTCTGGACTTCTAGGGAGTGTTATTAAAATAATGTGACTTGAGTGACTAGAAAACGCAGGTCCTCAGGAGCTGGCACTGATCCTCTTGCTGGCACATGCCAGAGCTGCTATGAGAAGGTGTGGCAGGTCCCACCCAGACCATCTGCCTCAGGGCTCCTGTACCCCAGCCAGGAAGGGACACAACCTGCCAGGTCATTCTTCAGGTACAAAATCTACCAAGGGCACTGATCCTGGACAACGCATTTCTTTCTCCTCTCTAGGTGGAGAAATCTCTGGCTGAAGGACAGAACACAGCACCCAAGTTTTGTAAAATTTGAGAGTTCCCGTGGAAGGGAACAACTCATGATTTAGAAAACACAGAGTAGCCTTTGTACCCTTCATGTTCTAGAAATAGCTTGAAAATTTCATTTTATATATTTGATGTCTGAAAACAAGTCATAACATTTAAAAAACTTATTTATCTTTAGTTTCTAGACCTTTCAAAGGAATATAGATTAACTCCTTAATTGTCCTGGAATGTAAGAGAGCATTTGGAACCAAAGTTTTTAGATTTACTTTTTCACAGAAGACTTCTTAATAGTGACAGAATATCACAACTGGGGGAAAAAAGAACCTTAAGTCATTTGGATTTTTTTTTTTTTCATGTATGAATCATTTGCCTTTCCATGGGCCATATCGCCTGTTGGTAGAAGTGACCCTCTGGACCTATGGTTTGTACCCACTACAATTCCAATGCAATGATTTCTACTCATTTAAAAATACACTGTCACCACAAACATTCATTCCATAGTGACAATTATGAATGAAATACTCCAATCACTGACCCTCCAGAAGTCAACATGGAACAGCAGTGACTTTGTCTGGAACCACCTGTTTGCAGTTCTCCTGTGAGCAGTCTGCCCTGTGGGTCCTTTATATACATCACAGCCCTTGTTGACCCACCCTGATCCTACTTGGTTGCTCCCTGCTGACCCACTGCAGCTGGAGTAGGTGCCGTGGGTTGGGCATGGGATGGAACGTGGGACAGTGAGCAGAAAGTGAGCTGAGAGGTGGGAAGCCGTTAATTATAGTCAGCATCCTAGGCAGGGAGTGGTATGTAACCAGTGGCAGAGCACTCGCCTAACATCTGCAAGGTCCGGGGTTCAATCCCCAGTCCTGGGTGGGGTGGGGAGATGATGATGATATACCGGGCAGAGACAAAAGCACACCCAGGACTGACACCAGTAGCCTGTCCTCTGGCATCTTCCTGCACCTTAAGAAATCTGCTCAAGTACAGATGGGCAGAAGGATTTCCCACCTCCTGGCCACACCCCTAGTCCCCCCACCCCACCCCAGGACTCAGAGGAGCCTGACATTTGAGCTCCTCTGTGATGACTCATCCATCAACTTCTAATACAATGGCTCTGATTTCACATAAATAATCACAGACTTAATTAAAATGAATATATTATTCTAGATTAATTTTTTCCATTCAAATGTTTATATTCCATCCACCCTGAACAAGTAGTTAAGAAAAAACAGGCACCTCCAAAGCCTCCCCAAGAATGACGACTTTTTGATATGACATTGTACGAACTGGGCAAAGGGGACACATGACCATGGCAGGAAACTGTCTTCAGGGGGCTGGTTTCTTCAAGTCTCGGATCTGTTTAATCAGGTAGTTCTTCTCATCGGTGAACTGCTCGTCATCTGTCCTTTCCTTCTGAAAGCTGCTCAGAAACTCAATGAGTTTGGGTTGATTTTTTAACAGAATCTCCACAATAGGCTGGGTTTTGTGAGGACTGGCCACAAACACCTGAAACACAAGGAGACGAGAACCTAAGACAGGGACCCCATGCCAGGGACCCCGCAGACCCTCCTTAAGTTTCATGTGTTACTTGTGCTATGAACATGAAGAAAGCCCCTGAGGATGCCTCCTTACTGAAGATCAGCACGTCACCCACTGAGCCAGCTCTGGGCAGCTCACCTGGAGCACAGCAGAGCGATCCTGGAATATTTTTGACTTTTACTTTGTTTTCATTTTAAATATTTGCTTTGAACTATGAAATCTTTCAAACGGAAAACAACAGACATTGACATACTCAACTGGACAAAACTGAACAGGTTTTGCCATTTTGCCTTGAATCTTTCTTTTTAATAGACATTAATAAAATATCACAAATGGAACCAAACTCTTGCCCTCCACCTCTCCAACACCCGCCCTCGGTAGTGAGCTACCATTTCCCAGGCACATTTTACTAATTTCCTCTAGACAAACACACATGTGAACATGAGCTACAAACAGTGTTTGAATATGCTCATCATTTTATACTTTATTTTTTGAAGAGATAATGTACTCAGGCAGTCTCCCTGTCTCCTTTCTCCCCTGGAAGTCACCAATGGCACTGGTTTCTTAGAACTTTAAAAGTGACTTGCTGGATGAGGTGGGGCAGGCCTGTAATTCCAGTGGCTGGGGAGACTGAGGCAGGAGAATTGGGAGTTCAAAGCCAGCCTCAGCAACATAACGAGGTGCTCGGCAACTTAGTGGGATCCTGCCTCAAAATTTAAAAATATAACAAGGGCTGGGGATGTATCTCTGAAGTTAAGTGCACCTGGGTTCAATCCCTAATTAAAAAAAAAAAAAGGATCCTATCTCCTAGAGAATCTAAATCAAGCACACCTGGTGCAGGGGAGATCTGACATTCTGTATCTTCATAACATTCCACCAAGATTCTTATGCATACTCCCGGTTGATACCTCAGGTAAGGACTAGGGTTGTAGCTTAGTAGAACAGTGCTTGCCTAATTTGCTTGAGACCCCTGGGTACAATCCTCAGCAACCTCTCCCCCTCAAAAAAAATCCAAACCCAAAATAAACAACTCAGTTACAACACAAAGGAGAGCAACAACCATAATATCAGGACACAATAACTCAAAACTAGTATCAATTGGTGCAGTGGGTAAGCAACTGAGAGGCAGAGTGCTTGTCTAACAAGCATGAGGCCCCAGGTTTAATCCCTAGTACTGCAAATAAATAAACAAACAAAGGTTATCAGTGCACTACTTTGTAACAGACATACTTCCTAGTTACTGTCACATATACAGCTGTTATGGGTTAGATATTAGGTGTCCCTCAAAAGCTCATGTGTGAGACAATGCAAGAAAATTCAGAGGTGAGACGATTGGGTTATGAGAGTTACTCTACTCAGTGTCTTAATGACCAGACAGGGATTAACTGGGTGGTAACTGTAGGCAGGTAGGGTGTGGCTGGAGGAGGCGGGTCATTGGGGCATGCATTTGGAGTATATGTTATCCCTGGAGAGTGGAGCTCTCTCTCTCTCTGCTTCCTGGTACCATGTCCTTGGCTGCTGCTTTCCTCCTCCACACCTTTCTGCCATAATGCTCTGCCTCACCTCAGGGCCAAAGAAATGGAGTTGGCCATCTAGGGACTGAGACCTCTGAAACTATGAGCTCCAAATAGACTTTTCCTCCTCTAAAATTATTGTTGTCAGGTCGTTTCGTCACAATAGTGAAAAAGCTGACTAAAACAATAGCTATATGACTAGAATACAGATCCCAGGTCCCTAACCCAGACAACACGCTGGTGTCTTGTTCTAGGCTCCTGACTCCTCAAAAGGGCCAAGGGCCTCTGAGTGGCCCCTCTGCACCACCCGCCTGCCCTGCAGCCCCAGCAGCACACAAGCTGATGGGGAGCACACTGTGACGGGGCTTGGTTCTAGGGCTGTGGGTGCTGTGAGGTTGAGCCCTAAAGGTTCCCCCACTCTAGCAAGAATGGAGAATAAGGGGGAATAAAAGACTGCAGGAGCTTCCAAGAAACTGGAGATAACATTAGATTTTGCACTTGGAACCGGAGGGCTCATGGTGTTGGTGGCATGTGGGCCAGTTCATGAGTCATGGAGAGAATTTTTACAAGTGGTGGCAACAAGAGGAAGTATTCCAGGAATGGAACTGCACCAGTGGAAAGTGGAGATGGAGGGGATGGAGGCTGCAGGAACAGCAGAGGAGCGAACGTGGGGAGGACGGGGGCTCTGACCATGAGTGTAGTAC
Source organism: Spermophilus citellus (assembly GCF_964194105.1). Lineage (NCBI taxonomy): Eukaryota > Metazoa > Chordata > Mammalia > Rodentia > Sciuridae > Spermophilus > Spermophilus citellus. The sequence goes on along the minus strand of NC_138182.1, from coordinate 39,374,592 downwards.
CCAAGGGCTCTCCCATGTTCAGATCCCACTTCTCCTACTTATTAGCAGTGTTTCCACAAACAAATGCTTTCCCCCGCTAGTACCAGGGACTGAACCCTGAAGAGTCTAACCACTGAGTCACATCCCCCAGTCCTTTTTATGTTTTATTTTGAGACAAGCTCTCGCTAAGTGAAAGAAGCTTTTCATCTCTAAGCCCCAGGCTTCATCACCAGAAGTCAGAGGACCCCCACCTGGTGGGGCTGAGGAGGCAGCAGAGCACCAGCAGCGCCGGGGTGGGTGTCCTGAAGCCTTCTGCAGCACAGGGACTCATGACGGTAGGAATGAAGCTCTAACCTGGACTTAGGACCCTGTCTCTGCCCTATCACCCTCGTTCATGTCAACATATACATGGTGTGGCACTGCCTATGCACAGTCCTACTGGTTATTTTCACTCCCAGGCTTAATGCTTCACACTCTTCAGAACTCTCAATCCACACAACAGCCCTGAAGTATAAAAACTGTCATCCACACCTGATACATGAGGACACAGAGAGGTTTAAGGAAGTTAAGAAGCTGGACCACATAGTGGTATGGTTGAAGGATGGACTCTGGGGCACCCCACCTGGGTCCAAACCCTGGTACCACCACTTAATATCTCTATGATCCTGCAAACTTCCTTTACTTGCCTGCACCTCTGTTTCTTCATCTGTAAAATGGGGATAAAGGACAGGACCTATGTGTTATCAGGCAACAGTGAGGCTTAATGAGAACACCACATGCATTCTCATACACGCGTTAGAAAAGTGCCTGGCACCCAACCAGCATTCAGTGGGCATCAGCAATCGGGATCAGTGCTCCTGCCAGGCTCACAGAGCTCATGAGGCCTAACGCTGGGACCAAAGGATGCTTGTCTCCATTTGTAAAAACTGAGAAAATGTGACATTTTGCCAGGTGAGATTCAAAATTGGAAACCAAATCCTGTAAATCTCTGATAGTTTATTTGGACAATTTCTTTCTTTCTTTTCTTTTTTTTTTTTTTTTTTTTTGTGGAACTGGGGATTGAACTCAGGACCTTGCACATGCCAGGCAAGTGTTCTACCACTGGGCTACGTCCCCAGCCCTGGCCAATTTATTTCTGAAATTGTGTGTTCTCTCTCTCTCTCTCTCTCTCTCTCTCTCCCCCTCCCTCCCCATTCTCTCTCTCATATACATATGCTATGTTAATTCTTTTTTGTTTTTTAACATTTTTTTAGTTGTTGACAGACCTTTATTTTATTTATTTTTATGCGGTGCTGAGAATGGAATCCAGTGCCTCACATATGCTGGGCAAGTGCACTTCCATTGAGCTTCAGCCCCAGCCCCCTCTATGTTAATTCTTGATGTTTCCGTAGTGTCCATCAAAGGCCTTGGGACTCTTGCTCACTCACCAGTTGCTAAGGAGTGCAGAGCACTCTTTGGAAACACTATGCCCCCGTGGTCATTAGTGGCTCACCATGGAACAATCTTTTGGCAGCCCTCATTGCTTATCTAGAGTAAGGCCAACCTTCAGCCTGCTGGGGACTCCTTTGCATACAAAGGAAAAGGATCTCCCTAATTTCCACTTCAAAGGTCACAAGTGACAAGAAGGAGCTGATCTTTGACCTTCTGGGCTATAAAGTACCCTAAGTTCCACTGGGACAAAGAAATCAGAAGAGAAATTAGAAAACACTGAGCCAGGTGTAGTGGAGTACACCTGTAATCCCAGCGACTTGAAAAGCTGAGGCAGAAGGATTTCAAGTGAGAAGCCAGCCTGGGCAACTTAGCAAGACCCTGCTTCAAAAACAAGGGTGGGGGACTGGGTATGTGGCCTGGTGGTAGAGCACCCTTGGGTTTACTCCCAAGTACCATAAAAAAGATAAAATACTTTGAGACAAACAAAAATGAAAATAACATACCAGAACTTAGAAGATGCACTAAAAGCAGTGATCAGCTAGAAATGTATAGACAAAAATGCCTATATGCAAACAGAAAGATTGAAATATTGCAGCTCAATAACCTAATTACACCTTAAGAACTAGAAAAAGGGGCTAGGGCACTTGCCTAGCACTTGTTCAGTGGCAGAGCACTTGCCTAGCATGTGTGAGGCGCTGGGTTCAAGTCTTAGCACCACATAAAAATAAACAAATAAAATAAAGGCATTCTGTCCACCTATAACTCCAAAAAAAAAAAAAAAAAAAAAAACCAGAACTAGAAAAAGAGCTAACTGAACCAAAGCAAGAAAAGATTAGAAGAGAGAAAAACAAAACAGAGAAAAACTACACAGAGAATCAATAAAACCAAAAGTTGGTTCCTTGAAAAGGTCAACAAAATTGACAAGTTGTTAGCTAGAGTGACAAAAAGAAGATTCAAATTATGAAATCAGAAATGAAAGTGAAAACATTAATCACAACCTTATAGAAACAAAAAGGAACATGAAAGAATACAATGAACAATTGCATGCCAACATGTTAGATAACCTAGATGAAACTGTCAAGTTTACAGATATACACAGAGATCAAATCAATAATCCAAATCTCCCAATAAAGAAAACCCAGGACCAGATGAACTCACTGGTAAATTCCACCAGACACAAAGAAAAATGCACACCAATATTTTTCAAATTCTTCCTCAAAGAGGAAGGAACACTTCCTTAATCCGTGAGGTCAAAAATACCTTGATAACAAAAGCAGATAAGAAAACTACAGATCATACCCTTTACGAACAAAAATGAAAAAATCCTATCAAATATTAGCAAACTAAGTCCAGCAGCCTATTTTAAAAAATTACATACCATGACCAATCCCGCTGGGTGAGATGAGGTCAGAGAGGGATGCAGACCCCTGGGGTACTTATAATAAGAAGTGGGAACTTTGGTTCCAGAGACTCCTATGGATGTAGAGAGAACGGCATGTGAAGAGGGAGATAGAAAATGGAGTGACTCGGGGACAGGTCAAGGAATGCCATGGGTGCTGGCAACCAGCAGAAGCTGGCAGAGAAGATGCAAAGATTCCCCCTGAGCGGCTCCTAAAGGCACTCCTGGTGACACTGTGACTGTGGACTTCTGGTCTCCAGACTTGTGAGAGAACAAGTTTCTCAGCCTGTGATGCTCTGTTATGGCAGCCCTAGGAAACTAACATATCACATTAATTGAATGAAGGAAAACCATACAATTGTAAGGGTAAAATTTCTAAGCTGTTTCTAAACTGCAAAGCCTGAGTTAAAGTGTAAAAGACCGGGCATTGTAAAGTTTTGTAAGCTACAAGGCCTGGGTTAAAAAGTAAAAGACCAGGTATTGTTAAAATTCCTCTGCTACCCCCAGAACCTGTAATCCATGTAGCTGTTAGGACAATACCCGAACTGCCCAGTAAATATTCCCACTGACTCCCTGGTTGTATAATGACCTGGGACTCTGTGTAGTTTGTCACGTAGTTATTTAGGCCCTAAAACCAATCAGTTTGAATGTGTACTCCGCTTAGGAGTGACCAATCACCCCTGCCCAGCCTGTTCCCGCCAATGAATGTACTAATCATGTCTCAGAGTAGTTGTTCAATTTTCCCGTGCCTCATGATGATTTGTTTTGATGTATGCAAAGCCCCCCCCCAAAAAAAAAGTGTACTTAAGCACTGCTTGACCTCTGCTCAGGACTCTGGGCTGCTCTCGCTTTTTGAGCAAGCCTGCCTGGGGTCTCAGCGCGCTGAATTGGATCCTCAATAAACCCCTCCTGCTTATTGCATGAAGTCAGTCTCTTGTAGTCTCTTCCTCCGACGCTTCGCCGGACCCTTACACAATCATCTCAATGAATATAAGAAGAGTATTTGATAAAACCCAAAACAATTTCATGACAAAAAAAATCCAACATAGAACAATTGGAAATTCACATAAGGAGGAATGGCATTGGGCCCTCAGCTCACACTCTAAACAAAAATTAATTCAAAACCAATCAAAGACCTAAATATCAAAGCTAATAAAACTTTCAGAGAAAGACATTACGGTTCATGTTTGTGACCTTCAATATGGTCATGGTCTTAGATATGACAATAAAAGTACAAGCAACTAAAGAAAACAGAGTGAATTTCATTAAATTTTAAACCTTTGTGAAAAAAAAGACACTATTAGGAGATAAGTAAAACAGAAAACCCACAGAATGGGAGAAAGTATTTGCAAATCATATATCTGATTAGTGCCTTGCATCTAGAATATATAAAGAACTCTTACAATTCAACAACAAAAAAACCCAATCCATTCAAGGGGTAAAGGACTCGAATAGACATTTCTCCAAAGAAGGTACTTCAATGACCAATAAGCACATGAAAAAATGCTCTAGATCATTAGTCATTAGGGAAATGTGAATCAAAACCACAATGAGAAATCTTTTCATACCCACGAGGATGGTCACAATTAAAAAAATAAAACTGACAATAACAAGCGTGACAAGGATGAAGAGAAATTGGAACCCTACTTTGCTGATGGGAATGTACAATAGTGTAGCTTCTGAGGAAAATAGTATGACATTTCCTCAGGAAGTTAGACATTGAATTACCATATGATGGAACAATTCCATCCCTACAAATGGAAAATATATTTGTTCAAACACAAATTTGCATTCTATTGCCTGAAGCAGCACTATTCACTCTAGCTCAAAGTGGAAACAGAGTACCCATCAGCTGAAGAACTGATATCCACACAATGAAATATTATATGGCCATTAAGAGTAATGAAGGACCGGTTGATCATACAACAACATGGATTTGATTCTATTTATATAAAATACCAGAATAAAGGCAGATCCATAAAGCCAGAAAGCAGATTTGAGGTTGGCAGGGACTGGGGGTAAGGGAAAATGGGAGGCACTGCTTAATGAACACAGGCTTCCTTTTGGAGTGATGGAATGTTCTGGAACTACACAGTGGGGACAGTTGCACAACTTTTGTAAAAATACTAAATGTCACTAAATTGTACACTTTTAAATGGTTAATATACTGAATTTCAAGTTATATAACTTTTACAACAATAAACTAAAATTGTTACATACAAAAAAAAAAAAAAGTCTTCCAGACTTGTTTACACTGTTACATAAAAATGCCTGACGTTTGGAGGAGACCTATTAGTATGTTGGGAAATCACACACTGGAGCCAAACTGTTTGCTTCTTCTGGTCATCATTTGTTTACAAGAGAGTTGCTGTGGCATTTTAGCTAAAAATTGCCTGGCATTTTGTGGTAACTACATAAATAACTCATAACAGTCTTTATTACCTAAGTGGGGGGAAAAGATAAAATACATTGGATGAACTTAAGTTCTGTTTCAAAATGTGGTAGAATTTGCAGACAGGTATCATTGGATCAAGTTCACTTACCCACATCCAGGACCATAAACCTAAGAAAAATGTTCAGTTTGTTTTCAAGTTTTAAAATTCTCCATATTTTTGTTTTTTAATGGCTCCTGAACTCTGTTGCGTCTGAAGGTTTCTACTAACTAGAGGCGACTAGTGCAATCTGCAGGATGATTCCCAGGGGGCTGCCAGACGCCAAGGGGCCCAAGCCAAGGCCTGAGAAGGTGGAACTCTGCTAACTCAGGTGTGGGGAACTGAATCTTTTGACTGTTCTGTCTAGAATATCGTCTTGGTGTTCTCTCTGTTGTCCTCACTTAGATGCATTTTCAAAGTACCCCAAAACAAGTTAAAGAAATGAAAGTATCTATGACTACTTTTTAGAGTGCCATTTTATTGCCTGTGTCCCTTTGTTAATCTAACATATCTCAGAAATGTGCTTTATGGAGTTTACAAGCATGAAAATTTTATGACCACAACTCAAATATTTTCAGTTCAGAAAACTAAAGCTAAAAATATTTTGCTCTCAATTTTAAGCTTGAATGCTTTTTATGAAAACTTAAAAGGTCTATCTCTTGCCAACATACTCATTAATTTCACATACATGCTCCTTTACCAAGAGTGATTTGAGCCAGACAAGAAATCGCAGGGTTCATCTTCTATGTTTCAGGCATGAGCATCAATGGTGCATGCTGTAAGCCTGGAATGCTTTTTACATGTCACCTGAAAGTGACTTAAGTTCCATCCCATGAAAATGTGAAATAAAACAATCCTATTTTGTTTTTTTTGTGGTGCTGGGGATTGAAACCAGGGCCTTGCACATGCTAATAAGCAAGTGCTCTACCACTGAGCCACATCCCCAGCCCTAAAACAACCCTATTTTTACTCAAATGAATACAAATCTGAGTAGTAAATATTTGGAATATTTTGATACAATACTTCTTAGTTTTGATCAGAGACAGGTAACTTCTTTTCCTGTCTTAAGAAAGGACCTGACTCCTGCCTCTGCTACAAGCTAGGTTAGTGTCTGTGAGTGTTGATATACCCACACTAGGACTGGACAGGTCCTCACTGCACAGCAAAGGAGGAATAAGACCCTGTGAGGAAAGTTAGGGTGGTGGCAGGGAAGGATGCTTTAAAAATCTGTAGAATCACCTGAAATCCCCATCCTCATTACCACCTTCTTATCATCGCTGATTATATAAGTGAGATGTGTAGAAAACCAGGGAAATGAAGAAAAGCAAAAAGAAAGTAAAAACATCACTTATAGGGCTGGAGGTGTGGCTCAGTGGCAGAGCACTTGCTTAGCAAGGGGGGAGGCCCCAGGTCCCATCCTCAGCATCTCCCTCTGCAAAATCACTCAATTTCTCTATCCAAAGGTAACCACGTAAATATTTGGTGCATATCTTTCTTTCTTTCTTTCTTTTTCTGTGCATACAGGTATATGTAAATATATCACAAACAAAGTGTACCTAATAGTTTATGACCTATATTTTCACTTAACGATATGGTTTTACCATTTGCAGATTCTTCATATACTAAGTGAGACCACTTGAAAGGCCTAGCTGACTAGGCCACAGATCTGGCCTGGGTCCTTGTGGTGCCCTGGGCCTCGTGCTAACATTTTATAGAGATTGCATTCTTTTGTCCTTACAACAACTCTGGGAGGAAGATCCTTTTTGTCCCTACTCCCTAGGCGAGGCTCAGAATAGTTAAAACAGGATCCCCAGGTGCCAGGCTGAGGACTATGAGCCTCGTCCAGGGCTGCCCACTCTCCACAGAGGCAGAAATGTGCTGTTTGATCCAAAGGTTCTTCATTGCTTGTCTAGAGATGAGGACAAGGAGGAGCAAAACTATAAGCACATTTTTCTCATCCTTTAAAAAAAATTTTTTTTAGTTGTAGTTGGACACAATACTTTTATTTTGTTTATTTTTATGTGGTGCTGAGGATCGAACCCAGGGCCTCAACGTGCGAGGCAAGTGCTCTACTGCGGAGCCACAACCCCAGTCCACATTTTTCTTATCTTTAAAACTTTTGTTTTAAGTAAAACTAGTGGGTCAAAGAGACTACTTTTGAGTCTGTTTTCAGCCTTCTTTCTAAATTTTCTTTAAGCATTTTCAGAATTTTGACAGGCAAATGTATGGTGGAAACTTCCTAAGAGATACAGAATACATTAATTTGTATTAAATAATTCAAGTTTTGTAGGTAGTTTTGTAGGGAGAAGAGAGTCACATGGTCTATATTTCATTGTGGTTTTGAAGCTTTCTTGAGATATCTTTTTTAAATTCTTTGTTATTTTTTAGTTGTAGATGGACACAATATCTTTATATTTATTTATTTATTTTTATATGGTGCTGAGGATCGGACCCAGGGCCTCACGCATGCGAGGCAAGTGCTCTACCACTGAGCTACAACCCCAGCCCTGCTTTCATGAGATATTACAGTCCATGTACCACACAGTTCACCCACTGACAGCGTGTTTCAGTGCTGTTTAGTGGATTCGGAGTTGTGCATCACCACAGGCAACTTCAGGACATTTTTATCATCCCCGAAAGAAACACTGTACCTGTTAGCTGTCACTCCCCACTCCCCATGCAAGCCCCCAGCTCCAGTGGGCACTGATCTACTTTCTGCCTCTGGAGACTTGCCAGTTCTAGACATTTCATACTGATGAATTCATCTCATGTGTGTTCTTTGTGACTGGCTTCTTTCACTTAGCACGGTGTTTTCGAGGTTCATTAGTGTTGTAGCATGAATATAGTACTCATTCTTTTTATTGCCAAAACTTCACTAGGTTTTAAAAGGATTCAAGGATATAATCCCTGTAAATGTTTACCAGACTCCCTAGTACACAGTAAGTAATTACTGTTTAGTTAATTACTTTGTCATCAAATTACTATTGTCATTTCCCCCAATAAATCACCATTAAATCACATATAAAAGTAATCGCTTTCTTAAACATTTGCTATCAAATTTAAACCCAATAACTTGGCTGGGTGTAGTGGTACATGCCTATAATATAAATACTTGAGACGTTGAGGCAGGAGGATCACAAATTTGAGGCTAGTTTAGGCAAGTTAGCAAAACCCTGTCTCAAAAAAAAAAAAAAAAGAAATTAAAGGGATGAGGATGTAGCTCAGTAGTAAAGTGTTCTTGGGTTCCAACCCCAGTACCAATAAACAAACAAACCCAGTGGCTAGCTGGGAATGTGTTCAGTGGTAGAGTACATGCTTAGTGTTTTCAAGGCCCGGTGTTTGATTCCCAGTACCACAGCAAAACAAACCCTAAGAACTCATTTTAACTATTTCAGAGTTTTATTTTGGCTGAAAAGATATTTTTTTGCTTATTATTTCCAATTGTGTTCAATGATAAAAATGATTTTTCCTTCATTATGTAGATACCAATGCAAAGTGAGAAAATCTAAATAACATAACATAATAGGGCTGGAGTTGTAGCTCGGTGGTAGAATGCTTGCCTAGCTTGTGTTAGGCACTGGGTTTGATTCTCAGTGCCATATATAAATAAATAAAGGTTTATCCACAACTAAAGATGATTTAAAAAATAATATAACATAATAATATTGGATAATATGTTAGAAAAATGATATTATCCTCTGACCAAAGAAAGACTGTACTGTTACTTCTTTTAGTAATACTATAAAAGGTCTCCCAGTTTCCTCAGCCACAAAGCGAAGGTGCTCCATCTACCTGACTTCAAGATGGGACGAGGAGTATAGGCCCTTTTCAGGGCAAGTGCACTGGAAACTCCAGAACGTTAAATTGTTAGTTACACTGTTGTTACTGCAATTGCTTTGATATTTTGGAACTCAAGTCTGGAGGATCTATAAATTTCACACAATTGTGGAAATTACATAGGAAGCTATATATTTATTCCAAAATTATGTGGAAAAGCAACTTAATTTTTTTTTTCTAGTGCTGTGGGTGTAGCTCAGTGGGGGAATGCTGCCTAGCATGAGAGGCCCTGGGCTCAATCTCCAGTACCAAAGGAAAAAAAAAAAATTCTTCTTATTCTGGATAGTATTCACAATTATAAAATATAGGCAAAGCTTGGCAAGCACTCTACCACTGAACTATGCCTTCAATTCCTATTTTATGAATTTTTTAAAGAACGTATATTTAAAAATAGAAATGCAAAGTGAGGTTTTAATTAGGTTTTCACTTTTCTCCCCTGCCTGTTTGTTAAATAAGCACAAGGGGCAAAATAAAATAAGATTAAATGAGGACCTGATAAAGCTGGCTATTCTACACTATTTAAAAGTTGTTGATGAAACATTAAGTTGGCAGTTCTTTCTTGAGCTCAAGCCATCCTCCTGTCTCAGCCTGAAAAGCTGGGACAGATGGACACTACTATGCCTTGCACTGTTTAATGACTTGGTACAATCTGGGGGAAAATGATTATTAAGTCATAGTCTATTCCTAAATTTACCGAATCTCAACTACTTCCCCACAAGTAGACTTAGATCTGGTTTATCACAGCCAGAGCAGCTGGTCTGCTAGAAAGTCAGTTCCTAAGGAAATGAGTAATTCATGGTTACTCCTTCACCAGATTTATCTATATTTTGCATTCTTTGCAATAAGACCACATGGAAACCATTATCATTCTAAGATCATTCTTTCTTTTTGGGTGGGGGATACTAGGGATTGAACTCAGGGGCACTTGGCCACTGAGTCATATCCCCAGTCCTATTTTGTATTTTACTTAGAGACAGGGTCTCACTGAGTTGCTTAGTGTCTTGATTTTGCTGAGGCTGGCTTTGAACTCTCGATCTTCGTGCCTCAGCCTCCTGAGCTGCTAGGATCACAGGTGTGTGCCACTGTGCCCGGCTGGCTTTTGAATTTTTATTTATTTATTTTTATGTGGTGCTGAGGATCGAACCCTTTGCCTCACATGTGCTAGGCAAGCGCTCTACCACTGAGCCACAACCCCAGCCCCAACTTTTGTATTTTTAAGAAGCTGGAGCAGGGCTTCTTGTTTTCATGGAAATGGCTGTTGTGGTCAAGTGCTGGGTCAGTGACAGGAGTACACTGAGGACCATTTTTGGCACTGGGCATGCCTGAGTTCCAGCAGCTCTAGGTATGAGCCGGATGCCACAGACCACCTCCTTACATGGTTTGGTGGGAAGTACCAACATGGCCCTTTGGAGGGGGAAAGCCAGCCAATAGCTGTTTCTAAGTTCATTTCTGGGAGAAGCAGGATCACAGAGATACAGGTCTTATGACCTAGCACCTTGGAACTAAACTTTAGACTTTAGCCCTTCTGTTTTGCAAGGAAGGAAACAGATCCAGACAAATATATCCAAAGTCATTGCTAGCAACCGAGCCACAACAAAGACCCAGTACTCTTGACTTGCATCCAGAGCTTTTCTATCACACACACCTTCTGCTGGTCAATATTAGAAAACATGAAATATCATCTCAGTGGAGATACTGATCTTATCAGCAAGCTAATAAAAATGAGCCACTAATCATATGGCAAAGGCATCTGCAGTACAGTGTTCCATACTTTCTGCCCCTATACAGAAGGAGCTTTGAGGGAAAAACTATTAATAAAGAACTGTGAAAAAAAATTCTAGGACTTAGCTGTTACATTTTTTCTAAACAGCAAAATATTATTTTTGGGAAGTAAACAATCAAGTTCATACTTCAGTTGGAAGGAACATAGTTGGGGTCCAGAGTAGGCCCAGTTTACACACACACAAGTAAACAAGTGGTCAACTATTTTTAAATGTACTTATTCTGTCCACTGATTAGATGATCCAAATTCTGATCTGTGGACTGAAGCAGGTTATTTCTATTTTGCCGTCCACTGAACACTTCTATAATACTGCATTTTTAAACAAAATTATATGCAGCTTGTTCTCATCTCCAATGATAGAGTACACTTCTGTGGAAGCCAAATGGCGTGACCACACACAGCCTCCTACAACCCCTATAGTCAATGATTCCCGAGAAAGTCTATCACTTCATACAGCATGGCACTTCCCAGTCCTACAGCACTCTGTTTTTATTTCATCCCATTTCTTTACTTTTAATGAGATAATTCTAACACAAAAAGAGTACAGGGGATAACTTATCAACCGCATGTCTCCACCAGCAGGTCTGTGCAAGTCGAACATTTTTGCCATGCTTGCCTTTTAATCAAAATATTGAAAGCTGTTGAATGCTTTCCACGATATCACTTATGCTCTACCCTACCCCTCTCCTGACATGGCTGCTGTCCTAAATTTGGTGTCATTCCACACAAAATTTTTGACTTTAACTGCATATGTATAACTCTATAATACAGTATTGCTTTCCATGTTTTCAAACTTTAAGTAAATTACTTCTTTTTAATGTTGGCTTCTTCCAACTAATCAAATGTTTCTGAGAGTTAGTCACATCTCAGACCTTACTATCTGGCAGGATGGAGTCCCCTACCTTATTCTTCAAAATTATACTATTTCCACCATAAAGAGTTTAAAATGAGTTTATCAAGTTGTAGGATTCCAAAAGGAACTTATAAACTTAGGCTCTGAATGACTCTAATGGCCTTTTGGACAATAAATATCTGGTGGCTGAAAGACTGACTACATCATTTTTTTTTTTTTACTGCTCAAAGCAACACTTACTTTATAAACTGCCATCTCTCCCATTTATTGACTTACAAATATTATTGACTTAATATATATTAGAGAGACAAAAAAATTCCTGAAACTTTTTGAACCCTTAATCCTTTCCTAGATGTCTAACATGAGAAAATAATTCTTTTAATTCTTTAATTCTTTTTTTTTTTAAAGAGAGAGAGAGATAGGGGGAGAGAGAGAGAGAGAGAGAATTTTTTTTAATATTTATTTTTTAGTTCTCGGTGGACACAACATCTTTGTTGGTATGTGGTGCTGAGGTTCGAACCCGGGCCACACGCATGCCAGGCGAGCGTGCTACCACTTGAGCCACATCCCCAGCCCAATTCTTAATAATAATAATGTGGAAAAAGCAAGTTGGATGCATAAAATGTGCACTGCAGCAATACTGTAGTAAAATATGGAAATAACCTAAATATCAATAACCCAGGACTGTTTAAGTCCACTAGAACAAATACACCCAGTTATAAACTATAATGTTCATAAAACTACTGGCTCTAAAAACTATAATAACAATAATGAAAGTGTTTACTTATAGCATTAAGTGATAAAATTAGTATATGAAATGTTTGTACAATGTGAATACAGCTAGAAAAAAAATGCCCTTAAGTTGGGTGTGGTGGTGCACACCTGTAATCCCAACTGCTCGGGAGGCTGAGGCAGGAGGATTTTGAGTTCAAAGCCAGCCTCAGCAATGGTGAGGCACTAAGCAATTCAGTGAGACCCTGTTTCTAAATAAAATACAAAATAGGGATGTGGCTCAGTGGTCGAGTGCCTCTGATTTCAATCCCCGGTACAAAAAAAAAAAAAAACAAACAAACAAACCCAAACCAACAAATAACCACCACCAAAAAAAAAAAAAAAAAAAAAAAAAAAAAAAAAAAAAAAAAAGCTCTTAAACATGTGCATGGGAAAATAAAATTTACTAAAGTGTTTAGAGTAGTTAGATTAGGAGAATGGGATTACAGAGTAAGTTTCTCCCATCTAATGCATGTACACGTGTGTATATTTTATTGGCATTACCGTTTATCATTTGGGTCTACTTATTCTGTCTGTACTTAAATGTAAAAGTGATGAACATATCACTTTTGGGAAATGTTATCATCTATTTTTTCAGTGGGGAAGAAGATTTGACTTTCTCTTAAGAGAGAAAGCACAGAGGTCCAGAGTGTGGTGACAAGGACCTACATAAAGGCCTAGCTTCATTGGATTTTCTATCTGCGAGGATTTTGGTGAGTACCGCAGAGATTCTCACCAGGAGGGATGAAGCTCATTTATTCCCCAATGGTTTTTAATTTGAAAATGATTGTTTAATTTTACTCCAGGCACTGGGTGGCAGGTCCTCTGAAGTTTGATGTGGCCATGAAACTTCTCTGAATTTATAATGCATGTGTAATTATCTGAGGCAAATTTCCCTCATTGAAGCACCCAAGTAATGATTTCATGCCATTAGACTAATGAGAGAATGCAATTGATCAATATTTTTTAAAAAGAAAATATTTAGAGTATGGATTAGTTAGCAAACCTTTTAGTTAAATAGGCATTCATTAAAATAGTTCTAAAGTCTCATCTAAATCATGCAAAACAAAAAGACTGCCTATTTAATTTTCTTGCAAGAATAAAGGAAGGAAAGTAAAAAGAAGGAGCTTCTTGTTTGAAGCTGGGGGGAGAAAATCCCCACAACATTATTTCTGTAGTTGACACTGTACCTTAAAGACATGAAAGGCTTCAAACTGAATGTTGGGACTTTTATCTCGAAGGAGGTTCATCATCAGCTTCAGGTTCTCTGGCTTGCTGATGTACTTGGTCATAATGGCAAAGTTGTGGCGGTCCAGGATAAGTTCACCGAGCAGCTATGAGAAAACACAAAGCCAATGTTATCATCTATCTAACAGTCCTCTTATTCAAATACACCTTACTCGCTCTCACTGAAAAACAAAGTATAAATGTTATGGAAATCATGCTCTGGGGCTGGAGATGTGGCTCAGCGGTAGCGCGCTCGCCTGGCATGCGTGCGGCCAGGGTTCGATCCTCAGCACCACATACAAACAAAGATGTTGTGTCCGCCGAGAACTAAAAAATAAATATTAAAATTCTCTCTCTCTCTCTCTCTCTCTCTCTCTCTCTCCCTCTCTCTTTTAAAAAAAAAAAAAATCATGCTCTGCAAGAGACTGAGTTGAAGAACTCAGGCTATTTACATCAGTCTGAAGTTCTGTGCCCTGAGCTGAGGTTACACGTGGCTTTAATAGGAAATTTGACATCCTTTTTTAACCATCACAACATTGGTGGGTTTGAATTTTTGGCCTATGTGACCAAAGACCATGCACAGGGAATTTACGATAAGTGGTTCATAGGTGCAGGACAAAAACGGGTAACACACCTGCAAGTATTGTCATCAGGTGGCCTTCACCACAGAGTGTGGTGACAAGACGATTTGAATTTATCTCCCTAAGAGCGATAGTTCTAAGGACTAAGCCTTCAAGGTTATACTTTAGGCAGCAGTTAATTGGCCAAGCAATCGAGTGATGTAGCTACATTTCTACAGAGTTCAGAAAGTTACAAAGCATAGGAAAATAAACCCTTTTCCCAGGCATTGGTTCCTCATCATAATGTTCTTATAATTTCATTTCCAGCCAGTCACTGCTGCAGCTTACCAAGAGATAGCCAGAAATACATTTATTTTCATCATTTACTTTAATCAGCTTGCTTCCCAATAATGTATTGCTCCTAGGCAGTCCAGCAGGACAGGAAAAACCAAAACTCTACAGTTATCCCTCCTTTTCCTGAATAAACGTACTCAAGTACTTTAGCGAAAAGATAGTTTTATGTTAAGCGACTGTTACACTCCCCTTACATCTATTATAAAACCTGATATAAAACTAGAAAGATAAATCATGGACCCTAAATCCATATCAAGCTTTTAAAGTGCAGCAAGTTTTTACAATGAAGTAAAGCAAAACATCTAATGGTGGAAAGTTAATAGTTTCCAAAAGTGCAACATTACTCTGAAACCAAATGGAAATGCCCAAAGTGAAAACAGAAGACCCTCTAACAAATTGCTGGATGCATTGTTGCTCCATCTCAGAAACTTTTGTTTTCACTATAGTGATAGCAATTCCTAAAGGTGGTCATAGAAATGCTGGATCCAAGAATACATTAAACTCAGGGTTAGTTGTCTATCACAACAGAATTTCAGACCTGTAAACTTATATGTGTGTGTATGTGGGTGTGTGTGTGTGCCAGTACACAACTACCTTGCTAATGATGCATCATTTGTCTATTTAACAAATAAGAACAACACACCTGAAAGTTAAATTTTGTGCACAAAAATGTTAAATCTGAAAAAAGAATGACCACTGTTGCATATTAGTTGGTCAGTTATTCTCATGCATTTGGAATAGCAGCTGTAGATAGTAATCTTCATTCTTGGTTTCCCCACAGCATCTAAAGCTAAGGAAACCTGTGGAAACTTTCTTTGCTCCTGGTTTCAAGGTTACTGCATTCTTCTGGTTTCTTAGCTTAGCAGCTTGTTTCCATGCCGACTCTTCCACTTGCTCCCCCGCCATCTGCACTATGTATATAGGAAGTTTCCAGAGAGCACACTGGCTCTTGCCTTTTATCTGCCAACAGTTTCAACTGCACCCATGGGTATAACTATAACATGGAGGAAGATGTCTCCCGGATCTACATTCTAGCAGCCCCCTGCGCGGTCCCTTGGGCATCTTGCTGGTCTCTCACACAGTTAACATTGTTAATACCAATTCCCTCTCCTCTCCTTGTTAATGACAATAGGACCTACCAGTCCCCTAGGGCAGAAAGCTAAAGTCCTCCTCAGCTCCTTTCTTTTCCCTTTCTCCTTCTCACATCAAATCATGCCTGAGATCTGCCTTTTTTTTTTTTGCTTTTAAAGGATGTCTTTTGAATACCCTTCATTCCATTTTCCCTGCCAGTTTCCTCATTCAAACCCTCACTACCTCTTCATCTGGACTTTTCCAACAGTATGCAGGTGCTCTCCCCATCAGTCCCATCACATTAGATCAAAGTAATCTTTCAGAAAGTCAGCTGTGCATAATCGAACACATCCAACTCCTGAGAATGGCATCCACCACCTGAGGGGATCAGGAGTCATTTCTCCTGCTTCTTTTTCTCAATTCCCTTGCTCAGCTTTCCTCATTTTTCTGCTTCCATGGCTTCTCTCCCCTTGCTCAAGAAAAAAAAAAAAAAAAAAAAAAGACACTCAAACAAACAAAACCAAAATTTTTTTTTTTTTTTTTTGGTGGTGAAAGCAAATCCAGAATGCTTTACCACTGAGCTACATCCATACTCTTTTTATTATTATTATTGTTATTTTTAATTTTGAGATGATCTACCTAAGTTGCCCAGGCTGACCTCAAACTTGTGATCCTGCCTCAGCCTCCCAAGTCGTTGAGACTGTAGGCATGAGCCACCACACACTGCATCCCCTGCTCAAGTTCTCTCCAGAAATTTACCTTTACCTCCTGTCTCCCTGTCCAAACCACACCCACTCTCCAGGACTAGCTGAGTCTCCTCCATCACCTTCCTCTCTGCTCCTTATTTGTTCCTCTTTGTACTAACTTTGTCTCTTACTGTTGTGCTATTTGAGAACCTGTCTAGTGTTAGAATATTGTATATGATAGACACAATATTAACTATACCAACAATGACAAAATGCAGCATTCCATTATAACACAAAGCATTATAAAGCAATACTGTACTAAGAAAGTGGAAAAAACCTCACATTTTATTCATTTAATTTTCATATTTAACACACGATGTAGCAGTAAAACCACGCAAGTGTAACTTGAGGTTTTTTTAACTTAATATTTTAATGAAATTGACCAGAGCCAAAAATTCCATCAAGCTTCTTCTGAATTATAATCTTTCTTGCTAGTAATTAAATGCCAGGCCTCTGAAGAAGATAAGAAATAAATTCCTAAGCTCTGTCACATGAGGGAAAGGAATTTCTCTGTTAATTACTTTTTATTGACACCAAGACTCTAAGCACCCTAAGACAGTCTAGGAAATTTTAGAATACGATTAACCAAAGGCAGAAGGTGGAAACCACTTTGAAATCAGATAATCGCCTAGTGCTTAAACCAGTTTATTACTTACAAAATTTAGTATAATCTAGCTTCGCTTGTCTCTTACAACTAACTATAGAATGTCTATGTACAGGGCTGGGGATGTGGCTCAAGTGGTAGCGCGCTCGCCTGGCATGCGTGCGGCCCGGGTTCGATCCTCAGCACCACATACAAACAAAGATGTTGTGCCCGCCGAAAACTAAAAAATAAAGATTAAAAAAATTCAAAAAAAAAAAAAGAATGTCTATGTACAAAATCTTACAAATTCCATATATGTCAATATGGTTAGGTCAGAACAGAATCTACAGCTCCTGCAGATCTAATTCCCAAAAGGAAAAATCAAGATTGCTCCACAGAGCTCTCAGGACAACATTTTTCTATCAGAGAAAAGTACAAACAATGTTTAATGAGCTAACTGTTTGTGGCTTCACCCTTCCACAGTCGTCTACCTTTCTGTTCCCTTGAGCAAGGAGATATAAAACCATTTTAGCAACATCTCTGCCTATAACCTTGCCTTCCAAAAAAGCCAACCTTCATGAACCATCGTAAGGGTTTCTGCATTCTTACAGAGGCTACATCTACCTACTGTCAGGGATTTTTTTTCCTTCTGTCCCAGCTGGAGTCAGTTTCACTACGTTGTAAATCCAATGCGTGACGGCTAACTGTAATGGGTTTTAGCCAGGAAAAGCAGACAATGAGGTGGGCCTGAAAAGATTAATGAAGAACAGAAAAGATGCCTCAAGAGGTGACCAAGGTAGTTGTCAGTAAGTACAAACCCAAACTGATAGGAGAGAGTTTCAAGAAATTTCAGTACTAGGGACAAGAAGTCTGCTCCTGGTCCTAGCAGGAGAAGTGCAGGAAAGGGGAAGGGGGATGGACAGCAGGAGCCAGGTGGTAGGAAGCACAGGGCAGTGAGGAAGGAGAACTTTTCGCTTGTCCTTGTACCCCTCAGGTGTTTGTCTGTACCAATCACAAGTTCACTGGATTGACAGGTTTGTATTTTTTTAAATGCAAATGGATGTAGGTAGGAACAAGTCTCATACCCCAGTCTCAAATATTTATTTAGAATAAATCAGTCCTTCCATAGATTGAACTGTGGGGATAATGACTAGGAATATTTTCTTGTTCAATTTCATTTGATTTGTTTCACAAATGCCTACAGTTCTGAGCTAGAGATGGAGCTCAATGGGAGAGCACTTGTCTGGCAAGCATGAGGCTCTGGGTTTGATCCCCAGCAACAGGAAAAAGAGTCCACACTTACCAAGAGTGAGGCTCTGCCACTTCACAAATATGAACAGGGGAAGAGGACAAGGGCTGAAGATAGCCAGAGAAGAGAGGGACGGCGATGGGGACACAGGCCATGAGTGGGAGGGATGATAAGACTGGGAAAGAAAAGGCAGGAAGTGGCCCAAAAGGGAGATGATCAGGGGAAAAAAAAAGAAGCTGTCAGCTTTGTGACTTTGCCTAAGGTTCCAGAGGCAGGATCACAGCAAAAGTTCTGTTCAAGTTCTCGTAAATCCCGAAAACAGTACAAGGATAAATTCTACAGACTGTGGCCTTCAGTTTCCTTCCTTTCCATGTTGGTCGAGCACCTGACAGACTTCCCCCTTCCTTTAGGAAGGATCTGGAAAACTGATGAGCAATTTCCTGTGTGCTGCTCTTTAGAGCACTGTCACTCCTGCTTAACTTTCCGCTTTCCACCTCCCCTCCAGGGCCACTATCTCTTGCAACATGGACAAGCTCTCCTCATTCGACTGTCCTTGTAGGCCCTTCACAAATAAAGAATTCTAAGCCGGGCACAGTGGCACAGGCCTGTCATCCCAGCAGCTCAGGAGGCTGAGGCAGGAAGATCACAAGTTCAAAGCCAACCTCAGGAGCTTAGCAAGGCCCTCAGTAACTCGGTGTGACCCTGCCTTCAAAATAAAATATAAAAATAGGCTGAGGATGTGGTTCAGTGGTTAAGCACCCCTTGGTTCCATCCCAAGAACAAAAAAAATACAAAATAAAGGTTTCTGTTCCTTAGATATGCAGCTGTGGCAACAGGATTAGATCCTTCTATTCGTCTGCACTCTCGAGGCAGAGAATGGTGCTGAGTTCACTGCCTCTACCTGGAGGTCGGTTGCTCAGGTCAGTCTCATTACTATAAGCTCCAGCATAGACAGCAGCACACCTGTGGGATTTCTTCTCTAGGTGGATCACCTTGTATGGGGAGACTCAATAAAGAGTGCTGACTGATGGGATGGGGGAGCGGGGAGTGACCTGCCTGATAATGAGGAAAGCTGGAGCAGCAAGAGCACACAAGGAAAGGGCACAGGGGGATTTTTTTTTTTTTTTTTTTTGGTACCAGGGATTGAACCCAGGAGCACTCAACCACTGAGCCACATCCCCAGCCCCCCTTTTTAAAATTTTGTTTTGAGATAGGGTATTACTATGTTGCTTAGAGCCTTGCTAAATTGCTGAGGCTGGCCTTGAACTTTCGATCCTCCAGCCTCAGCCTGGGGAGTCCCTGAATTATAGGCATGTGCCACCCACGCCTGATTCAGTCATTTTAATTTTTCACAGATTTAGGCCTTAGCTCAAAAGTCAAGTTACTGGAGAGGCCTTGCTGACACTCCAGCTATTGGAGTGTCATTTTCTTTTTATCTCTTAAAAAGTATCCCCTAGGATGGGATTGTAGTTCTATTTAAGTTGTCCTAGGTTGGTTTTCCTTTCTTAGCAGAAATATTCCAAATTTTACTTTAACAAGCCCCCTGACTCTGTTTAATTTTTCTTAATACTTAAAGTCACATGAAAATCTTGTATGTATTTGTCTACTGTCTGTCCTTTCCCAGTAGAATGTGAGGTCCACAGCGCTGTTCTCAGCTGCCACCATATGTCTAGAATGTATGCAGGCAAATTCTGGTTGGCTGACTGAATGTCCTCTCACCTCCCTTATACCCCCTATCCTGAGATTTCATCCACAAAGTGATTTATTGGAGGTTGACCTTATTTTATTTTATTTTCTAGCCAACAACATCATTTAAAAAACTCTTTCCAGATTGTTCCAATGTAGTCCTTGTGGATTTTTAGGACAGCAAAGTCTGATGCATTCGATCATGTAGTCTTCTCACATAAGTTTGTTGGAGGTGGGTTTTGTTTATTTTTTCAGTGTGGGGATCCAAGACAGGGCCTTGTGCATGCAAGGCAAGTGTTCCACCACCGAGCCAGCTGATTTTTAAAAATATTGTTCTTTTAATTCTTAGGGAATGACCACGTTTCATATTTCAGAAACTTTGTTGTAAATGTAATATGAGCACATCATGTTCAGAGGTGGAGGTATTTGAAATGAGATAACCTACAGTGAACACTGGCCGGCTGACTAGGATGTTCAGGGAAGGACCTGGCAATGAAATATGTTTTTTAAAAAAATTATATATGTGTATATATATATATATATATATATATATATATATATACACATATACACATATATAATTTATTATATATATAATTATATATAATATATAATTATATATATACATATATAATTTATATATATATACATACATATATGTAGAATATAAACACTATATGTATACACATTATATATATATATATATATATATATATATATATATATATATTTACACACACACACACACACACACACACACACACACACACACACTTTCCTTAGGAAAATATGTTGCAAATCTGGGAGATAAATATCTTGTCTAAAACTGAAGCCCCATAACATTTCATTTTATAAACACCATTTCATAGTAAACATGTGTTTTCCCTCTCAAAAAGAAAAGTATTATTGAGAATTTATCAACTGAATTTTCTGCATTTGTGTGTTATGTTTTGGCACTGATACTTTTATTTCTCTCCTCTTTTCTGCAAAATACTTCTATAAGTCTAGTTTATGGCAAGCTGCAAGAGAGATCATCTCTTCCTGCCTATTCTGCTTCAGGATGCATGGACAGAGATCTTCAGAAGCCTCCTGAGTTTTCCTCATCACATTTACTCCTGTCTTCACTCTAAAAGTAGTTTCTTTTCACCTCTGGAAAATATGTCCTAAGAGAGAACTGTGGTTCTTTTAAGTTAGGTTTGGTTGTCTTTCTTAGCAGAAATATTCCCAATTCTACTTTAGCATGCACTTATTATTTATATTGTCACTTCCCAAAAGGTATTTGAAGTGGGATCCTTCCATAATTTTGCCCCAAAGTACAGTCATACCATAAAACATACCTCCCAAATTACAAAAAAACAGTGGATACTTTTATTTTTTTGACATTTGTTTGTCCACTAATAGATATCACTTGCTAGTAAGATCAACTTGTAGGGACTAACTTAAAAGAAATTTGATATTACCTTTAAAGATTGTCTCTTAGTCACATAATTCTCAGACTGAAGCAATTTCTCATAGTCTTCAAAAATCTAAGGAAAAGAAAATAAATTTTAGAATGTCACAGCAGCAGTGTGTTCTCCACGTTAGGCTCTCTCTATTCAGGAGGCGGCAGTGCTTTGTACCTCTGTGCACTTAGCAAGGGCCCTCACTGCGTCCACAGGGAAGTCTCCCATTTCATCACCCTTCCCTTGGCTGAGGGATAGGGAGGCCAAGTGACACAAGAACACATTTTTCTGTTTTATCTTAGTTCTGCAAATCCGAAATTGAGTCAAAGAATGGAATAATTTGAGTCCTTCCAATAAATAATTTTGATAAAAAATCTGAAGCTAGCCAATCCCTAAAAAACAAATACCAAATGTCTTCTTTGATATAATGAGAGCAACTATGAACACAGCAGGGAGGAAGAGCAGGAAGAAAAGATTAACATTAAACAGAGACATGAGATGGGAGGGAAAGGGAGAGAAAAGGGAAATTGCATGGAAATGAAGGGAGACCCTCATTGCTATACAAAATTACATATAAGAGGTTGTGAGGGGAATGGGAAAATAAACAAGGAGGGAAATGAATTACAGTAGATGGGGTAGAGACAGAAGATGGGAGGGGAGGGGAGGGGGGATAGTAGGGGATAGGAAAGGTAGCAGAATACAACAATTACTAATAGGGCATTATGTAAAATTGTGGATGTGTAACCGACGTGATTCTGCAATCTGCATTTGGGGTAAAATTGGGGGTTCATAACCCACTTCAATCTAATGTATGAAATATGATATGTCAAGAGCTTTGTAATGTTGTGAACAACCAATAAAAAAAAAAATCTGTTAAAAGTTTCAAGGTAACTCATTTTACAGAAATCTATTTATGTAACTTGGTAGATATGGGTCCACAATAGCAAGGCGCTAAGCATGCTCTAAATAAAATATAAAATAGGTCTGGGGATGTGGCTCAGTGGTCAAGTGACCCTGAGTTCAATCCCCAGTACAAAAAACAAGTAAACAAACAAAAAAACATGATTGTGTGTGTGTGTGTGTGTGTGTGTGTGTGTGTGTGTGTGTGTGTTTTGGGGATGGAACCAAGGACCACCTCAGCCATGGTAGGCAATTGCTCTGCTACTGAGCTATATCCCCAGCTCCTGTGTTTTCTTAATTTAAGATCAAAGCAGGCAGGCAGTGATCATTCCTTGGAGCCCCAGAGTACAACAGGAAGAAATGTAAACAATGAAAAATTCCTGACTCCCTAGCAACCACAGTTTTCCATAAATCAACCAGGAGTATGGTTGAGTGTGGTTGATGTCACTTGTGAATGATAAATAAGGGTGATGTTCAAAGATCTAGGAGGTAGAAAGAGAAGACAAAGATAAGTGAAGTCTTAAAAATGATTAGTACTTACAGTGTCATAATTCTGTTCTAAGAAGTCTGCTACCAACACTTTGTGTCTGGTTAGTAAATCCTAGAAAGAAAATAACCAAGTGAAACAAAATTATTAGGGCTAATAAATTCAATAATTGATTAAATTTAAAATCAGTCTTTTCCCTAAGGCTTGATAATTTCATTTGTTTGAAATAAATGTAAAAGTTGCAAAAACTTCTTCATTTACAAAATACTTTTACTCCTTCTTTAAGATGTGAAATACCAGTTTGCTTCAGATTAAAAGCAATAAGTAGGGCTGGGGATGTGGTTCAAGCGGTAGCGCGCTCGCCTGACATGCGTGCGGCCCGGGTTCGATCCTCAGCACCACATACAAACAAAGATGTTGTGTCCACCGAAAACTAAAAAATAAATATTAAAAAAAATTCTCTCTTTCTCGCTCTCTCTTAAAAAAAATAAAAGCAATAAGTAAAATACCTAGTATTAAATATAGTGTTTTAAATTTGTATTTTGTTAGATTTATCATAGAAATAATTTAACTGATAAAACAAATGGCACCTCACTGTGTACAGCATACTTTTTATGACATAATAAAGTTAATGTTGTTTTTTTTTTTTGTGTGTGTGTGTGTGTATGTAGCCCAGGGGGTTGAACCCAAGTGTACTTTACCCTGAGCTACATCCCCAGCCCTTTTCACTTTTTGAGGCAGTGTCTCCTAATTTGCTGAGGCTGGCCACGAACTTTCCCCTTTCCCTATCTGAATTACAGGGATTACAAGTGTGTGCCACAACTTATAACTAAGGTCCTTAGTAATAATCTTTTTTTCTTTTTAAAGACAGTATCTTGGTATGTTGCCCACATGGGCCTTGAACTGACTGAGTTCATGTGATCCTCCTGCCTCAGCCTCCAGAGTGTTGAATGTTACTTAAAAAAAAAATTTTTTTTTAGTTGTTGATGGACCTTTATTTACTTATGTACAGTACTGAAATCGAACCCAGTACCTCACAGGTGCTAGGCAAGCGCTCTACCACTGAGCCACAACCTCAGCCCATGGATGTTATTTTTTTAAAAAACAAGAATGTGGATTGGTTTAAAACCTTATCTCATAAATTAAAGTAACAGGTTTTCAAGGATGTGAACCTTTCATTTTTTTTTCTAACCACTTTTAAACAGAGGTGTCTCAGACTCTGGGAAGCATAGGAATGACATTTAACAGTGTCATCTCAGTTTGTGCTACTCTCAGGTGAATGGCCATCAGGCATAGTGAAAGTCAAGGAGTCACACAACTGCCCTATCCTATTACAGACATAAACTTGCAGAAAACTGCACAAAAGTATGATGAAACTTGTCTGTCTCAACTCACACCTAAATTATATCTTTATTGCACCTTCATGTTGAAAGACAACAAACCTTGTGGCCCGGCACAGTGGCCCACATCTGTGATCCCAGTGGCTAGGGAGGCTGAGCAGGAGGATTGTGAGTTCAAAGCTAGCCTCAGCAACTTATCGAGGCCGGTAACTCAGTGTAACCCCGTCTCTAAATAAAATATAAAAAGGGCTGGGATGTGGCTCAGTGTTAAGCACCCCTGGGTTCAATCCCCAGTACCAAAAAAAAAAAAAAAAAAAGCCTCACCTAATCCCTTTTATAGTTTAGAGGCTAAATATTCCGGTACTGTGCTGAATTTAATTAAAACAAAAAAACCTAAAACAAACAAAAATAAGAATTTAAAAGTTTTCCAACATACAGTCTTATACTTTAATACATATTTAATTAAAACTTCCTCATGGAACACATGGAAGATACACAGCAACCTCACAGGGAAAAGGCAGGCAGCAAATCTGGAAAACCCCCAATTTTTTTTTTTTTTTGGTACTGGTGACTGAATCCAGGGAGATTAACTACTGAGCCACATCCCCAGCCCTTTTTGCATTTTATTTAGAGACAGGGTCTCACTTAGTTGCTTAGGGCCTCGCTAAGTTTCTGAGGCTGGCTTTGAACTGGCGATCTTCCTGCCTCAGCCTCTAGAGCCACTGGAATTACAGACGTGTGCCACCGCCCTGGCAAACACACCTTTTTTTTTTTTTTTTTTTTTTTTAGTTGTAGATGGACAAAATCTTTTTTTTTAAATCAATTGAATTTTTTAAAGATTTTTTTATTTGTTGCTCAAAACATTACAATGATCTTGACATACCATACATTTGATTCAAATGGGGTACGTAATCTTAATCTTATTTTTCCACGTGTACAGATTGCAGGATCACATTGGTTATACAGCCGCGTTTATATATAGGGCCATACTAGTGTCTGTTGTATTCTGCTGCCCTTCCTATCCCCCTTCCCCTCCCCTCCCCTCTGGACAAAATATCTTTATTTTTATTTATTTATTGTTATGTGGTGCTGAGGATCTAACCCAGGGCTTTGTGCATGCAAGGTAAGCGCTCTACCACTGAGCTACAATCCCAGCCCAAACACACCTATTTTTAATAAGAAAAACAAAACTTTTAAAGCATTTCCCCTTAATTTGGTAGGTTTTTCAAAAACTGACAAATATATTTTTGTGTACAACAGGATGTTCTGAAATATGTATACACTATGGAAAGGCTTGTTATGACTTGGGAGATGGGGGGTTGGTAGCATTGGAGATCACCCCCAGCCGTTGGTTTGGATCTTAAATGTCGCCCAAAGTCATGTTTTGGAGGCTTGGTGGCCTATGGAGCTATAGGGAGGTGGGGGAAGTTTGCAACGTGCGGTTCTGGATCTCCAGGCTAGAGCAAAGTGCGGGCCTCGAGGGGCTGGCGTGTCAGGCGCGCAACCCCAGGTGGGGCTCAGGTGGCGGCACCTTTAAGAAGTGGGGCCTAGTCAGCGGAAGTCACCGGAACTGCCCTGGAGGGGCTGCTGGGAGCCCGCCCCGCCCCCGCCAGCGCTCCCGGGGGCTGGGAGCGGGGCAGGCTCCTCCGCCAGGCGCCTGTCAGTCAGCGCATTCTGGGGTCCAGGCGCTGACCATGGACTGCCACTTATGAAATCGTGAGTCAAAATGAATAAACTTTAAGTTGTTTATTTCAGGTATTTTTGTCACAGCTACAGAAAGAGAACACATGGCCCAGTTAGCTAATTAGCATACAGGTTACCTTGCCTAGTTATTTTGTGGTAAGATCATTTAAAATCTACTCAGTGGTTTTTCTCACCACAATCAGTTGTTGTTCACTGTAGTTGCCATGTCGTACCGTAGACCTTTGGAATTATTCCTCTTATCTAGTAGAAATTTTGTATCTCTGATCAACATCTCCCCCAGCCCCTAGTAATCACCATTCTACTTTCCACTTCTGAGTTCAGCTTATTTAGATCTCGCATACAAATGAGATCATACTAGATGCCATTTTGTGCCCGACTTAATTTTCATTTAAGATAATGTCCTCTAGGTTCATTCATGTCACAAATGACAAGATTTTCTTTTTTATGGCTGAGTAGTATTCCATTATGTGTATGTACCATATTTTTTTTATCCCTTCATCCATTGGTGGACACTTAAGTTGATTCCATAATCTTGGATATCTTAAATAATGCTGCATTTCTTCAACATAATGATTTCATTTTCTTTGGATATATAGTCAGGAATGGGAATGCTGAATCACATGGTGATTCTATTTTATATTAAAACAATAATTAAGGGGGGATAGTAGAGGATGGGAAAGGTAGCAGAATACAACAGTCACTAATATGGCATTATGTAAAAATGTGGATGTGTAACCGATGCGATTCTGCAATCTGTATTTGGGGTAAAAATGGGAGTTCATAACCCACTTGATTCTTTTTTTTTTTTTTTTAAAGGTTAAAAGCTCTTAGCCTTTCTTTCTTTTTTTTTTCTTTTTTTTTTTTTAGAGTGAAAGAGGAGAGAGAGAGAGAGAGAGAGAGAGAATTTTTTAATATTTATTATTTTTTAGTTCTCGGCAGACACAACATCTTTGTTGGTATGTGGTGCTGAGGATTGAACCCGGGCTGCACGCATGCCAGGCGACCGCGCTACCGCTTGAGCCACATCCCCAGCCCCCCACTTGATTCTAATGTATGAAATATGATATGTCAAGAGCTTTGTAATGTTGTGAACAACCAATAAAAAAAGAAAAATAAATAAATAAAACAATAATTACATGAATACAGTAATAACAATTAGCTTCTTACTCGTTTCCTTAATGGTGGCCTAATTTACATTGTCTACCAAAACTTTGCAAAGATTTCCTTTTCTTTCATCTTTTTTGTAATACCTGCTCTAACAGATATGAAGTGATAATTTCATGGTTTAACAATTTTTCAATTCAAAATGGTGAGACCAGCTCTTAATTTCCTACCACTCATCATTACACAATTTAACCTTTACATATGTCTGAAAATGTTGGTCCTTTTTTCTCCATTGGATCAGAGCATTCTGTTCTGGAACTAGAGAACAGGAAACCCTCTACAGAGGTTCCTAGGATAATTTCAGTTATCCTCCCCTCATTTTGTTAGAGTCCTGTGAACAGTATCAGGGATTTTTCTGAGCTGACTAGTGATAGAAGTAATCCTGAGAGGCTGCATAGACGCTGTAGACTGGTGTAGCCAGAGCAACTCTCCACTTGTTAAACTCAAACAGAGGACTGGGTTCCCCCACAGCTGCATCAGATCACTGGTACTGGAACAGTCATTATGCGTAAGTATTATCCCAAAGAAAGAGGAATCAAGGAGTTTCTTTACAACCACAATCTTCAAATTCCAAAGCCAAAAAAAAAAAAAAAAAAAAGGAAATAACTTAAAAAATCCAGTAACAGGCAAATATAATATGACAGAGTAGAATTCTCCTAGCATTTAGCAGATGTATGCACAAAACTAGAGGATTTAGGGCTGGGGTTGTGGCTCAGTGGTAGAGCGCTTGCTTAGCACATGTGAGGCGCTGGGTTTGATCCTCATCACCACATAAAAATAAAGATATTTTGTCCAAAAAAAAATATATATATACATATAAATAAACAAATAAAATAAAATTTAAAAAACTGGAGGATTCATACATTATATGTATATATACTATGTACACATGATACTAGATAAATATAATTCATATAACTGAGTTGGGGGGAAGACCCACAAAAGACTAGCTAGGATCCTGCCCAAGCAGGAAAAGCAGAACACTGCAAAGGAAGAAAGTCAAACTTTAAAGAATTAAAAAAAAATTTAAATGTTTGAAACAGTATTCTTTCTTCCCACCTCCAAATAATTCTGGTCTGACAGGGCTAAATTTTGTGTAGTATAACTATTGTGCTAAAAAAATCTGATACTGATTTTTTTGGTGAATCCCACTTGGGAGAACCTTGGGGTGGCACGACAAGAGATAACTGAACTGCAGGGACGTGAGGCTGATGAGCCAGTGGCAGTTGCCATTATTGAGGGCTTACAAACCACTGGGATTGCGCCAGGAACTTGACACATGTTAGTTCTAATCTTTCCAACAACTCTGTAAGGCAGGGATTATTTATTCATTTCACAGAGGAGGGAAATGAAACTCAAAGGTTAACTAACTTGCTCAAGGACATACAGCTGATCAAGTGACAGAAGGAGATGGAATTCAAAACACTTCAGTTACATAGGTTCTTAAAGGAAAGGATGATTGTAAGGAATGTTTTTTAGTGAAAGGACTATGTTGTAAACAGTACCATAAGAAAAATATAAATTAACAATGTGAAAACATTAACTATTAAACTGGGCAAGTTCTCTTGCAGCAAAATGAAAAAAGTGAGCCTTAATAGGTTAAAAAAACCAAAACCAAAGCCAAAAGTAAATCCAGTCAACCAACCAAATAAACAAAACTTTTTGAAACCAGCTACTTAAAAAAAAAAAAAAAAAAGTGACATAGTCATTGTCACATTAACCACAGCATTTTTTTTTCTTTTTTTTTGGGAGAGAGAGAGAGAGAGAGAGAGAGAGAGAGAGAGTGAGTGTGTGTGTGTGTGTGTGTGTGTGAGAGAGAGAGAGAGAGAGAGAGAGAGAATTTTAATATTTATTTTTTAGTTTTTGGCAGACACAACATCTTTGTTTGTATGTGGTGCTGAGGTTCGAACCCGGGCTGCACGCATGCCAGGCAGGCATGCTACCGCTTGAGCCACATCCCCAGCCCAACCACAGCATTTTGGTAAAGTATAGAAGATTGGTGTTTTTGATATTGGTAGTGTGCTAGGAAACTTTTTATGGTTTAAATTTTCAAGGTTGACTTACGTTCAATGGAAAATAGGCTGAAATATAAACATCTAATTTATATTTGTGATTTAATATTATTGAAAATTAATTTTGGCTGAATATAAGATAGCAAGAAGTTATTATCCAGGCTGGGCATAGTGGTGCATGTCTGTAATCTTGTGCCTTGGAAGGCTGAGGCAGGTGGATTGCAAGTTCAAAGCTAACCTCAGCAACTTAGACCTATCTCAAAAAAAAAAAAATTATTATCAAGTATGTTTTGTTCTTTTATTTACTTTTGCTGTGTTGGGGACAGAACCCAGGGCCTCATGCATATTAGGTAAGCACTCTACCACTGAGCTAACCCCCAGCCCTAAGTACATTTTATCCTATTAAACACTGAAAAATCTTTGGGGATAGTTTAAAAAAACAGATATTCAGGGGTTGGGGTGTAGGTAGAGCACTTGCCTAGCACGTGTGAGGCACTGGGTTCTATCCTCAGCACCGCATAAAAATAAATAATTAAAATAATGGTATTATGTCCATCTATAACTAAAAAAATATTTATCTGCTTTTCCTGTCCATGAGAATTTGTTCTGTTTGTAATTAAGTTTTTTTTTCTTTTTTTTATTGGTTGTTCAAAACATTACATAGTTCTTGATATATCATATTTCACACTTTGATTCAAGTGGGTTATGAACTCCCATTTTTACCCCGTATACAGATTGCAGAATCACATCAGTTACACTTCCATTGATTTACATATTGACATACTCATGTCTGTTGTATTCTGCTGCCTTTCCTATCCTCTACTATCCCCCCTCCCCACCCCTCCCCTCCCCCCTTCTCTCTCTACCCCCTCTACTGTAATTCATTTCTCCCCCTTGTATTATTTTTCCCTTTCCCCTCACTTCCTCTTGTATGTAATTTTGTAATTAAGTTTTAGTTACAGTTTTTTAAGAAGGGAACTAACTTGTTTCCATGACAGCAGAGTCATCTGATAAAAAAGGAGGAAAAAATGGAACTACAATATCTATTATTAGAAAACACATCCTTATTTTCTTAGGCACAGGCATTTTGCTAGAAAGAAACAGAATCATCCTTTATATTAAATGTCCTTCTTCATATTTGATGGAACTGAGGCCTGCCTCACCGTGTGCTCTGGATTTACCCTTCTAGTGGCTCATCTGCAGCCACAGCACACCGTTTATTTTTCTAGGGAGACTGAGCTGCCCATGGAATGGAGGAGGCTCTGGAATTTCACAGCACTCCCCCATACTCTTTGGAATTGGTCCCCAGGCTTTTCCCTTTCTTTTTCTTCCTTCTCTCACTCTTTGCCACTCTTTCCAGTTTTTCCTTACTCTACATCTTTGTCTTCACTCATGCTCCTTTTCTTTAACCTCTTTGGAGGGCTCCAAACATAGCTGCAGACAGTTGTCCTCTTGCCTGCCAACTGACCCTGGCATATATCCCTAACCTATAGGTTTAAACAAAGTCATTCAGATAACTGAGCGTTTGTGCTGGCCACTGATGGCTGGATTGTTTCTTAACTGATGTTTGACATGTTCACAGGTTTTGAGAAAGGCCAGGTACATTCCAGTTGGCTGTGGCCCACTTATGTCTAGCTTAGCATGTAAACTCCTTCCTCCTGCTTTGGGGAGTGGGGATCTTCCTTTCTTGCTGCCACTCAAGACATACTTCTGTCTGTAGGTCTGTCTTCCTTCCTTTCTTTTGTACTGGAAATTGCACCCAGGTCACTTAACCCCTGAGCTACATCTCCAGCCCTTTTTGCTTTTTATTTTGAGACAGGGTCTCGCTAAGTTGCTGAGGCTGGCCTGGAACTTGCAACCCTCCTGCCTCAGCTTCCCAGGCTGCTGGATTACAGGGTGAGCACCACTCCTGGCCTGTTTGTAAGTCTCTAATAAATTGCACTCTGTGCAGTCCTGGATCTGCCTCTTTCTTTGGTCTTCTGGCATCTCCCTCCTTTGGCAACCAGTTCTCATATATGTGAACTGGGTTTTTTGAAATGCTCTTTCTTCCCTTTTCTCTTATGCTTTCACTCCACAAGGCTTCTTGCACAGGCTCTTCTATCCTCAGCGCTCTGCTCAGGCAGAGTCTAAGGGGCGAGCAGGCTGGACAAAGAGACCTTGAGCAGGCAGGCTCTGGCAACTCTCCCTTCAATCCCCATGCTGGATGAGGTTGGCTGTGTTTATGGAATGCTTTGGGGGAACATTGGTACTGTAGCTTCTTTCTTCTGCAGTCTCAGGCAGTTTGCACTGATCTCATACCTGCACACCCATTTGTGGCGACAAAAGTGCCGCAGTTAACTGGGTCCCACCCCCCACCCCCCTGGCTGCTGTAACAACCAGCTGTTGATTGCTTAAGCATGTCTTGGAATCTACCCTAATCCACTCACGTGGCCTCCTAATAGTCTCCCTCATCCTCAAATTGTATTCTCCCCATCTGGAGTTTTTATCAGTTCACTCTCCCTCATCTCATTGCATTTCCAGGGATATCTTGGATGTTCCTACAGACTGGGTCCTAGGATGCTGCCAGGCATGGCTCCCCCTTAACCAGATTCCAAGTTCCCTTACCTTTGTTGCATGCTCACCACAGCTGGCTGGCTCCCTGCGCCTCCCTGCAGTTCACACTCCATCCCTTCCCTCCCCCAGCAACTTCTTCTCCTTAGACCTCCCTTTCCTTCTGCTCCACTTAAATCTCTGGCGCTTATTGACTTTTTCTGCTTTTGGACACACTCTCCCATTTGTGACCATGTGAGCTAAAACACTTTCCTAACAGATTTAAGATCCTTTCTTAAACAGGCTGAGTCAATTCCTGGTCTTCAGATAATGGATAGTTTTCAAGCACTGCAAACCACTGCATCCCCCCCCCCCCTTTTTTTTTAGCTCCAGAAAGCTATTAAAATAAAGAACTATTTGCATCCAGTCATAGTCAGCTTTCAAAATATGTCCATAAAGTAATAAGATTAGAGTATGTATTAATATTAGAATATGGACTATGTCAATATTATTGAAATAATCTATTTAAAATAATATAAAGAAAATAAGCCATACGTGGGATATAATAAATTTTTTAAGTTATATATTTGTATTCTAGAAAAGTAGAAATATACCTTCAAATAATATAAGTTGACAATTCCTGAAATGTGTTTAAAGAAATCAATCTGAATAGATACATTTATATGAGTTTTATCTACTTTATATTTAGCCTGAAAGCCTATTTTTTTAACGATGCCCTCACATTGCTAATATTATTTTTTAAATTCCTCTTCTGAACTGTCCTTCAGAACTAATTTGGTAGACACTGAAGAAAATCAAACTCTAGTTTAATCATCTTAAAGTTTATTTTTATAAGTATTATTAGCTGGGTGCAGTGGCACATGCCTGTCATCCCAGCAGCTCAGGAGGCTGAGGCAGAAGGATCATATAAGTTCAAAGCCAGCCTTAGTAATTTAGCAAGGCCTTAAGCAATTTAGTTATTGTTATTACAAAACAAAACAAAAAGTAGTTTTAGTTGACTGCCTGCTTTATACACTGACCTGGATGTCCAATAGCTTTTTGTTTCCAAAACTCTTTATCTGTTCTCAAAGGGTAAAAATTTTCCACTACAGCAGAAGGAACATGCCATATCCACTGATACCAAAATATATTAAACAGTGACAGGATTATAAGCATAAACAAATAGTTTTCTAAAGTAGAAATCTTGAGGGTAACATCATTCATTGAATGTGTTAAGTTCTGGTGTTTGTTCACAAATTAGCTATACTATTTTCTGATAATGCTTCCTGGACATCTTTTTCCTTTTTTGGTGGGTGGGGCTACAGGGGATTGAACTCAGGGGCACTTGACCACTTAACCACATCCCCAGCCATATTTTATATTTTATTTAGAGTCAGGGTCTCACTGAGTTGCTTAGGGTCTCACTAAGTTGCTAAGGCTGGCTTTGAACTCGGTATCCTCCTGCCTCAGCCTCCCAAGCTGCTGGTATTACAGGCGTGCACCACCATGCCTGGCTTTGGATATCTTCTTGATGGTAAAACACATAGAAACAAAGCAGAATGGTTGCAGGGCTGGAATGTGGGAGAAATGGGGAGTTGTTTAACAGGTATGGAGACGAGTTCTAATTTTGTGAGATGAAAATATTCTGGAGAGTAGATGCTCAGCAATACGCATATACTGCACCCCTACTAAACTATACAATACAATATGGTTAAAATGGTAAATTTTATGTATATTACACCATAATTATATTTTTTAAATTAAAAAATTATCCTAGATGAAATATATTTCCCTCATAATGACAAAGTAGATAATAGATGATAAAATATAGGTGATTATAATTATTCTGTCAAAATACAAATATATATATATGTGACCAGTCATGTTTTCAAAATCCTAATATAATTTATTAATACTTTACCCTATGGAAATTTAAAGATTACACTGATAAAATAATATGATGTCCTTCCTATTCTGAGATGTAATTCTCCATCTCCTTTCCCATCCAATATCTCTCCCTGGAAGTAGCTTCTGTTGTTGTCTCCTACGAGGTGTTCTATGCATATGCACCCCAAGATGCTGTACTACATGTTCCTTTTGTTACTTAACTGTACATGTTAGAGTTCATTCCATATGAGCTTGTGACACTCTGGCCTCTTAGACTGTATTTTATTTATTGACGCCTCTTGTGATCCACGTTATATACCGTCTGTTGACTACAGTCAGGTCTAAAGAACAAAACTTTTTGCTTTTTAAAATTAAATTGACTCAACTGGACATGGTGGCTCACCCTGTCATTCCTATTCAGGAGGCTAAGGCACAAGGATCACAAGTTTGAGGCCAACCTCAGCAACTTAGCAAGACCCTGTCTCAAAATAAATAAATAAATAAAAATAAAAAAAAAAAAAAAAAGAAAGAGCTGGGGGTATAGCTCAGTGGCATAGCACTTCTGGGTTCCATCCCAATATCTCCAAAAAAAAAAAAAAATCGCTTCTTCAGAGACCAACTGATTTTGAATAACCTAGCTGATTCTGGAAAAACCCAATTACCTTAAAAGTAGCAAAGGCATCTGAAGCAATATCAAATGTTGACAACTCCACATACTTGAAGAAATCTCTGAATTGGTTAGAAAAGAGGATGATTTTGGCAAGTGGTTCATGTCGAATACACTCTCTCAGCATAATCCCACAACGTAAGGCAATCTGTGGAGCTTCATACCTAAAGCACAATGAAGAGAGAAACGGAGAACTCTGTTACCCCATTAACAAAGTAATATCAATGATGTTCAACAGACCATTTCATACTGCTGCCCATCGGGACACTGATGCCATTTGTCCCAGTTCATTCAAACAGGATTCATTTATTACCCATGGACTATCTGTTATGTGCCTGGCACTATTCCAGACACTGGGGATATGTTAGTAAACAGGGCAAGGTCACTGCCATGATAGCCTTCATATTTTTGTGAGAATGTGTATGGAGGGACGAGGTAGAACATAACCAATGTAAAGATAATTTCATATATACATAAGAAACGGAAGGTGATAAATAAGGCAATATTATAGAGTGCTGTGAAAACAGAAGATGGTAAATAAAGCAATACTATAGAGTGAGACTACTTAAATTGTGAGTGATTTCTTAAGTTTTACTTCAGATTGAAGTGAAGGGTCAAGGTGGTCCAGGCAACTCTGTAAAGTCTCCAAGGCAAGAACAAGATTGGTGAGTTAGAGAAGAAATATGGCCAGAGTGGTGGAATGGAGGTAATAATAGTAGTGAGCAGTATTACGCGAGGCAAGAGAGGAGGGAAGGGCAAGGTCAGAGCCTAGCATGGTTTGTAAACTAAGGTATAATTTGGGTTTAAGTGTGATGATTTTACATGTGATTTGGTTTTAAGCCTTTGGAGAGTTTAAAGCAAGAAATGAACACAGCCTAACCTAAGCTTTAAAAAGATGGCTCTGGATAGGTGTGGTGGCACACACCTGTAATCCCAGCAGCTTGGGAGGCTGAGGCAGGAGGATTCAAAGCCAGCCTTAGCAATTTAGTTAGACCCTGTCTCTAAATAAAACAAAAAGGGCTATGATGTGGCTCAGTGATTAAGTGCCTCTGAGTTCAATCCCTGGTACAAAGAAAAAGAAAGAAAGAAAAAGAAAAAAATGGCTCCAGGGCTGAGAGTGTAGCTCAGTGGTCAAATACCTGCCTAGTAAGCATGAGGTATCCTGGGTTCAACCCCAACACTGAGGGAGGGAGGGGTGGAGGGAAATGCTGCCCTGAGTGCTGGTGGAGATGTATTGTAAAGCAGCAGGAGTGGACTAGGTAGCTGGAGGGGAAGCTGGCAGACAGGTGCAGGAGCATAAACCCAACAGTGGTGATGGTGGCGTGGCTGGGGCAGCAGCAGCAGAACTCAAGGCTGTGGCAGAGGCTGGATCCTGTTTGGATCCAGGACTTGCTGATGTTGGAGGTGGGACTGGATGGGAAATAAATGACTAGAGGAACACAGACTAGTGAAGAAATTGCTGCTGACAGCGTTAACTTTGAGATGGCTGACATCTGAGAAACAATGTCTCCTCAGCAGGAGACTATACCCATTTGGAGTTAAGGAAAAAGGCAAGGGAGATTTTTATGTAAATGTGATCTGGGAGCACAAGTGACCAGTAAAGAGCTGTGGGTTCATTGGCTCAATAAAGTCACGAAGTGGAATTGTGGCTCACAGCTCCACTAGAAACAGTATCTACTGTAGGAAAGAGCTGAGGACTGGCACACCAGATCTGTTCCATTTCTAATTAACAGCGGTCTCTCAAATGTCAAATGCAGCATCTAAATAAATCTAGGTTTGAGTTACATTCCAGAATGTGATAAGATTTCAAGAAAATGAACAATACTTAGCCCAAATAAGATAAGCCCTGTGCTGAAATGATACAGTTGACAATTGTGTGGTAAATACAGGAAGAGTAGGACAAAGATGTAGTTGTAAAACATTAGGAAGTGAGTAGAACACAGTATAAAAAAAGAATAGTCTGACCAAGTTTGGAATAGATTGTATCATTTCCCACTTCAATGAACTAAATACTAGTTCTATTGTGTTTTGTACAAAGCCCATTGAAAAAAAGCAACTTAAAATGATGATTTCTAAAAAAGTGTTTTCCTATAATGCTTTTTGAAAATAAGATAAAAATGACATTTACAAAGGACTGTGTGTGTGATCTTTCAAGTTTACTATGTATTCTGAAAGTTAGGAAAAATAAAAATATAAAAAATTTTAAGCAAAAATGACATTTGAATGGATGAGAAAGAGTAAATATTTGAAAACTAAAACTAAACCCCCCTTATATAAAACCTGAAGATAATTCACCAATCACCCACTACTAGCAATAACGTTTTGTTGACCAATAAAGAACAATCTATTGAACAATGTATTTATAAGATCGTAGTATTTGCATGGAATTCAGATTCAAGAATAAACCTCATTCCCATAATTTAGAAAATAGGCTACTATATAATCAAATTTACAAAAACAGTAAAGTAGCAAATTAGGACATCAGTGTGATATTTACTCATTTTTATCCTAATTATAAAGTTGAATGATATTCCTAAATATTGAATATTCCCTGAATAACTCACAGTAATATTAAATGTTGATATACTCAGATAGATCTGGTTCTTTGTAGAACATAAGGAAGGCCAATTTATAATGTTAGCAATTTTTCTCATCATAAAAATTTGAAAATCAGCCTAGTGGTACACATTAAATAGTTGTAAGATGGGATAGCATTAAAGATGTTGTAATGAGAGGGTATATTTTTTGAAATATCAAGGAGAAAAATACTGTCAATTATTGATAGAATATTTAAGAGACTGTAGAATAAAGGCTCTTGGGCTTAGAGAACGAGCATTAGGGACAATTAATAAGACTTTTTAATAAGATATTTGTGGACTTTGATAATTTGGCCTAAACCTGGCTTCTCACTTCACTTCCCTTTACTTTCCCCATTTCCCTGGAGTATGCCACTCCCTTGAGTGGAATGCCCTTTCTAGTTTCCCCACTAAGATGCTTATCTTTCAAGATTGAATTCAGACACCTTTTGGAAGTGTTTTGTAAGTGCCCACCATTCAGGATTGTCCTCTCTCCCCTTCACATTCCCACAATAGCTTGTCTGTAATTTCACTTTAACACTTTTATCATCCTGTATTAGGTCACATTTCAGTAAGTTGTTATAAATCGGTTTCCTTCACCTCATTGCTGGTGATGTGCTTTACTTACTCCATTACTCACTCACCCTGCCTCCGCTTCCCCATTTGGTGTCTATGTCTCATTTATTGTTATGTTCTTCCTGCATACCGCATCTCCAAAGAGTTCCTAGCAAAATTTTTTATACAAAGTAGGTATATAATGAATTTAATGAACCTTAAACTCTGACTGAATGTCCTAATGAGAGTCAAACTCTGGCTTAGACAAAAGCTGTCTGATCTCTAGCCAACATCTCTCATTTCTGAATTCAGTTTCCAAACTGAGATCATCTATAAAAAGTTTCCACCCCAACTTCTGAGTATAATTAGTTCTCTTTTTCCTTTCATTTAGTGAAGTTTATTGGAACCATCTGTGATGCAATGATGATTTATTCTTGAGAACCAATAGAACATTTTAAAAAATATTCTTGGGGCAGAACACTTATCAATTCATCCCAGTAGTATGTTCCCAACACCAGAAATGTCAGTCTGTAAGATGACAACTTCTTAAAGTTAGGAATACATTGGGACATTGAGGGAAATCCCTGACTTCCTCAATATCCTTTAAGGAAACTATAATTCACACTTATCATTTCAACCTGACTGTCCTCTAGGATACTGATTTTTGATAGGTTATTGTTCACTATTCAGAGAAGTGCTCTATAAATTAAGCCAATCATTAAGTTTCAAATCCCACTAACATTAATATCCTTAGTCTGGTAAAGAATCAGTATTTATCTCACCTAATCTGTTCTAGTTATGGATAAGCTTTCTGATGGCAAGGACCACAACTAATCACTCTGTTTTTCCCCCGCAATGAATAAAAGGATGGCAGGTCACCAATGAAGGTTAATATTATGAGTACTGAATCACTATTTTTATAGAACTGAATCATATCTTCCCTCCTCACTTACAATTTATAATATAGTCTGGACTATAATTAACTGTGTCAGTTAAGAGAAAGCACATTACTATATATGCACATTCATTCAAATGAGAATAGCATATTGGAAGATCCCCTTGAAACTTCATGAAAGTCAAAATATAAAAGCAATTATTTCAACTAGCAGTGAGCTACGGTAATCATTACACAGAAAATGGCTAGAAGAAAGATCTTATACAAGAACATCTCAACAAAGATTATACTATGTAAGTGGAAAATGACTTTTGTTATTAAAGGGAACAAATAATGCCAGACTGTATTTAGAAAGCTTTTATAAAATGGCATTCACTTAACCCCCACCCTCCTTCATACAGTCAAGAAGGTTTTGTTTCTAATCTAGAAACACTTGCTTACTTTAAAAATGTGTTAATTTGGCCACTAAAAAGGTGTAGAATTAATGATAATTTAGGGTCAATGAGCGCCCCTAAAATCCAGATTGTAGTCTCCAAGAACCAGTCCTCACCTAAAACAAGCAGGGTCCTTGGTAGAAATTCCAGGTAGAAATATATACTTTGGACCTGGTATTTCTTTTTGCATCAGAAAATGAAGCTCTCATAAACTATTTTGGTGTTGTCAAAAGACATCAACCAGAAGGGGCCACAAATGGTCAACTAAGCATTAAAAAGAAAAATGTGTGAAACTAAATGAGACAATATGGAGAGCATCGTTACATCTCTTATTTAATAAGATATCAGAGGGGTAGTGTGTGTGTGTGAGAGAGAGAGAGAGAGAGAGAGAGAGAGAGAGGGTATAAAACTCATTGGACACCAAAGGAAGTTCCTAAATATCTAAATTGATAATTAAAATAAAGGAATTGGGCATTAATTCTACCTTTCTGGTGTGAATTCTGTGTGAGAGTATATAATAATTGCAGTAGATGAAAAAAGTTATATTCTATAAAACTACTCTAGCCAATAAATCAGCAAATAATGTGCAAGGGATGATGTGTTTTTTAAAAAAATTTTGTGCCTAATGAAATGTTTGAATCAGCCAGTGTTCATCAATGGATAGTAAAACAATTAAAGGTACAGATGACAGGAAACTTTATAATGGAGGCCAAATTGGTGGAATCCCTTGATCCTAGACTTTCAGCCTCTAAAATTCTGAGTAAAGAACTTTTTTATTATAACAACAACAACAACAAAAAACACTGTATAATGGATTAATGGATTAGACTGTCATCATCTGAGCTCATTGCTCAATTTGAGCATTACTAAAAGTATGTCTCCTGATGGGATGAAATATGAACTAGACAGACCCACCTTCAAAATATTGCCAAAATAAAAATTGAATTTGAATTTAACCAAGCCTTTAAATAGAAACTCCAGTCTAGAAATAGAGTGTATAATGGACCAAGTTAAATGACACTATAAGAAGGCAATGTGACAATTTCACAATGGAGGACATAATGTAGGCTAACAGTATTTTCAACAAATTAGTCTACAAATATGTGGGTAGCTGTTGTTCTAAATGAAAGAGACTTAAGATTTTTTAAATTTTTTTGACATAAGTAAAATTATAACCAAATATAATGACTGGACTTGATTAGGATACTTGTTTGAATATTTGAACAAACCAACTATGAAAAGGTTTTCTTGTTTGTTTGTTTTACAGTTGAAGAAATCTGAGTACAGACTAAGTATTGGTTGTTATAGAATTATTGCTAATTTTTTAAAGTATAATAACAACTTCATGATTATGTAAAAATTATATTTTTATTTTTGAGATGTTTATTTAAGTGTTTAGGGATTTGCTTTAAATTACTCTAGCCTCCTCCAAAAAATAAATATGGGGCTGGTGTGCACTGGGAAGACAGATGAAACAAACAGCAAAATATTGATAGTAGTGAAGGTTGAGTGATTGGGGGTATGTGAGTTTCATATATATATATATATATATATATATATATATATATATATATGCTTATATATATACTTTTACATATGGATGAATTTTTAAAATTTTTAGTTGTAGTTTGACACAATACCTTTATTTTATTAATTTATTTTTATGTGATGCTGAGGATTGAACCCAGTGAGTGCTTCACACATGTTAGGCAAGTGCTCTACCACTGAGCCACAACCCCAGCCCTGGATGAAAATTTTTATGATGAACTTTTAAATAGATTAAGAAATATTTATAATTTTAACATTGGACTTATGGAACATCTTCCCCTGGCCACAATTTTTATGGATCACTGTGAGAAGTTTGGTAATCTCATCCTCAAGTTCTCTCAGTATCCTGGAGTGTCATCTGCCTCAGCCAGGAGACAAATTGATTGAGAATGAGAAAGTCCTTTGTGAATGTCCTGTTCATAAAACTTGAGTTCCAGATGCCTTATATCACATAATCCAGATGATTCTCCTTGATAGACAGATATCCATTTCTTTCTGCTTTACTTTTTTTTATGGTTAGAGTTAGATTTAGTTTCAATATAATGTAACTATTACACCCCTAAATAACATTATTGTTTGATGTATAAATGTACCAATCAAATTATGTCCCGAGTTTTCTTTTTTCTTTTTAAAGAGAGAGTGAGAGAGGGAGAGAGAGAAAGAGAGAGAGAGAGAGAATTTTTATTTTAAAGAGAGAGTGAGAGAGTGAGAGAGAGAGAGAGAGAGAGAGAGAGAGAATTTTTAATATTTATTTATTTT
Organism: Spermophilus citellus; assembly: GCF_964194105.1. Taxonomy (NCBI): domain Eukaryota; kingdom Metazoa; phylum Chordata; class Mammalia; order Rodentia; family Sciuridae; genus Spermophilus; species Spermophilus citellus. Next base: position 39,333,732 of record NC_138182.1, on the reverse strand, counting down.
TTTTAGTTCTTGGCGGACACAACATCTTTGTTGGTATGTGGTGCTGAGGATCGAACCCGGGCCGCACGCATGCCAGGCGAGCGCGCTACCGCTCGAGCCACATCCCCAGCCCCAGAGAATTTTTTTTTTAATATTTACTTTTTAGTTATTGGCGGACACAACATCTTTGTTTGTATGTGGTGCTGAGGATCGAACCTGGGCCGCACGCATGCCAGGCGAGCGCGCTACCACTTGAGCCACATCCCCAGCTCATGTCCTGAGTTTTCAAGGAACTTCCCAAGAAGTAATTTAGTAAAAATTCTAGCCTTTAACAAAGGGCTAAATCTGTAGCATTCCAAGCAAAACTAGGAAATGGTAACAGGTAAAACTGATCGTAGTGCAGCCATTCAGTTAGGGCTTCTCATTGTCTGCTCTGTCCTCAGGAGCATCCATAGTGCCTCTCCTTTATATGTGAATGGTCCTCAAATCTTAGGGATATATTAATGGTAAAGAGCATGGGACTTTAGAATCAGATCTGAATTGAAAACATGGCTCTGTCACTTATTAGCTATATAACCTTGAGAAATATTCTTTTGAGTTTTAATTTTCTCATTTGTAAAATGGCAAGAATAATACCTAGACCTCATAGAATTACTGGAGTGATCAATACCTGGCACAGAACAAGCACTCATTAAGTATTAACTACAAAACAGGATGAGAAGGAATGGGTTAAAAGTTCAGGATAAAAACAGAAGAATAATCTTTTTGTGTGTGTGTGTTGCTGGGGATTGAACCCAGGACTTTGTGCATGTGAGGCAAGCACTCTACCAACTGAGCTACATCCCTAGCCCAGAAAAATCGTTTTAATAGAGAAAGAAAACCAGAGGTATAGTCCCCAAATTGTTACTAATGGTTTCATTGGGAGAGATGATGAAATGCATGTCTTTTTTTATATTAAATATTTCTAAAATATTTAAATTTTAAATAATAAACATATTACTTTTGAATCAGAAAAAAATGAAATGCATTGATAAATCACTCTCTTCACTCCCATGACCATCACTTTTCTTGGACTTTTCCAAGCTGGAATTGCAGCCCCCAATCCTCTCAGGCCATTTTTCCCATTGCCACTACAGCTCACTAAACCTAGTCTCTGGGTGACTCCAAGTGTCCTACAGAATGACATTCAAACTCCTTGAGTAGGGCAGGGAAAGCTTTTCCTAATCTGGTTTCAGCCTTTCTAGCTTTGCATTCTGACTCATCCTAGCCTCCAGCCACACTAGAATTCTTATCTGTCATTCTCTAAATGCATAAATTCTATTAAAAATGTCATTCTCTTATACATTTTTACCTTCCTTCAGGCTGAAACAGCAGTGAACAAAGTGATCTTAGAAAGCACATGCTAAAGAGGGCAGAACCCCTTGCTGACCTGAGCTTCTATCCTGTATCATCATGGGAGTCTTGTGATCAAGGCACTCCATTTTGGGGCCCATTTGTTATGGAAGTTTAGCATACTGTAACTAATGGATACAATTAATAGATACAAGCATATTTCCCTTTCTAAAAAGGAGAGACATGATTCTCCAGTAAAAATATTTCTTTATATCAAAACCTAAAGTAATTGGTGTACTCTGTATGCCCAATAATGAATAATAACCACACAGTCATATTAATCAAATTGAAAACGTGATAAAGTATATTGGGAGGATAAAGGGAAGAAAATGGAGTAATGGCAGCAAAAAACAAATAGTTTTTTAAATCTGATAATTCAAATTAGAAGACTTATTTGTAACACAGAGGTAAGTGTATGATAAAAAATAATTAACAAAGATGAGAGTCATTGTCTTTGGAAATAGGATTAAAGGATGGAGAAGGAAGAGGCAAAAAACTGCCTTTGTTAAAATATCTGATGTTTAAACCATGTGTTATGTATTGCTTGGATACAATAGAATGTTTACAAAAGTACAAAGGAGGAATGAAACACAAGTGAGATGGAATATGTATGGAACAGCAGAACTGAGAACAGAATACTATAAAATAAAAAGAGCCATGCTGGTTTGAAATGGTATAGAATAAAAAAGAAGGGTAGGGAAAGAAGAAGATAGTCTGTTGTCCCTGAGCACTGCTGCATCCAGATGTCTAGTGTTTAGAAGTTAGAGTAGCCTCAAATATTTGTAAATGAGTAGACATTATGATCAGGAATTCTGTTTTCTAGCTTGCCTTCAATTTTTTTGGCTCCCTTCAAGGCTATACACACACACACACACACTCACAGAATAATATTTTGTCCTCATGTAGAAGCATATCACCTTGGCAAACACTAGCTACTGAAATAATTCTTTCAGCTATTATTTGAGTTCTCAGAACCGGAATGTACATGTGTATGTAATGAGGGGACTCATGTGAGCAGGAATAGGGCAGGCTGGGAAGCACAAATAGTATTGTAAGATAAAAGAAAGGGAAAAAAGAGAAGCAGTAAATGAAACTATAATGTTAGAAATATAAAGGTGCAAAAGTTTTGCTATAGCCCAAGTAATCTTTCTTTTTTAAATATTTTTTTTAGTTGTAGATGGACACAATACCTTTATTTTGTTTATTTTTTTATGTGGTGTTGGGGATCAAACCCAGTGCCTCACATATGCTAGGCAAGTGCTCTAACCACTGAGCAACAACCCCAGCCCCAGCCCAAGAAATCTTAAGAGACAGATTATGAAGGGTTACCTCAAGCATGGCAAATACCTATCTTGCAATTCCAAAGGGAACCAACCATATCTCCAGTGAGGCAAATGCTGTGTTCTTTTTTTTTTTTCGTTTTTCTTTTCCTTTTCTTTTCTGTGTGTGTGGTGGTGGTGGTGGTGGTGATGGTGCTGGGGAATCAAACCCGGGGTCTCACAAATGTCATTCAAGCTGTCTATACACTGAGCTTTATTCATCTCCAGCATACCATAGTTTTTTTTTTTTTTCTTTCTTTCTTTCTTTTTGGTACTGGGGATTGAACAGAGGGGCACTTGACCACTGAGCCACATTCCCAGCCCTATTTTGTATTTTATTTAGAGACAGGGTCTCACTGAGTTGTTTAGTACCTCGCTTTTTGCTGAGGTTGGCTTTGAACTCATGATCGTCCTGCCCTAGGCTCCCCAACCGCTGGGATTACAGGCATGCACCATCACCCCCAGCCAGTACGTTCTTTTTTTTTTTTTAATATTAATTTTTTAGTTGTAACTGGACACAATATTTATTTATTTTTATGTGGTGCTGAGGATCGAACCCAGGGCCTCACACTTGCTAGGCGAGCGCTCTACTGCTGAATCACAATCCCAGCCCCAGCACATGTACTTTTAACAACTGTTTAAACTCAAACCTATTTTGAAGGAAGCCAGGCACCTACCCTTTGAGGAGCATAAACAGGATATGAGGATGAGCACTAATGTATTCCACAGTGGGACTCCGAGTGCCTATTTGTCTTCTCAGGATGTTGTTAAATATCTGGGTCACATCTTTTTTTCCCTGTTAAAGAAACAAGTCACTATTAAATTGTACACTTAAAAATGAATGAATTGTATGGTATGTGATATTTGCATATATACCTACAGAGATGTTACCATTTTTTGATCATATGCAGAAACATTAATTTACTTTTTCATTTGTCTTTAACAAATTGTGCTTTCAAACACAAAGCCTGCAAAATGGATGCAGCTCCTTGCCTCAGGAATTATATGGGGAATTTGAAGTCCATTCCTCACAGTAGGAAATACAATGGTACAGAATTATAAAAACTAGTAGTGGATATGCTAGAACAGAATTCTTTACACTTTTTTAGCTTTATTCAAGAAGAATATTAGGATTAACATTTTTAAATCTTCATAAATAAGGAAAATAGATGAAGAAAAAAATAAAGATTTTAGTAAAATGTAAGTCAAAATCACTTTTTTTTTCTCAGGTCTACTTCCTAATAATTCTTTCTCTTTATTCCTCTTCCACCTTGGTGCTTTACTTCTAGACTAGACAGACAGAAAGAACCATTAAGTTCTAGTTGCCCTAGCTAGAGGAACTACAGCCATTTTAAAGTAGGCTTCTCCAAAAGAATCTCTTGATTGGACCCAAATTTATTATACAGAAAATAAGGACAAGAATTACTTTGCATTCTCATTCACCATGGCCCTGGTTCTGAGCTTCAACTGTACTAGGAAGGAACTTCTTCTAGTTACTGTATGCATTTTAAAGTCTCCTTACTCTGCAGACTGAACTAGTAAGAAAGAAATTTGGCTGCTTTGTTTCTTCCCTAAAGCTCTTCAATGACTCCCTTTTTCTTAGGAAAAAAGTTCAATGCCCTTCAATCATCTGCCCTTGCCTGCTTCTCCAACCTCATCAACCATCTATCTCTTTCTGATCCTTACATCAGTTTTTATGAAAACCAAATTGCTTCACTGTATATACTCACGCACAGCCTCCCATACTTCTGTACATTTGTTCATGTTCTTGTATTTGTCCTGAACACTTTTACTTCATTTTTCTAGCAAACTGTTAAGATTCAATTCAGATAATCCCAGTAGCTGGGGAGGCTGAGGCAGGAGGATGGCAAGTTCAAAGCCAACCTCTCAGAGAGACCCTATGCAACTCCTTGAGACCCTGTCTCTAAATAAAATATTTTTTAAAGTGCTGGGGATGTGGCTCAGTAGTAAAGTGCCCCTGGGTTCAATCCCTAGTACCCCCCCCCCAAAAAAAAAAAATCCGAGCTGGGCATGGTGGCATATGCCTCTCACACCAGCAACTCTGTATGCGGAGGTGGGAGGATTTCAAATTTGAGGTGAGTCTTGGCAATTTAGTGATAGTGAGACCCTGTCTCAAAAAAGGGCAGCGGGGTTAGCTAGTGATGTAGCTCTGTGGTTAAGAGTCCCTGGGTTCAATCACCAGTATTGAAAAAAAAAATCAATTCAGGATATTCTCCTCTGGGATAAATACCTCTGTCTGTGTTGTAGCAACATCCTTTGCTTGCCTTGATCAGTGCCTTCTCTTTATTTGCTGCTTCCATTTTCACTCGCTGTCACTGTCAGAGCAGCAGACCCTTATTAAGTGCTTCATCTATGCCAGACACTTATTCTAAGAGTTTTATGTGTATCATTCACTCTTCACAGCAATATATATATTTATAATATATGTATGTTATATATTATATATTATAAATGTCAAAATGTACATATTAAAAATAAGGAAACTGAGGACCCAGTGAGGTTGACTTATCCAGAGGCGATGTGGAAGACCCAAAACATTTTCCCAGATTGATGGAGTCCACAGTCCAAGCGCCACAGTCTGGCTGGGCACCACCAGCTTCTGGTGAGCCTCTCAACCCCCACACCTCCTGCTCTTGAGGCCGATTGGCTGGGTCGCCTGGGCGGAGCCAAAAGAGTCCCCCACTGAGCAGCTCCGTGGTCTGAAAGGGCGGGGAAACAGTCCAATGAGCATCGCCTGCAGAGGAGCCAATCAGCTGGCAGCTGGAAGTTTGCTGGGGCCGAGGTGAGCCAATCAGCTGGAAGTTTGCAGGGGCCGCTGTGAGCCAATCAGCTGGAAGTTTGCTGAAGCCTATTCGGCTCTCAACATCAAGTTCTTAATCATCAAACTAAAATGACTCCTCACACTTAACACAGTGCATTGAAATTAGTGGGTTTTGTTTCTGACTTTCTCATTGGACTGTTAGCTTTCAAGGCCATATTTCAATGCCCTTTTATAGCCAAGAATATAGAAGGCACTCAGTAAATACCCATTAGACTAATCATTACTTTAGAGGTGCAGCCATTCATGTATCTCTCTTATCACAAACACAGGCAATTGATATTGTGTGTGTGCGTGACAGGGTTACTGGGATTGAATTCCACAAGCACTGGACCTCTGAACTGCATCCCCACCCTTTTTATTTTTTTATTTTGAGAAAGGGGCTCACTGAGCTGCCAATGTTGGCCTTGAATTTGTGATCCTCCTACCCCAGCCTCCTGAGTCACTGGGATTATAGGCATGTGCCACTATGCTTGGCCCCTCTTATCTTTTAATCTGACGCTTCTTCAATACTAAAGGGACACTTAAAAAACTAAGACCTAAATGAAGACCAATGAGATTATTCAATCAATTACTCATTCTTAATGTTATTAAAATATGAGTTAGGTGCTGATTAAGAATAGTAAAATATTAAAAATTCTGGGAGGAGCTCATTCACCTTATTAATATTAGTTCAGAATAGATCTTGGACTTTAAACATAAGACTAGAAAATTTTGGAGAAAAATAGAAAACCTTCAGGATCTAGGATTGTACAGAAAGTTCTTGGCCTTGACACTAAAAGCATAGTCAACTTGGACTTTATTAAAATTTAAAACTTTTGTTCTGCAAAAAATCCTGTTAATAAGTTGAAAAGTCAAGCTATAAGGAGAAAACCATATACTGCAAACCATATACATGACAAAAAAGACCAGTTACCTAGAATATATAAAGAACCCTCAAAACTTAATAGTATAAGAAACAATTCAATTAGAAAACAATTCAATTAGAAAGATATGAAAAGGCATTTCACTAGAAAGGATCTTGACCCTTCAGGAAATGCAAATTGAAACTTCAATGAGCTATCAGAATGGCTAAAATAAAAAATAGTGACAAAGCAAAATGCTGGCAAGAATGAAGAAAAAGCACTTTCATACAATGTAGTGGAAATTTAAATGGTATTGCCAATCTGGAAAACACATTGTCTTAAAAAAAAAATGCAACTTCCACATCAGTGCAACTTCACTCCTGACATTTATCACAGAGAAATGAAAATACATTCACAAAGAAATCTGGCCATAAATGTTCATAGAACATTACTTAGAATAGCCCAAAGTTGTAAACAACCCAAAATTCTTCAACAGATAAATGGTTAAACAAACAAACTGTGGTATATCCATACCAAGGACTACCACTCAGCAACAAAAAGGAACAATATATAGATAAATACAACAAATCTAGAGGAATTGTGCCAAGCGAAAAAATCCAATTCCAAAAGGTTGTACAGTAGATAAAACAATCTTCTCCCCCAACCCCTCCTTTTTCTCTCTCTCCTCCTGAGGAATCAGGGACTGAGTGTTGATGGGGTGAGAGAGGTAGATATGGATATATACAAAAGGGAAATAGGAGAGATCTTTGTGGTGATGGAAATTTCTGTTTTGTGTTTATCAATGTTTGTATCCTGGTTGTGATACTGTCATACAGTTTTGCAAGATGTTGCCACTGGAAAAACTAGGTAAGGTATATGGTATAAGGTATACTTCTACGAATTATTTTTCACTATTGATGCCAGTCAACAATTACTTCAAAATAAAAAGGTTAATTTTTTTTGTAAAAAGACATTTTTATTCACACGATTTTTTAAATAATAAAATTTGATGTTTTCATACACTGTTGAAGAAAATATAATATATTCTAACAATGCCTAATTAATGTCCTATAATCCCATTTTTTGAAACCTATTCTGACAAAATAATTCTAAATAACAATCCTAAATTTTAAAAAAAAGTTCCAGATACAAAGAACTTTATCACAGCTGTGATAATAGGAACAATTTAATACATCTCAGCTAGGTTAAAAAATTATGATATATTTAACTGGTAGAAATAAGTAACTGGAATATCAGAATGTTGGCAATCATGAAATACAAGAACTATCCACAGCTATCCATTGTGTTCACTTTATTTTATGGAAAGAAGTAGAGAGAACTGGAAATAAGGGAGAGGAAGAGAAGGCAAAGAGTGAAATGAAAGAATTGAGGGGGAGAAGAGATAGAAATAAAGAACAGGTAATGGGAAAACAAACTTTATCTTCTTTTAAGATAAAACACTAAACCAAAGTCCAAAATTTAAAAAAAAAATTTTTAGTTGTAGATGGACACAACACCTTTATTTTATTTATTTATATGTGGTGCTGTGGATCAAACTCAGTGCCTCACATGTGCTAGGCATGTGCTCTACCACTGACTAGCCCCAAAGTCCAAATTTTAATAGAAAACTTGGAGGTGAATCTTCAATATATAAAGATACTTCAGAATCAGTTGCTCTCATAATTTTTTTTTTTTAGAGAGGGAGAATTTTTTAATATTTATTTTTTAGTTTTCGGTGGACACACGTCTTTATTTTATTTTTATGTGGTGCTGAGGATCGAACCCAGTGCTCCACACATGCCATGCGAGCGCGCTACCGCTTGAGCCACATCCCCAGGCCCTCTCATAAATTTTAAGTCCTCGAAAATGTTCACATTACAAAACTTCATTTATGCAGATGTTAATGACTATATGTGTATATAAAAGAGGAATAGCTGTGAATATAAATGAATTTTAAAATGAAAGAAATCATCTGTTTTGTTCAAATCTTTCTAGACTCTGCAGTGTTATATTGCAGAATAAATACCAAGCCTCTTTGAAATGTCATAAGAGCATGTTTTTCATACCTCCCAGTAAAATGCCACAGGAACATTTCCATAGGGCATTCCAGGGAATAGCAGAATGAAGCTCCACAGAGTTCTATCCAACTTTTACATTTTAGTTCATTAGCAAATGTGAGCAGAGGCAAAGGAAGCCCCCTGTGGATAACAAAAACAAGTTCTGCTACCAGAGGAAAGGATCAGAATGGAAAGGATTAGAGAAAGTTGAAATAGGTACAAGATGGAAAATAAGGATCTCTATGTTAAATGTAATCTTTGTAGCTATTCATTCCTAACACTAAGTCTAACTGGATTGAAACCCTAACTATTTCAAAACCAGTCTCTGTGAGGGAAGAAAGGAAAGGAGGAAGGGAGGGAGGGAGGGAGGAAGGAAGGAAGGCAGGCAGGCAGGCTCACTATACCTTCTTTATAAAGAAGTAACATCCAGAAATGACCCAAAATGCTTAAAATTAGCTAGCAATTCCAAGCTAACACATAATGTAAATCAGATCTCCAACTTGAAGAAGCACTTGCTAACTGGCAAATTCACAAAAAGTCAGTTCTAAACTGTTTGTTGAATGAGTGAATCAGTCAAAGGAGAAAGCTTTCTGCTTCTATGAGCTGCTTCCTTGGCCCTAACAGTTGACTTTGCATTTACCTTACTTTTGCAAGGCACACCTGCCTTTAAAATGAACACATCAACTCTTACATGCCATACATCCTTATCCCTTGATCTCTTATCACATTATGTTTCAAAACATCAAACACACTAACGCTGTATCTTGAATGGTGGCCAAACCTCAAATACACAGCTCTGAGTTTGATCCTCAGTCCACAAAATCAGAAGTCTTGCAGCCACAAGTCATTTTTTTTCAACCTTACATACAATATGCTGACATGGTTCTTTTCTGTCAGCAATTTGAAGGCTTAAAGGATTAGATAAAAATTTATGGCTAAGTAATGAGATTTTTTTAAAATTCAAAGTTCTGCTCTAACTGGCCATTATTCACATAAAAGCAGGATTCTCTGTTAAGTATTGTGTCTCCCCCACCCCCATGGGCCACTTTCCTCTGGATTCTTGAAGGAGAAATGGGTTTGTCACAGATTCCCAAGTTAGTTTCTGCTACCCAATCTAAAACCAACACTTTAAGTCACCCTATCACCACTATCTCCAGGGTTCCAGGCACCAGCTCCCTGCTCCTAGCTCCTTGCTCATTTCAACCTGTCTGGCCTCATGTACCTAGTTATTTTTTCAGCACACTGTTTACCCCAAGCGTATAAAATTTCCCCTTCTCCTTCATTCAACACATATGATTAATACATAGTTCTTTTATCAAAGGTTAACAAAGGGTAAGCACAGCACAATGCAGAAACAACTTCAAATTGAATTCTACATATCACTAACATTAAAGGTTCCTCTTCCTGATAATCTTCCTAAACTCCTTACTTTTGTCATTTGAACCTTTTCTTTCCTTTAGACCCTGCTCCTTTCTCTCTTCTGCTTCTTTCCCTTATCAACCCTAGTCAAAAAGGGCATTTCTCAGATTTGTTACTTTACTCTGCAAAGGGAATCTAAACCTTTTTCTTTTAGTTTTCTCCTTCCAGACACTGCCTAGACACTTCAACCTTTCATGACTGACAAACCCCAACAAGGTATCTTCTGAACCACACTTCTAGTTTTTTTTCCTTTGTAATGAATGCCATCCTTCTAGGTAGTCTGTCAAAAGCTGCAGCCCATTCCTAAAATAGTTTTTCCTCTCTGGTATAAAAACATATCAGAAATTCTAGTCAAATGACTGTTGTGCTTCAGAGAAGCACCATGAGAGGCTATTCATTTACTGAAATGATATGATCATGGAGAGTTAACAAGCCGGTCAAGGAAAATGAGATTTAAGAGGTTGTTAGGGTTTGGATATGAGATGTCCCCCCAAAGCTTTTGTTAATGCAGGAATATTCAGAAATAAAATGATTAAATCATAAGAGCTGTAATGTAATCGGTCCATCCTAGTTTGAATGGACTAGGTGGTAACTGTAGGCAGGCGGTGCGTGGCTAAAGGAGGTGGATAACTGGAGGCATGTCTTGGAAGAGTGCATCATCTCTGTGGCCCCTTCACACACACACCTCCCCCCACCCTCTTTGTTTCTCTGCTTCTTGACCCTGTCATGAGCTGAGCAGCTTTTCTCTGCTGGACCCTTCTCCCAAGATGTGATGCTGCACCTTGGTCCAGAGCAGTGAGGTTGAGCTATCTATGGGCTGAGACCTCTGTTACCATAAACACCCCCTGCAAAAAAAAAAAAAAAAAAAAAAAAAAAAAAAAAAAAAAAAAAAAAAAAAAAATTTCCTCCTCTAAGTCATTCTTGTTGGGAATTTTGGTCACAGTGACTTAAAAGCTGATTAAAAGGTTATGGGCTTCAATAAAGGTCAAAGATAAAGAAATAGAAAAGGGAGAGAAAAAAAAGAGAGAAAGACAGGTGTATCTGAAAGAAAGGAAGAGTTGAATTCTGGGCCTTTCAAGGTTGTACTCAGTCTGGTTTCCAGCTCTCACACCTGTGGGCACTTCCCCCAGAGCAGTCTTGCCCTGCATTCTTTTTTTTCTAGCTAATCTGCCCAGAGAGCTGTGGGCTAGTATTTCCACAGAGTCTCCGGAGCCATGACCTTATCTCAGCCTCATCACAGAAATCACTATAATTAGTTTTTCTTCCTCTTGGTCAGTGAACAAAACTAAAAGCAATTCACTTGAGAAATCTGCATATCTCCTCTGTCTCAGAATCTATGGAGACTCAAGAGCTTACTGCTAAGCACACCATGGTAGAAACAAAACCAGAAACAAAAGCAAAACCAGGACTTCCATTATCTAACCAGACAATGTCCAAACTTGCCTATGTATATGTTTTTTCTGAGAAAAAAAAAATCATTAAGACATACAATGTATAATAAAATGTTTATACATATTTACTGCTTATATTTCTAGGCTTTTCTTTTATTTATTAAGCAAATTATGTATAGCTGCTTTCAAACTGAGATAAATGTTACTAGCATTTAACAAACTTCTTAAATCATTTGTATATTTTGAATGAAAAGAACTGGCTTGGAAGAGACCGCCAGTCTGTATTTGAATCCTACTTTAAGGTCTTAAGCTGAGTGACTTTGGGAAAATTACTTAATATCTTTGAATATTAGGTTCTCTTTTATCTATAAAATGGTACTGATAATACAGTGTTAACCACAAAGGCAATTTTAAGAATTGAAGTAGTTGAGCACTTGAAACCATATATGGCATATAGTAATTACTCAACAAATGTTATCTGTTATCATTAGATATTAACCTTGCTACCTGAGCATAAAACTATGGTACACCTTTTTGCTTTTTTTTAAGATGAAAGTGATTTCAGAAGTTTTAGGAATAACTGTTTTTAATATAATAAACAGTAATAATTTTTAAAAGTCAATATTGAGAGCTGTCATCCTTTGACAGATTGTTCACCTCAAAGTCTATCAGCTGTAGGTCAGCTATGAGTGTCACCAGCAGCCCACTGTTGTAGAGTTCTTGTGCCAGCTGAGCCACTGCTTCTGTGGGGGGTTCTTTGTCACTTGTACCACACAAAATTTCTTTCATTGCTTGCAGTGATTTTGACACTTCTTCTGAAGCCTGGTGACCAAAAAGTATGTTAATAGTTAAAAAGAACAAAAAATTTCAGGCCATAAACAAACAAGAAAACCATTTCTTGGACCTTTTTTATTTATAATCAAAGACCATTATACAGTTATAAAAAACAAAATACTAATAGGCACTGCCTTTGTTATTTTGGAAATTGTCCTAAAATTTATATAAAGATCTCTAATATTTCTACTTAGTCAACATAATTGAAATCATTTTACTATAAGCTATAACTCATAACTAGTAACTAAATAGAAATTTTATTTTTGAAAATTGAGTCCACTTTAAAGACTTATCAGCAGTTACTCGTCTTTATTTAAAGCATCATGTTGAGATTGGTTTTTCAACAAATCTCTATTTTCCTGATCTTTTATGGACCGAGTATGAAATCATAAGTGGTCAAAATTAAGTTTGTCAACAAATTTATACATTATATGGCATCACCACTTTTTAGTTATTGTGAAACTTAAAAATAACTCATTATTACATTTAAAGAAAAATGCAAACGTATAGAGACAGAATATAGATTAGTGGGTGTTAAAGAGGAGGGGGAGAGAAAAATGAGGGATTGCTAATGGGTACAGTGTTTCTTCTTGAGGTGATGAAAATGTTCCAGAATTAGTATTGATAGACTACATAAAAATAGGTCATGTAGCAAGGCACTGCTTTTTTGGGGAGGGTACTGGGGATTGAACCGAGGGGTGCTCTACCACTGAGTCACATTCTCAGCCCTTTTTATTTTTCACTCTGAGACAAGGTCTTGCTAAGTTGCCGAGGCTGGCCTCAAACTTGTGATCCTCTTGTTTCAGTGTCCTGAGTTGCTGGGATTACAGACTTGCACCACTATAACCAGCAAGGCACCGTGTGTGTGTGTGTGTGTGTGTTTGTGTGTGTGTGTGTGTGTGTGTGTGTTGCTGGGAATTGAACCCAGGGCCTTGTGCATGTAAGGCAAGCACTCTACCAACTGATCTATATCACCAGCCCCTACTTTTCTTTATAGTTGTCTTACCTGTATATACATCCCAAAACAATATAGCTTACTTCTTCTAATTTGAACTTTATGGAGTGATATTTGTACCCTTTCATGACTTGTTTCTTTCATTCAACATTACATGAGTGCGATTCACCTACGCTGCTGCATGTAGGCAGCAGTTCTTTGCTTTCCATCTCTGTAATATTCAGTTCATGGCTACATCACTTCTTTTTGGGGGCCTATGAACAACAATGCTGGGAACATTCTTCTAGGAACAGCATATTTTTCCTGGTGTACATACTCAAGAATATCTCTAGAGTTTATACCTAGGAGTGGAACTTCAGGGTTTTAGCATATGCATATCCTCATATTTAATAGATAATACTAAATCAGTCTTTTTTTTTTTTTTAACGTTTACCTGTCTGAGATTTTATTAGCAGGATTGTAGCGGCCAGTCGTAGAAGAGAAGAGAGTTGAGAGAGAGAGAAGAGAGAGGGGGAGAGAGAGAGGAGAGGGGGAAAGAGAGAGGAGAGAGAATAAGAGAGCGAGCATGAACAGGGTGTTGATATTTATGGGCTTAAAGCAGGATGAGGAGGAGCAAGGTGAGTGGGCTGTTAACTTCTTCATTGGTTGAGAGTTCACGCCACTTCAGGGATTGGAGGTGTGCCATTCAAAGTTCGCGCCGTTCACAGGGATTGGAAGTGACAGTTCGTGTGCCATTCAGTGTGTCATGGACCTGAACTCCCGAAAGAGAAGCATTCCGGGCGCCATCTTTACCAATATTCCTCCCTTTTTTGTTTTGGTTTGGGGACGACGGACTCGATCTGGCTACTTCCTGCTGAGTAGGGGCGTTGTTTAGAGGGAGGGAGGGAGGTCTATTGGTTGGAGAAGAAGGGCCAGAAGGCTCCATATCCATGCGCTGAAGGCATGGATTCCCTCCGGGAAGAAGTCCATGAATGTGCCCTGCAACAATCTGCAGGCCGGTGGTGGATGTCAGGCAGGTGATCAGGAGTGGTTGGGCTCAGAGTTTGGGAACGGGGTTCCGCCTTGAGTGACGGGGATCCCCATCCCGGGTTTCGGCACCAATGTAAAGGACCATGGAAAAGCTCTGTAAACTCAACAAACCAAAACAGATGTTTACCTGTCTGAGATTTTATTAGCAGGACCGTAGTGGCCAGTCACAGAAGGGAAGAGAGTTGAGAGAGAGAGAGAGAGAAGAGAGAGGGAGAAAGAGGAGAGGGGGGAGAGAGAGGGGAGGGGGAGAGAGAGAGGAAAGAGAGTAAGAGTAAGAGCCTAAATCAGTCTTTAAAGCTGGTGCATCAGTGTGTACTTGTCACTCACAGTAAGTGAAAGTTCCTACTGCTTACCATCCTTTCTGACACTTAACATCATCATATTTTTCATTTTTGCCAAGATAATAGGTGTGTAATATGAATTTACTGTATTTTTAATTGGTCTTTTCCTGATTATTAATTAAAAGAAAGAAACTTTTTTCTTCTTTCTGTCATTTAACATTTAGAATTACATACTTTTTTTATGAAGGTCATTTTTTTTTCTGTTTGACTTAATATTATAAAGAACACTAGAATTAAGATATTTCTCCATCCCTTTATAGAATTTAAGATTGTGTCATATACTGAGACAGAAAAATACTGTGAACCCAAGGATATTTATTTTATAGATATCTTGAATCTTATAAAATAGTCACTTTAGAGAGAAACTGAACATGTAGGAATGAACATCTCGTTCAAAGGAATAACTAAAATACTAAAAACAAAAAACAACCTACCTGAAGTAAGCTTTGCTTACTAAGACTTTAAAACATCATGAGATAAAATTGTACTGATGTAGAAACTATCAGTCAGCCTTTAAATAAAACCTTTTCCTTTTCACATCACTATAAGATGACAATGTAAATAGTCACCAATATAATCCCTGAGATCTTTAAGCTCTAAAGTCCATAGAAATCCAGGGCTGCTCAGAAGCCCTCAGCTGTGAGCCAAAAGTTAAAGACAAAAGACTGGACAGTTATCAGTTGCATAAAACCTGAAATCAATTTTACTGTACTTACACCCTGCATGCACACTACAGACCACACTTGGGGTTCTTCATTAAGCTTTTGCATTGGATTTTGGCTTTGGAATACAGTATTTTAATAATGTTATTGTTTTTGCTCATACCTTGTCAGTCTTTTTGTCTTGCTTTTCCAAAATAGCCATGTTGTCTTTCAGTATTTTCACGATTTCTGCTGGATTTTTGTGTGATTTACTAAACAAAGGCATTTTCTTTCATATATAAAATTCTCCTCTTCCAATATGGAATGCTAAAAACAAACAAGCCAAGAAAATCATAACTTTAACTCAATATGCTGAAGTTGTTATACCAAAATGTCTTTTAAATTTTTAATAACAGCAATAATTTGTAACATTAAAAGTTAACAAACTAAAACAAGTTGTTTTATGCCAAATTATAAAATACCTCAAGAAAGATATTTTAAAATATTTATCTAAAAGTTTTTATTCAATGTCTTTATTTTTTCCAGCAATACAAATATAAGGCTTATGTAAGAATACAAAAAGAATATTTAATTAAAGTGAGTTGTGATGATGATACTACTAATGATAAAATAAAACATAAAACTTAAGTGGGATTAGGATTCATATACTGTCACAAAACAATATTTAAAAGCATACCAATAACTACTGCATGGCAATTTCAAAATTGATATGTAAAATAAATTAGAATCTATTCTTTATTTACTCTTCAAATATTCAGTTGTTCTTATTCACTGATGAAAAAGCCTCTTCTATACATAATACCATGTACATATAATATACCAGTAGGGCATGATTTATTTTCCTAATGCCCTACTGGAGGGTGAAGGGGAGAAAAGAAGTATATCAATTCTAGTCATTCAGAATATTTATTGCAGGCCTGGGGTTGTGGCTCAGTGGCAAAGCGCTTGCCTAGCATGCATGAGGCACTGTGCTCGATCTTTAACACCACGTAAATATAAAGGTATTATGTCCACCTAAAACCTAAAATAAATATTAAAAAAACTAACAGAATATCTGTTGCATAGAGCAAGAAAGCCAAATATGGCTGTAACTGCTGTAATGTATTAGGGGGGAAAATAATCTAGAAACCAAAGGCTCCAGCAAGTAAAGAATTGCTATTAATTTACATCTATAAGCTAAAATATTTCAGCTACTACTGAAATACAACTTTAAAAATAAAACTTCCCATGACCCAAGTGCCCAGAGATAGTATTTCATTGATGACTATACTACAATTATAAATTTAGGATATATATTCCCTTCAAATTTTTACTATATGTATAAAAATATTTTTTAAATAAAACTAGCATACTAAGCATAATATTTGGCAACTGTTTTTTTATTTTTATATCCTGAACATCATTTCATTAATATGTTCAGATCTACTATAATATTTATATAATACAGTAGTAGGGCATGATTTATTTTGGAGCATAATATATTTATATAATATACCAGTAGGGCATGATTTATTTTCCTAATTTTCCCTAATGTTCATATTATTAACAATGATGCAGTTAATCAAGGAAGAAAGAATATTGTGCATAAATGCATATACCAATTGATAGCAGCACCCTAGGCAGCTACTTCCGTTATATAACCTTGACTATGCTTCCAAATTCTTCATCCTCTTAGATTTCTATTTATTTTCCAAATCTGTTTCTCCAGGATTTCTGCCAGATCTGTGAACTACCTTAGATCCATCCAATAAATTCCTCAAGTAACAAAATCAGTATTTGTTATTTGTGATCAAGCATTCCAATGGGATATATATGTTATAAAATAGGAACCAAAAATGTTGGTGTGAATTTTGATGACAAAAAAGGAAACTAAAAAAACATTACCCATTTCCAGAGAACTTCCCAATGTGGGAAGGGTATGTAGAGGTATTTGTCCATTTTCAGTCCAAGGAAAAATTTGAAAAGCACAATAAAAAACCAAATCAGTTTATAAAGCTAATACAAAGTTGACAGAGCATTTGAAGACAGAAATACATGAAGATCTCACTGTGTTTTTCAAATTTTTCCTTGGACTGAAAATGGACAAAAAGTTCAAAGACATAGTTAATGAATTATTTCACTAAAGAAAAAGGCATAGTAGTTGCATGTTCTAGACATGTTCCTTAAGTCACTTACACATTTTCTCATTATTTTTAAAATATATATTTACTCTCTGAATACTTAATACTCAGCGTTCAAACATTTGGCATTAAAACAGAATTTTAAAAAGATGGGGCTGGGGTTGTGGCTCATCGGTAGAGCACTTGCCTAGCACGTGTGAGGCCCGGGGTTCGATGCTCAACACCACATAAAAATAAATAAATAAATAAAGGTATTGTGTCCAACTATAACTAAAAAATTAATATTAAAAAAAGGAAAAGAATCTAAATGAATTTGTGTGATTGTTCTCTTTCTTTGTGTAGTCCTGTCACATTAAGGGAAAGAAATATAACTACAGGAATTTCAACTAAATACTCCCTGACATCAAAACAGAGCATAAGTATGATATGGTATTACATATATATGATATGAAATTTTTTTTGTCCCTTACCTATTGCTCTGCTTGGTTTTTACCATATTGATCGAATTCTAATGTTAATTTGTTGGAATTATAAATGCTTTCAGGACTTCCATGTTAATAATGTGGTTAGCCAGTGTTTCTTGATTCATTATCTCCTTGAATTTTCATTTGTTGGTTCATTCACTTATTCACTGAACAAATAACCTGAGTAAGTACTATGTATAAGCACCTTGCTTAGTGCTAGGGATAGAGCCATGAACAAGAAAAACATAATTCCTGTTCTTTGGAGCTTATTAAGTAGGAAAAAAAGCAGACATTTTAGGGGCAATGGGATTATATAGCAGTCTAATACTATATGGTGCCTCTTAATAAACAGTATTCTTTTAAAATTATTTCCTATTTTAAATGTACCTAGTTACTATAATAAGTATAATATGTAATAATGTTATAAAATTTCAAAGGATCTTTACTTTTCAATTTTAGGACCCATACTTTGAGGGAACTCAAAGCTCATACATTCAAATGATGCAGCTCCAGCCCCCAAAGCTCCAGCAAATTACAACATTTCCTACGTGCCCAGTTCTCCATGTCCAGTCCCACTCTACTCCCAGACCAAACACTTCCCCCCTTCACCCACAAACTTGGGGATGCTATTCTGTTTGGGAAAGTGTACTGGTCACTGTGTATGCATCTACTCCAATACCATCATTTACCCCATTAGTTATTTAAGAAATGAGCCAACTGACCACGCACAGTGGCTCATACCTGTAATCCCACCTGCTTGGGAGGCTGATATAGGAGATCAGCTTGGGCAACTGGATAACTTAGTGAGCTCCTGTTTCAAAATTAAAAATAAAAAAAGGCCTGAGGATGTACCTCAGTCATAAAATTCTTGCTTAGCATGCTCAAGGCCCTGGGTTCAGTTTCCAATACAGCAAACAAACAAACAAAAAAGAAGTGAGCCAACTGGCATTCAAAACCACCTGCTACATAAACACAAGATTGACAGACTAGATTCAGAAGTTATCACCACTGTCTGGTTGTCATTTTCCTATCTGTAAAGTGAAGGGGTTCTTAAAGTAAGATAGCACATCATATATTGAAATTAGGCCATATATAGTGGACTCTAGGTTATTAATCACTATTTCATGTTCATTCCAAGTCTTTAACTCTTACCATCCATCATGGTCAAACATAAAGTGCTTAAGGTAGGGACAAAAGGAATAGCAGAGCCCTGAAAACTTGCCTTCTGGGGATAAGATGGTGACAGAAATTTTTCCTTAAAGACTATCTTAAGAGTTTTCCTTTTTTTTTGTGTGTGTGTGTGTGTGATGTTGGGGATTGAACCCAGGGCCTTGTGCATGCAAGGCAAGCACTCTGTCAACTGAGCTATATCCTCAGCCCTTATCTTAAAGTTTTAAGAATGGACTATATGGTGGCAGGTGGTGGTGTGTGCCTGTAATTCCAGCAGCTTGAGGCTGAGGCAGGAGAATTGCAGGTTAAAAACCAGCCTCAGCAAAAGTGAGGCACTAAGCAACTCAGTGAGCCCCTGTCTCTAAATAAAATACAAAATGGCTGGGGACGTGGCTCAGTGGCTGAGTGTCCCTGAGTTCAAACCCCAGTACTCTCCCCGCTAAAACAAAAAAGATGGACTGAACATTATATTTCAGCAAAGCAGGCAGTAGAGACAGGAAAAGATGCCATGTCAATCTAACACACTGCTGTTAGATGAATGCCTCTTAGGGGTGGAAAACTTGAGGCCAGGCACATCATCCTGTCCTCAGCATTATTGCTGACAGGGGAGCCATGCAGCACACAAATGTTAATAGACTGACACTGGCCCTATTGCACTTTTTCACTTTCAAAACGAGTAAACTGGGGCTGGGATTGTGGCTTGGTGGTAGAGCTCTCGCCTCTCATGTGTGAGGCATAGGGTTCGATCCTCAGCACCAAATTAAAAATAAATAAAACAAAGATTTTTTTTTTTAAGTGAGTAAATTGGGTGGCGCACGCCTATAATCCCAGTGATTTGGGAGACTGAGACAGGAGAATCGTGTTCAGAGTCAGCCTCAGCAACTCCGAAGCGCTGAAGTCTACGAAGTTCTGGGAAAGAAAGTCTATAACCTCATAATTAAATCTCTAGCTAATATATATCATTTATTTGTGAACACATTATGTATACTTATTAAAACAAAAAATGAGATGGAATAAAGCCCAAAAAGTGCTCAACGAAATGCTAAAAAAAAAAAAAATTCAGAAATAGTCTTGAAAGGAAGTCTTTATATTGTTGGCAAGACATGTAGGAGGGTGAGAATCTACAATTATAATTCATTCATAAGGGAATAAAAATAAACAAGAATTGAACAAAGAAGTTAAAAAGGAAACCTAAAACCTCCAAGAAAAGGATGGAAATAATGATAGAAGAAGAAAATCTCTGGAGCTAATTTGGTCCCTGCCTCTTCTGGTGACAGATCTGTCTGCTGTGCTCCCTACTCTATCCCACCAAAAGGGTGGGAATATGACCCAGTCATGCCAGAGTGTTCCATTATGCCAGCTACAGCAGTTGGCTCACAAGCTAATCAAAATTTAAAAGGTGGAAGGCACAAGCATTAGTAAGGATTGGAAAAAAGGGAAACTTGTACATTGTTATAGAAAGTGGTAAGGGAGGTTCCTCTAAATGTTAGAACTTGGGGCTGGGGTTGTGGCTCAGCGGCAGAGGCTCATCTACCATGTGGAAGGCCCTGGGTTCCATTCTCAGCACCACATAAAGATAAGTAAATAAAATAAAGGTATTGTGTCCAATTACAACTAAAAAACAAATATTTTTAAAAAAATGTTAGACCTACTAACTGATCCAGTAATCCTACTGCTGGATAAGTATCCAGAGGAACTGAAATCAGAATGTTGAAGAGAGATCTGCACTCCCATACTCACTGCAGCGCTATTCATAACAGCCAATGTGTAGAATCAACCTAAATGTGTAAGCAGATGAATGGATAAAGAAAATGTGGTATATACTGTAGAATGGGAGAAAATCTTTGCCAGCTGTTCCTCTGAGAGGGGATTAATATCCAGAATACATAAAGAACTCAAAACATTTAATAATCAAAAAACAAATAATAAATGGGCAAAGGAACTAAACAGACACTTCTCAAAAGAATAAATACAAATGGTCAACAAATATATGAAAAAATGTTCAAAATCTCTAGTAATCAGGGAAATGCAAATCAAAACTAAGATTTCATCTTATTCCAGTCAGAATGGCAGTTATGAAGAACACAAATAATGTTAAATGCTGGTGAGGATGTGGGGGAAAAGTACATTGTTGGTGGGAATGCAAATTACTATAGCCACTCTGGAAAGGAGTGTAGAGATTCCTCAAAAAATTAGAAATGGAACCACCAAATGACTTAGCTGCCTATTCCTTGGTCTTTATCCAAAAGAACTAAAATCAGCATACTCTAGTAATATAGACAATACAATGTTTATAGCAGCACAATTCACAAGAGCCAAATTATAGTCCAGATGCCCATCAATAGATTAATAGATCAGCCATAAAGAAAAATGAAATAATGTCCTTTGCCAGTAAATGAATAGAAATGGAGAACATCATGCTAACTGAAATAAGCCAGACTCAGAAAATCAAGGGTAGGATGTTTTCTCTCATATGGGGAAACTAGAGCAAAAAAAAGGGAAAGAAGGCAGCTGGAGGGCGGGAGTGAGATCATATCATAAATATATAGGGAACATCAGTGGAGGAGGGAGGGTGGGAAGAGGGAAAGATGGGAAAGTGGAGGAAATGAAATGAACTTAAGAAAATCATGTTGTATGCATAGATAAGTGTACTACAGGGAATTTCACTTTTATGTATATATGGAAAGTACCAATAAAAAATAAATAAATGAGGGGCTGGGGTTGTAGCTCAGTGGTAGAGCACTTGCCCTGCATGCATGAGGTCCTGGGTTCAATCCCCAATACCCCATAAAAATAAACAAATAAAAATAAAAATATTGTGTCCATCTACAACAACAACAAAAATATACACACATACACACACACACATACACATACACACACAAAAAGACAAGGTCATTTAAAAAAATGAATGAGTGAAGGAAAAAATCAGTAAGGTAAAGGAAGAATAGGGGGAGAGAGGAGGGAAGGGAAAGTGGGATTGAAAGAGATTGAAATTAAAGATTCTACCCATGTATGACTTTATCAGTGAACCCAACTATTATGTATAATTATAATACTCTAATAAAAAGAAAAGAACAAAAAAATGTGGCATGTGTAAATAATGGAATGCTGTTCAGCTTCAAAGGAGGGGGGAATTGTCATTTGTGACAAGTTGGATGAATCTGGAGAACATTATGCTAAGCGAAATAAATCAGACACAAAAAGTCAAACACTGCATGGTCTCACTTATATAGGGAATCTAAAGCAGTTTAACTGAGTATGGTGGTGCATACCTATAATCCCAGCAACTTGGGAGGCTGAGGCAGGAGGATCTGAAATTCAAGGCCAACCTGGACAATTTAGAGAGGCCCCAAATAAATGAAAATGGAGAGGGATGTAGCTCAATAGTAGAGTGCCCTGAGGTTCAATCCCTAGTACCACCACCACCACCACTAAAAACAGTGAACTCAGAAGTAGAGAGTAGAACGATGGTTACCAGAGAATGAGAGGGTGAAAAGGGAGGGACTAAAGAGTTGTGGATTGGATGGTACAAAGTTTCAGATAGACAGGAGGAATAGTTTTGAGATATATTGAACAGTAGGATGAGATGACTCTAGTCAATAATAGTATATATTTTAAACTAATGGTAAACTTCAAATGTCTTACCATAAAAAATGACAGGTAAGTGAAATGATGGCTATGTTAATTAGCTTGATATAATTATTACATTGTATACATTTCAAATAGCATACTGTACCCCACCAAATGTATATAATTATTTGTCTATCAAAAATAATAATTAAAAATCCTTCAATAGAACTTTCCTTCTTAATATTTTAAGTTCAATAATTTAAAAGTTGAGCTTATTACTTAATTGAATGTAATAAGATATAAATTTTTTTTATTGGTTGTTCAAAACATTACATAGTTCTTGATGTATCATATTTCACACTTTGATTCAAGTGAGTTATGAACTCCCATTTTTACCCCGTATACAGATTGCAGAGTCACATCAGTTACACTTCCACTGATTTACATATCGACATACTCATGTCTGTTGTATTTTGCTGCCTTTCCTATCCTCTACTATCCCCCCTCCCCTCCCCTCCCCTCTTCTCTCTCTACCCCCTCTACTGTAATTCATTTCTCCCCCTTGTATTATTTTTCCCTTTCCCCTCACTTCCTCTTGTATGTAATTTTGTATAACCCTAAGGGTCTCCTTCCATTTCCAAGCAATTTCCCTTCTCTCTCCCTGGCCCTCCCACCTCTCATCCCTGTTTAATGTTAGTCATCTTCTCATGCTCTTCTTCCCTACTCTGTTCTTAGTTACTCTCCTTATATCAAAGAAGACATTTGGCATTTGTTTTTTTAGGGATTGGCTAGCTTCACTTAGCATAATCTGCTCTAATGCCATCCATTTCCCTCCAAATTCTATAATTTTGTCATTTTTTAATGCAGAGTAATACTCCATTGTGTATAAATGCCACATTTTTTTTATCCATTCGTCTATTGAAGGGCATCTAGGTTGCTTCCACAGTCTTACTATTGTGAATTGTACTGCTATGAACATCGATGTAGCAGTGTCCCTGTAGCATGCTCTTTTTAGGTCTTTAGGGAATAGACCCAGAAGGGGAATAGCTGGATCAAATGGTGGTTCCATTCCCAGCTTTCCAAGAAATCTCCATACTGCTTTCCAAATTGGTTGCACCAATTTGCAGTCCCACCAACAATGTACAAGTGTACCCTTTTCCCCACATCCTCGCCAGCACTTGTTGTTGTTTGACTTCATAATGGCTGCCAATCTTACTGGAGTGAGATGATATTTTAGGGTGGTTTTGATTTGCATTTCTCTGACTGCTAGCGATGGTGAGCATTTTTTCATGTACTTGTTGATTGATTGTATGTCCTCCTCTGAGAAGTGTCTGTTTAGGTCCTTGGCCCATTTGTTGATTGGGTTTAAAATATTTATTTTATTTGGCACCAGGTATTGAACCCAGGGGTGCTTGTCATTGGGCTACATCTCAGTCTTTTTTATTTTTTCTGATAGAGTCTCACTAAGTCACTTAGGATCTTGCTAAATTGCTGAGGCTGGCCTTGAACTTGGGATCTTGGACCCTCTGGTCTCCACCACCTGAGTCACTGGGATTACAGGCATGCACCATGGAGCCTAAAACATTTAAATATTAATCATTTAAGTGAAATGTTTTTAAAAGGAGTAGGAAACAATGTAACAGCTTCCTATATTACTCTACAGCTTAAAAATATAAATCAACTGAAGCAATCGCTTTAGTTGCTGGTATAATACATCCTATTTATGATCTGGTATTTACCTATTCGTTAGGTTCTGTTTTTAATTGTTTACTATTACAAATATTACTGTAATACATACTCTTTTGCATGCCTACTTGTGCGTTGACTAAGAGTTTCTTAAGGAATATTGCTTCCAACATTTTTGTTCCTGAATACAAAATATGAATATTATTAAAATATCAAAAAGTTCATGGTTTGGTACAGTTCTAGTCACAAGTCCAAAATGATTTTTTTTTTTGGTTAACTAAATTTAATCAAGAATACTGAGCCAGGTGTGGTGGCACATGCCTATAATCCCAGCTGCTCAGGAGGCTGAGATGGGAGGATCTCAGTTCAAAGCCAGCCTCAGCAAAAGCAAGGCTCTAAGCAACTCAATGAGACCCTGTCTCTAAATAAAATAAAAAATAGGACTGGGGATGTGGCTCAGTGGTCAAGTGCCCCTGAGTTTAATCCCCCGTACACCCACCCACCCACAAATACTAAATAAGGGGCTGGGAATGTGCTAAGTGGTAAAGTCCTTGCCTGGAATACACGAGGCCCTGGGTCGAAATTCCTAAGCACCAAAAACAAAAACAACTAAGAATAACAAATTTTATTTTTTTTGGTGCTAGGGATTGAAACTAGGGTCTCACACATGATAAGCATATGGTGTAACACTGAGCTTACCTCCCAGCCCAATAACAAATTTTAGAAAGGAAGATTAGGTAGGAGGGAATGAAATGAAAAGTGTTATAATAAGGTCACTGTGGCATAAGAAAACAGGTAAATGAAACAAAACAGCTCGGATACAGATATTAATATTGGTGAGTTTCTATTTCTAGGTGTAAAACAATTTCTGTAATTTTATTTTACTTTATTTTATTTATTTATTTTTTGTATTGGGGATTGAACCCAAATGTACTTTACCACTGAGCCACATCCCAACCCTTGTTAATTTTTATTTTGAGACAGTCTCACTAAGTTGCTTAGGGCTTTGCTAAATTACTAAGACCTGTCTTGACGGGCTGGGGATGTGGCTCAAGCGGCAGCACGCTTGCCTGGCATGCGTGTGGCCCGGGTTTGATCCTCAGCACCACATACAAACAAAGATGTTGTGTCCGCCGAAAACTAAAAAATAAATATTAAAAAAATTCTCTCTCTCTCTTAAAAAAAAAAAAAGACCTGTCTTGAATTTATGGTCCTCTTGCCCCAGCCTCCTTGCTGGGATTATTGGCATGTGCCACCATGCCTGACCCAATTTCTATAATTTTAGAAGAGATGAAATGAATCTTTTTTTTTTTTTTGGTGTGTGTGTGTGTGTGTGTGTGTGTGTGTGTGTGTGTGTGTGTGTATTTTGTGGAGCTGGGGAATAAAACCCAGGCCCTTACATGTGCTAGGCAAGCACTTTACCACTGTGCCGAGTCTTCAGCTCTATGATGAAAGAAATCTCAAAGAAAAATACCGACAAATCAAAGTTAATATAAATATGCCACAAATACAAAATTTCTGAATTTCTGTAGATAAAATGATAAAAGTTACAAGCAACCTAGAGAATTCTATGACATGGATATTAAAAACAGGGCTATGCCATTTATAAAGGAAGGTATTTTTAAGTGATCTCATTAAGGAAAAAAATATACATAATGGAAAAACCACAAAGGAGGGCTGGGGCTGTAGCTCAGTGGCAGAGCTCTTGCCTAGCGTGGGTGAGGCCCTGGGTTTGAGCCTTAGTATCTCATAAAATTAAAGAAAATAAAGGCATACTGTACATCTACAACTACATTTTTTTAAATCCACAAAGGAGGAAATATAATTAACACAGTACATATTTAACCATTCTCTGCAACTTGAAAAAATACAAACTCAAAGTGAAACACTATTTTGTCCACTATATAATAGTTTTTTTTTTTTTTTTGACAAAATTTCTATTGATGGAGTGGTGGAACAGGATCTTTCTTTACTGGTGGGAATGTAAATTGGACAGTAATTTGGCCGTGTGGTTCTAGAAACTTAAAATATCCCCAACCTATGACTTCGGAGTAATTCTACCTCTGATTTTCTGTCCTAAGAAAATTAAAACAAGGAGTTATCTTTATGTGGAAAAATGTTTTTTGCAATGTTGGTTTAATAATGAAAAATTTAAAACAATCTAAATGTCTAAAGGAGGAGGATAATTAAACAACTTGTTATATACCTATTTGATATGCTATTGGTGCACGTCATTGATTTTCAATGAAATAAATTTTTCTTACATGTTTACATCTCTGAAATTTAGGTGTGTCTTATAATTGACTTGCAGGTTTTTCCCCTAGTTGGTGGTACAGGAAGTAACTAAATACCTTAATTATTAGGTTTGACGAAACATAGTTTATGGCTATGAAAATGTTTCTGAAGAGTGTGAGATGGAATGAAAATGTTAATATTAGAAATATATCCCATGTTGTAGATCATAACTACAGCTATGTAAAGCAAGCAAACAAAAGCAAAAACAAAGCCTATGTGTAAAAAAATATTTTTTATAATCTTAATTAGTAATTGCTTCTGGGTAATATAGTCAGCTATGGATGCTTAGTTTTCTTCTTCCCTCAAATATTTTTTCCAAATTGTATGTACAATAGACCCTGCATTTGCTTTTATAATGAAAATACCATCTCTCAAATTATATTCTTTTTTAAAAATAATTATTTTTTAAAAATATTTATTTATTTTTTTAGTTTTAAGTGGACACAATATCTTTATTTTATTTTTATGTGGTGTTGAGGATTGAACCCAGCGCCCTGCACATAGCAGGTGAGCACACTATCGCTTGAGCCATATCCCCAGCCCTCAAATTATATTCTTAACAAGTAAACAGATAACCATCTTTTAAAGTTCAGCTTGTGGAATATCTGATTAAAACATTAATCAAATATTATTTTTTTTGGCTATGAAGTTTCATGAAGAGTAGTACTTGGCTCAGATTCTGGAGAGAAAGTCAAAAAAGATCATTCAGCTCTGCTCCCAAGGAACTCAGACGCTATAGATTTTGTACTAGGTTTTGGCAGCATTCCTTTTCTTAAAACACAGGAAAATCTTTCATATTCCTAACTTGTGTGTGTGGCATCACTGAAGATGGCCCAATGTCAACCATTTAAGTGAGTGATTTATATGGAGATGAGAGCTGGGAAGAGGGTACCCAGGGGAAGTGTTCACTTAAGGTATTAAATGCCCTTGTTATTCCACTTAAAATATTTCAAAGGGGAATAAATGTCTGTAGGTAGCTAATGAGTATTTCCAGACCCTTATGTCTAACTTCCTAATGTCCTGTTGTATAACAGTTCTGACTTTCAAAGGTTTCCCCAGAAAATTTGAGGAAGTAGGAAATTTATCTGTGAGGTCAAACCATAAGAAGTACCTGTACAACCAAACTACTAAAGTATTACAAGAAAGTCAGCTAAGAAAAATGAACCTTTTTTTCCTTCATATAAGTTTATTTTATTTTATAGTCAGCAATGAGTCAAAGAGCAACATTTCCAAAATTGTATCTTACAATTCTTAATTTAAAATTAAGGTACATGCACACTTTTTGGTTCTCTTAAGCCAAAAAAATTAAAATAAGCCTACCATCACCTTGAAAATATTCAAAAAGTTTCAAGAATCTAACATTCTTTTACATATATTCCAAATAGGACTCATAAACAGAAATAAATGCAATAAAAATGCATCAAAGGCAAAGAATTGAACCTATAAGATTCATTTTTTTTAGAGAGAGAGTGAGAGAGAGAGAGAATTTTAATATTTATTTTTTAGTATTTGGTGGACACAACATCTTTGTTTGTATGTGGTGCTGAGGATTGAACCCAGGCCGCACGCATGCCAGGCGAGTGCGCTACCGCTTGAGCCACATCCCCAGCCCTATAAGATTCATTTTTAAAGACTCAATAGAATGGTGATTGCATAAGTATACACACCTGTCAATACTAATTAAACTCTTCTTTTAAAATGCATGCATTTGATTATGTGTAAGCTTTAAAATAAATAATACACCTGAAACTTCTACTGCATTGTATACTAGAAGGCCAACCCCTCCGAAATTGTAATTGAGAATTACCTTCACAGAGATGATAAATCCTCATTCATCTGGAAACCATGGTTAGACTAACATCAGAATAAAAACTCCTTTGACAAGAGAAACCCATGTCCCTTAATAGTTTTTTAATTTTTTAAAAAATATTTCTTTAGTTGGAGAAGAACACAATACCTTTATTTTATTTTTTATATGGTGCTGAGGGTCAAACCCAGTACCTTATACATTCAAGGTAGGTGCTCTATCACTGATTACAGCCTCAGTCCCTAGTGTTTTAATTTTAAAGCATGTAACATGGAAGTAAATTTTAAAATAGAATTAATATATGAAGTTAGATTGTATATATTCCTAAGAACCTTACTACTGTTCTAGAAAGAACTAGTAACTTCATTCATTAAGATCACAGCTGTATTTCCATTGACAGCTCTAGTCATTTTTTTGGAGCTAAAATTGTCTACATTTATTAACTATTTTAATGTTGTTAATGAATAATGATTTTTATATTAGAATTTCATAATCTCAATTTATAGTAGGGATCTGAAGCTAGGTTAGTATTCTCAAAAATTGGTAACTATAATGAGAGGATCAGATCTCACTGAAACTTACAAATAGTTATTTTTTTTTTACAACAGAATTACTAAGACAAACTTAGAATTCAGTTTTGTTCAGTCTGTCCTGTAAGTATATATATACTGCACATATTACATTTTGGTTAGATACTGTTACTGGCATTATAAGGTTTATAGGAATTCTGTAAAATGTAACTTTTCATTAAGGACCTCTACCAAATTATTTGCCAACTATAAAAAACATTAACATGGAAGAATAGAGATGAATGTGATCTAACTGAAGTTATTTCTTATTCTATAGAAATATAGAAACCTGAATCACCATGTTGATTCAGTTTTTTTGGCTAGGAAATTTAATATAATCCTTCATCCTTCCAAAGTTGGAAAAGACATGAGTTTCTGCTAGAAACTCAAGACATGTAAGACACAAAACAGGAAACTGTATTGTTTCATTTATAGGTAGTAAAGATTTCAGTTTAAGCCTATTATTTTAATTACCAATGGAATACAAAGTATGAACATAATAGGCATGTTAATATAGCTTTAATAGGTTTTTCCCTTCTTAAGAAAATGTCAGATAAATATTATCTTTAGGCTACATTATAAAGATATACGTATAGGTACATATACACAATAGGAAATTATCCAAATCCATCCCAATTTACTCAATAAATATTTATTAAGAACCTATTATATGCTGTTTAAACTACTCATTTTTTTTGATATAATTTTGAGTACAATGAAGAAAGTGTTTCTTGATCAAATGGAAAAGCTTTCCTACCTCTAAAAATTATCCAAGGTAAATGTAACTTTCCATCTATTATATTGTTTGTTTTATTATATTTATTATATCAAACTTTACATATTGGCACTCTAGAGAAATTTTCCAGGCCAGTATAACCAAAATTAACTTGAATAGGCTTAATTTGAAACTTTCAAATAGGTGATATTTCTTCATATTCTGGGTAAGCATATGCATATGAGTTAAAGTTGACACTTGACTTCAGAATGTCTCATCTACTCAAGATTCCTAGCAGGAAAAACTGCTTTCATTCATCACCTATCCTACTCACTCAGGATTGTCACCAAGGTATACCATGGTCTTTTCTTTTTAAAAGTGAGGCCTATTCTGCCCAACTTTTTTTTTTTTTTGTACCAGGGATTGAACCTAGAGGCACTTACACTGAGCCACATCCCTAGCCGTTTTCTTTCTTTCTTTCTGAGACAGAGTCTCTCTAAATTGCTTAGGGCCTGAGCCTCCCAAGTCGCTGGGATTATAGGCAAGTGCCACTGTGCCCAGCTTCTGTCCTACTTTTGTCTTGTTCACATCTCACAATTCAGTCAATTCTTGTTAGGCCATCTCTTTCTCTTTTTTTTTTTTTTAACATTAGCAGGTTTTTAAAAAAATATTTATTTTTTAGTTGGACACATATCTTTATTTTTATTTATGTTATGTGGTGCTGCGGATCGAACCCAGGGTCTCACATGTGCGAGGCAGGCACTCTACAGCTGAGCCACAACCCCAGCCCCATTAGCAGTTTTTTTAAGTATGTTTTTTTAGTTGTTGATGGACCTTTATTTTATTTGTTTATTTATATGTGGTACAGAGAATCGAACCCAGTGCCTCACACATAGGAGACAAGCGCTCTACCATGGAGCTACAACCCCAGCCCTATTTTCATTTATTTTTTTTATGTGGTGCTAAGGATGGAACCCAGTGCTTCACACATGCCAGGCAAGCGCTCTACCACTGAGCTATGGCCCCAGCCCCCATCTCTTTCTCTTAATGAAAAAAAAAAATCTGTGGCCTTAAATCCTGTTACCTTTTTGGATACCTTGGGAATGCTATTTCATTTCTTTTTTTGTAAATCAAAGAAACAGTACTGTTCTCACATACTGACTATTATTAGTTGCCTACTATGTGCTGCTCGCTGGGCTCCACCTCAGGAATGTTTAAGCATAAAAGCGACAGTTGGAAATATTCCTGTAGCAAGGAAAAGAAATCCCTGAATCTCATAAACAGTGCGATCAACTTGGAAGCATGTGAAAGTAATTAGAAATCCTATATATAATCATCCTTCAAAATACTATTCAACTCTTATTAAACTTGTTTTTCTTCAAGCATTAATATTTAGGATAAATAAAAATAATGTCTTCTTGTTTACTAAGTTTCATCACTAGCGTAGATTTTCTAATCTCTCCTAAGGTGGCAATGGTTTTTCTATAGTATGGATAAAATATGTTCTTAGGCTATAATAAAAGCCCAGCAGCCATTTGATATGTTGTTTCCCAGGCAAAATGAGTTCCAAATTCCCAACAGCCCACAAACTTCTGAAATACAAAGCATTTGTAAATTAGGGATGACTTATTCTTTATGTCTATAGTTACATGCCTGTAGGCTTAAGAAATGGTGCCATCTCTAAGGTAATCCTATTTAATGACTAGTTTTAAAATAAAATTTTCTGAAGATTGTCAAGCTAAATGCAAATTTTCTATCCAAGAACTGAGTGTGGGAAATTATGTAAAGAAGTAAAAGCTTGTTTGTGATATGTCTTTTATATTTACTTTAGACTTTAAGTATAAGATATTAGTCCAGAAAAGGTTTCTACAGACCAGCTAAGTGAGTTGCTTCTTATATATAGGTCAACAGGCAGAGGGAAAAAAACCCCACAAAATTCCACAAAACAAAACCTGTTTTACAGGCTTCTATACACCTAGAGGAGATATTAGGGAACGTACAGTCACTTTATATCTAGGGTGCAGACCCTTTTAATACATTTTGCTGATACTCTGCCAAAGTTTTCCTTTTAGCTAATTCATTCTGCTTTAAAGGATTCACTTGAATCAGTAACTAAGGACATATGTTTCTTCAAGCCTTTACAGGGTAGATTAGAAACTCTGCTTAGAATGGCGCATCTGTATGCAATAATTCAATGTAGTAGTTAACAATACATATACTTCCTCCTATAGAACAATTACATGCTTTCTGTTGATGCCTTTAAAAATATATAGCATGCAATCTATCTAGAGATTATATAAATGAAGGTTTTTATTGGTATTAAAGTAAATATTTTAAGAATTTATTTTTCTTTTCTCTGTTTTTCTGGTTATAATAGTTCTTCAGCAGAGCAATGAGTATGAGAGCTTGGTAG
Source organism: Spermophilus citellus (assembly GCF_964194105.1). NCBI lineage: Eukaryota > Metazoa > Chordata > Mammalia > Rodentia > Sciuridae > Spermophilus > Spermophilus citellus. The sequence goes on along the minus strand of NC_138182.1, from coordinate 39,301,858 downwards.
CAGCTATAAGAACAAAATAACTGCTTTCTTTATTCCTTAACTTAGAAATCTATGTGCATTCATTTTATATCAATAGTAAATTTTACTGGTAAATTGTCTAATTTTTATTTTCCTTACAGAACTTTGAAAAAATCAGGTGTCACTATTGGATCTCACAGTAGCATTCAACATTTAAATTATATCCTTTTAATTAATGGTATACAATACTTTAATATGAATTGAGGGAATGATGTAATTTATAATAACTTATAAAACTAGACACCAGTATGATAACTGATGATATAGAGAAAAGGCTAACTTTTGAATTTTCATGCAGTTAAAAGAGAAACACAAAAACTGGTATAATGCCACTATTTTATTTTTGGAAACTCTTTGTAAATAAAAACTCATTTCCAAAATAAGATATTCCATGGACACAGAATAGTTGGTAAAGGTTCAAGTGCCTTAGGCAACAGAGAAGTATTGTTTTGTAGTTGTTGTTTTTGCAAACCTCTCCTAGTAACAGCAGTTCATCATGCAAAAGAAATAAGGTAACAGCATAATTTAAAATAATTTAAAATAAAATAAGCAATAACTGTGGAAAAGTAAAAACTGAAGCCCCACATTAATTCCTTTTCTACATCCCAAACTGGTATAGATAACCTTGTTGCTACTCACCAAATGGTATAGAAACGAGGCTTGTCTACGCAACAGAAAGTAGACACATGGTGAGGTGCTGAAGACAGCTCTTTCTTGGGCTCAAAGCACTTTAGAAGAAGTAGCCTTTTTCTTCCATTTATTAGAGGATGTCTCCTTATTACCAAAGTGTTGCAGAGAAGAGTTTGCACAATTCCTACTTGACTTTCTGCCTCTCTCTCTGAAGATTAACAGTTACCACGGGAAAACGTTAGCAGAAATCGCATAGAGCGGCTGTAAATTTCCACTCTGCTTGCTCTCAGATTCCAAGCTTTGCTTGTCTCTTAATCTGTCACAGGCAGTTCTGTTTCTGGTCAAACCAGCTTGCTTATTCGTCCTCCTCTCCCTCTAACATGCACTTTTCGATACATACCACACAGTCACAGCTCCCTCTTTTTTCCCTCCCCGATTGTGTAATGTCACAGGAATGCAATTAAGCTGAGGCAAAATTAATTCTTGGGCAAAAAAAAAGAAAAAGAAAAGTCTAAGAATAAACAAAAAATCTTCATCACTTTTACTCTGTAAATCTTAAATGTATTCATGCATAAAGTTTTGTCAACTGATTAAACTGGCTTGACCATCTTGGTAAAAAATGTAAATAAAGGTTTCCAACAAAGGTATGTTGATAGTAATAATAGCATTCATCTGCTAATGTATTAGCTCTTCTCCTTCTCCAATCGTAATAAGAAAGTGGAGCAAGTAAACATGAAAGCACTATGAACTTAATCTTGAAATATAAAAAAGCAAAGAAGATTTCGGACTAAGGTATTTATAATTTAATTTTAACAGTTTAATTTTATGAAAATTTAATGAATTTTTAATATGTTTTGAAACTCAGACCAACATTTGCACTTATAAAGGAAAAATTGTAAAGAACCCAGAAAAATACTGACATTAAAAAATGTTATTTATCTGGGGGTAAAAATGGGAGTTCAAAACCCAGTTGAGTCTAATGTATGAAAGACGATATATCATGAGCTCTGCAATGTTTTGAACAATCAATAAAATAAAAATGTTATTTAACATTTAGACCAGCTTAATCATGTCTGTGCAAACTACATGTCACTATTTCATTTGGAAAGAAAGTTTTTCCCCTCTATGCACTATTGGTCAGGATGCATTTTAACTCTTCAATGAGAATTATAAGGCTACAAAAAACCATTTTAAACATTAATATACATCTATAATCATAGAGAAAAATCCCTTAAAATTGAAATTTTCTTTAAGTTTGGGGATGAGGAATTAAGTGGAAAATTGAGTGGGAAGGTGGCTGACAGGTTTAGATGGCATTTGCAGGATTCTTCAGAATTAGAAGGCAAGGTGCACAGCTTGTTCTGTATTGGAAGCTGGTCAGAGATGCTTCAGATTTCCATTCTAGCCCCAAAGACTTTGAGGTTCTCCATCTCCCACTCTCAGTTTTCAAACAAAATTTTGAACCCTTCTAACAAATCTTCCAATTACAAAGCTAACAGAGTAGTTATTAGATCTATTATTAAGTAACACAGTAATCTTATCCTTTGCAAAACTAAAATCTCTCTAAAGAATATGAGTTTAAGGTTAAAGATAAATCTGTAAATAGTTGTTTATACACCTTAAGAAAAAATAAGCATGGGCTGGGGATGTGGCTCAAGCAGTAGCGTGCTCGCCTGGCATACGTGCGGCCCGGGTTCGATCCTCAGCACCACATACCAACAAAGATGTTGTGTCCGCCGAGAACTAAAAAATAAATATTAAAAATTCTCTCTCTCTCTCTCTCTCTCTCTCACTCTCTCTTTAAAAAAAAAAAATACTGTCCCCCCCCCAAAAAAAAAAGAAAAAAGAAAAAAGAAGCAAATCAATTTGGGTTTAAAATATAGATTTTAAAATTTGGTTCCTTTAAAGTAGTGTTTTAGAATTTAAATATACTATGCAGTAATTTGGTTGTTAACACCTAAGAAATAGGCATCAAAGAAGTCTAACAATAACTCTGCTAATTATTTTTTCAATCAGTAGCTTTGCAAAATTTTATTTCCTACTTTTAAAGAGAAGTTAAATAATGATTATCCTAAATCAGCAAGGGATATTAAGTACCTAATATTGTGGGTTATATTCCAAAGAATACAAAGAAACTCAGAATTTGTAAGATTGGTTCTGAGAATAACTACAAGGTTAATTTTTTTTAAAACTCATTTTAAAATTGTGAAACTTTACATGAGTTTACAGCAGATTCAAAGTCACAGAGTTAAAGAGTTTAAAACATATAGGGCTAGGAATGTTGCTCAGTGGTAGAATGATTGCCTAGACCCTGTGTTCAATCCTCAATACCACAAATATACATATAAATTAAACAAAAATTATATATAATACATGTGTTTGTGTGTGTGGGTGTGTGTGTGTGTGTATATATATGTATATAAGATTAACTACATATGATTGTGTATTTGATTCCTACCAAGTACTATTTTCCCCCATATTTTTTGTTGGTGCATTATAATTATACATAATGGTGGATTCGTTGTTACATGTTTGTATCATTCCCCAGTATTTTCTCTGTCTTCTCTTCCCTTCCCCAGTCCCTTTCCTCTACTGATTTCCCTTCAGTTTTCATGAAAACTGCTCCTTATACCTCCCTCTCCCCATTCCCACCTTTCTTTTCTTTTTTCCTGTGTAGCTTCCACATGAAAGAGAACATACAACCCTTAACCTTCTGAGTTTGGCTTATTTCGCTTAACATAATGATCTCAACTTCCATCCATTTTCCTGCTTGACACAAAATTTCGTTCTTCTTTATGGCTGAATAAAACTCTATTGTATACATACACCATATTTTCTTTTGCCATCCATTCACTGTCAGACTCCCAGTCTAGTTCCATAGTTTGGTTATTGAATTGCTAAGTACCATTTTTTAAAAATTATTATTGAATTGCTAAGTACCATTTTTTAAAGATGTACCCAAAGAAATCACAAAATGCAACCTTATTAGACCACAAATAAATCTATTTATTATTTCAAAAAGAAAAAATGGGAAAGCTATAATCTCTGACTACTATATAAAAAGAATAGAAGTTATTTTTTGAAATCTTCAACAAATACACCAAAATTTTTTTCAATAAGAAAAAGTCCTTTTAGCTGTGTGCAATGGCTCAGGCCTATAATCCCAGTGGCTGGGGAGACTAAGGCAGGAGAATTGTGAGTTAAAAGCCAGCCTCGGCAAAAGCAAGGCTCTAGGCAACTCAGCGAGACCCTGTCTCTAAATAAAATAGGGTTGGGGATGTGGCTCAGTGGTCGAGAATCCCTGAGTTCAATCTCTAGTACCAAAAAGAAAGAAAGAAAGAAAATGTCCTTTTTAAAGGACTGTTAATACTTGAAAATTAAAACAAAAGATTCTTCGAAAAGTCTGCTAAAGTATTAGCTTCTCAGGGAAGTTGTATAGAAAAGAATTTTAAAAGTACAATTACATTATGCTAAGTGAAGTTAGCCAATCCCTAAAAAACAAATGCTGAATGTCTTCTCTGATATAAGGGGGATGACTCAAAATGGGATAGGGAGGAAGAGCATGAGAAGAAGACTACCATTAAATAGGGAAGAGAGGTGGGAGGGAAAAAGAGGGAGAAGGGGAGTTGCACAGAAGATGGAAGGAGAACCTCATTGTTATACAGAATACATATATGATGTGATGAGAAAAAAGAAAAAAAAAGTGTGTCACATTAGATTGGAGAGAGAGAAAAGATGGGAGAGGAGGGGAGGAGTAGGGGGGATAGGAAGGGCAGAATAGAATAGACAATATGATTGATGTATGTACATTCCATGTATGTATTATATGTCAAAATATATTCTGCTGTCATGTATGACTAAAAAAATAAAAATAAATCGTATGGTAAAAAGAAAGTACAATTACAGGGATTTCTGCTTTAGCATATGTAGGATGGAACAACAGACGGGATTTACTCTCCCATCTTACAAAAAATTCCTAGACAAAATATACAAAATGATCATTTCAGACAAAAGACATAATGCAGTAATACCTGATAGAGGAAAAGAAAGAAACAAAGCTTTGACAAACTGCCCCAAGCAAGAGGGGAACCCAAAGGGTACAGCAGTCTCAGGGAGCTGAGTTGAGAATTCGGGAATGCCAATGGGACTAGAATTCAAAGTGAGTATCAGAGAGGAGAGAGCTGCAAAGAGGGCCCTGGCAACATGGAGAGGGTTCTCAGATCTTCATGGGAGAGTTGAATCACATGCCTGTGAGAAAACTCCCCAAGTCCAAGTAAAGAACCACTGCAGAGGAGTAGGTAGAATAATTCCTAAAGCTCATACAGGGATGGAAATGTCATGTTTTCAACACAAGAGTAAAGACATCTCATAATATGCAGAAAATTGGGCTGAGCATCCAGAAGGAAATCACTTCAGTAGTGGGACCAAATTAAAGATTTTCTGGTCCTTTGTAATAGAGCTTAAAAATATGCCTTGGAATAATCAAATTCTTCCCAAATAATTTAGCTGATCCTACAATAGAATTAAAATACATTTATAGAAATTCTTAAAAATCTAACACCCAAGAACATAAAATTCACACTATGTGGCTTCTAGTAAAAAATTACCAGGTTAGAGCTAGGGATATGGGACACTTACCTAGCACACACAAAGTCCTACATTTGCTCCCCAACACTGCAAAAAACAAATCAGCATACAAAGAAGCAAGAAATACAATGTATAATAAGGAAAGAAATCAATCAAAAGACACAGATTCAGAAATGATACAAATAATAGGATTAGTAGAGAAATATTGAAATGCTTATTAAAATCCATAGATTCAAGAAGCAGACATAAGACAGATAAATATGGTAAGGACAGACACAGAAGATGTAAAAAAAAGATCCAAATCAAATTTCTACAGATTAAAATTAACTTTCTGCCTTAGGACCATACACACACACACAAAAATAAATTTCTGAAGTGAAAATTACACCAAATGGGATGAACAACAGGCTGCACACTGCAGAAGAGATGATACTAAACCCGAAGACAGCAACAGAAGGTATCAAAATAAAACACTGAAAAAAAGATTAAACAACAAAACCCGCAGCATTCCTGAACTGTTGGAAAACCTCAAGCAGCCTAAAATATAAAATTTGTCATTTGAATCCTGAGAGGAAAGGAGAGAGACGGGGCAACAGAAAACAATGCTGAAAGAAAAAAAATGGCTCACATTTTTTCAAATTTTATGAAAATTATAAGTTCATAGATCTAAGAACAAACTTTACACACAGACACGCAAAATAATCCCAAGTCATATCATAATCCAATTGCTTGAGAACATCTTTAGCTGGGCACAGTGACACATGCCTATAATTCCAGTGGCTTGGGAGGATGAGGCAGGAGGACCACAAATTCAAAAGCCAGCTTCAGCAATTTAATGAGTCCCTAAGCGACTTAGCAAGACCATGTCTCAAAATAAAATAAAAAGGGCTGGAGATATGGCTTAGTGGTTAAGCACCCCTCGGTTCAATCCATGGTAACACCCCCCACCCCCGAAAAAAAATCTCTGAAGTGTTTCTTTAAGAAAGTACATTACATACAGGGAAATGAAACAATGCCTGTGAGAAGGCAGTGGAGCAACACTGTCAAAGTATACAAATAATATCTTTCAGAAATGACATGGAAAAGCTAAGTTAATCAAAAGATCAGAACCACAAAGCATGTTAAGGGAGGTTGCTTTAGGTAGGAAAAAAATATAATGAGGTGGAAATCTTCCCCACCTCTCCAGGATCCTGGGGATGGAAATTGGGGCACTTTACCATTGAGCTATATTCCCAGTCCTTTTTCATTTTGAAACAGGGTCTCACAATATTGCCTAGGCTGGCCTGGAACTTGAAACCACTTGCCTCAATTTCCCGAGTAGCGTGATCACAGGCCACTGCACCCTGCTCCTAAATGGAGATTTTTACAAAGGAATAAATAACACCAGAAATAAAAGCATGTAGGTAAATATGAAAACTTTTTCTTTTTAAAAAAATCCCTTTAGAAGAGAATGTACTTTTAAAGGACAAATGATAATGTATTTAAAATAAAAATAATAACATTTAGGGATCTGTGACATATTTAGAAGCAAATTATTACAACGGGAAGAATCTGCCTGAAGGTAGACAGTGAAAGCAATACTTAACAAAATCCAAACAGATATAGCTAATATGCCAATAAATGAGGTAGAAAGTATTTAATTAAAATACTTAATCCAAAATAGGCATAGAATCCTAATAGGCATAAAGAGGATAATGAGGATAATGTTATAATGATAAAGGGGTTGGTTCGTCGGGCTCATACACATCCAAAACATTTCTGCATGTAACAGTTTCAACATGCGTGAAGAAAAAAAAGAATAAAAAGGAGAGAAATACAAATCCACAGCCAAAACTCAAGATATAAGTATTCCTTTCTCAAAAATTCACAGGAGGCTGGGGTTGTGGCTCAGTGGTAGAGCACTTGCCTAGCATGTGTGAGGCACTGGGTTCAATCCTCAGCACCACATAAAAATAAATGAATAAAACAAAGGTACTGTGTCCATTTACAATTTTTTAAAAATGCTTAATTTTTTTTTCCACAGAAGAAAATAAAATTAGTAAGGATACAAAAGACTTGAACAGTTCTACAATCAATTTGACCCAACTTACAGAAACCAAAAGAACAACCTTACAAAAGCAGTACACATTCCTTTTAAATGTACATGGTATAATTACTAAGAGAGATCATATTCTGGGATATAAAAGAATCCTGAAATAATTTAGAAGAACTTAAATGCTATACAATATATTCTCTATCATACTAACTTAGAATAATAAAAGATATTATAAAGTATTTTGGACTGAATGAAAACAAAAAAGATGATATATCAAAATCTTTGAGCTAGCTGGGCATAGTGGTATACTTAATCACAGCAACTCAGAAGTCTGAGGCCATCCTCAGCAATTTAGTAAGATCATCTCAAAATAAAGACCTGGGTTTGATCTACAGTACCACTTACCCCCACACTCAAAATCAATGAAACAAAAACTGATTATTTAAAGATCAATAAAATTGTTAAGTATCTACAAAAGTGACAAAAAGACACAAATAATCAATATCAGGAAAACATAAACCACACAAGATCTATGAGAAAATACAAGTGAATATTTACCTCATCTTTGGGTGGGTATTATATAAAGTTGTTATCTAACGAGATATAACTGAGAATAATGAATTTAATTTGGTTATGACCCCTTTTTCTGTCTTCACTGATTGTTTCAAAAAACCAACCATGGTCTTGTAAAACTCTAGAAATTTTTTTTGTGGTGGTACCATTTACCTTATTCCTCTATCCTCTGTATTTCTTATAAATAAGAAATTGTATCTAAAAGCACAATAAAATATAAGCTAAATGTTTCTTTAAATATATATATATATATTTTTAGTTGTTGATGGACCTTTATTTTATTTATTTGTATGCGGTGCTGAGAATCAAACCCAGTTCGTCATGTGTGCTAAGCAAGTGCATTACCACTGAGCCACAACCCTAGCCCCAAGCTAAATGTTTTGACAAGATAATTTTATAAGTTCACAAGACAGCTCAGGAAGCAATGATGCCCCATCATTCCATTATGAGTGATCTGTGTTTGATGTCCAAGTTAAATGAGGAATTTTAGGGTGGGGCAAGTCTGTTTTTCTTTTGAAAATCATAGATTCATGTATGTTTACATCTTCAGTATGTTTCAGTGCCAGACATTCTTTTGGTGCTATCCTCCTCCTAAGGTGACTTCCTTAAAGATTAAGGTATGAGGCAAAAAAAACCTTATGTAATATTATTATTATTATTATTTGGTAGCTGGAATTGAACCAGGGGGCACTTAACTGCTGAGCCACATCCTCAGCCCTTTTTAAAAATTATTATTATTATTATGATGATGATGATGATGATGATACAGGATCTCACCTACTTAGGCTGGCCTCCAATTTGCAATCCTCCTGCCTCAGCCTCCCAAGTCTCTGGGATTATAGGCATGCACTACCATACCCAAATTGTAACATTATTTTAATAAGGCATCTAATCACAAGGAGCAGGACTAAGGGAAAAAGGGAATAAAGCAAGAAGGAGGGAGTGTCAATATGACAGTGTATGATCAAGCTAGCCACCCATTTCATTTGTTTGATGGAAACTCTAGAAGCCTGATAATACTGCATTTCAGGATCACACTTGGGAGGCAGGTGGATAAAAGGGAAAGGAAAAATTTATTTTTATCTTCTGTTGGTCAAAGGCTTGTCCAGTAAGCCATTAAGTTCCCTATTCCGGATTTTAACTCTGTACTTCCAGATCCTGCATGTGTAGTTCTGGGCTGTTGATTCCAGAGCAGTGTCAACAGAGAAACCCTGGGGCAGGAAGGAAGGGGCTTGCAAATGGCAGAAGATGAGGCTGTGTGGGGTTATATGTGCCTGAGAGCTTGCACAGGGCTGAAATGAGACAAGTGAATCCTAGAAGATCTGTGATGGCATATAAGATGCATTGAAAATAAATGCTTAAGGGGCTGGGACTGTAGCACAGGGTGGAATGCTTGCCTATTAGCATGGGTGAAGCTCTGGGCCTGATTGCCAGTATAGATAGATAACTCAAATTTTCCCAAATTTGGCTGGTGGGAATCCTTCCAGAATGATTCCTGCATCAGTCTGGTATAATTCCATTCATACACATCTTGAACTTTTCTTGCTTTCTAGTTCAACAAAATGTCCCTGGCTTAGGTTGTGTCTTCCCTATCCCAGATCTAGAATGAGTCATTTCTCCAGGGAGTCCTAGTTCTTTTTAGTGAAGAATTAACTGTATTTAGAAAAGTTGGTGTATCAGGGCAAATCATTGCTACTGGGATGTCACTGTTTCTAGATCTTTCAGTGGTCAAAGTTAAGAAACAGACTCTTTTTTTAAAATTTGTGCATTATAATTATAACAGTGGAATTCATTATGCCATATTTGCATATGCATTTCACATAGTTTGATTGTTCCCCTTCTTCAGGAAACACACTTTTAAAAACCATTTGTTGTACTGATATTTCATTTTATATTCTAATTTATTTGTAGGGTGTTAACTCTGTTTTTTAAAAATCTTATTTTATTTTCTGTTATATTAAAAACCTATGTTCTGGGTTAGGAATGTAGCTCAGAGGCATGCTAGCTTGCCTAGCATGCTCAAGGCCTTGGGAACAAAAGAAAAAAAAAAAAAAACTTCGTTCTAATAACATACCAGCATTTGCTTTCTTTCAATATACCTGATAAAAAATTCAAAATAGCAATACCAAAATTACTAACAATAAAACTACTCTTTGCAGTTAACTTCTAATTTAACTTTTAATGTAACTGGTAAGTATATATGACAGCCATTAGCAAGTCCTAATATCATAATGTTAAATTATTTTACCTGTTAATAAAAATAAAAGTTCTTTTTCTATTAATTCACAATTGAGAAAATTTCATCAAACGAGATTTTAACTCCTCATTATTAGAGAACTTTAACTTCTCTATTATTAACAATACTGATTGATTGATTAACAGGGCCTCACTATTTTATCCAGGCTGGTCCCAAATTCCTGGGCTCAAGTGATTCTCCTGCCTTAGCCTCCAGTGTAACTGGGACTACTGGCACTTACCACCACACCTAACCTTAACTTTTTGGTTATTAAATAATAACCTGTAGATAATGTAGTCCAATGGAGTGCCTCAACTATTAAGAAAAGCATACAGGAAAAGTTAAAAAAATGTAAATGATGCATACAGATGAAATTATAGTCAGATAACATCATGACGTGCTAAGTAAAGCAATGATTCTATAGTTATTTGATATGGATAAGTGATGGGAAAATGATTTACCTTATGTGATAGCATAACTAAACATAATTCTAAATTACCTTCTCCATCATAGCAATCACACACACACATTATTTAATAGTAATAAGGTTTTAAGTAATAAATAGTAATAAGGTTTTAGATTCTAACTTGGTACATACTGTAATAATTTGCTAGTACAGAAATTTTTAAGGCACATTATTAAATTGATTAGTCCATTAAATTAAAACATTGCTGGTTAAAAAAGTGTATTGTCAACAGTAATAACAACTACAGCACCAAAACTGGTTTTTCATGCTCAAAATTTTAAAAAAGATTCTAACATGTAAAATATTAAACACACAAATATCTTTTTAAAATATACATCTATTTTTATATGAGAACTGAACCCTGTGCTTCACACGTCAGTCAAGTACTCTACCACTGACCCTAGCCCACAAATAAATATTTCTATGATTAACTACATCTGCAATTGATGTGCATTAATACTAATTTTACTTTAATTAATAAATTTGTTTATTTAAATATACAAAAGTGGGGGCTGGGGTTGTAGCTCAGCGGTAGAGCACTCACCTAGCACATGCGAGGCACTGGATTCCATCCTCAGCACCACGTAAAAATAAATAAGTAAAAATAAAGGTATTGTATTGTGTCCAACTACAACTAAAATAATAATAATAATAATAAAGTAAAATATGCAAAAGTGATAAGAAAAAGTGTACTAACTAGAATTCTCTGGATTGCAAGTGGCAGACCCAATGCAATTAAGTGTAGCAAAAAGGATATTTAAGGATTATGTAACTGAAAAGGCTAAGATTAGAGCAGTGGTTCTCAGCTGAGGGAGCCTTTGCCCACCACCAAGGGGATCTTTCATAATGTCTGGAGATACTTTTGATTGTCCTAGTTGGGAGTCTAGTATTGGCATCCAGTAAGAAGAGACCAGGGATGCTGCTAAGCATACTAAGATCGGAGAACATATATCTCCAACCAAAATTTACCCAGCCAAAAATGTCAACAGTGCCAAGGTTGAGAAACCATGTATTAACACCAACTTCAGCCCAAACTTAAATATTATCATTGGACATATCTCTCTTTTGCATTGTTTTCTCCTGTGTTGTCTTCATTAATAGTTGGGCTCTCTCCACATGGTGGCAAAGAAATGGTTCCTAACAAATGACATAGCCTTGGTCCTCATGTTCTCAAAAGTATCTTAATATCTATGTTAATCTTTGAAAAATGATTCTGATCCTGCTAGGCTTAGGTAAATGACCATAAACTAAAAGAAACTATAAGAATAGGATTCTGGGAGCTGGAGTTATGGCTCAGTGGTACAGTGCCTGTCTAGAATGTGTGAGGCACTGGGTTTGATCCTCAGCATCAAATACAAATAAATAAATTAAATAAAGGTATTGTGTCCATCTATAACTAAAAAGAAAAAAGAAAAGAATGGGGGGCTGGAGTTGTGGCTCAGAGATAGAGTGCTCACCTAGCATGTGTGAGGCACTGGGTTTGATTCTCAGCACCACATAAAAATAAAGATATTGTGTCCACCTATAACTAAAAAATAAATATTAAAAAAAAAGAATGGGATGCTGTTATTGAACAGCCTGGCTGCTGAGTGTGTATGAGGACTTTTAGTGATTCACAGCCCTCAGAGGTAGGAGAAAGGCATAGTGAGTGGCTCACATGATGTGGCTCTAGAGACTTGACTGTGGAAAGATCAGCTTCAAGTCTTCTGTCAGCTTTTTTCAGACAGTAAGTGAAATGTTGGGTGACATTAGCCATACTATGAGTGTAGAGTTAGACTCACCCAATTACATTTGTATATTATACAATACATTCCACAATCCAACATGGTTGCCCAGCATCCCCACTTACCCTTTCCCCCCATCTACACTTTCAAGAATGGTCCTGCCTAACATTAGGCAAGTTTTCCAAATGAGATGATTAACAGTGCATTCACTCTTGCTCAAACTGGTTTACCTGCTGCATCCAGCTTCAAGATCTCTATTGGTATGTGCTCTTAATCAGTTTGAAGTCGTTACTTATGGTCTAGTACCCTATGGCTCAAGTATAAATTAACCACCCCAAAAAACAAGGCAAAGGGAAAGCAGGATAATTATTCCCACGTGAAAAAGGGAGGTGAATAGACATCAATATAGGTGATGTTTTGTTGGACAGGAAGAGCAAGCTTCCTTGCCTGGAAAGAGAAATTGGATGAGTTCCTTAGTTACAAAACCGGTTACCTCTGGTTCTAAACTCTCCCATATCCATTGTCCTCCAAAGTCACATTTGAGAGGGCACTAAGGTAGTTCTTGGGGCTGGGGATGTGGCTCAAGCGGTAGCGCGCTCGCCTCGCATGCGTGCGGCCCGGGTTCGATCCTCAGCACCACATACCAACAAAGATGTTGTGTCCGCCGAGAACTAAAAAAATAATAAATATTAAAAGTTCTCTCTCTCTCTCTCTCTCTCTCTCTCTCTCTCTCTCTCACTCTCTCTCCTCTCTCACTCTCTCTTTAAAAAAAAAAAAAAAAAAAAAAAAGGTAGTTCTTGTCTGGGATCTTTCCTGCAGAAACAACAGTTGTTTTGTGGTCAGTTTTGGGGCTTTGGGAGTTTAGAGGGGATGGGTGGGCAGGAGTTGTGGCTCAGTGGCAAAGCACTTGCCTTGCAAGTATGAGGCACTGTGTTCGATCCTCAGCACCACATAAAAATAAATAAATAAAATAAAGGTATTGTGTCCATCTACAATTTTTAAAATATTAAAAAAAAGTGTGGATGGGCAATCACACAATACAATTTCTCAGGCCTTAAATTTCTTTGAAGCTATAACTGCCTTGGATTCATGTTTGCCTTTTAATTACAACCTGCTACTGTGAATTTTGACTCATCTAACAGTCCTTACTGTTCTGCCTGTTACTCAAACCCCTAGGTTAACTGCTTCCATCTTGGCTTTTTTTCCAAACAAATGGAGCCAAACTGCCCCTTACATCCAGGCTGCAACATGACACAACTCACTTTATTCCAGGGTTTACTGTTATCTTGGAGCAAGTGGTAGGAGATACTTGGTGTTCAGACTTATCCTAGATTCAAAGTACATTTTTCTGCCCCCATTTTGCTCATACCAATTTAGAGCACGGCACTGAGTTAAGTATGCAGAAACAACGCTTAGGGAGTTCTTAAGCTTTCAGATTTACTACATGCCCCTTTACTCTTTCCCATGTAAGCTCATTCTTTGTCTTCTATTTAAGATACTTTGGCTCAAATTCTACCCAAGTGGAGCTTTGCAAACTACATATTGCACTGTTTCTGATTATGAGTCATTCTACTTAATACATGGCACACCACAATAGCTTGTAGATGTGTAAGTTGTATGCACTTGTGTATTTCTGTGTGGCTTGATTTGGCTGGATGATTTTCTGCATTCATGCAGTGTTTCTCAAAAACGAAACTGCACAAAAGCACACATTTACATTATGCTGTAATTGTTCCCTAATATATCAATCACGCTGGAACAAGTCTGTGTTTTCAAAACAAGTGTTATAGCAGAAATGATAGTATTACTTTTATTATCATAAAATACATATGTATGTGTTAGAGTAGGCTAAAAAATTTTGTGACCCTATTGCTATAATTTTCTAATATGGGCAACCACAAACCTTTGTGTTTTAAGTGGTATTTACCTCTCATTTATTCCCATCATCTTTTCCCCCTTCACTTTTCATTCATGCTTGTTTCTCTTTTTCTATTCCTAAAGACCACAAAGTAGACATAAAATAATCATAGCCACACATTCAGAATTTGGTTTATTTGTTAAATAACCTTATACCAAGAAGGGAGACCCACAGCAAAGAAGTTATTTCCTACCTTTTTCCCCAGAAGCCTGTGATATTGCCCATGTGCCATAGATAAATCTAGCTCTTCTTTCTTATAATTTCCATTTCAGACAGAATTAATCATGTGGCCCCAGAAGCTGCTTAAAAGATTTTCAAAATGCTTTCATAAAAGCAGAATATAGAAGCAGTTGTCTAGTCATAATGGAGGTTAGCTGAGAGAATGAAGTCCACATTTCCAGTTACCCATTAAGTGTTAATCCTAGACCAAATGTGAAAATCTCTAAAAAAGTCTTCAATTAACCTCAACAAGATGACAAAAACATAACCATTCTAGTTTCTCTCTTATATTACTGTATAGCTCACTTCCTTGTGCTTTTCTTAGGAAGGAGCCAAAAAACACAAAGTATACTCAGATCAGTGTACTCAGCCAAGAAGCTTTCCCTCTCACTGCCCAGTACTGCTGCTGCCCTCCCTGCACTGGTCCTCAGTGATGAGATCTACCATGCCAGCTCAAAGACTGCTCTATTTCCCTTATGCCAGTATAGATAGTGATATTAGATATCAGGTGTAACCTCTGAAGGATATAATGTGATAAGCTGTTGTGAACATTCTTCACTTATCAAGTAGCTATAATTCCAGGACCCAAACTCTTTTTTAGGGTGAAGGGACTGGGAATTGAACTCAGGAGACTCAGGAGCACTTCACCTCTGAGCTACATCCCCAGTCCATTTTATTTTTTATTTCAGTATAAGTTGCTGAAATCCTTGCTAAATTGCTGAGGCAAGCCTTGAACTTGTGATCCTCCTGCTCAGCCTCCCAAGTCACTAGGATTACAGATATTCCCCATGATGCCTGGCCACAGCACAAACTCTTTAGAATTAGGCAAATCCAGATTTAAGTGAAAAATAATTATAATATATCTTTAAACTGGAGATAATAGTATACATTTCCACACTGGTTGTAAGGATCAAGCGAAATAGTATACCTAGCGCCCATATTTAGTAAGTGCTAAATGTTAGTAGTCACTGCCCTCCTCATAAAGTTAAAAAAAATTAGTTTTTAAAAGTATATAAATCCACTTGTGGTTTGCCCTGTCACTACTCTGGAAAGGAGCAGAGATACTGGAGAAGTCACACAGTGTGTAATTGGCATCATTTACTGAACACATAAGAGATACAAGGACTATACTAGTGTTTCTGGGAGATACACATCTACCCACCAACAAATCACTAAGTATACATTTTTAAGAATTTTTGAGTTTGTACTATACCAACAAGATCAAAGCAGATCCATTAAAAGAAGTAGTAACATGGATGCAGCATTTTTTAAAAGCACAGAGTAGGGACACACAAACCCTGGATTTTGGTCTAGCTATACCTTTTACTTGTCATATACTCTTGGAGAATCGATTAAATTCCCTAAGCTTTAATCTCTACATATGTAAGGAGGAATATTTGTCCTAACCCTCAATAGGCTTATGGAAATTTTAGATATGGACACACAACTCACACAAAGTAGGAAATTCACATAATGGAATGGGTTTAAAGAGTAAATATATAACTTTTCCTATGATATGAAACAAACTGGAAAAACTCCCAGAAGACACTATCATTAGATCCACCATAATGGAGCTGAGGGAGCAACGTAAAAAATGTTTACCTTATATCAGATTATCCTAGCCAAAAGGTAGAAATGGGGGCAAGGGAATTGGGACTATTAATCACTAAATCAAGTAAAAAAATCATAACCTCAAAGGTTCTAGAAGTACTTTGAGGTTCCACAATATTTGTGGAGTTTGAAACTAAATAAATTAACAAGTAAATGCTCCATTATCTTTATTTTATATTCTATTAGTCATTTCTTTTATTCCAACAATTATTGGACAGTTTCTATTTGATACCAAGTAGTTTCTATACTGAACTTCAGTTAATATTGTCAAAACTTTTAGGGTTTTTAACTAGCATGGATAGTGCTTTGCTAAGACTTGGATGAAGAGAAATAGATATAATCTAAGAGGTGCATAGATTAACTAGCAAATCTACCTTTGGGCAAAGAAAAAAGACCCTTCTATAGGCAAATGCAACCCTGTGTGAGCCTGGCACATGGCCTAGTAGGGGATGGGTAATGAGCTGGATTTCAGCCTCCACTCACTCTGTTGGCCAGGAGCCTTTGGACCCTTTAGCCATAAAACTAAACACAGGGGCCTGAACCCTAAACAATGGCAACACTCTGTTACAATATTCTTATCACCTCAATGTATAATTTACATTCATTCAAACATCTTGGACACAGAGTGGAATAAGGAATTTATATTCTAATACCAAAATACAAAAGTACAAGGTAAAAAAAAAAGTTATAAATCACAAAGGAAGAATCAAAGAAATACTCTAAAAATATAGAAGATAAACATCAACCCAAATTCTATCTCAAGTAATTAGAGAATGTTTCATAGAGAAGATGACACCAGAACTCAGTCTTTAATGATGAGTATGATTTGGTCACATGGATGTAAAAACAAAGGGGATTGGGAAGTGCCAAATGTAAACAGCAAACAATTTACTTTGTTGTATGCAAATGTTATGTGAATCATAGTAGTAAAAAATTTGGAAAGGCAGGTTGGGGTCAGATTACTTTGAGACTACTAGACTAAGAAGTTAGACTAAGGAGTTAAATTTTTTTTGAGCAAAAGGGAGCCACAATGAGATCAGAACTTTCTTTCATCAATGTGACCTTGGCAATGTATTAAGAAGAACCAAAAGAGCCAAATAAACTTCTTTTCTACATTAAAAAGAAGAAGAATCAAAAGAGCAGAGAAACAGTGATGAAATTAAAAGCAACTGATGTAATCTTAGATTATAGTGAGAGTAACTGGTCAGTGGGAATGAGGGGTTATGTAAGTATCAGAGACAACAGGTTTGGCAACTGCTAGGGTTTAGATTTGGAATGTCCCTCAAGGGCTCATGTGTTGAAGTCGTGTCTCCAATGCAGCAGTGTTCAGAGTCTAGCTTTATGGAAGTAATTGGATTTTGAAGGCTCTAACCTCATCAGTGGATTAATCCATTTGATGGATTAATAATTTCAGTGAACTATTGGGAAGTGGTGGAAACTATAGAAAGTGGAGTTGACGGGAGTGAGTCTTTGGAGGTGTGCCCTTGGGAACTATATCTTGTCCCCCAGCCCCTTCCTCTCTTGCTTTCTCTGCTTCCAGCTGTCATGAGGTAAATAGCTTTGCCCTGCCACACCCTTCCACCATGAAGTTCTGCCTCACCACTGGCCCTGAAACAATGGAGCTAGCCAGCCACGGATAGAAAATCTCTGAAACCAGAGCCAAAATAAATCTTTCCTCCTCTAAGTTGATATGTATTTTTGGTCACAGTGATGAAAAGCTGACTAATACAGCAACTAAATAAGTGTGGATGGTAACTGAGAGAAGAGTCAAGATGACAATGAGTTTCCATGTCTGTTGTGAAAGAGCAAAAGCGTAATACCTTTAAAATAAACCACAGGAAGAAAAACAAATTTTATAAAATAATCAGTTGCTTGATAACAAAATCTAAGGTGCTGGCAAGACATCTACACATGGATACTGTGTAGGAAATTGAACATAAAAAACTAGAGTTATTAATTCTCAATTCTACAATATATAATTCTACTATCTAGAAAAAAAGCCCCTGATAAAACATCTCTCTTCCATAACTCTATTCAGCCTCTCAATATTATTAAGTCCCTATGCATAACATTCCTTTGAAGAAACACACCATAATTTCATAAAGATGGTTTGTTTCTTTTTTTCTTTTTCTTTTAATTTTTTTAGTTGTTGATAG
Organism: Spermophilus citellus; assembly: GCF_964194105.1. NCBI lineage: Eukaryota > Metazoa > Chordata > Mammalia > Rodentia > Sciuridae > Spermophilus > Spermophilus citellus. The sequence goes on along the minus strand of NC_138182.1, from coordinate 39,283,685 downwards.
ACCTTTATTTCATTTATTTATATGAGGTGCTGAGAATCGAACCCAGTGCTTCACACATACCTGGCAAGTGTGCTACCACTGAGCCCCAGCCCCTCCTTTTTTTTCTATCATAAATAATGTCATACAAATCCCCTAAATTAGTCTTTGTGCACAGTTATGATAATTGTCTTAGTCTACATTCCATGCATGAATTTGGCCTGATAGACCATTTTCTGCCCGGCTAGCTATTGTCTCTCTTCCTCCCATGTCTTTAATGTGTGGCATCCTTGGCCTATTGACATGGTGCCACACCACCTCCAGCCCCCTCTTTTGTTTTGGGCATCAGCTTGCCACTCAGTTTCCAACACTTCTGTCCATCTAAAACTGCACAGCCTTACTATCCTTCCCTTGACCAATAATCTGTAGCTTTGCCTTAGAAAATATCCTCCCTTAAAGTTTTTTTTTTTTTTAACCAAGAAAGATAGCATATTATAAATTAAATACAGGATGAATTACTATAAATTAATGAACAGATTTACTATAATTCCAATATCCAACAGAAAGCCAATTTTTAAGTTAAGAATGTGATATGTAACTATAGTTGTAAATTACTTACCAGAAGGCAAAAATGATTCAGAGAAATGATTATGAAAAACAAAAGAGTTGGGGCTGGGGATGACCTCATGATAAAACATTAGTCTACCATCCCCCTCACCACAAAAAAGAAAAAGAATAAAAATAAACCCCATAATACATACTGATTTTCATTTCAAAAGCATAAGTCAGAAGCTTTTATATATATGGTTATATATAAGTGGGGGGCGGGCATGGGGATGGAGCCCAGGGTCTCATACATGTTTAACATGGGCTCTACCACCGCTTACACCTCTAACTATGAAGTGCATAAATAATAGGGGTAGGGGTGTTGTGTCAGAGGTTTTATTTTTTTGTACCAGGGATTGAACCCGGGGGCACTTTACCACTGAGCCACATCCCAGCCCTTTTTATTTTTTACTTTGAGATAGCATCTCACTATATTGCTTAGAGCCTTGCTAATTTGCTGAGGCTGGCCTTAACTTTTGATTCTCCTGATTCAGCCTTCCAAATTGCTGGTATTATAAACCTGCAAGACCATACCTGCTAGTCCACCCTAGTTTGAATGGTCTATCTGTAGGCAGGCAGAGCATAGCTGGAGGTGGTGGATCACTGGTGCTATGCCATGGAAGTATGTATCTTCCCTTGTGTTCCCTTCTTCTTTCTCCTCCTCTGCTTCCTGGCTGCCATGAATGCAGCAGCTCTCCTTCTCCAAGACTTCTTGCTATGGTGTTCTGCCTCACCTTGGGCACAGAGGAATGGAGTCGGTCCAACATGGTCTAAACATATGAGAGTGTGAGCCAAAATAAACTTTTCCTTCTCTAAGCTGTTCTTGTTAATGTTTTGGTCACAACAATGAAAACCTAACTAATACAACCATCATTTAGAAGAACTATGATTTTGACAATACAGTAGTAACCTATAGTAGTTTACCTAATCCATTGTTACTGACATTCAAGTTATTTCTACATTTGTTATCCTTATTAGAAATCCTGTTAAAAGTGGTCAATTCATTTTTTTCCCTCCACATTTTGGTTATTTTATTTTATTTTATTTTTCTTTAAAGAGAGAGAGAGAGAGAATTTTTAATATTTATTTTTTAGTTCTCGGCGGACACAACATCTTTGTTGGTATGTGGTGCTGAGGATCGAACCCGGGCCGCACGCATGCCAGGCGAGCGCGCTACCGCTTGAGCCACATCCCCAGCCCTGGTTATTTTATTAAGATAAATTTCTACAAGTAGGTCTAATGGGTCAAAACATACATATCTTGAGAACCTTCACACAAACACACACACATATTATACACACACATCTATTTCTCATAGTCATTAAGTTCAAATTAATTTACTCAGCCAATTAGATGCAAGCAGCACAAATATATACCAAAAGGCAACCAGCCTTTTTTTTTTTTTTTTTTTTACACTGGGGATCACCTAGGCATCAGACCAGAGATCCTATGCCTATTAACAGAAAAAGTAGACCCACATCTCCATCAAGTCAGCTTACAAACCAAATTCCTCATTAAGATTCCTAAAGTGCAAGAAGTAAAATCAAGAACCAATAAATGGTATGGTATCAAACTAAGAAGCTTCTTCACAACAAAGGAATAATCAAGAACATAGAGAGCGAGCCCAGAGAATGGGAAAAAATTATTTGTCACCTGCACCTCAGACCCAGCATTAATCTCCAGGATATATAAGAACTCAAAAAACACCAAAAAAAAAAAAAAGGATTAAAAACCAAAAACAAATAACCCAATGAAGAGCAGAGGGCAGAGGAACTGAACAGGCACTTCACAGAAGAAAAAATATGATGGGTCAACAAATACATGAAAAAATGTTCAACATCTTTACCAATTAGAAAAATGCAAAATAAAACTACACTGATATTTCATCTTGCTCCAGTCAGAATGGCAATTATCAAGAATAAAAGTAGTAATAAATGTTGGCGAGGATGTGGGGGAAAAGGTACACTCATACATCACTGGTGGGACTGCAAATTGGTGCAACCACTCTGTAAAGCAGTATGAAGATTCCTCTAAAAACTTGGAATGAAACCACCATTTGACCCAGTTATTCCACTCCTCAGCTTATACCCAAAGGACTTAAAATCAGCATACTATAGTGACACGACCACATCAGTGTTCATAGCAGCTCAATTCCCAATAGCTAAGCTATGGAACCAAACTAGGTGCCCTTCAACAGATGAATGGATATAGAAAATGTGGTGTGTGTGTGTGTGTGTGTATGTATACTTATATACTTATATACACACACATACATACATATACACAATGGAATATTACTCAGCCACAAAGAATAGGATTATGGCATTTTTCAGTAAATGGATGGAACTGGAGACTGTTGTGCTAAGTGAAATAAGCCAATCCCAAAAAAACCAAAGGCCAAATGTTCTCTCTAATATATGGATGCTGACTCACAATAGGTGGGGGATGGGGTGGAGGGTGGAGTTGCACAGGACTGGACAGGGGAGTCCAATCCACTGGAGTCTTGAAATTTTTCTTTATAAAACTTGAGTTATTTATTTTTCATAAATATTAATTTTAGTTTAAATGTTTCTCCTAATCTGTTTCCTTTGTATTTCAGCTTTACTAACATTTATTTGTACAAAAAATGTTATATATTGTAATCTCTAAAATACTCTTCAGGGTTTTCCTTTTCTTTTTCTTTCTTTTTTTTTTCAGTTAACTGCAAAGTTGATAAATATGGTACTGGTTGTAATGTTTATTTTCCTTTTAATCAGCCTGGAATTTATTTTGATCTATAATATTTAAGTTTAGTTGTAGATTTAGAAATATGTACTTAACTAAACACACCCTTTTTCATGGTGTTAACTGCTATAAAATGGATTTCCTTATGGTGTGGATAACTGCGGGCAGGGGGAATAAGAAAACCCCAATAATGTGGAATACTACACATAATAAGAATGTGGTGAATTTATCCATAAAATTTGCCATAGAAAACCAATAGACATGTATAATGTTACAGAAGAGACAAAATGGCTCCCAGGACTATATACATTAGCTATAATCTAAATTAAAAGTGTTGACATATATATTTTAAAAGAGGAATGAGTCAGTTAGAAGGAGACTGGTTGGCCCATTCAAGTACACTCAAGGACTGTCTGATCCCAGGGTCTCATATATCTCTACTATAGAGATGAAGCTGATATAGACAGCCACCTGAGTTTATCTGCTTGTTATTAGATTTTTTAATCCTAATTAATAATTCCTATCATTTAATATTGAGAATGTCATACCTGCTCCCTTTATGTATTCTTTTTTTTTTATTAGTCCTTTCACTTTTTTTTATTGGTGCATTATAATTGTATATAATGATGGGATCTGTTGTCACATGTGCATACATGTACACAATGTAATAATACAATTTGGCCAATATCACTGCCTCCCTCCCTACCCTCCTCCTTTCCTCTGGTCTCTTCCATCTACTGATATCACTTTGATTTTCACTGGCCCCCAACCTTTCTTTTCCTGTTTCCTCTCTAGATTCCACATATGGGAGAAAACATACAACTCTTGATCTTCTGAGTTTGGCTTATTTAGCTCAATATAATAGTCTCCAATTCCATCCACTTCTTGCAAATGACAAAATGTCATTTTTCTTTATGGCCAAATAAAACTCCACATTTTCTTTATCCATTCATCCATCAATGGACTTCTAGGCTGGTTCCAAAGTTTGGCTATTATGAATTGTACTGCTATAAACATGGACATGCATGTATATCCCTGTAGTATGATGACTTTAATTCCTCAGGATAGACACTGAGGAGTGGTCATATCTAGTCTTTTGAGGAACCTCCACACTGATTTTCATACTGGTTGTACTAATTTATAATCTTACCAACAGTGTAAATGTGTTCCTTTTCCTCTATATCCTCTCCAGCAATTATTATAGTTTGCTCTTGATGACTGCCATTCTGACTGGTATGAGATGAAATCTCAGTGTAGTTTTGATTTGCATTTCCCAAATTGGTAATGATGTTGAACGTTTTTTCATATATTTGTTGGCTATTTGTATTTCTTCTTTTGAGAAGTATCTGTTTAATTCATTTGCCCATTTATTAATTGAGTTATTTGGGGGTTTTTTTTGTGTTAAGTTTCCTGAAGTACATGACTAAAGATCCCTTCATATTTTCACTGAATCACACTGAGAGACTTAAGGTCATGTAATCTAAATAGGAACAAATCTTTGGGCCTTTCACATGAGTTTTTATCAAGATATGTTACTCTATTTACTTGTCCCTTTTATTTTCTTTAAAAAGACCTAAAAAGTAAATGGCTAGGCACAATTACGTATGCCTATAATCCCAAGAGTCTGAGGCAGAAGGATCTCAAGTTTGAGGCCAGTCACAGAAATGGGTGAGACTCTGACTTAAAATAAAAAAATAAAGCTGGGTGCAGTGTTGCACACCTGTAATCCCAGCAACTGGGGAGGCTAAGGCAGGAAAATCATAAGTTCAAAGCCAGCCTCCGCAATTTAGTGAGGCCCTAAGCAACTTAGCGTGGCCCTGTCTCAAAATGAAAATGGCTAGGATGTGATTCAGTGGTTAAGCACCCTTAGGTTTAATCCCCAGTACCAAAAATTAAAATAAATAAATAATGAAAAGGACTGGGGATATAGCACAGAAGTAAAACATCCTTGGGTTCAATTCCTGGTACTGAAAAATAAAAATAAGAAAAAGAAGAAATAATCGACAAACAATAAACTATACATATTTGAATGTACAACATGAAAAATATTGACATACCTGAATGTACTTGTAGAACCATCACCACAATAATAATAGTCAGATAATGACTATATCACCCTCCAGATTTCTCCTGTCCTTTCATAATCTATCATCTTGCTCTATACTCCACATTTGATTGATATGCTTTCTGTCACTATATGTTAACTGTCTTTTCTAGAATTTTTAGCAAGAGGAATAAAATAGCAGAGAGTGGTCTGGCTTCTTCTACATAGTGTAACTGTTCTGAGATACATCTACTTGGTATATGCATCGCTGAGTGGTAGTATGTTGAATTGATATACCACAACTTGATTACTCATTTACTGTTGATAACTGCTTTGGAAAATAATCTAGTAGCTTCTTAAAAATTCAAATATCTATCTACCATATGTCATAGCCATTTGAACCTTAGAAATTACCCCATTTGAATCAAATGTATGATATGTCAAGATCATTGTAATGTTTTGAGCAACTAATAAAAAAATTAAAAAAAAAAAAAGAAATTCATCCAAGAGAAGAGAAAGTACATACCCACATGAAGACCTATACATGAATATTCATAGTACCTTTCTCTGTATTAGGTGAAATCCAGAAACAACCTGATTCCATCCACAAATGCATGGATAAACAAATTATGCTATATTCATAAAAAGGACAATCTATTGATACAAGTAACAACATGGATGAATTTCAAAATAAATCAAGTAAAAGAAGTAAAACAAAAAATGAATACTTGGGTTAGGGTGTAGTTTGGTAGCTGAGTATGCATGCAGGACGGAGTTAATTCCAATCAAGCTCTACTGGCTTAAATGCCATTTAGGCCTGTACAGTATTATAATTATGCCTTATTTGTGAAGCATGAATATGACATTATTTTGTTTCTGTCTTCTAATAATGCTTAAATTTATTCATGTGGCCAACTGAAATTACTTGTTCTTCTTTTGTTTTAGAACCATTTGCCTTTTTCTTGAATAGTACCTTTATAAGAGTATTTTTCAATATGTGGGTTGTGATCTACACATCTCAATTGTGCAACCTGAGCTTAACAATAATGTGGCTATGTACATCTTTTTACTTACTTTACTTGGAATATACTGGGCTCTCTAAGTTGGAGGATTTGTGTCTTTCATCTATTCTGGCAATTTTTTAATGGTTACTATATTGCTTCATACCCATTCCATGTTTTCTTTCCGGAGTCTGAATGGATTGTCTCACAATATTTTTCATATTTTGTTTTTTTCTCTCTGTATAAAGTTCTCTGTAGTTTCCTTCTTTTTAACTGTGCCTATGTGCTAGATTAGCCCATCATTAATTTTTCTTTTTTTTGGACTGGGGATTGAACCCAATGTCACTCAATCACTGAGCCACACGACCAGGCTTTTTTTGTATTTTATTTAGAGACAGGGTGTCACTGAGTTGCTTAGCACTTGCTAAATTGCTGAAGTTGGATTTGAGCTCAGGATCCTCCTGCCTCAGCCTTCCGAGCCGCTGGGATTACAGGCAGTGCCACCATGCCTGGCTAATTTTTAAAATTCTATTATTATAAATAATTTTCATTTCTGATATGTTATTATTTCTTTTTAAGAAACAATAACACAGGCCACTTTCCTAGACTCTTATTTTTTGTTTATGTTTTATAACTCCTTTTATTTATTAAACATATCAAATATATTGATTTTATGTATTAGATATTTATTATAGCTGAAATCTCTGTAGATATGGTACAGTTTGTTGTTTAGCTCTTGCTCATAGTATTTTGATTTTTCCCCTTGTTACGTTTTATGATTATTTTTCTTTTTTGTGGTACTGGGAAATACAAGGGTACTGTACCATGGAGCAATACCAAAGACCTTTTATTTTTATTTTGAGATAAGGCCTCAATAAGTTGCTTAGGGCATTGTTAAGTTGCTGAAACTGGCCTCAAACTTGTGATCCTCTTGCCTCAGATTTCCAGGTCACTGGGATTACAGGTGTGTACCACCACACCTGGCAATAATTGTGATCTTGAGCTTTATTATATTATCTTACCTTAGAAGTCATGTATCATCTGCAAATTCGTTTCAGTTATCTCAGTTTTCACCAAAGTCACTGATCAACACAGCTTCTGACAAAAAAGAAAAATCTTCAAAATTTTGAAAATCTTTAAAATAAATCCAACATATTCTCTCATTGCTTTCAGAGATATAAATTTAAATATTTTCCATCATAATCAAATACAAATGAATAAAAACAAGATAAAACCCTTGCCACAATTATTTCAAGAGTTGGATTTTTTTAAAAAGTAGCATTAGGCTGAATGAAAAATATATTTATAATCAAGAAAAAACAGTAGAAATATGAAGGGCTGGCTTGGGTGAAGGAGGTCTAGCATCTCTAAATTCTCCACAGCCCACTTCTCCAACAGGAGGAAACACAACGTATTTAAACTAGTATCTTGTCTTAGGGGAAAAAAAATTCCAGACAAAACCTTTTCAGATTCAAGGATGCTCTTTGCCCATTAGATGTTTGGTAAAATCATAGCTCTTTTATCTTTCTATTTTGTGTTTTATAGCACAAAACATAGAAGAAAGAACTTTGAAATGTCACAAAACCCTTTGAAGTGTCACAGCCCTTTTCAGGTCTTTCCCCCCACTGCACTCCCAGCTTTTAACAGTATCAAGAAAACCCAAGCCTGCTAGTTTTTTCTTTTTTGCTTCACCACATGTTTTTATTTAATATCTTTTACTAATTTCAGTCATCAATGACAACTTTGTAAAATTTATTTTCAACATCAAAATATGCATGTGTATGTGTGTGTTGACATTTTCATATCAGAAATAAGAAAACTTACACTTCTCTCCTTTAGTATACTGCTCTTGCTTGAAGCACATGTAAACCAACAATTTGGAGTCTGCATCCTTATTTTCTGAGCAGCAACTATAGGTTTAAACAGAATCCTTAGCTCCTGATTTTCTTTCTTCTTAAAATTTGATGTATATCCTGCAATAATGTGGTAGAAAAAACACAGGCTTTGGAATCATATAGATATGGGTTTAAGTCACAATCTCCTACTAAGTAAATGGATAATATGAAGCAATGACTTAAGCTCTCTGAACCTATTCAGGGAACCTATCAGGTTTGTAGATGGCAATGTGTAGCTGCATCAATGATGCTGGCGGCGGTGGTGCAAACATTAATCCCAGTGGCTGGGGAGGCTAAGGCAAGAGACAAGAGGATTGAGAGTTCAAAGCCAGCCTCAGCAAAAGTGAGGTGCTAAGCAACTCAGTGAGTGAAACTCTAAATAAAATACAAAATAGGGCTGGGAATGTGGCTCAGTGGCCAAGTGCCCTGAGTTCAATCCCTTGTACCAAAACAAACAAATATAAAAGAACCAAATGATAGCACACAGAGGAGTGCCAGCACAATGCCTGCCATGTAACCTAGGCTCATGAAATTTTGTATTTTATTTTCACTTTATTTCAATCGGTCCAAAGATTTCCAAATTTTTATAAGTCATAGCCTTGATAAACTTCTGTGGTTTTGTCCAACAAGTATCATGTCAACATTTTGCAACACTTATTTGCCCTAATATTATACATGAGATACTTTCAAAATAGAAATACGCATGGGGCTGGGATTGTGGCTCAGTGGTAGAGCGCTCGCCTAGCACGGGCAGGACCCAGGTTCGATCCTCAGCACCACATAAAAATAAAGGCATTGTGTTGTGTCCATCTATACCTAAAAAATAAATATTAAAAATAAATAAATATTTAAAAAATAAAAATACACCAAAATACTCCTACTGAATACACCATACTAAAAAGGGACACTCTAAAATCTGTGTTCTAAAACCACTAGAAATCGTTCCTTTTCTTCTATGGCTGTGTTGCCAAAATGCTATACAATTGTATAAATTTGTTTCAGTTTCTTTTATTTTTCTTTTCATTTAATCTTATTTTTGAATGTGTAAAATATCCATAATTCAAAGGTCAAAATATGAATAAGTTGTATTTAGGGAAATCTCTCTTTCATTGTTGGTATCTTTCCCTTGTTCGTTCTTTGTGCCTCTAACTCTATATGCTGTTCCTCTGGACAAAGAGGGTTCTACTGGAGACTGTTCCATTGCATGCATGTACTGAAGTTCATCCAATCAGTGCCCTATTTATGGTCATTTTAGCTGTTTCCCATCTTTTGCTAATACAAGTGTTGCTGCAACTATATACAAAACAGTTCACATTTTATTTCAGTGTGTGTTAGAGTCTGTAAACAAGTCAGGATGGCGCCTGGCAAATGTTAGAGTCTGTAAACAAGTCTGGATGGCGCCTGGTATTTTGCCAGGGGGCGTGGTTTGTGAAATAGTGCCAGCGAGCCATTAAGTGTGGAGATTCCTTATTGGTTGACTGCTGTATCGAGTTTATGTTAATTAAGATAAGCTGTGTGGAATGTATAAATACCTCTGTTGTCCTACAATAAACGGCTCCCACTTCTGCTGTATCAATGTACACAAGTTGTTCGTCACCCCCTGGTTATTTTGCTGCAGCCGGACTGCGGCAAGTGTGTTTTTAGAACATATTCCTAAAAGTTAAATGGCAATGCCAAGGGATAAATGCATATGTAATTTTGTTGGCTAAATTCCCTCCCATGCAGTTTGTGGTTATGTAGCCATCCCTATCAGCAATGTATCAAAATGCTTATTTCCCCACAATCTACAAAGTATACTGCATAACTTTTGGATTCTGGTGAGAAATGCTTTAGGATAGCTTTAATTCTTTAATTTGTATTTCCCTTTGTATAACTGGAGCTGGCACATCTTTTATACATCTGTTATCTGCATTTCTGTTTTTCTTTTATTTATTTTTGTGTCGCAGTCTGGCTGGGCACAAAATCACAAGCCACTCAAGCAGGAACAAACTTTATTTCCAAAACTCCCACGAACGGCACGCACGGGACACACCACATCAACAGGAAATCCCTCCTACCGCACTTCACCAACCAATGGGAGTTCCCACCACATCAACAGGAAATCCCTCCTACCGCACTTCACCAACCAATGGGAGTCCCCGGGAGAGCTCCAAAGTAGCAGGCTGAGGGGGACAGCAGGGGTCTAATATCCAATTGAATGCACATCTTAACATAATCATTATCATCTCAATGGCTTGCTGGTGTCACCTTTCAACCAAAAATGCCATGCGTCATTCCTACTGGGCTATGGCCCTCAGCATTTTTGTATTTCTTCCCTATGAGCTCTCTTTTCAGATTTTTTTTTTTGGGGGGGGGGGTACCGAGGATTGAACTCAGGGGCACTCGAACACAGAGCCACATCTCCAGCCCTATTTTGTATTTTATTTAGAGACAGGGTATCCCTGAGTTGCTTAGCATCTAGCTTTTGCTGAGGTTGGCTTTGAAGTCATGATCCTCCTGCCTCAGCCTCCCCAGCCACTGGGATTACAGGCATGCACCACTGCACCCAGCTGGTCCTTTTTTCTATTGGGGTTGATGGTCTTATTTGCCTGGATTTTCAGTAAGTTGTTTTCATTAAGGAGATTAGCTCTTGGTGACATAAATCCAAATATTTCCCCCTTTGGAGGTCATTTGTCTTTGCTCATGACAGTTTTTATCACATACTTTTTTTGTTGTTGTTGTTAATATACTGGGATTTATCTGGTTTTTGCTTTTTCTGGAATGAGACTTAGTTATAAAACCCTTGGCTTATACTTTCGTAGACTTTAACTATGTTGTTCTATGGCTGTTTTACTCTGTATGTTGTTGTTAAGTCTGTTGCTAACCTCTTCTTTCTGCTTGGAAGCCCAGAGGCATTTTTCTTCTTATGTTAAAAGTCCAACAGTTTTATTAGGACCTGACTTGGCGCTGACCATTTTGGATCAATTTTCCCAGTATACAATGAGCTTTTTCTTTGTGTGTGTTGTTGGGTATCAAGCATACAAAGTAAGCACCTTACCACTGAACTACACCCCATATCTGAGCTGACACAGTTGAGTTTTATGTTTAGAATGTTTCCAAGGATGTTAGTTTAAGTATTAGGTCTGCTATTTTTTTTTTCCCTTAGGAAATCTAATTTTACATACATTCTGTATTAGTTTCCTTCTAGAGCTGAGGAGACAGCTCAGTGGTACAGCACTTGCCTAGCATGCACCCTTGGTTCAATTCCCAGCACTAGACACACACAAAGTCACCTTCTATTTGTTTTTACCTTTCTTCATTTAATTTTCATTCTCTTGACTGACTTCATGCCTATTCTCGGTGCCCCTAATTCAATCAAATTTTTTCCTCACTTAACTATCTTGAAATTTAAATTCATTTTTAAAGAGTGACTTCTCTGTTTCATTTATTTCCTGAGTATAATAATTTCACTTTTCACATTTTCTTCTCTTGTCCATTTGTTTCAGGGTTTTGAATTTGAATCTTTTTATCTCTGCAAATGCTTGGATTTAACTCAGGTAGGGGCCTTGTGCTTTAGTTTTCTTCAGCTATATACTTGAATGTTTGGGGAAGCTTTTCATCAACTGAAATGTTTTGACTCTCATTTTGCTTTCTACTAGAAGTAACTTTATATGGATATTGTCTGCCACCTTCTGTTCATTTTTAAGTGTTTTATTTTCCTTAAGCCAGATGGCAATTGTATATAACAGGAGTGAAAGATTTGGATGATTTGTTGTATTCTTAGTTTGATAGTACCTAATTAGGGTTTTTTTTCATTAGTTATTCCTTTTTTGGATGAGAGGAGAGGTTGATCTTTTTTCTATTCTTTTTCACCATGATCCTTAGTTTCTTTCTTCCTTCCTTCCTTTTTTTTTTTTTTTTCTCTTCTTTGGTACCAGGAATTGAACCCAGGGATGTTTAACCACTGAGCCATATCCTCAGCCTTTTCTGTTTTGATACAGTATCTTGCTAAATTACTGAGGCTGGCTTTGAACTTTGATCCTCCTGCCTTGGCTAGGATTACAGGTATGTGTTACCCTGCCCGGCAGGATCCTTAATTTGTACTACTTCCTTCTCTTTTACCACCCACCCTCCACTATTTTGAAGTTCAGTGCTCCTGCAAAGTGCCCCTTCAATGTACCCTCTTCCTAGAAACAGTACTTTCAAGTTCTTTTCCTCCAACAAGCCTCATACCTCTTCTTGGAATTTCCCTATTCAGGATGGAGATGAAGAGGAAATTATTTTATCTGTGTTCTGCTAGTCCTGCTTCCCTGTTCTCTTTTCTACAGTCTCCACTTCAGGTACTACTTGTGCATGGGTTCCAGAGCTGGTCTGCTGGACTGCAGTGTTGTCTTCCTCACATACCCATGATTTCACTTAATGCTAGGTAGGCACACTTATAGTCCTATATTCTCTTTTTGGAGAATACCTAGGGAAATTTGGATTTATGCAGTCACCCTCATCCTACTGAAACCTGGAGAGTCTATATTTACTTTTAAATAATTTTCTAGTTTTATTGTATGTGGCCAGAATTTTGCTTGACAGTTTTCATAATTTTGAACTGACATTTTCTTTGTGGTTAACATAAAAGATATTTTTTATAAATGCACCATATACACTTGAAAACATGTATTCCTTACTAGTGGATTTGGAGTTTAATGTACATTTGTAAAATCTATGTTATTGATTTTATGACTAATTTTTTCATCCACTTATGCTGAGAGAGGTGTCTTGAGACTCTATTATTAGCATATTTCTATTTCTCCTTATCTCTTATAGTTCTTGACAGTGGTGTTGTGTCTTTGGTTAAACAGACTTACCAAAAGGTAAAGATTTCAAAAATCTTTACTGTGAATTGTAGCCTTAAAGTTATAAAATGTTCTTTGTTTTCATGCTTTTTGGCCTAAATTTTGCCTTGTCTAATACCAAGATGATGAACCTTACCTTTCTAAAATGTACATTTATCTAGCATTTATTTGCTCATCCCTTTTATGGTTATTAACAATATTGTTTAAATTATTCTCAATTTATTATAAATTCCTTTTTTTTTTTTTTTGGCAACAGGGATTAAGCCCAGGGACTCTTAATCACTAAGCCACATCCCCAGCCTTTTTAAATATTTTATTTAGATACAGGGTCTCACTTAGTTGCTTAGGGACTTGCAAAGTTGCTGAGGCTGGCTTTGAACTCACGATCCTCCTGCCTTAGCCTCCCAAGCTGCTGGGATTACAGGCTTGCATCACCACGCCTGGCCATAAATTCCTTTTTTTATTCATACTTTTTACAGTTCTAACCTTTTGTATAAGCAATATAAAATCCCTTTTTTTTCATTAAGTTAAGTCTATTTACCTTTGAAGGCCTTTAAAAAGAAAACAGCCTGCTTCCTCTATATACTTACGCTTTGGACACAAAATGTGTAGATTTAACTCTCACATTAAGTAATTCTCTAACTCTCTGGACATTAGTTGGGTGACCCTACAATTCAATCATGAGACTAACTAACCAGAATTAGCAGAGACCTCCTAAGTTAAGAGCTCAAGTTCACTATCACTTCAGACACTCATTGCAGGTCCCAAATAGTGACCTAACCTTCTGACCAACCATCTATAAGTCAGAGTTACCTACAACCCTTCCTCAGGTTCAGTAATTTGGTATAACAGCTCACAGAATTCAAAAAGTGTCTTATGTACTACTATCAGTTTATTATAAAGAATATGATACAGAAATAGCCATCATGAGAGATGTATGGGGCAAAGGATAGGGTTGGGGATACAGGGTATCCACGTCCCCTCTGGGTGTACCACTCTCCCAGCACTCCCATGCGTTCACCAATCCAGCAACTCCATAAGTTAGGGTTTTAGGGAGGCTGTTATGTAAGTAGGATTAATTAAATCACTGACCACTGATGACTGAATTCAGTCTCTAGAAGTTCTCCTTTTCCAGTGGTCTAGGAGATGGGACTGAAAGCTCTTCTGATCCTCTAACCATATGGTTGCTTATTCCAGCAATCAGCTCCCACCCTTCAAATTACCTCATAAGCATAAACTCAGGAAAGGTTGAGAAGGACTTTTTATGAGTAAGATATTTCTCCCAGTACCCAGAAAATTCCAATGGCTTTAGGAGCCTGTGCCAGGAACCAGGGAAGAAAAAGAGCAAATATCTATTTTTTAATACAACACCATATCACAAACTCATATTTTTGGTGTTATGATAGTCTATGCTCTATACATTTTGTGTGTGTACACACAAATACATATAGTGTACCAGTGTAGTCTCTCTTCTTTACTTTTTAGGGAATATTTCTTTTAGTTTTAGTAAAGGTTTGTGAATTTTGTTCCTGTGGTTAGCTTTATAGTAATTTCTTTTTATAATACCTTCATTCCATCACCTCTTTTAAGATACTGTTAGTTTCCTGATATAAGCAATAACAAAATTAGCTATTTTCTTTTTTCTTCCTTCTCTCTCAAGATCTCATCTTGATCACTGGTGGGGCGGGGGTGGGGGGACAACGACTGGGGATTGAACCCAGGGGTTTTACCATGAGCTACACCCCCAGTCCTTTTTATTTTGAGACAGGGTTGCACTAACTTGCTTAGGGCCTCACTGAGTTAGTAAGGCTGGCCCTTGAACTTGTGATCCTCCTGCTGTGGCCTCTGGAGTCCTTGGGATTGTAGGCATGCACCACCATTCCTGGAAATCACTGGTATTCTTATTGTTCTATTTCATATATCTGAGTATGTTTAAGCTTTCCCAGTTGGCCTCAAAAACTATCTTTTTCCTCCCAGCTAATTTGTTTTCCAATGGAGCATCATATTTACACATAGTATTTGGGTTCCTTTGACATAATTATAAATACAGGGAATTTGGTTTCAATCCCTAACTCCTCCTTCCCTAGCTTTTTTGGGGATTGTGTGTGTGAATGGGGAGGGTTATATTATTATGTCTATATTGTCAGACTATATAACATTTACATACATATCACCATTATCCCTACCTTTTCATCTTGGTGCTACATTCAAAATATATTCAGTGCTTACAATGAAGACTTTTCAATCTTTTTTTGGTTGTTTGAAATTTGTTCTCTATTATATTCTTCAGGACGGATTCATGGAAACAACATTCCTTGAGTTGTTTCATGTTCATAAATGTTTGTTACTGTCCTAAATTCTTAAAATGATGCCTTGGCAAGACAAGAGTTATTATAGGTGGGCACTACCACACCCAGATTTCCAGTGTGATTTTTGTTCCACGTGGGTTTTTTTCTCCACAACTGCAAAAAGTTCCTTTTCTTATTTTTATTAAATCATTTTTGGTACTAGGGATTGAATCCAGGGATGCTTTACCACTGAGCTACATTCCCAGTTCTTTTTATTTTTTATTTTGAGACAGGGTCTCTTTAAGTTGCTGAGGCTGGCCCTGAACTTGAGATTCTCCTGCTTCCACTTCCCAAGACACTGGAGTTACAAGTATGTACATCCACATCCAGCTCTTTTCTTGTTTTTAAAACCTAAGCATTTTATAAGACTACATCTCAATATTAACCATTCTGGGTTGACTTCCCAGATTCAGAGTGTGCCTTTCAATATCTAGATTTAAACCTTTAATGTTGGGTGTTTTTGCAGTTCTAAAAGTTGTTCTAGTCCATTGTTTTGGTTTATATTTTTATTGTGGTAAAATAAACAAATTTCACCATTTTAACCATTTTTAAGTTTATAATTCAGTTGCAGTAAGTATATTCACAGTGCTGTCTAACCATTACCACTATGCATGGATTTACATTTGGGGAATTGTAGAGGGCTCTCTTTAACCTTTCTTCTTTCCTTCTCTTGACTCTAAAAATGTTTAATTTTCTTCACTGCTTTCCTTTCTATTTTCCACTTCTCATTTGTACCTTTTATGATGTATTCATTCTTGTTTTCTAATTTATTTATCATTCAAAAATGTCTTTTTTCCAACATTTCCTGTGTTCTCTCAGCTTTCATTTCACATCCTTCTATGGTTTAGCCATCTCATTTCTGAACTCCTTTTACTGCTGATTTATGTGGTTCTTTCAGAGATTTCATCTTTTCTGTAATTTCTCTTAGCTCATTCCAGACTATTTAGGTTACCATTTTTATCTGCTATGTGGTCACATTTTTCTGATATGTTTTCACAATATAATATAATGTTTTATGGTTTATTTTTATAGTAATTTAGTACATAGTTATATTCTCTTTCCTCATTAATTTACATTTCCTGGATTATGGGGAGGTTTTTATGTTACATTTTATGGATGAATATACTAGAGTTAAAAAAAAATTCATTTCCCAGTTGACATCTGAGCTGTTTGAAGTCTTTAGTGATTACATATAAAACTGCTACAAATACAAAAAAATGCCGATATAGGTTTCATTTTACTTTTCATTAGAGAAGCATACAAGTCATTGGAGAAATGCAAATTGAAACCACAAGGAGGCCTGCCCTGTGAGGTAGCACAAATATAATCCCAGTAACTCCAGACAATGAGATAAGAGGATCACAAACTCAAGGCCAGCCTGGGCAACTTAGTGAAAACCTGCCTTTAAAAAAAGGCTGGATGTAGCCCAATGTACTGGGTCTGAATATCCAGTACTGTAACAAGTGAATTAAGTTATAACATGATACCACTCTATATTTCACATGATGGTTAAAATTCAAAACAAAATTGATAATGCAAAGTACTGGCAAGGATGAGAAGCTACTGAAGCTCTCATATCCTGCTGGTAAATTCCAGTCTAGGAATGGAATTGCTAGGTTATAAGATAAAGGTATGATTTTGTAAGGAACTGTCTAATACTTTCCAAATGGCCATACTATTTACATTCCCACCAAGACTCAAATTTCTCCTTGTTTTTTTTTTTTTTTTTTTTTTTTTTTTTGCCATTCTAAGGCATTGTATAGCAGCATCTCATTGTGGTTGTAATGTATCACTGAGCTACACCCCCTGCCGTTTTGATTTTTTTTTTTTAAGATAGGGTGTTGATAAATTTTCAAGTCTGGCCTTGAACTTGTGATCCTCCTGCCTCAGGCTTCTGGAGTGGCTTACATTTTTTTTTTTTTTTTAAAGAGAGAATTTTTTTTTAATATTTATTTATTTTTTCTTAGTTCTCGGCGGACACAACATCTTTGTTTTTTTGTATGTGGTGCTGAGGATCGAACCCGGGCCGCACGCACGCCAGGCGAGCGCGCTACCGCTTGAGCCACATCCCCAGCCCAGGAGTGGCTTACATTATACCTTAGATTATCCATTGGATATTTATTTTTCAGTTTTCCACAAATATTAAATTATACTGTGATCAGAAAGCTTTGATTCCATTTCCATTTCCTAGAAAGCTCAAAGAACATACTATATATTTTTGTTTCTTGATATATTCTGAAACTGCTTCCTAGGAAAATGATACAAATTTATATTTCGATAAATAGTGCTCAAGGGTTTTTAATCTTCCTATATCCTAGTCAATAGTATATTATATTAATTTTAAAAATTCACTGGTTTAATATTTCCTTAATTGCAAGTTGACTTTTCTTCATGTCAGCCTTGTTCTTTTATGTCCTTTATTCCTTTTATATTAGGTACTGATGCTTTTATTTGTTGATTTGTAAAAGAGGAATGGACTCCTTAAAGGTATAGACTATACTTTACATATCAAGCCCAACAGGCCCATGTCAGACCTCCCTACTAAATTTTTTTTTGTTCTATGTGAAATAAACTTCAAATGAGCAAACATTTAACAAATATCAAGTACAAAATACTTCATTATACCCAGGAAGGAGTTTTGCCTTCCAAGGAGTTGTGTCTCACAAGACAGATTAATTCTGATTAAATGAAACTTGTCTATACTTTAAGGAGGTAGTTGAGCTAAGCATCAATTACTTTCAAAAGAATGTAATTCTTGGGCTAGGGATATGGATGAGGGGTAGAGTGCTTGCCTAGCATGCACAAGGTATTGAGTTTGATCCCTAGCAACACACAAACACACACACACACAAAGAAAGACAAAAAGTAAAGAGTAAAAAGAGTAGTATTTGGTACTGAGGAACCACTGTTTAAGAGAAATATGAAGTACCAAGTAGGCCCTACCTGTAGTAATATAGGTCAGACATATAGTATCTGAGGAGCACAGGCTACCCTATCTTATACCACTGTATAACTGTCAAGAACTTGACAGAGTCATCAAAAGTTTGTGATTTCTAACAGAAATGATGACTTACTGAATTTTTTTCTGTGACAATATAAACTAACTTTTAAATATATATATATATATATATATATATATATATATATATATATATATATGTATGTATATATTTATTTATTTATTTTACTTGTAGATGGACACAATACCTTTATTTTATTTATTTATTTTTATGTGATGCTGGAAATTGGAACCCAGTGCCTCCCATGTGCTAGGCAAGTGTTCTACCACTGAGCTACAACCCCAGTCGTCCATAAAACTAACTTTAAAAAAAAATAAGCTAGGACATAAAGTTCAGCTCCCATTGTAATGTGTAACTAACCCAGGCCTGGATAAAAAATAAGGACACTGTGAAAGTTAGTGCCTTTCCAGTTAGCCGGTTTTCAGGAGAACATAAATAGCACCATTCACTCTACCTTTTGGATTGTAAAAGACTTTCCCTAGGATCTAACTACTTCCCTTTGAGTGTAAATGCCCCTGTGAAGGAGGGGGAGGAGGAGCCAGTCTCCCTTATCCCACTCGGCTTCTGTAAACAGGCTTCTGCCAGAAACCTCTTTCACACAATCATATATCTTTTTTGAACCCTTGTGCACAACCTGTATCGTTTTAGACTAGAAAATTTATGACATTAGATAGCCTATAAATGTTGTGAAAAACTGGTAAGGAGTGCTCAGAATCTTGAGTACTGATCTCTCTGGGCCGCCAGAGTAAAATAAACTTTCTCTCACTCTTTAAGTGTCCTTGGCAGCTTCTTGCCCGATTCCCGCAACACTATTACCACTTGCACACTATTACCATTTGCAAGGACTTATCCCCTAGCACAATAGACTTGATTTTTCAGTTTAGGTCTGTGGTGAAGGGCAGGATGTAAATCAGCCATGTTGGTTCACAGTCTGGGTCTGCATGATGAGGTGGGCTGAGCAGGGGACAGGAGTGTGTGTGTGGGGTGCTGACAGCTTGTGCTTTTACACAGGAAAGAGAGTATTGGACCCAGGGGGTGCTTAATCACTGAGTTACATAAACCCTTAGCCTTTTTATACATTTATTTTGATATAGGGTCTTTCTAAGTTGCTGCGGTTGGTCTTGAACTTGCAATCCTGCTGCCTCAGTCTCCTGAGCTGCTTGAATTACAGGCATAGGCCCAGCTAAACTTTATTCTTTAACAGTCACAATTACTTTTTTAGTTTATCATAGTAGCCAAATATCTATTATTACTATTTTATTTTTTGATACTCAGGATTGAATATCCAGGGGTACTTTACCACTGAGCTGCATCCCCAGTCCTTTTTATTTGAGACTGGGCTTCGCTAAATTGCTGGAGTTGCTCTCAAAGTCACTAGGATCACAGGCATGTGCCATCTGCTTGGCTTATTAGTTGCAGTACTGAGGATTGAACACAGGGAGCTCTACCACTGAGCTACATTCCTAATCCTTTTAATTTTGAGCCAGGGTCCTGTTAAATAACTCAGGTTGGTAATCCTATCTCAAGACTCTCCAGGAGCCAGAATTACAGTTTTATTCCAGTGTCTGGCTCAAACCTGTACATTAACTAATACAAAGTCCAAGCTGAGGAATATTGGCTTTGTCAAGAATACAATGGCATATAAAATGTACAGAAGGCTGGGATTATAGTTCAGTGGCAGAGTGCTTGCCTAGCATGTGTGAGGCATTGGGTTCAATTATCAGCACCGCATATAAATAAATAAAATAAAAGGTCCATTGACAACTAAAAAAAAAAAAAAATGTAAAAATTTAGAGTGGCTTCATTTCAGCACTGGCAGTGAGAACAGAAAGATGAATAGGAAAGGTATTTTGGAGTTATCCGGTTGGGCAAAAGGGAGAAGTAAGAATTTGGTTTTAAATTTGAGCCACATGGAAGATTCCTAGACCAATAATCAGGATAGAGAACATAGGAAGAGTTGTATACAAATTGAGTAGATCTATCAAAAGGCCATGAGAAATGTCTGAAGTGTTTGGAGAGAAAATCTGCCATAGACTTGGGTTCATTTGCATTCAAATAATAATTTAAGGATTAGAGATTACAAAGGGGAGAAATTACAGGTTTACCTAGAAAAGGATCCCTCCATCCTTTAAAAAAAGCCAAATAGCTGGGATATAGCTCAGTGGTAAAGTTATTGCCTAGCATATACAGGGCTCTGGATTTATTCCCAGCACTGAAAGGAAAAAAAAAAAAAGCCCACATACATAGTACTTTAAAATTTTTCCCATTAAGTGAAACAATCCAAATGTTCCACTGTTTGTCTAAAATAGTCAGTGATTGACGGAAATCCTCATGATGCAGGCATTCACTTAGTTTTATCCATTATCACAAACTACGGTGGTCATTTTGACTTCTACAATATTTTTTAAGGCTGAGAATGCAGCTCAGTGATAAAGTACCTCTGGGTTTAATCACCAGTATCAAGAGATAAATAAATAAAAATAATTTTTAAGAGTCTGGTGTGTAGCTCAGTAGTATATACTGTGTGCTGCATTTTTAGTACCAATACCTAACACCAAAATAAACAATTTTTTAAAAATGATGATTGTACATAATTTGGTTTTTCAGTGATTGAATATATTTAAGTGTATTTTTGTCTACTTTTTTTTTTTTTTTTTGCAGTGCTGGGGATCAAACCCTCATGAGAAGTGCTCATAATCACCATAAAGTCTTAACTCATAATTATTAAAATGCCAAAGGCAAAACTTTCAAAACAGGTTCCATAAGCAGTTTATTGACTTTATTATATTGAATCACATAAACATTGTAATATACAATCTGTCAGACTACACTACATTCACTTAAAAGGTGTTATAATTTTTTTAACTAAATAGTGCTTTACTAGATAATGGGAAAATCTAAATTTGTACATTCAATGGTATAGCACTGGAAAATCATATCTACCTTATAAATCTAAGTGAAAACTGATTTTACTTAGCATTTAACATAGCTCATACAAAACACCATTAAAAAAAATTCTAAAGATCTTCAGATTATTGTGAAATCCTGAAACAGAAAAATGATCATAAACTTGTCCTTGATATTATATGTGTGAAGTGGAAGTTACAAATAAATTTAGTCCAAACAGAAAGTCAAGTTTTCCAAAAAGGTTAAAAAATTGTTTTTCAATTAGGCTTAAAAAATGAATATCCATATTTCTCAATCACTGTACTTTTTATTCAACAATATATGGTCTAATATGCATTCACAACAGGTGAATGAGATACCAATGTTTTAGAATACATTTGCTGACTTTGGATTACATTTCCTTTTTTTTTTTTTTTTTTTTTTTTGCTGCTAGGCATTGAATCCAAGACCTCCAGCATGCTAAGCATGTAGTGGTTGCATCACTGAAGTACATCTCCAACCCCTATGATGTTTTTTATTCATTTTTCTCCAACTTGATAATATTAACTTATAATAATATAATATTAACCCATTCTGTTCCATTATTCCCGATGTGGAACAGTTAAAAAAAAAAACTTAAAATTGCTTGACAAATATACCACTTATGATAACTTTGTAACAATTGTTTGCAGAATTGAAAACTTGGGACTTAATGTGTTAACATGTTCTTTAGCCATTGACACAAAATTACTGATATTTGAATTATTGCAACTTAGGTTTTATAAGGTTCATGAATTCAAACACAAAATTAATTTAGAGTGTCAACTACTTTTTTTGTTGTTGTTGTTCCTGCAAAATGCCTACATCATGTACTGTAGACTTAATGGGGTCATCAGTTAACCTTGAATAACTGAACAATAAACTGGAAGCAGATAACTTTCTCCACTTTCTTTTCATGCACGTTAAACAGCTAAAGTTAATCACAAAAATATTGCTCTTTTGTCGGCTTGGTTCATATCCAATAATTTTTTTTTTCCTCAAACGAAAATACCAGGTGTTTTCTCTACGTAAAAACTTAAAAAAAAAAAAAAAAAGAAAGAAAACGAGGTAATTCTCCTTTTTTTTCCCCTCCCAACCCCAAAGAACTCAGAAGGTGCTTTCCCCTACAAATGCCTCCTCCTGCTCCATGACTAAGCAACCAAGCATGGCACAGCAAATGCAAAGATTTATAACTCAAGAACACCCTGAAACCGGGGAAATAAAGATTTGAAAAAATTCTTCTTTCAGTTTCCCTGTTACTGCAAAGACTACCACTTTTAGCTTAAACAAAACAAAACAAAAAGGCTGCAGGAATGCTGGTTGCACGCTAATCAATTTTTATGTAAACGCAGAACCTGACTTTCCCTAATACAAAGGACGGCCTCAGACAAATAGCAACTCTTAAGAACAGCGGTTTAGCAGCCATTGAGGCAAACGACAAAAAAAATGAAGGGTTCTTTTTCGAATTTGAAAACAGCTGGTGAGGCATCTCCCTCTTTCCCCTTCCATTAGCAGCCTTTTTGGTTTCTGAATCCTGCAGTCCATCAGCCAGCCTCCTTTACCAATAAAGGGGGTCGAACGGTCAGAATCTTTTCTGATCAGACTGCTGAGAAACAGCTCTCGGAAACCAAGAATTCAAAGTAGAGGCACGACAACCCCACTAAACCCAACAACGACCAACAAACCAAAGCTTGGTATCACCACAGCCACCACCACGCTCACTTCCCCTAGCCCAGGATGAAACTCGATTCAAGAAACCTGTGCTTTCAAGAAAGAAGGCGCCAAGTTTCTTCCCTCAGGTCCCTCCTCTCTCCCGTCTCTTCCCCCAGAACTCTTCTACAAGGACAGCTGCAACCACCGCAAAGCCCATTTCTAGCCACACACAAGATGGCAGCCTGACACATACCGAAGGAAACAGCTGCGCCACCACTCCAGCGATCCTGGCCTTTAGACTAGGGTAACTCCATTGGCCCGTCCAGGAAGCGCGAGACAAGACCAGAGCTCTGGCAGCCAATCAGGAGGCGGCGCGCTCGGGAAGCTGCCGCTTAGCCGGTGTGGTCAGCTAGCGAAGCTGCTGAGGTGTAGACCCGGTGGGGAGTGCGACCAATGGGCTCTGAGCCAGGTGGTGGAATGCTTTTGGTTTCCGACTCCTCCCAGTTAGTGATCGCTGTAGCGTGGCTTGGATTGCGCGCTTGCCCCTCCCGGGCGGAGGTGAAGTGTAATAAATGGTGAAGTACTTCCTGGCCATAGGGCACCTGAAGCCGCGTAGTCTCCGCGACGAGAAATTGAAGAACCTGATCCGCAGGCGAATCCAGCCTAGCTAACGGAGCAGGCGGTGCGCCACCCTCCGGTTTGGCGGGCGGCTTGGAAAACGCAGAGGAGTCGGTGTAGCTGTGGCACGGCAATGGGTAGCTCCCTGATGGTTCCTGCAAAAAACGTCCTGGAGCCCTCCGCCGCGTGAGCAGAGGTTGCACGCCAGCCCGTGCACTCTCCCTTTCCTTTGCACCCACGTGCAGTCCCGGACTGGAGAAGGGACAGCGGTTGCTTTGAGTTCTCAACCCCTATTTCATTCTATCTTACGGTGCACAACTTAATGAGAGGTGATTCCCGTTCAGCTGGGAACCCGAGGATCTAAAAGGGGCCATAGGAAATGATCTACAGTATAAAATCCAGAAGCAGAACTTGAAGGATTAACTACTGACCCATTTCCCAGGTAAGATGACACAGCCTTAAGTAAGTGAAGTCATTTTATCCAATACCCCGGAGTTTATATTAGATCCTAGGAGCTCCTGATTTCAGTAGCCATAATAAATAAAAACAGCACAGAACAGTATTTAATTTGCCGCTCTTTACCGTGTGGAAATCAAATCTGCAGTGAGTTCTGCATATATGAAGGAAGGAGCCCAAGCAAAGAGGGCTAACTTTGAGGCGGTAGAGTAAACAAAACATGGGCTCTTGATACCAGGCTGTCTGGTTCCCTAATTATGTGCCACTTACAATGTGACATCCTAAGCTTCCTCATCCGAAAAAGAAAAGAAAAGAAACGTTCTCAACACGTGATTTATACTCAAATGTCTTTACCATCCTCATAATTAAAATAGGGAACCAAGAGGAATGGTCACATTGTGTTATCCTTTTAAAAACGGAAAGGAGCTATACATTGAAGCAAAAGAGACCGACTTAATTTTTCTTCAAAAATGAAAAAATGACAAGGAAAAAAAGGAACAAATTTTAAAATCCCAGTTATCCTGAAATATTAGCATCGTCTTTCTCTGGAGGATAAATTTGTGAGTGATTTAATTTTTTTGTTTATGATTTCCTGCATCTTGCTAATATTTTTCAGTGAGGGTTTTGTAAATTGACTTATCTTCAAATTTTAGGAAGGTGTGAACTGCACTGGAGATAGCTTTTTTTTTTTTTTTAAAGCTCCTAGTGTACTTAGGTGGAAATATAAGTTGCTAGGCCCTTTCTAGAAGGCAGTGCAGTAACACACTAAAATAGATGATTCCTTTCTGAAAATGGTACACTTGAGTACACTTTTACATTCTCCCTTGACAAAATTAGAACCTTAACAGAGCTAGATCCAGAATCCCTGAATGCTTTTACTCCCCTGCCCTTCATCGCACTTAAGACTGGTACAGAGCCTTCAAATCTTTTTATATGTAGTTTAGTCTCTGAAGTCACATATATGTATTTAATGGAATCATTCTGCAACTTATTTCTTCTCTCCAAAATGTTTTTGCCGCACATACACGTTATTCATTGTTCATGTTATTTAGAAATCATTTATTATACCTGTTGCGTAGTACTCCAGAAGTCTGAGGTGTCCTGTTAATGTGAAATCTTTCTGCCTCTTTTAGTGGTTTTCACATTAAATTCTATTTTGTTTGATCTGTGCTTTGTTCTCTTAATGGACTTTAGATTGTTTGCAGTTTTTCACATTAACATTGCTGCAGGGAATGTCTTTGTGTTTTGTTATGCACATGTTTTATTTCTGAAGGATATACACCTAAAAATGTAATTATTTGGTTTTAAGTTATGAACAGTTTTAGTAGGTCCTACCAAGTTTGCTCCAAAATGTCTTTACTAATTTACCCATTCAACAATAGTTTGAGAGTTTAGTTTCCCTACAGTCTAGACCAACCCCCAAATAATATCTTAATTTTTGCACATCTGAAGACTAAAAATGACTCTTAATTTTCATTCTCTAACTTAATGTTGGAATAGCTGTTCATGTTTATTAACTTATATAATTTATATCAATTACTATATTTTTAAAACTACCTGATTTTCTATAGGATCACCTTAATGATTTAAGGAATTCTTTATATGTCCTGAACACTGTGTACTTTTTTTTTTAATATGAGAGAATTTTTATTTTATTTATTTATTTTTTTAGTTTTCCGGGGACACAACATCCTTGTTTGTATGTGGTGCTGAGGATCTAACCGGGCTGGACGCCTGCCAGGCGATTGAGCTACCGCTTGAGCCACACCCCCAGCCCACTTTTTTTTTTTTTTTTTTTAACCAGAGAAGAGTCTTGTTGTATTACCCATGCTTTTTTAAACAAGCAGGGGTCTTGTTGTGTTACCCATGCTGGCCAGTTTATGTGATCCTGACTTAGCCTGCCAAGTAGCTGGGACTGCAGGCATGCATTATCACACCTGATTGATATCCTATATAATTTTTTAAAAAGTTTTTCTACCAGGTTTTGATAGTCTATATCAAATTAAGGAGGTTCTCTTTTATTCCTAGTTTGCTAAGCACCCTCACTCCCCCCAAGTGATTGACTCCCTATCTCCACTTCCTTGCCATGTACTAGGACTGAAACCAGGGTTGTTCTACCATTGTACTATGCCCCTAGTTCTTTTCATTTTTCTGTTTTGAGGCAAGGTCTAATTAAATTGCTGAGGCTGGCCTCAGACTTGAAATCCTCCTGAGTGCATGGGATTACAGTCATGTGCCACCATGCCAGGCTTCAAAGTGATTAATTTTTGTTGAAAATTTTTCCTTTGTTTTTCATCTAAGACCACAGTTTTCCTCCATTTATCTGTTAATGTAAGAATTTGAACTGATAACTTTTCCAGTGTTAAAATTCTTGAGTATTCCTGAGTCTTACTCTAATCTTACTATACCGCTGGATACCTTTATTTAACATTTTTAAATTTATACCCGGAAGTGATTTTGGCCTTGAGTTTTTTTCCTACAATTCAGATTATACTAATTTCATAAAAAGAGTTGAATATCTTCCTGTATCTTTCCTACTTTGAAACAGTTTGTATAGAATAGAAAATTGCATTCCTTGAAAGCTTTGTACAGTTCATCTACAACTTCATGGACCTGCTATATTGGGAATGAGGGGATGGGACTGTGTGGCCTGCAACTCTGGTTAGATCTTTATTGGTTATTTTGTTTGTTTGTTTGTTTGAATTGTTGTTTTACTATGCCCACAGCCCAAGATCTTTATTGTTTTCATTTCTTTTTATGCTTATTTATCTAGATGGTATTTTACTTCTTGAGCCCATTTGGATTGTTTTGTGGGGCTTTTATTGTTTGTTTGTTTGTTTGTTTCTTGGTACCAGGAATTGAATCCAGGGGTTCTTAATCACTGAGCCACATCCTTGCCCTTTTTTATATTTTATAATTTGAGACAGGGTCTTGCTAAATTGCTGAGGGCCTCGCTAAATTGCTGTGGCTTGCTTTGAACTCATGATCTTCCTGCCTCAGCCTCCTGAGCTATTGGGATTACACGTGTGCACTATTTTGCCTGGCTTGAGCCCATTTGGTATTTTATATTTTCCTCGAAAATTTCAGTTCACATGTGTATTGCTATAATGTTATTTGAACTTTAACGTATTTAAAAATCTTTTTAGTGTATACACAGATATATCTTTCATTTATTGTTTATTTTGTTTCTCTTTTCTCAGCTTCAATTTAATTATTATGTGAATAATTTTAATTTTCTCATTTTCTAGTGAAAAAACTCATTTAAGGCTTAACTATTTCTCTGTATGTTGTTCTGACAGAACCCTTTCTTCAGGTTTGATATGTATTATTTCAGCTGATCTCAATATTTAAAATTTTTTGAATATTGATATTTTTTAAAGCTTTGCTGTCCTCTGTAAACAATAGGTTATTTGGAATTTTTTTTTTTTTTTTAAGAGAGAGAGAGAGAGAGAGAACTTTAATATTTATTTTTTAGTTCTCGGCGGGCACAACATCTTTGTTTGTATGTGGTGCTGAGGATCGAACCCGGGCCACACGCATGCCAGGCGAGCGCACTACCGCTTGAGCCACATCCCCAGCCCTGGAAATTTGTTTTTTATAAATTTCAGACGAGATCGGGCACGTTCAGGTGGTATGGCCGTAGACATGTTTTTTATAAATTTCAAGAGAATAGTGTAAGGTAGAGCTTAACTTAATGTTGTTAATTTTGATTTTTACTTATATTCAGTGACAGATCTATGTCACATAATTCTTTTGGAATTTGTTGAAAACTCCTTTTGGTATCAGAGATCTTGGCTAGAAATAGAATTATGAGTTCATACCTACTTTCCTTTAACATTTTGTATTTGGTTTATCTGGCGAGAAGTCTCATTACCAATCTTATACATGTTCCTTTTAGATAATGTAGATTTTTCTTAAAATTTCTAATACTGCCTTTATTATGTATATTCTAAAACTTACCACAGATTGTTTACTGGTTTATATTACAGATTGTGTCGTAGTTAGCACTCAGTGGACTCGGTGGTCCTATTTGTATTTCAGTTCTGAGAATTTCTTAGTCAATATTGTCTCATGTACATTCTCTCTGTTTTGTATTTCCTCTTGTTTCTTTGCTCTGGGTTCTCCATAAACTGCTCAGTTCAGTCTTTCAGATTACTAATTAGCTGTTCATGTGAGTCTGTTCTCTTATTCAGCCATCTATTAAATTTGTTTTAGCAATTGTTTTTGTGTCTCAGATTTCTAATTGGTTAGTTTTCAAAACTGTATGTTAATTCATGGACGAGGTTTTCTTCTTTAGTTCTTTGAGGATATTAAATATAATCACATTTGTTTTAAAACTATTTTCAGTGTTCTGTATTAATTCTTGTATAATGAGCTTGTGAAGTCTCATTTTTATGGGATAGCCTTCTTCAGATGTTTGAAGATTCTTACTTGAGCACTTATGTGTCCTGAGAAGTTTCTTGTGCATCTTCTTGTGTTGTGAATGGTTGCCATTATCCCTGCAGCTTCTCATCTGTTTCCTTTCCCCAGAGAGGCCTCATAGACTTGGTCTATGGAGAGTTCCTTTGTTTTCAGCATGACTGTCTATCTAATACACACACACACACTCACACACCTCTATATATGTTTTAAAGTCTTCCAATATTTTTATGATTTATGGAAGTGACAGAATAATTTATTAAAATTCTTGGTGATTCTCAAGATGTTAACTAATGTTTTGATGATACAACTTTTGATTCCATTCTTTTTTAATATTTATTTTTTAGTTACAGGCGGACACAATGTCTTTACTTTATATGATACTGAGGATCAAACCCAGTGCCACACACATGCGAGGCAAGCAATCTACCTCTAAGCCACAATTCCAGCCCTGATTCCTTTTTGATCTATTAGTTCTACCACTAGGTATATATCCTAAGGAAATAATCAGATACTCATAAATATATTGTTCCAGCATTATTTGTTATACTGGAAAATAATAATCTAAAAATGTTTCCATGTCTGAAATAGAGGTTTATTTACATTAGTAATTAATAATTTATTAAAATTTAATTACTAAAATCCTATATTTTCCCCCCAGTATTGGGGATTGAATCCAGGATCTCACAAATGGTAGGCAAGTGCTCTACCTTTGAGTTACAACCTCAGCCCTGGATTTGGTTTTTGTTTTGTTTATTCTAGGAATTGAACTCGGGCATTCTACCACTAAGCTACCTCCCAAGCCCCCCGCCCCCCCCCTTTTTTTTTTTAATTTTAAGACAGGGTCTTGCTAAGTTGCCCAGTTTGGCCTCAAATTTGTAATCCTTCTGCCTCAGCCTCCCAAGTAGCTGGATTATAGATGTGCACCATTGCATCTGACTCTTAACATACTTTAATGTGTGGATTATTGACCGAAGTATATAACCATTGAGTCATGTAAAAATATTAATGATGTGGGAGGGTGCATGATGTTACTAGTGAAAAAGTATAAAAATTCTATACTCTATACTTTTAAAAATTACATACTGAGAGGATAGTAATAATTGCTAGTATTAACTGAATCCTTCACTTCTGTCAGGCACTATTCTAAGTGATTATTAAGTCTTATCCATACAGTAACCTATAAGGTAGTTAGCATCATTATCCCTGTTTTAAACATTTTTACAAAGTATAAAATGGGAATAGTTTGCTGGTTATTAATGTAATAAAACGTTAATGGCCATATTATATATGGGTGATAATATCATGGGTGATGCTCACTAATTTTCCTAATTTTGGTAATTTATACATTTTGTAATAGTTTATGCTGTTTTAAAAGAGCTGTTGTTAAAACTATCTTTTTTCCCTGTGTGTTTTGTTCTTTATAAATATATACCAGTAAAAATGGGAGTTCATAATCCACTTGAATCAAAATGTGAAATATGATATGTCAAGAACTAAGTAATGTTTTGAACAACCAACAATAAAAATTAAAAAAAATAAAAATCAAAAAAATAAACATATACCATTCTTTATTGTTTTTGTTACAGAATGTTTCATGTACTTTGAGGACCAAAAGATGGAGTTGGTTTTTATCTTTAAAAAGATATTGTCAATGATCTGATACAACTATATATATTCACTCAATGAAGATGCATGGACCTGTCTTTTGGTTGGACTAGTGGTCATTTATGACAGTTTCTTCAACCAGTTTCTATTTGAAAATTCAAATATCAAAGAATATTGGGTTAAACATGGCATAATGTTGTGAAGACTACAGATTTCATAAAGACTACAATTGGATTTCAGGAATATTCTCCAATCAAAGTGATTGATATCAATCTTTTGATAACTTAATTTTGAAGAATTTTATATTAACAAACAACTTCAAAAGATGGAAGAAAAAAATGGTAGGTTTGAAGAACTTGTTGTTAAACTTCAAAGTTTATAGACAAATTGTGGAGTTTTCAAGGTTTTTCATTAATTGGCTTTTCTGAATTAGAGGACATTAAGGACTTTTTTCTCAGGTAGCTACCAGTTTTGATTGCCTTTATACCTAATTGCTAATCAGGAATTGTAAATCAGAACTCTAATGTTATTTTAAAATACACTTTACTTTTAAGATGTTCTTAGTTTTACAGAAAAATCAAGAAGATGGTTGAGAGAGTTCCCATACATCCAGTACCCAGTTTCACCTATGATTAACATCTTTCATTTAGATGATAAATGTTATGATTAATAAGCCAATATTGATACATTATTATTAAATAAACTCCATAGTCTATTCAGTATTTATGTAACCTCTTTTTCCACTCCAAGATTCCATTCATTATACCACATTTTATTTCCTTTTCATGTCTTTGGCTCCTTTTGGCTATGGTAGTTTCTCAGATTATTCTTGTTATTGATTTTGTATCCAGATACTTTTATTTGATGCCCCTCTTTTGTAATTATTGTCTGATGTTTTTCTTATGATTAGACTGTGATTTGGAGGAGTAAGATTACAGAGATAAAGTGCCATTTTCAACACATCACAACAAGGGTACATGCTTTGAACATGATTTCTCTCTGTTGATATTGAGCTTGATTACTTGGCTAATTTAGGTGTGTTGCTAGGTTTCTCTACTAAAAAGTCATTCCCCCCCCCCCCATCCCCTACCGTACTCTTTGGAAGTAAATCAATATGTGCAGCCCACACTTATGAAGTAAGGATTTATGCTCCCCCAGGTTGAGAGGAAAATATCTGTGTGAACAAATTGGAATTCTCTTGCAAGAGAAATTTTTGTCTTTTTTCCCCCATTTATTTGTTCAAGTAATCATTTATTTATAAATGGACTGATGGGTGCTTATTTTACATTTGGGTTACAATTCAGAACTAATTTATGTATTTTCTTCCTCAAGTTGCCCAAGGTTTGGCCCTTGGGAACTGTTTAAGATAGCCCTTATGTCCTTTGACTTATCCCCATCAGTGTAGATATTTTTTACTTATTTTTGTTTTATAGCACTTTTTAATTTTCTGTCACTAGAAGATGTTCCATGCTCACCTTGTATATTTCTTAAAACAGTCCTAGAATTAGCTGTTCCTTGAATGGTTCCTTTTATTGGACAATGGTACTAGAAATCAATATTTGGGCATAAGTATATTCGTTGTATGTGTCCTTGTTTATAGACTTTCTCACCTGACATGCATTATCAGATATGTACATATACACATGTATCTAAACATTTATAGCTACATGTATATTAACCTAAACATAAAAGTATATTATTTTCAACTCTAGTCCATTACCACATGTATCATTCTAGTCTCCTAACCTTGCTAATCTATAAATTCCTACTCCAGTAGTAAGAAACTTGGTACCCACTGTCTGCTATCTATTTATTTAACTGACCAATTCCAGTGTATATGTGTAGATTTATCGGAATTGTAAACCTATTCCAAGTTCAGCACCTTTTCTACCCAGCTATTTAGTGTGGTATATTTGTTATTACAATTAGATTGTCTTCATAGACTACATTCCTTACTGGAATCCCTGACCTCCTAAATGAATTTTCTAAAATTTGCATACATTAAAGTTCATTATTATCTTAAAATTCTATGCACTGCCAGGCGGTGGCACATGCCTGTAATCCCAGCTGCTCAGGAGGCTGAGTCAGGAGTATCGTGAGTTTAAAGCTAGCCTCAGCAACCGTGAGGCACTTAGCAACTCAGTGAGACCCTGTCTCTAAGACACAAAATAGGGCTGGGGTTGTGGTTCAGTGGTCAAGTGCCCCTGGGTTCAATCCCTGGTACCAAAAAAAAAAAAAGAAAAAAAAAGAATTTTAAAGCCACATATTAAAATATATTTGTAACAATAGAACACAATGTGTTTTTTTTGTTTTGTTTTGTTTTTTTGAGGATGGCTTTGAACTCCTGATACTCCTGACTCAGTCTCCCAAGCAGCTGGGATTACAGGTGTGCGCCACCATGCCCAGCTCTGTGGTTTTTGATATCCTCTAGGTCTAGAATAATGTATGTTTCTGTGACCTGAGATCATTATCAGTGTATTTAGTAAGTGTTCCATAAATATTCATCTAGTAAATGAATTCACATCAATATGATTCATGAATATTACCCTTTTACAAAGACTGTCTTTGAGTTTGGGAGACATATAGTATAACTACATAATTTACAAAGCTGTTATACTTCTTGCTTTATGGTTATTTTCTTGTACCTAATTATATAGGAAAGTACTAGCATGTTTGGTACTAGCATGTACTAGCATGATAACTACTGAGAATAGTTATCAGATGGTATCCTTCAATTCTGAAGACAAGTAGCAAAATTAGTCTTCAAGTATCTACTCCTGTATTTTTTGTTAAGTATTTATAGTGAATTATATTCAAATATTTCCAGGATTGTAACTCTGAGAATGCATACAATATACAAATAAGATCAACAGCAAGAAACTAAAATTGTCCCCATTGTAGTTGTCATCCACATAGGCTACAGTTGAAATCAAAGACACTGTGATGTTTCTTTTTAGGACTATTCATTTAGTGTCAGGGTGCACAGAAGATGTTAATTGGATTTATTAGTTTGAGTCATCAGAAAGTTTGGTACCTCTTCTTGCTCAATATTAAAGGTTTACATAGCAAGAAGACAGAAGAATGATCAGAGAGACATGAAGAACAAGTGCTATTTTAATGAGAATTAAAGCTAAACAGTATGAGATAACAAAGATATAGGAACAATATTTTTTAAAACCTAGAGCAAATAAATATGATTTGCTTAGTGACATTTATTTCACATAGGAGTGAATGTTGTATTTGATTGACTTTGTTTTCTCAAATTAATTCAAGGGTGGTGGTGCTGGGATCCAATCTATAGCCTTATATATCAGCAGGAGCTGAACTATACTCCCAGTCTGTTTCCTTAAATTATATTGCTATTGTCTTCTTTATTAATTCTAAGATTAACGAGTTAATATGATACTTCTTAGGTAATTTTGTTTTAAGTATTTCCTATCAGAATAATTTAGTAATAACATATTGGCATTTCTAAGAAGTTTTAAATAATAGTCACTAAAAACCAAATTTAATAAGTCCCAAATACTGTCTTTTAGCATCACCACTTCTCTTCAGTTCAGGATGGAATTGTATATGATTCCAGAAGGGTGTGTGTGTGTTTGTTTTTGCAGTGCTGGGGTTGGAACTCAAAGCCTCTGAGTGCTGGGCAAGTGCTCTGAAGTGCAGCCCTGGCCTCCAGAAACATGTCTACCCCCACCACATAGGCACACTTTCTATCTCCTTCCTTCATTGTTCTCTTAATTTTTTGTTTTTTGTAGTACTGGAGATTAAACCCAGAGTCTTGCACATGCTGGGCAAGCACTCCCACAACTGAACTACATTCCCAGCCCTTTTTATTTTATTTTTTAAATTTTGAAATATATTTTTCTAAGTTGCTGAGACTGACCTTGAGTTTGCGATCCTCCTGCCTCAGCCTTCTGAGTAGCTGGGATTATAGGGTTGTATCACTTTCCTGGTTCCTATAGAAGATTTTAATGCTAATTATTAAAAGGTATTTTTATTTTATTTTTTTAGCATGACTTTTAACTTAATTGGTTGATTTTTTTGTTTTGTACGTATGGTACTAAGGATCAAGCCAGGGCCTTGAAAGTGCCAGACAAGTATTCCACCACTGAGATATACCCACAGCCCAATTAATTTACTTTTTTATTTTTTCTTTTGTGCGTGCATGTGTGTGTGTGCGTGCTGGGAATTGAACACAGGGTCTTGTGCACAATAGACAAGCATTCTACTTCTGAATTACAACTCCAAACCTAGTTAATTTTTTTGCAGGGGTTGGTGCCAGGGATTGAATTCAGGGGCTCTTAACCACTGAACCACATCCCCAGTCCTTTTTCTTTTATTATTTTGAGGTCTGAGTTGCCATGGGATTCACTAAGTTACGAGGCTGGCTTCAAACGTGGCAATCCTCCTGCCTCAACCTCCCCAGCCGCTGGGATTATAGGTGTGTGCCACCATACCTGTCTCTATTTAATTCTTTCTATTTTTATTAAATTTATTTATTTATTCTAGTTAGGTATATATGACATCAGAATGCATTTTATTTCATTGTACACAAATGCAGCACAACTTTTAATTTCTCTGGTTGTACATGGTGTAGCACCACACCATATGTGCAATCATACATGTACCTAGGGTAATGACATCCATCGCCTTCCATCTTCTTTCTTGCCCCCATACTCCCTCCCCTTCTAGTTAATTTTTTAATGAACATAAAAGGTACATATTTGTAGAGTATGCTGTGATGTTTCAATACGTGTATACATTGTTTAATGTTGAAATTTGGGTATGTATCTTTTCAAACATTTGTCATATGTGGTGAAAACATTCAAAGCTTTTTCTAGCACTTTTGAAATGTACAGTGTGTTATCATTGTCTATAGTCACCCTACTCTGTGCAGTAGACCACCAAAATTTATTTCTCCACTCTAATTGCAACTTAGTACATTAAACAAATATTTCTCTTCCTTTTTTTCCTCCCTAGTCTCCCCAGACTCTAGTAAACACTATTCTACTCTCAATTTTTGAGATTTGTAATTTTTTTAATTTGAAATTTTGAAATCCTAGCTACTCGGGAGGTTGAGGTAGGAGGATTGCAAACTCAAGGTCAGCCTCAGCAACTTAGAAAGATCCTATTTCAAAATTTAAAAAATAAAATAAAAAGGGCTGGGAATGTAGTTCAGTAGTAGAGTGCTTACCCAGCATGTGCAAGACTCTGGGTTTAATCTCCAGTACTACAAAAAACAAAAACTTAAAAAAGAACAACAAAGGAAGGAGATAGAAAGTGTGTTTATGTGGAGAGGGAGACATGTTTCTTAGGTGCCATATTGAGTGAGATTGTGTAGAACTTCTCTTTCTCGGCCTGACTTATTTCACGTAACATAATATCCTCCATTTCCACCCATATATTGTCCTAAATGACAGGATTTTATCCTTTATGGCTAAATAGTATTCTATTGTGTATATATACTATTTTTTTTAAAAAGTTGTTTTAAAATACTTTTAAAATCTTTCCCATCTAGATGTCCACTTCTAACAAGATAAATTCCTAGATTGGATGACTGACTTGTATTTATGAAAGGAAGCATAATAACAATAATCAATTTTAAGTGCTTTGAACAGTAGTTTTGCCTAAAAACAGTGTTTTGTTGTTGGTGGTGGTGGTGGTGCTGCTGCTTATATCAGTGAAAACCTTAATGATTTAGGGACTCTAGGAAAGATCTACTTCATAAAATATTTTTCTCCCTAGGCTAAATGACCTCTAAAAGTTCATAATGGAAAGCTTAACTCCTTTTGCCGAAGACTATACTTTTTGTTTAAAAGTGTACAATAATCTCTTGCCAGTTGCCATGTTCTGATCTGCACATCAGCTCTTTGAAATACTGGCTATTTTTTGTATCCATTTTACAGATGTGGTCACATAGCTAATAAATGGCAATGCTGGATTTAATCCCAATGACATCTGGAAAAACAATATTTTGTTAATCACTATTCCTGTTCTTTCCTTGATTCCTTAGATACTACTCCCCTGAGTTTCCCTTCTATCTTCTCAAACATCATGGTTCCTTTTCCTATTCATTTCCTACATGTTGGTATTCTACAGGAGACACTTCTTAACATGTTCTCCATGAAGAATTAAACCTGCCCTATGACTTCAGCAAGAATGTTCATGCTGTGGGCTACAAAATTGTATTTCTGAATCAGATCTTACTTTACAGCCTGCACACCTTGAATGCATAAGGAGCCTATCCCTCCTTGAATATCTTACTTATCCCTCTAGCTTCATTTTCTTGTCTTTTTTTTTTTTTTAGTGTGATTGGACACAATACTATTTATTCATTCATTCATTCATTCATTCATTCATGTGCTGAGGATGGACCCCAGGGCCTCCCATGTGCTAGGCGAGTGCTCTACCATTGAGCCACAACCCCAGCACCCCCTCTACCTTCATTTTCTATCCCAATGATTAGTATTATCTTCCATAATGTTGCCTGAGACAGAAAGATGGAAACTATTCTTCTCCCTCTGCCATCTGTGCAATATTTTTTTAAAAGAAACATATCTAAATACATCATAAGATGCTTATAACTCTTGCATAGCCTTCCACATGAAAGTAAAGTTGCTTAGCATGGCACCTAAGACCCTTTGTGCCATGACTCTACCTGCCCTTTAAGTACCACCTGTTATCCCTTTTTTCTTCTCACAGTGAATTTGTTTCAAATCTTGACACCTTGTCTGAATTGTGCTATGAGGAATTAAAAATAGCCTTCTTGTATGGTACGTTATCAGGACAGAATGTTAACAGGAAAACAAAACTCCTCCCGAGGCCACTTAGTGATGGCTACCCTAATTTCCCAAAGTTACCTTTGGGAAAGGTAACTTTCCCAGTGGAGCTTGGTACTCTGAGATCTCTACTGCATTCCTTATTAAGATTCTGCCTTCTTTGCTAAATTTGAAGGTTTGTTGTTTTGTTTAAGGAAAATATATATTTTTTGGTAACTAGTTTGGGATCTGTTTTCATTAATCCTCCCAGTAGCTATTCAAATGACCCTTCTAAGCAGTTATCATTATGTCCCTTCTTTACTTATAGCCTATTAATTTTAAATAATTTGTGTGTGTGTGTGTGTGTGTGTTGTGTGTGTGTGTGTGTTGCATGGGATTGAACCCAGGGCCTTGTGCATGCTTCGCAAGCACTCTATTAACTGAACTATATCCCAGCCCCTTAAATAATTTTATTTATTAATTCTAACAGTTTATAAATTATGCCTAACATCTTAGGTATTTTTGTTACCTTGAAACAGTGTAAAATGAATTTAATTTTTGCTGATTTTAGTTGCTTTCCTTATATTTGTTTTCAATGTTGAAAGGATTATTTCTCAAGGAAAAGATGCTTACAATTTTTGAGTAAGGTAATAGGTTGCCAAGCATCAGAAATACTGGCTCTTTTATGTAATCTTACCTGTAAATAAACATAGTTTTGCTTCGTTTAATTAAAGTTAACATAAAAGACCTTTTCAAAAGAAATTGGACAAGACTGGGGATGTACTCTGAAGTATAGTACTTGCTTCACATGCATGAAGTCCTCAGTTCAATCCTCAGCACCACACACACACCAAAAAAAAAAAAAAAAAAGAAAGAAAAGAAATTGGACATTTAGTTATTTTTAAAAGTTATTGAGATGTTTTGTTCTGAAACCATGTACCTCTATACTACTATAGATTGAATACTTCACACCTCAAAAGTGCCTTCTTTATGTGTGCTATACTACTACTCTAAAGCAAAGTAATTTCTTACATTTCCAGTCAAGAGATAGTGTCATTTGTGGAGGTACTGGGGATTGAGCCCTGATGACTTCATGAATGCTAAGCAAGCAATAAGCTAAAACTTAGCTGCAATATATGTATATCTCCTCTCTCTCTCCTCTCTCTCTCTTTTGTCTCCTCTGTCTCCTCTCTCATTGAGCCCAGAGGACTTCATGCATGTTAAGCAAGCACTAAGCTATAAGTTAGCCTATAATATATGTATATGTATATCTCCTCTCTCTTCTCTCTCTCCTCTCTCCTCTGTCTCTCCTCACACTCTCCTCCACTCTCTCCTCACTCTCTCTCCTATCTCTCTCCCCTCTCTGTCTCCTCTCTCCCCCCTCTCTCTCTCCTCTCTCTCTACTCTCCTCTCTCATTGAGCCCAGAGGACTTCATGAATGTTAAGCAAGCACTAACCTACATATTAGCCTGCAATATATGTATATCTCCTCTCTCTCCTCTCTCATTGAGCCAGAGGACTTCATGCATGCTAAGCAAGCAATAAGCTACAAGATAGCCTGCAATGTATGTATATCTCCTCTCTCTCCTCTCTCTCTCCTCTCTTTCCTCTCTTTCCTCTCTGTCTCCTCTTTCTCTCTTCTCTCTCTCTCTCTCCCACCTCTCTCTCCTCTCTTATTGAGCCAAGAGGACTTCATGCATTACTAAGCAAGCACAAAACTACAAGTTAGCCTGCAATATATGTATATGTATATCTCCTCTGTCTCTTCTCTCCTCTCTCTCTCCTCTCTCTCCTGTCTCTCCTCTCTCTCTCCTCTCTCACACCTCTCTCCTCTCTCATTGAGCCCAGAGGATTTCATGCATGCTGAGCAAGCACTAAGCTACAAGTTAGCTTGCAATATATGTATATGTATATCTCCTCTCTATCCTCTATCTTCTCTCTCTCTCCTATCTCTCCTCTGCCTCTCCTCTCTCTCTCTCTCTCTCCTCTCTCTGTCTCTCCTCTCTCTCTCTGTCTCTCTTCTCTCTCTCCTATCTCATTGATCCCAGAGGACTTCATGCATGCTAAGCAAGCACTAAGCTACAAGTTAGCCTGCAATGTATGTATATGTATATCTCCTCTCTCCTCTCTCCCCCTCCCTCCTCTCTCTCTCTCCTCTCTCTCCTCTCTCTTTTCTCTCTCTTCTCTCTCTCCTCTGTCTTTCCTCACTCTCTCCTCTCTCCCCCCTCTCCCCTCTCTCTCCTCTCTCTCTACACTCTCTCTCCCCTCTCTCTCCTCT